>NC_135740.1:44198449-44798449 GCF_041903045.1 Epinephelus lanceolatus
GTTGTTGTTATTTTAACCTCTGAACCTTTATTTTTATTTCCATCTCACTGTTTTCTGTTGTCGTCTAATCTCATGTGCTTCCTGTCTGTTGCTCTCAGCTGAATACTTCAGAAACACCTCACAAATACATAGTTTAGAACAGACTCAGTAATTTCCCAAAACAGCTGGTTACTGTAGTTTTTATCAAACAAACAGAAGGAACGAGTGCAATTTTTGGGGACTGTTCACCTTAAGCCCTGTTTCCACCAAACTCTTTCAGTCCAGCACCTTTGGAACCAGCAGTAAGCCTTCAGACATGGTACCTAGACCCTTGGTGTGTTCAGACAGTCCTCTTAAATGTGGGCGGGGTTGTTGTCACTCACTGCTCCGTCCAGCACTCGCTGTATTTCCTCATCAGCGGTGACACAGATGGAAGTCTGCACCTGGTTTATCGTCCACAGAACGAGGCTGCACGCCCACATTTTCACAACAAAATAGAACAGGCTGCAGTGAGAGTCTCTCTCCGTGGGATATTTAAAAATAGAGGGTTTGTGCATTTAGTCCTTCTCAGGCAAGCTCAGGAGTTTAGTGTTGCTGTAGCCCACAGGAAAGACGCTCTGCAACGCTTCTTTTTCTCCAAGTGAGGATTATAATATATGCAGTTTGCATAATCCTGTCATTGTTAATATATCTTTTTAAACACTCAAAGATCCACTGAAGTTGTCACAGTGAAATTTAAGGTGTGCTGATGGATTCATGTCATCAACTTATGCATTGAGTAACATTACAAGTTAACGTTCCACCTTAAAAGTTGCCGGCAGTCGGCCCAGTGAATGAAGTTATTTTTTCTCAGACTCCAGCTGCTGTGAGAGGCAGCAAAACATCCTTTGATTTTATAGTTACAGTTTACTAATAAAACTCTCCACAGTATGAACAGTGGTTACATGAGCCTCAAAACCAGACACAACTCAGCCCTGAGCAGAGTGACCGTCCTCTACTGACCAATCAGACTGCAGTGTTCACAGCTCCACCTTTTAGTACCAGATCTGTGTGCTAGGTACCCCAACAGAGGGGGGACCAAACATGGGGACGCTAAGGAACGGTCAGCATAACTTTATAAAAGCATGTTGATGGTGTTTCTGTAATTACTTTCACCATCGGCCAAATGTTAAGCGTGAGTGTTGATACAGATGATGATTATGACGATGATGAAAGTGATGCTGTACAGACAGGCCCTGTAACTAATGTGAAAGCAGGTTTGGCCGCTGCTAGTGAGGTGGCTCCAGCTCGGTCAGGGGTAACCAACCTTTTTTAAACTGAGTGCTACCTCAAGGGTTCGGAAGAATATGGAGGCTACTTGTTTGATATAATCTTACTGTTCAGAATAAAGATTATTCATTTAATATGCTACATATGATGAGACTGTCCTGATTCCTCACAATCATTAATCAATAATAATTTACCATCCTAGGAAACACATGTATTTAATAAAGTTCATGGCAGAAAAGGCTGATTCACACAGAGAGGTTGAACCAAACAGACAAGCAGCTTTGTACTTTTCTGGGTCCACAAGACACCAAAAATTTGGTGCACCTTGGTGAGCTTTGAGGTGAATGTTACTGTGCAATGTAGAGATTTTCCATCTCTACCTCTCCAGCATCCTTGTTCAATGTTGCACTTAGTTGCTTAGCAATGCATGAAAGGATTGGAAATGAATGACACACATGGCTCCAGCTGATCAAAGTCACAAAACCTGTCCTCAGACTCTTGCCCAAGTCTCTTCATGAGTTGAGAGTACTTTTCTGCAGCTCTGTCAAAAGCTCATTCAGCCAGTCATTCAGCACTGACCGAACAGAAGGAAAGTGCAGCATTTTCCTACTCTGTAAACGCACGGAGAAGATGTTCATCTTGGCTTTAAATGCGTTGACAGCACTGATGATGTCAGAGGCAGTCTTACCTTTGCCTTGCAGTTCACAGTTCAAATGATTCAGTTTCCCAGTGATGTCCGTCAGAAATGCAAGGTCAAGTATCCACTCAGTGTCCTCAACCATCAGCTGCACTGTGCTGCTGCTGTCCACTGACTCATCGCACTGGATGCTAAACCACCTGCACGTACTCAGATCTCAGTCCAGCTGCTCCATCAAGTTCCCGGACATAGCTGACACTCTTCTGACGATCGTACTTGCCCTAAATTGGACGACTGAGAGAGCGGAGATTGCTTCGGGACCATTCTTCTCGCCTTGGAGCACAGTGTTTGCAATTTCCATCATTGCACCTTTCAGTACATCTCCATCTGCAAAAGGTTTCTTGTTCTTTGCAGCTAGCAATAGCGCCTTCCACCGCAGGAACTTTTATCAATTACCCGGAATTTTGAAAAACCTCTGCGCGTTTCCACCGAAATTACCCGGGTAAAAAACTTTCCCTCACCCCCAAATTTACCCTGGAAAAAATACCTAGTAGGGGGGTAGGACTTTTCAGATTACCCGGAATTCTTGAGGGGCGGGGCTGTTTGCCGTAGAACACTGATCGGTGGAACACACATTTGCAGCGTTCTGCACTTCCTGGTACGGGCAGCCGCTGAAAACTTTTTTTTCATTTCTACAAGCTTCACTTTGTTTGTGGTTTGATTAAGGATGGGTACTGAAACCCGGTACTAAATTGGCCCTGGAGCTAAATTATTAAAGACCGTAGTATTGCTAAGCGCTAATGGTATCGGTTCTTTTGTGCCGGCGCTGATCTCCTCTACACACATCTACACACACCGATGTGACACGGTAACCAGCGAACAGCCGAGTGGCCCTGGTGGAAACAAAGTGAAGACAACTCGAAAATGACTCGAGTTGATGGCAGCTACACTAATTACTGTAAGTGACATTAACCCTGAGCGAGTAAGAAGCCAATACTTTATCAAAACGTGTTCAGCAGCATGAACATGTAGACATGTAGACAGGATATTCAGTTTGCTCCGTCCACAGTCTCTCATCCACTGACACTAATGTTATGTCTGACACAAGGACAGCACGGCAGTTCAGCTGATAGTTAATTGTTACTAATAAGCTCAAGTGACAGCTGTCTGTATGTAGACTAACTTAGTTTGATGCTCATCTTAATTTATATATCATTAAGGGTAATGTAAATCACTTCTCCTTGAAACCTGGACTTTCCATGAGGAATAAATCACGATTTCATACATGATATGGAAAATTAGCGCCTACAATCGCATGGTAAACTCAATCTGTGGACAGTTAAACCTGTTAAATCCCATCAGTAGTTGTGTTGAGAGATTTTGCTCTTGGTTCCTCATAGCCAGTGGCAGTCTGAACACATTTGGTGCGCTAGTTGAGCCTCCCGCTGGCAGTTTCCGACCAAAAGCTATATTTTACAAGATTATATTGAAAACGTCATGAGGACTTTAATTTACCTTCGTCCAACACTCATTTTTACTGAACAACCGCTGGTTTAAAACGTCTAACAGCACAGCTAGCGCTAAACTGGAAGAACGAAAACAATTACACCAATGGGCTTTAAAAATGCAACAAACTAAAATGTGACTTGTTTGGGCTCTTGTTTCTCATTATCATCATATCAGTCACGTGTCGTGCCCTAGTCTGTATGAAAGAAGCTACAATTTTAAAGTTTGACTGAGTGATGCTCGGGAATTAGGACTCGTGATTTCAGTATTTCTATAAAGTCCTGGCTGAAGCCTTGTCTGGAAGCAGGCGACCCTCTCTTGACTTCAGACTCTGTCACAGTTGCAGTTTGTCAAACTTTGTTCTGCTTCACCTGCAGATCACCTGCTGTCAGTTGGTGTCCTTTTAAATAAAGTTTTATGTATTTTCCAGCAGAGCAGAGACAAAACCCTGAAGATGTTGAGGTAGCTCTGATCACAGACCTGTTCATGTGAAATAAACAGTGTGTTTTGGATCTGCAGGGGGCTCCGGTTGGATTTGTGTTGCCCTGCTGAGTTACGTCACATGTTCTTCCTCTGCTCTCTCAGCGCGACACGCTTCAGTCATGTAAAATTCATGGTACATATCTCTCCACTTTAAAAGCTTTAAGTGCTTTTGCTGCTCGTTGTTTGTCTGCAGAAACAAACCCTGCCGAGACGCCGTGTGAGTTCATTCTTCAGTCCGCAAAGATCTGAAACGTGAACATCCGACACGAGCTGAGCTCTTTTTAAATTCGAGTTCAGTCTGAATCCATCAACGAGGAAATGCAAAAGGAGGGAGGAAATTGAAAACGGTGTCTGTGAGATAAAAACAAAAAACCTGAAGGGGATTTTAAGTATATCAGCCGGCAGGAGCAAGAAAAAAAAGAGGAAGATATCAAAATGACAAATGGAGACACAAATGAAAACAAACTCGCTGAGCAGCAGAACAAGGAGGGGAGCTGAAAATGAGGGTGTAAAGGAAATGAAACCGAGTGTGATACGAACACGCTGCTGGACTGTAGAGCCAGAAAAACGTCTCTGGTTCAGCTCAAATTTATGCTCCGTTTTTTTCGTCCTAACTGTAACAGCAGCTTCACCAGACGCACCAGACTCTCAGAGCTAATGTCTGGAATAATCTCTCTAATCAGACCAAGTGTGAAAAATGTCCTGTGAAGAAGCAACAGACTCCGACTAATCGCTATAAAAAATGTATTACTGCTGATGGGTGCAGTAAAACTATATTTTCTTAAACACTTCCTCACACCACCATGTTGCATCAAACAAAAACTGACAAAGCAAATGCGGAATACTGAACTGAAGGTCTTTCACACGTCTGTTAGTTTGATTCAGGAAAGAAAAGGTTTATTTCTCACATGTTTTTACAACAGATACAGTCAGTAATCATGGGAATCCCACAGATGTAACATCCTTTTACACCGAGGAGGAAAACGGCATACTGAAGAGTTGCTGCGAGGCTTTCCAACTTGGACTTAAGGTTGATTGTGTTTCTTTATTTTGACTGATGTGTCCAGCTTTGGGTCGCCCCTAGATCCTTATAGGAGGGAGCTGGCACCTTGTGGATCCCTTAAAAGAAAAACTGCCTCCAGACCATGTGGAGGGTGCCGGTTTTAAGGGATTGCGTGTGGTAATGATTTAGAGGAGGAGCAAGTTGACCGAGCCTTCTCTCCCTCCGCTGCCCATTCCAGAGAGATCTGTCAGAGTGCCCTGATTGGTGCCCATGTTCCTTGTTTATTATGGTGGCGGAAGAATAAGGAAATTAAACAAATCAGCAAGCAACTAAAGCCCCTTTTACACTGCCAGATTTTCCACGAATGTTGGGCCGTTTTGCCGGCAAGCTGCGAGCATTTAGACACACAGAGCCGGATTGGCGAGTTGATCCGAAGTGCCCAATTTTCCGCCTCGTAGGGTAGACATATTGGTGGAACCCTTTTGGTTTAAACAGACCGAGGCGGCCTTCTGCAATGGGAGGGGCTGTTGAAGATTTGTGGGAGGAGCTGTCGATGGCGCTGCACATGCGACCCACTGGCGGTGGATAAACAGGAAACAGCTCATAGCAGGAATTATCCTCGCAAACGAAGAGGCCATTAACCATCAGATGACAGGGACGGTGAAGAACGGGCCGACTTACGAGAGAATCGCCGAAGGACTGACCAGCCGCGGCTTCCGTCCCACGTCACTGTTTACGTCACACGCTGAGCTACACGTTTTGTTACTTGCTCACGCCCCCCATTGCCCCGAAAAAGGCACATTCTGTATAAACAAAAGTAGGTAGGCGGCATTTTGCTGCACTCCCCGATTTTGTTTTTATACTGCCAATGCTGAAAAAAGACTGATTGGGCTTTCCTGCAAATTTGCACAGTTCCTATCTAGAAAGGGCTACAGAAACAACAGAAATAGTAACATAAAAATTTCTGACCAGCTTCTCCAACGATGTTAAACCCCATGTCAAAAATCTTGGCGTGGTATTTGACTCCTCCGTAAGCAAATAAACGCAACTTTTTCCAACACTGCACCATATCCAAAATCAAGCTGTCTCTCTCCCTCAAAGGCCTGAAGACGCTCTCATCTCCTCCCGTTTGGGCTGCTCTAGCTCTCTGTACACCGGTATGAGTTTGTCCTCTCTGTCACGCCTCCAACTGGTTCAGAGTGGTGCTGCCAGACTCCTCACAGGTGCCTGGAAGAGAGACCATATCACACCTGTCTTGGCCTCCTCTCCACTGGCTGTAAAGTTCAGAATTGATTTTAAGGTTCTCCGGTTTGATGGTCTGACCCTGTCCTCCACAGCAGACCTCCTAACCCCTTATTCTATACTCAGGTCCCTCAGGTCAGCTGACCTGGGGCTCCTGGCTGTCCCATGCTTGTTTCCCTTTCCTTATTTCTCATTTTGCTTCCTTCTTTATCTCCTGTTTTCCCTTCATTGTCATTTCATTCACACCTCCTAAACCTTTCCTTCTCTTCATCCTCTACTTAATCCTGCTTTTCTTCTCTACTTCTTCTTTTCTGATGTTGTTATCCTTCGTTTCCCCTGCTTCCTCCTTTCCTTCTCTTTCATCCTACTTTTCTGTCCGACTTCCTCTTGTACGTCACGTCATCCTTCATTTCATTTCCTTCCTTTCTCCTCTTTGTTTTTCTCTTCCTTCCCGTATCTCCTTCTCCTTTCCTCATAACCCCCTCCTCTTCTTCTCTTTTCCTTTCCTTTATCCTGCTTCTTTTTCTTTATTTCTTTCTCCTCATCCCTCTTTTTCTTCATTTCTTCATTCCTTCTGTTCCTCCCTTCTTTCTTTCTTCTCTTCTTTTCTTGTAACCTCTTCCTCTTCTTTTCCACCACCTTTTTCCTTTCCTTTATCCTTCATTTGTTACCCCCCCTTTTTTCCTTCCTCAATATTTTCCTTTCCCTCTCTGCTTCTTTTTCATTTCTTCTTCTCTACCTTTCTTCCTTGTTTATCTCCTTCTTTCCATTTCTCCCACACTTCCTTCTTTTCTTCCCTTCATTGTCATCATTTCATTCACACCCCTCCTCCTGTCAACTTCATCTTTCCTTCTCTTCTCTTTTTCTTCACCTCTTCATTCTGTCTGTCCCTCCTTGTTTTCTTCCTTCCCTCCTTGTCTTTTTACCTTTCCTCTTCTTCTCCACCATCTCTTTTCATTTCATGCATCCTACTTTTGGTACCCTGCCAGTTCCTTTCCCTCTCAACATCTTTCTGTCCTTCTTTATCTCCTTCTTTCCATTCCTCCCATACATCCGTCTTTTCTTCCCCTTCTTCTCATTTCATTCACCCCCCCTCCTCTCACCTACGTCAAGCTCAGGGGTGATCGTGCCTTTGCACAGCATCCCCCTCCCAATCAGATCTGCCCCCTCTGCTGACTCTTTTAAGTCCAGACTCCAAACCTTCTTCTTTTCATCAGGGTTTGAGTCCCCGTGACGAGGCTTTCTTTGACCTGTGCATGTGTAGCTGTGTACCTGACAGTTGTGCTGCCTCTCGTGTGTGTGTTTTTAGCGACTAATTCCCTTTGTACATCACTTTGGTCAATGTGCGTTGTTTTTAAAAGTGCTTTCTAAATACATTTGGGTTGAGCTGAGACATGATTTCACTGGACAGGAGGGGGATGAAAACCTGTGATCTGAAAACAAACTAAAGCCTAGTTCACGTTACACGATTTTCACCCTGATTTTGCGTCACAGAGACTATCGTAATCCTTCTGTTCATACCTGGCGACGTGGGTTTCTGTCAGCGGCAACTCGCCAACTGCGTTACAACCTGTGTGTGCACACCACAAGATTTCTCCACCGAGCCCTCGCTGACAGAGCCCCAGATAACGCGGTGGCGTCACCAAACTTGGAGACGACACATCGCAAAGGCATGGATATTCTTTATTATCCTGGGTCCAAACACAACGCGCTCCCCGTGTTGTTGTTGCTTGCCGGCTTGTCAGTGTTGCCAGATCTTGGGAGAGAAACAAGCAACCAGGGCTATGGAAACAAGGTGGCTCTCAAGATCCTCTGCGACGTCAAAATCGTGGTGAAAATCGTGTAATGTGAACTAGGCTTAAAGCTGTCAGATGAATGTAGTGGAGTATAAGTACAATATTAACCTCAGAGATGTGGAGTAAACTTATAAAGTTACAGAATATAGAAGACTCAAGTAAAGTACAAGTACCTGGACTTTGTGCTTGTGTACAGTGCTTGAGTGAATGTACTGAGTTTCATTTCACCACTGCCGACAGGTCCAAATGAACCACACAGACAAACACAAATGATTCATTGTAAATGAGTCCCATCCTTCGCCTCAAACCAAACGGCTCTCTCTCAGTTGGCTTGCTCATGTGCATCTGATGGAAACCTCCTTGAGTCTGTTAGCTGGAGCTTTAACTTTCCACCAAACTGAAACAAACTCCTGCAGCTCGTCACCCAAACAACCACCTCACTGTGCAAAACTGATCCACGACCAGGAAAATGTCTCAGCCTTGTTTTGGGCTGTTTCAGAGAAAAGAAATCTCTGTGTTAAAATGGTCAGAAATAAACAGGAACTGTCAGCGTTGACATCAGAAACCTCCGAGACTCAGAGAGAGAAAAGCTCCCGGTAAATAGTGACAGTAAAAAAAAAAAAAACCATGGAGAAGCATCATCAGGGAGCAGCTCTACACTGCGTCTGCTCCTCATTAACACTGAGCTCTGCGGTAAGCTCCACCCAGCTGGCACCTCCAGGACGCCAAAACAAACCACACACTACTCTCTGCAGAGCTCGACTCCGCTCGGCTGGTGGAAACATGTGTGACCTCACAGCGACCCGCGGTGCCAGATGATTGGATCCCAGAAGGGAACTCCATCTGGGATGTGATTGGCTGAGAGGGAGGCTGAACTCTGATGTCATCTATTGCTCAAGTTGTTGTTGATGTTCGAGAGGGAACAAAAATATTCAGATGATCTCAGTCTCCCGTGTGTGTGTGTGTGTGTGTGTGTGTGTGTGTGTGTGTGTTATGGCTTCAACAACACTGTGGGTAATGAACGCCATAAGTTTGGCGTTGAATGCGAAACAGAAAACATGCGTCTTATTGAATCCGCCGTCTGTTGCAGAGGAACCACGTCTGGGCTGGGAGGCAGGGTGGACAAAATATTAGGAACACCTGTCAGTGTAACAGAATTTATTACGAACTACATCCTCCAAAAGGACCATAAAGTTTTAACTCGTCTCTAAAAAGTTTTAACAAGGACGATTTACTGCAGGGCTGTTTTATTAGACTGCAGTAGCTCTAGTTTGGTGTACCTAATAAACTGGAAACCGAGTGTATTTGACATTTTGTATATTTCAGTCAGAGAGGCTGTTTGCAGGTAGATTACCATCCATTTATGTTAGTAGTGATTATCAGCCTTACAGGTTAAAGGCTCCTGCTACAGCGACGAGTATGTTCACAATACCGTCATCAGAGATTTAACAGCTGTTCACAAAACTTAACATTTATTTACTTTTCAACAACACTGTTGTTAACACGTGGTTACATTTAGGAAACAAAATCACTTGGTTATGGATGGGAATAGAGCATGTTTTGGCTTAAAATACCCAGTTTTGGGACACAGTCCCTGCTGGAATGGTAGCTATGACTCATTAAAAAACACCTGCTTTTGGTGGCACAATCCCCGCTGGAAACAGAATCATGGCTTGGTTAAAAAAAGAGAAAAAGCTTTTGGTGGCATGATCCTTCCTGGAAACGCAGTAATGGCTTGGTCATGGTGGCACGGTGCCAGCTGGAAAGGCAGCGATGTTCCCGCAAAATATACCCACTATTGATGGTACAACGCCTCCTGCATGCAGTAATGGCTCAGTAAAAATGACGCACTTTCAGTGGAAATGCAGTAGGGCTGACCCAAAAATTCGAAGCTTCGAAGCTTCGTTCGATGGCATGGGATTCGATTGTGAAAAAAAAATTCGAAGCTTTGGCGCTTTTTTTCCCGTTTTTTGGGGGGAGGCCTTAAACGCAACACTAACCGCCACCAGTCCGATACTGACAACGAGTGCGCTCAGAGCTGGCAGACATGTCCAAGAGGTCATCAGATGTGTGGTTGCACTTTAAAATATGCCCCGACAACCCCCAGAAAGCAGAGTGCCAGATTTGCCAAAAGCAATTGACATATCACAACTCAACAACAAATTTGGGAAATCACTTGAAAAACTAAGTAGTAATTAAAAAAGAAAAATCTCCGACAAGGAAATAGAAAGCCCGATGCACAATGGAGACCTGCTATCATCCTGCTTGAACACAGACGACTAAATTCTTTCAACAATGTGACTCAAAATAATGATAAAATAGATTTTATTAATGTAAAATATGCATTTTCCAGTTCCACTGGTCCGCTCTGAGTCTGGTGTCAGAGACACTTCTGATGCTCTGAGTTGCGCATCTGTTTGATTGTGCTGCAGTATGCGCCGAGGGTTTTAATTTAGTGTTCAATCAAAAGTTAAACACTACTTATCACCGACCATTAGTGTTTATTCGTTTGTGTTTTTCGTCGTCGTTGAATGCTTCGAATTAAATTCGTTCTGAGCTCCGAAGCTTCGAATGTCCATAAATGGATTCGAAGGTCAGCCCTAAAACGCAGTGATGGCTTGACAAATAAACAACACCCGTACTACGCCAACTAGTATGTTCAGAATGCCGTCATCAGAGATGGCAAAACTTTACATTTCTTTACTTTGAACAACACCTTGGTTAATGTGTGGTTATATTTAGGAACAACATCACTTGGTTATACGTAGTTAGGAAAATACCATGTTCTGGCTTAAAATACCTAGTGTTGGTACACAATCCCTGCTGGAAACGCAGGTCAAAAACACCACTTTTGGTGCCACAGTCCCTTCTGCATGCAGTAACGGCTCAGTAAAAAGCACGCTGTTTTGGTGGCACAATTCCTGCTTGAAATGCGGTGATGGCTTGGCAAAAAAACAACACCCATGCTACAGCGACTAGTATGTTTTCAAAACTCCGGGGTTGCGTTTGACTGTGCAGGACAGGTAACGCTATGTTTAGTTTGCTTCTGATATAACATATAACGTTATATATGACAACACAGCATCCAGTTGCTAATGGCTAACGTTAGCCTACTGTAGCGTAGCCTCTGAAACATTAACGTTATCTTCCTTGTGCGTTTTCACTTACTAGTAACGTTAACGCTTCTATCTAATGTTAGCACTGTAACCTTATTCTAAAACTCATCAGTCATCATTGACTCCGGTTGAGTTTTAAAACTCACTTCCATGTATCTGATGTTACCTTGCCAACGCCTACGTCTATCATAGACGTAATGAGGACGTAATTGAGGAGGGGGGATGGGACTTTGGAGGGAGGTGGGAGTTGTGGATGTTCAATTTTTTTCTTAGTGCTGTGTGAAATGCAAGAAAGGTAAGAGTTGCTTTAACAGCCGCTAGCAAAACTTTACATTTCTTTACTTTTCAACAACACTGTGGTTAACGTGTGGTTATATTTAGGAACAAAATCTACAAAATTTATTATGGTTCAGAAAAGAGCGTGTTTTAGCTTAAATACCCAGTTTTGGTGGCACAATCCCAGCTGGGACGGCAGCTCAGTAAAAGACACCCAACTTTGGAGGCAAGATCTCTGCTAGAAATGCAGTGACGGCTCGTCAATAAAGTTCTTTTGGTGTCATGATTTCCAGCAGTTGATGAGGGATGAGCGTTCATGCATTCATCTGTGTTCATGCATTCATCTGTGTTCATGCATTCATCTGTGTGCATCAGTCATGTTACAGTTGTAATTCAGGGCTCAGGGTTAGTTTTGGTCTGAGTGCGGGCTTTTCCTCCGTGCTGCATTGGACTCAACAGTAAGCTGCTCTCTCATTGGTCTGTTGAGGGCAGAAGACTGACACTCGTCAGCTCGATGAAATATACCACTGTCCTTGAACGCAGCGTCAGCACGCGTCAGCTGACCTGAAGTCATTCACTGGTTCTGCTCTTGAAGAGTTTTCAATCTTATTTGAACGGATCAAAAAGCAGAGTGTGTCGACTGCAGCGCCATCACCTCCTGTTCCCTCTGCTGATGTCACACTGACACCTGAATGTATGTGTGTGTGCATGCGTGCATGCGTGTGTATGTGTATGGTAAATATAACGGCTCTAAACTAGTCTCCCCTGTGTGTGTTTTTGTGTCTTCAGGCTGACCAGCAGTATGCCAGCAGTGTAGCAGACAACCTGAAGCGCCTGTAAGTCCACCTGCATGATGGGATGCCATTTCTACGGCAACAGACCCGAGAGGGGATTCTTCCGGTCCCCTCTGTGTGTGTGTGTGTGTGTGGGTGTATGTGTGTGTTGCGTTTGTTGTCGGCTCGTACACGGCAGCCTTTGATCGCCGCTGCGTGAACAGCTGTGTGTGTGTGTGTGTGTGTGTGTCATTGTTCACGGCATGCAGTCAAAGTGCAGCATGTTAAATCATGACTAATTTATCACACACACACACACACACACACACACACACACACACAGGATGAACTGTGTCAGCAGCAGGAACCTTTTGTTGTACAAACACTCAAAGATCAAGTTTCATTTTTCCTTCTCCACCCCTTCTTCCTTTCCTTTCTCCATCTTTCCTTCTCTACATCCTTAATCCCTTCTCTACTGCATTCTCTTCTTCTCTACCGCTTTATTTCCCTCTCTCATCCTTGTTTCCCTTCCCTTTCTTCCCCCACTTAATCTCCTTATTCCCCTTCATCTCCTTCATTCCCATTTAGCTCACATTCCCTCCTCTCACCTCCATCTTTCCTTCTCTACTTCCTGTTTTACTCTCCTTTATCCTTCTTTTCTCTCCTACCTCCTGCTGTTCTTCTCTTCTTTACCTCCCTCTTCATTCCCTGTTTCTTTTCCTTTCCTTGCTTATCATCCTTGCGTTCCTACCCTCTTTCTTCCTTCCTTCCTCTCATCCTTGTTCCCTTCCTCTCACGTTCTTTCCCTCTTTATCTCTGTTTTCTCTTTTCTTCCCTTCAGTCCAATTTCCATTCATACTTCCTTCATCTTTCCTTCTCTACATCCTCTTTTCCTTTCCTAAATTGTGTTTTATCCTTCTCTTCCTTCCTATCTCCTTCTGCTCTTTTTTCATCCTTCTTTCCTACCTACGTCTTTGTACTTGTGTTTATCCATCTCTCTTTTCCGACCCTCTTTCTTCCTTCCTGACCCTTCTTTCTCATCCTTTTTTCCTTGTTTCCTTGACAATTTGTTCTCATCCTTTCTCTCCTTCTTTATCTCTTTTTTCTCTTCCCTTTCCTTAATTGTTGTTTAATTCACGTCTTCTGTCTTTTCTTTTCCTTTATCGTTCTTCTTTTCCTGTGTTGTTATCATTCTTTTGACTTCCTTCTCATTTGTCCGACTTCCTCCTGTTCTTCACGTCATCCTTCATTTTCCCGATCTTTTCTTTCTGTCTGTTCCTCTCTCTTTCCTTCTGTTCCCTTTTCCTCTTTGTTTTTCCTTCCCTTCCCTTTCTCCTCCTCCTTTTCTTGTAAATCCTCTCCTCTTCTTCTCTAAATCATATTTTCCTTTCCTTTGTCCTGCTTCATCCTTCCTTTCTTTCCTACCTCCTCCTGTTCTTCCTTTCATCTCTTTCCTACCTCCCTCTTCCTTCCTTGTGTTCATCCTTCTTTCTTTACTTTGTCCTCCTTGTTTTTCCTACCCTCTTTCTTCTGTCCCTTCCCTTTCGTCCTTCCTCACCTAGTCTCTCCTTCTTTATCTCCTTTTTTCTCTTCATTCTCATTTCATTCACACCTCATACATCTGTCTGTCTCTACTCTATCTGGTGTTTCTTGTCAACGTCTTTTCTGATGTTATCCTTCTTTGCCCCGCTTCTTCCTTCCCTTCTTTTCTTTTAACCTCTTTCTCTTCTTGTCTCCTTTTTCCTTTCCTTCATCCTTCATTTGTTACCCTCCCTTTTTTCCTTCCTCAATCCTTACTACTTCTTTTTGCCCTCTTCTTCTCTACATCTTTCTTTACTTCTTTATCTCCTTCTTTCCATTTCTCCCATACCTCCCTCTTTTCTTCCCTTCCTTCTCATTTCACCCTGTCACCCACATCTTCTCTACCCCCTCTTTTCCTTCCCTGTATCTTCCTTCCCTTCTCTCTCATCCTCCCTATCTTCCCGGCCTCCTCCAGATAGTCCCTTCATCCTTCCTTTTTCCTACTGCCTCTCTCGTGCTGTTCCTCCCTCTTTCCATTTCCTACTCTTTCCTCTCTCCTTCTTTCTTTGTCAGCCTTCTATTCTTTTCTAAATACAGCTTTTTTCCTACATGTCTGTCTCTGTTTTATAAGTCAGATGTGTTTTCCTTTCTCACCCTGAGAGTTGTGATTACAGTGACGTTTATGTTGTTGCACGCTGTCGTCTGATTCTCTTAGTTTCAATTAGCTTTATTGTCATGACAGGTAAAGACATCGTGTCATGTATATGATATAATATATATATAATAAATTAATAATCAAACATCTTCTGTGTGTCTCAGTTTTCCAGCAGAGATTCAGTCGGGTCTGTTGGAGGTCGTCTCCCCGTCCGTCCACTTCTACCCCGACTTCTCTCGACTCCGAGAGTCCTTTGGAGACCCGAAGGAGAGAGTCAGGTCTGTTCATGAACATTAGTGTGTGTGTGTGTGTGTGTGTGTGTGTGTGTGGCTTCAGTACAGGAAACTCCTCTTTCACTCTTCAGTCTGTTTTACGAAGTGAGTCATCATCAGTATAATCTTTCTCTCAGCAGCTGTTTGGAAAGTTACAGAACTTTAGTTACTGAGCAGCTTTAATCATTTATTCCTCATTAACTCCAATTTCATCTACTTTTGTTCTCCTGCTGTAAATGATTTTGTGTCTGATCGCAACACGTAGCTCTGTTGAATAATGATCAGCAAAATTCACTTATTACAACAAACAGTTTTAGCTGCCGGCACTTCGTACATCATCATGTGGAGTTTGTTTTTATGCCTCAGCGCTGGTGATAGCCGCGGCCGGAGCCATTATGTTTTCGGGTTGTCATTCCGTCCCATTCCTGTGAACATCATATCTCAAGAATGCTGTGAGGGAATTTCTTAAAATTTGGCACAAACGTCCACTTGGACTCAGCAATGAAGTGGTTAGATTTTGGCAGTCAAAGGTCAAAGACACTATGACCTTGTCTGTCTCACTCTTGTGAATGTGATACCTCAAGAACACCTTGAGGGAATTTCTTAAAATTTGGCACAAAGGTCCACTTGGACTGAACAATGAACTGATTAGTCTTTGGTGCTGAAAGGTCAAAGACACTGTGACCTTGCATCTGTCTCATTCTCGTGAAGGCAGTATCTCAAGAAGGCTTTGACAGAGTTTCTATTAATTTGGCACAAACGTCTACTTGGAATAAACAATGAACTGATTAGATTTTGCGGTCAAAGGTCAGAGACACTGTGACCTCATCTGTCTCATTCTTGTGAACATGATATCTCAAGAACACTTTGAGGGAATTTCTGAAAAATTTGGCACAAAGGTCCACTTGGACTGAACAATGAACTGATTAGTCTTTGGTGCTGAAAGGTCAAAGACACTGTGACCTTGCATCTGTCTCATTCTCGTGAACACTATATCTAAAGAGCGCCTTGACGGAGTTTCTATATATTTGGCACAAACGTCTACTTGAAATAAACAATGAACTGATTAGACTTTGGTGCTAAAAGGTCAAAGACACTATGACCTCATCTGTCTCATTCTTGTGAACATGATATCTCAAGAACACCTTGAGGGAATTTCTTAAAATTTGGCACAAAGGTCCACTTGGACTGAACAATGAACTGATTAGTCTTTGGTGCTGAAAGGTCAAAGACACTGTGACCTCATCTGTCTCATTCTTGTGAACATGATATCTCAAGGACACTTTGAGGGAATTTCTTAAAATTTGGCACAAACATCCACTTGGACTTGGAATCTTGGTTCATGTTGCTCAGTTAGTAGTCCAGCCTCGTCTTGTCCTGACGTTGTTTGAATGTAAACGTCTGAGTGAGTTTAAAAGTTTCTGATTTTATTGAGTCTCTGACTTTTACTTTAATCTGACAAACTGACTTCATATAACGGTAGTTTATCATAATTAAAGGGCACACACACACACACACACACACACACACACACACACACAGTCATTTACTGCATTTACTGGTATACCTGGATGTGTGTGTGATTTATCAGCTCCAGTCATCAGAGAAAGTTGGTGGTAATGGTGTGTGTGTGTGTGTGTGTGTGTGTGTGTGTTAAACTGCTTCCCAGGCATCTGTCAGCCTGTCATGGCTAATTCATGAGGCTCTGAACCACACTGAGTTAGCTAACTAGACACACACACACACACACACACACACACACTCTTAAATTGGCCTTTTCGCCTTCTTGTCTCCTTGACAGAGTCATCCTTAAAGGAAACACACACACACAACGCACACTCGCTTACCCTCTCTTCCTTCAAGGGTCAGTGTGCAGATCGAAATGACATCATTTTAGTTAATAATCTATGCTCCACCCCTTTTGCCCTGTTACCGTGGTAACACAAGAGACAGGAGAGAAAGAGGAGGTGAGTAGAGGAGGTGAGTAGAGGAGGACAGGAGGAAAGAAATGTAGACAAGGAGTAAAGTAACAAGGAGGGATGGAGCACGGTAAAGCCCAGGACACACCAGGATGTAAAATGGAGAAACTTTGCGTCGAAATAAAGTTTTGTTTTGGTAAATTTGACCAAAAGCAGACTGTCTCGATGGTGTCAACCTTTGAGGGGTCGGAGAGTCCAAAACAGAGGAAGCTATTGTGGATTATGATGCGTTTGTTTGCACTGGGAAGTCGAAATTTCAAAGATAAATTTCAACTACTACAAGTACTACAACTACTGCTTTAACTGCTACTTCTATGACGACTACAATTTCTGCTGCTGCTGCTGCCACTGCTACAACTACTCCCGCTAATGCTAGTGGTGGTACTATTACTACAACCATTACCCCTACCATGTGTATTACTACTACTACTTCTAGTACGACTACTGCTGCTACAACTGCTACTACTTTTAACGCAACCATTGTTGCTATTATAACTACTACAACCAGTAGCATAGTAGTGTTAGTAGAGTTACTACTACTCTTACTGCTGGTGGTAGCAGAACAACTTCTTCTTCGACCACTCCTGGTAGGAGTAGTAGTAGAAGAAGTACTACTTCCTGCACTACTACTGCTGTTCAACTTCTGCTGGTAGTAGTAGTAGAACCACTACTTCCACTACGACTACTACTACTACTTCTAGCACTACTACTGCTGCTGCTATTACTACTACAACTAGTAGCGTTGCAGTACTAGTAGAGCTGCTACTACTGGTAATAGTAGAACTACAACATCTTCGACCATTAGTACTACTACTGGTAGTAAAAGAACTACTGCCTCTTCTTCTGCTTCTAGCACTACTACTGCTGCTGTTATTACTACTACAACTAGTAGCATTGCAGTACTAGTAGAACTATGACTACTGCTACTACTGGTATTAGTAGAACTACTACTTCTTGTACTATTACTACTACTGCCTCTTCTACTACTACTACTGCTACTATCTCTGCTACTAACACAACTACTGCTGTTGCTACTATTCATAGTACTTCTGTACATTTTTTTAACAATGGGGCTGTCCCATTTTTCCACACTTTGCTGAGTGCGCTTGGTTACGCACAAACTTTGGTGACGTTTTGCCACTTGGAACGTACATTTGCCTATAGTGTTCAAGCGCGTATTAAGTGGCCAAGTAAGCGGGGATATTTAAACGAAATTGGGACAGACTTGACACCGCCCCTTGCATTGCGCATTGGATGTTATTCTCCGCGAACAAAAACATTATCCGAACATGATCCAGTTTAGAAAAGGGTGTAAAGAAATAATTTTCTTGTAGGGATGAGAAAAGGTGTGGATAATCAGCAGGGATCTGCAGCTGTGATTTATGTTGAGCTGGTGTATTTATGTATATGGATATATGAGTATATTTTCATGTTGGTACATGAACAGTTCATGATATTTCTATAACATGCATTTAAGGAAGTCAGTTAATTTGCTGGCATATATAACACTTCGTTGGATATCTAAAGTAAAGTTAAAGATTATTAATTAGTGAATAAAAGGGGTAGGGTTAAATAAGTTAACTACTGTTTTGTAATATTTGTCATGTTCAAAATAAAGACATCAGTCAAAAGAAATGATGGAGCAAACTACTCACCTGTATCCATCAGCTGCAGTATTTTTAGCCCCGGTAAACAGGTAATCGTTTTCCGTTCTTAACTTAATGAATTGGAGCGTTTGTTCCGTGGTCCCTATTTCAGATAACTTCTGTGGTTAGTAAATAACTCCAGGGCAAAGCTTGATGTGAATTTCCTCACCACAGACACAGTAACAAAGCTTCCTAACATGTACCATCATGACGCTATGATATGAACGGGACTATGACATAGAGTTAGATTTATAAAACATTTTCGGCAGCATCTCAGTCGAGATCCCGATGATGGCAGACTCACTGAACTATAGTGGGCAGACTTCACCAGCTTCTCCTTCTTTAGTTTATTGGCGGAACTCCACCAGTTGGTGATGCATTGTGGGATTTATACTTGGCCAAATACCGCTCAGGTGCGGTCTTACAGTAAGTGTGGGTAAAGTACAAATCAAGCGCACTGCACTTTTGGTCGTCGTAGAAATGGGATACACTTGCGCACAAGTGTCCAAGTGCGTAAGTGTGATCAAGCACATATAATGGGACAGGCCCAATGACTTCTTCAGCTACAGAAACCTTTCAAACATTGAAACGTTCAACTCTTTAAGGACGCTTATGCTTGTATTGTTTTCACTTTGTTTGCTTTTTAAAGTGTGAAGCATTTCTTCTTTTAACCTTTCAGTTCATTTCAGCTTCCACATTTGACACTTTTACAGTTTAGCTTCTAGTACTGTATGTCAGCTCTCGGTTTCTTTAGCTTAAACAGTTCAGCTTCCCTTTCTCCTGGATTTTCATGTTTCCAGCAATTTGTTTTATATTTCTGCATTTTCCGCCATGGTTTTGAATTCATGCATTTTCTGCAGGAAATACATTTCTAGTTGCAAACCAACACTGTCCATTAAGTGGAGGTTAAATCCAATTTTTAAGATTTAAATGTCTTTATTCATACTACTGCAACACAAGTACTACTACCACCCTTCGTAGTACGTGTTCTGTACATTTTTTGATGTCGACTTCTTCTGCAAACTTTCAGCTACACAAACTGTTCAAATGTCAAAACGTTCAGCTCTTTAAGGACGTAATGCTTCATACAGTTTAGCTTCCAGTTTTTCAAGTAATTATGTGTGTCAGCTCTCAGCGTCTTTAGGTTTTGTATTTGTTTTATATTTCTTTTAGGTGTGGTTTTGAATTAATTTCAGCATTCAGCATCCACATGCATTTTCTGACAAGATTTAAATATCTATATATCATAATGATTATATTCATAATAATTCAATTATTCAATAATAAATATTATTCATGTTGCATCAAATATCCAGTTTAAAAAAATCCTCTGTCAGTGTTTTGGATAAAGATTTAGGGTAAGTAATGAAATGGAAAAAAATAAAATAAAATAATAAAACAGCTTTAAACTTCTGCAGGTGTTCAGGCTCTGCCAGATGCTTTCAGTCTATTATAACTTGTGTGTGAATGTAATGAGTTTTTTGAGTAGTGACATTTAAAAAGTTGCATTAATTGGATTAAAAGATCGAGATGATTAGTTTAACCTTAGTTTCATTTCATGAACTTCTCAGAACAGTTTGTCACAAAACAAACCAACACCTCCCCCTGCTACTGCTCCTCCTCCTCCTCCTCCTCTTCCTCCTCCTCCTCCTCTCTGTGTCTGGTTACCGCTGAGTTATTTTCATCCACCTCCTCTGAAGAAACAGAAAACCGGTTTAAAACTTCCCTCTTCCCTCCTGATAATCCTGCAGTGGAGCCGATTCTTCCTGTGGCTTCTGTAGACTATCTCCTCCTGCAGAGAGTCTGGAGGGATGAGAGGAGGTTTCACAGACGTCTGAGCTGGTTGGTGGAACAAAGAATAAGAGTTTCAGGACTCTGAGTTTGAAGGAAGGACCGAACAGGTAGAAACTGTCAGATCTCAGCTGAGGAAGAGGAGGAAGAAGGGAGTAGTGGGTTGATGACAGACACCGAACGAACAGATTTCTCTTCATCATCTTCCAACTTTTGTTGGAACAGGGAGTGTGCTTGTTGTCGTCGTTGTGAAGTCAAACCTTCGGCTCAAATAGAGAGAACTTTTTCTCTCTCTATAATCAGTTTGTGGATTCATTTCCTTTAGCCTTTAAGTTCCTGTGAACATCAACTCATGGGGAAACACTGTCATTTCTTGTTACCAAATAATAACCAAACGTACCAAATGTCATCAACTTATAAACTGGTGTTCACTGATCTGTCTATCTACACATATATTTATAGATGGATGTATTTGCCGTGGTTTGACAGCAACATTAATTGCAATGCTCCCCTCCTCTTGACGCTGCTCACGACTGTTATAATCCACTAATAATGTAACTTTGACAATAAATAAATTTAACTGACTGTCAACTGTGATGGATTATTTATCTGCAGCTGTTTTAAACTTCTACAAATTGATTTTCACAGACATAAACAGAAACCAACGGCTGCCTGGAAGGAAGAGAATCAGTCTCACAACTGATTTTTATACCTTCGGAAATGTCAAGTGTTTATGATTTGTAGTGAGCGTGTTTAAAAATGTATAACTCGTCTCGTCTTTAAACACTTAAAGGAGTCAGTGAGCAGGAGATAGACAGATGTCAGCGGTGATTCGTCCTCTTTAACACTGTTTGTATGCAAACCAGAGGAGGAGAATGCCATTAAAAGTTTTCTCTCAGGACTCGGATGATCTGTCACTGATGCAAAGCTGAGAATGAACTTTGGGGACTTGAACTTGAATTTTAAAGATGATGGACTTAAGTGACAGATAGGAGTGACAGGGTGACGAAATATTACCACCGGTTAATATACTCATGACAACACCGGTGTTACAGATTCCACCGGATATTTTACAAGAAAGATATTAAAAGCAATACTAGAAAATGCATTTCCTGTGGGAAATGCATGTGGATGCTCAATGCTGAACATGCAGAAATATAAAATAATTGCCAGAAACATCTGAAAATCCTTAAAGCGCATAATGTTTTGACAGTAGTAGAAGTAGTAGTTCATCTCATATATAATGACGAAAACTCTGTGTGTGTGTTCCACGTTTTTCTCCTCACTGACTTGGTCAATCCATGTGAAATTTGGCACAGTGGTAGAGGGTCATGGGAGGATGCCAATGAAGCAATATTACATCAATTGGCCAAAGGGGGGCGCTATAGCAACCGATTGAAATGTCAAACTTTGAATGGGCATATCTCATGCCCCGTATGTGGTAGAGACATGAAACTTTGCACAGAGATGCCTCTCCTCATGAGGAACACATTTGCCTCAAGAACCCATAACTTCCGCTTATATAGATTTTCCGCCATTTTGAATTTTTTGAAAAACACTTCAAACGGATCTCTTCCTAGGAAGTTTGAGCGATCTGCATGAAACTGGGTGAACATAATCTAGGGACCAATATCTAAAGTTCCCTCTTGGCAAAAGTTGGAAAACTTACTAAAACTGAGCTTCTATAAGGCAATGAATATTGCGGAGGGCGTGGCTCATCACATAAAGGTGTATAACATCTCAAGGGTTTCACCCATCACCACGCAACTTTGTAGGCATATGACCACACATAATCTGAGGGGACCCCTCCATTATTGACCCCATCAAACAAAATGGGGGCGCTAGAGAGCTCATTTCTTATCTAGGCCTAACCGCCATATGGATTTTTACTAAACTTGGTAGATATGTAGAACAGGACGCCTCAAGGTGACTGGAGAAATTTAACTCTAATTGGCAACTGGGTGGCGCTATAACAACAGAAAAATGCTTCAAAATGGCTAAAATGCGACCGATCGCTGTGGCTCCCCCTGTGGACCAATGTTGGTGTTTTTTCTTTTTTTTTTTCTAATTTTTGGTATGACTAAGTCATGGTATGGTATGCTGTACATAATCACAGAAACTGTCAGTGTGTCATTCTGTCAGTCAGTCATTCTGTCTGTCCCACGTTTTTCTACTCACTGACGTGGTCAATCTATGTGAAACTGCACACAGGCATTGAGGATTGGCATAGGTAGAAGGTGACAAAGCTACCAATGGGCATGGACTAGTACTTTAAAAAGCATAAAAAGTAGAAAAAAATTGAAGTCTAAATGTCCTTAAAGAACTCAATGTTTTGACATTTGAATGGTTTCTGTAGCTGACAATATGCTGAAGTAGTGCTTAATCATAAGATGTACAGGAGAGGTAGTTGTATTAGAAGTAGCATAAGTTGTAGTAATGGTAGTGGCAGTAGTAGGTGTAGTAATACTAAAGAATTTTGCAAGAAATTTTGACAGGTGCCTGCTACATACTGTATGTACTTTATGTATTTGCAATATGTATTTAACACTCATAATCCCAAAAGTATCAACAGTAATATTAGTAGTAAATGATAGATGGAAAATGCTGATATAAAATGTTACGTGCTGTTTAAAATGGAGGTTCTGCTCCTGTCATGTCTACATTTTAGCTTTATTCGCAATTTCCACATACTCCATCTGTGCCGCGCAGCGCACTGCGTAGCAGATACGCTCCCATTCTAGTGAATAGCTTCATTTCCACAGCGCCACGACACTGCTTCATTGGAAATATGCGCCAGGTCTATTTTTCAGCGACTGCACATCCATAGCACGTCAAGCCATGTAGCTCAGATTGCACCAAACCATAAATGTATAGCATCCAGGAAATTTCAAAATACAACACAATGCACAGACTACGGATTGTAATCTCTTAATATTTTAAAAATCACGTCACATCCTGTCGCACAATATGTCAGTCAGTGCGAGGGTCCGAGGAAAGATGGACAAGGAGAAACTCATAGTTGAAGTGGAAAACCATAGTACTTTGTATGACACCACACATCCTTTCTACAAGGATACAAACAGAAAGGAGAAGACGTAGTGTGAAATTGCAGGAGTTTTGGGAGTGAATGGTAAGTTCAACCTTCAAGTTAATTATCATTTCCAGAAACGCATTCAGTAGGCGAGGGTATGCGCCGTCGGTCGGTCCAGATGTTTTTATGTTTGTGGTGTCAAAAATGTGATCATACTCGCAGGTTAGGAGTGAATGAGAAAAAAATTGGCTCTCTCATCGCTTGGAAGCTCACTAATTACGTAAGTGTGAGTGATTCCATGGGAACATTTCTGCGACCAGCACAAATTTTCCTACGTTCTGAGGTATAAATTGTGTATGTAGAGTAAAAATTGTGGGACTGAGAGCAACTTTTTCAGATTTTTTTTTTTGGAATATTTTAAAGCTGCTCGTCACTCTAGCGATGAGGTCAAAATACATGTTTCTCCACTAACATGGCCGAAAATGTGTCGTTAGAAATACCTGCTTTTGTTGTTTGTTGGTCTCGAGCTGTTGTCTGCAGCTTGACAGCTGTCCCGTCTACGTGTCCCTCTGTCTCCCATCCTTCCCTCCTCACATGTACACATGTAGTCAGAGCTATGTCACATGTATGACACATAAATCAAACGTTGCTGTAGTTTGCAGAAACATGCAATGCCATCATTTTTCCTCCAGGGATTAGGCTGATGCCCGAACACTGTGTGACACCTGTAACTGCGACTACCATGGCAAACCTTGTGACTGCATTAGAAGTCATTTCTAAAAGGACTTAGTTGAGACTCACTGTGGTCACACTTCAGCTGTTTTTGTTTGCTCTGTTTATTTTCATTTTAAAACACTGGTTCTTGTTGTTTGTCAGTTTCGGGTGGAGAAGCAGCTGACTCTCTCCGCCGCGTTAAACGGCCCCGCCGATCGCCGTAGGAGAGAATGTGAGAGACAAGGCTGCTTCTGTGTTAACTTTACTGGTTCCCTATAAAAAGCTCTTTTCCCCTGGATTGTTTTTAGACCTCAGCGGGATTATAAAAAGGCCATTGACTCCCTGTAGTAAAAAACACTTTAAACTGTGGGTAAATTGCTGTGTGAGAAGATGAGTGGAGGCTGGTAGAGAAGGGGAGGGGGTTATTTATTTATGGCACAATAAAGCAAAAGAGATGGGGGAGTGGAGGAGGGGGGTTTCTCATCTGCAGGGCTGAAGGAGTCAGACATCCTGTGTTTATCACATGGTCCATAAACCAACACAAAGAGCTTTTTCTGATATTTCTTTGTATGTTTGAAGGGTCAAAAACATTTTTGGGGGGAGAAGGGTCATTTCATAAAAGTTCTTTCAAAACATTCAGAGACACTGCTGCTCACTGCGTCTTTAAATTCATGTTTTAAATGACTTGAAGTAATATGTTTCTAGTCTAAATTCAAAGACGGATGAAAGAAAGAAATAAAGCTGCAAAGGTCATGAATAAATCTACTTTTAATAAGGATCCCCTCTAGCGCTAAGTGACCATGAGGGCAATCAGAGAGCGCAGACTTTCACCCAGGCCAAATGCCCTATCTCGCAGTGAAAAATATTTTGTCTTTTCAGCCATGATTTGAATCCACCCCAAAATTTAACAGGTTCTTCTTCAGCATATTAAGCCAGTACGGTACAGTTCAGTTCAGTACGCTTTTTTTCCATTTCCACTGTGAAAAGTTGTGGATGGTACCAACAGAAGCGTTCCTTAGCGTCCCCATGTTTGGTCCCCCCTCTGTTGGGGTACCTAGCACACAGATCTGGTACTAAAAGGTGGAGCTGTGAACACTGCAGTCTGATTGGCCAGTAGAGGACGGTCACTCTGCTCAGGGCTGAGTTGTGTCTGGTTTTGAGGCTCATGTAACCACTGTTCATGACGTGAAGTTATTGTGTCAGTGTGCAGCCTCGTTCTGTGGACGATAAACCAGATGCAGACTTCCATCTGTGTCACCGCTGATGAGGAAATACAGCGAGTGCTGGACGGAGCAGTGAGTGACAACAACCCCGCCCACATTAAGAGGACTGTTTGCGATGGAAACACTAGGGTCTAGGTACCATGTCTGAAGGGTTACCGTTGGTTCCAAAGGTACTATACTGAAAGTGTTTGGTGGAAACGGGGCTTTTTACACCCTTCCGCCAAGCTTCATGAAAATCTGGCCAGTAGTTTTCCATAATCTTGCTGACAAACTGAACCAAAAAACATAACCTCCACGGCAGAGCTGGAAATCCCTGAACAATAAACTGATTTTCATCAGTCAGAGTATGTTTTTTATTGTTATGTAAGAATCATTTAAAAAAAAAATACCAGTTTATGTCAAAGAATTCAGTCCTGCTATATCGTCTAATCTTCATTCTTCACTAGATGACACAATGTTTAGGAAAGTTAAAAAATGACCATAGTATCTGCTCTGTGATTCAGATCCCTCCGATATGTGTCGACTTTTATGAAAGTCAGGCCGGTAGTTTTTTTGTAATCCTGCTGACAAACTGAAAAGAAAACATAACCTCCATGTCCTTCCAGTAAAGTTATTTTTCAGATATTTTAACATCACAATTATTAAACTGGAAAGTAAACAACAATTTTATTAGGTACACATTTCATTTTTTCAATTGACCATTCTCTAAGTCCCGCCCCTGGACGCAGACTGGCCGATCAAAGCGTGGCATCGAGCTGGCCCAGACCAGGGTCCGACAACAACACAGCTGTGCTCCATTGACTCTAATGCAATCATTTCAGATTTCCTTCATTTTCAGACGACCTGGAGTAGTGTAGTCAGGGTCCAAAACTAACTTTTTCACTTACCAGCCAGGCTGGCTGATAAGTGAAATTTTTTACCACCCAGGCAGATATTTTACCAGCCAACCAAATAAAAATTGCTTTTAAGTGTTGTAATTTGCTATCAGTATTATTTAGCATGTCATTTGGGTCTTGTATGCGATTCTCAATCAATATTTTAATAGTGTGCACAAATATTAGCAATAATGTATGCTAAAATATGAATAACTGTTTCAATATTTAAGTGTAATATTTGGGTTAATAAATTCTGTAGTATTCTTACTACAGTGCAAAAAGAATCTTTCATTAAGGAATTTTACATGAATCACTGACATCAGTCCCCTTTGGACAGTTGAGACATAAGATTTAAGCTCGACCAGACTGCAACAGCAGGGCCTGCCCTATATAAACATGAATGTCTGACCAGTGGTGGACAAAGTATTCAATGACATGACTTGAGTGAAAGTAAAGATACTCTTGGTCAAATATTACTCCAATACAAGTGAAAGTTGTTCAGTCATTTTTTTTTACTTAAGTGAAACTGCACCAACTGATTAACATACAAGTAAAGAACAGTCCCTAAAGTGCAGTGAGGTTTGTGGATGGTTACCTGCCACAAAGACACAACAAGAAATGTGACACAACACATACCTGTGTGCTCGGCTGTTCAGGTACGTTTGGGCAGCGATCGCAGCGCACCGAAATTCTCGCGCAAGCCCGTTCACATCAGACGCGCATTTCTCCACGCCGGTTGACAAGCGGTTCTGCTCCCTGCTGTTGTCTTCGTCACATTTGGGGCTGTTTTTCCATCATGGGTAACTGCCCGGCTTAACACATTCGCTCGCGGCTTGCGCAGAAAATAGACCAGACGCCGAAACAATCACTGCAGGGCAGCTCCGCGGCCGGTGTGGATGACACAATCGGTTAACATGGGCGCCAAAAGGAAACTGGCTTCGCTTCTCGCCGCTTCGAGGCTATTCACAGCGCTTCCACGGGCGGTGTGGCCCTGGCGTTACGTGACCAAAGATCGTCTCTGCCTGAAATACATATTACTCTGCCAGGAAACCAGTCGCTACCAGCACTGTTCTACAGTAACAAAAAATGCATTTTTCGTTGGTAAAAAAATAACTCGTCAGAGTGGCGAGCGGTCTTAAAAATTTACCAGCCAGAGACAAAATCTAGACAAAACACTGGGGAGTGTTAGTTTTGGACCCTGAGTGTAGTGTAGTGTAGTGTAGTGTAGTGTAGTGGAGGAGTGTATTAATGGCACTCGTTACCTGGAGAGGTTGGAAAAACATATACGTTTCTTCTCTGTTCCAAAACCAAAATCAGACCCTGGAAAGTGTAGGGTTAGCTAGCTAGCTACTGAAGATACAACCTACTGAATGTATACACATGCTGCTTTTGCTTTGTAATGATTATAACAGTGACACAAAGACCGACCCTGCTGTACAGGAACCAGTGAAGGGAAGCAGGGAAACTTTGCTCATTTTCAACCAGCTGTGTGTCATCGCAGTGTGCGCATATGAGCGTTGTTTATCTTCCCCCCGGAGATCTCTGCCTGTCTGGCAGCGGCACTGGGGCAAAGCCAAACACTGTTCATCTGCACACACTGTGATGCCACACAGCTGGTTCAATATCAGCAAAGTTTCCCGTTATATTCATTGTCTTGTGTGGCGATCAGCAGTGATGTGGTGGTTCACTTTTACACTGTGATCTGTAGCCTATAGTTCGGCTTTAGCTTCTAACTATCTTTGTCTTTTTAACCTGTTGCTGCTGAGTCAGTTTGACATCCTGGATATATCCTTCAAACACAGACTGTAGACCCCTCTGTCTGCTTCTCTCTGACATCACTCTTTAATTTTTCCAAAAATATAATAATATTTCTTCGGGGAGGGCAGAAGCAGAGCTCATGGCCGAAAACAGAAGTCAGAGTGGTTTACATATGAAGCAGGAGAGTCGGGGACGGGCAGGGTCGATATCAAGGAAGCAGTTCGGAAACAAATGCTGGAAAGTCTTGTATAAATGACAAGAACAATCTGGCAAGGAGTGTCTGTAAAGCGGGCCTAAACGGGATAATGTGGTGGACCGGCAGGAGTGGGAAATGTGTGGACAGGCGATAGGCTGGCAGGTAGATGTGGTGACAAGGCGGGGTGAATGGAAGATTCCTGAATGAGCTGAGGAGCTGACATGTATGGCAGGTGAAAAGCGCCACTGTGACACTGTAAGCATCTAACGAGCAGAAACTGTACATTTCCTGAGAAAAAGGAAGTTTACTTTCAAAGTCACAATGCATGTAACAGGTGTAAACTGACTCTGCGTCCCAGGGCGCAGACTTAGCACACTGAGTCTGAAACTTTCGTACATCATTAAAATTTTCAGAACAGGTTTTATTTTTTTGCGTTTCTCTCACATCCCTCAGAGCTTTAAGGGAGACGTTTGAAGAAGGAGTAGATGTAAGCAGAGTATTTAATGTCTTAAATGTAACATGCAAATGGAAAGAGAACAATGTGTCTGTATAATGAGAGCATCATGATTTGATAACAACATAAATCACTGTGCAACAAAACAAAGTCACAATCACATTACCTACAGCAAGCTTAAAAATATATGAAATATACAGAAGATGAGAGAAAATTAGGTGTTGACAAAGCTTTCATGCAACATTTTAACATTTTAATTCGACCTTTGGTCACACAACTATTTAATAAGAATCTCCTCTCTTAATCAGTTCAGTTTACAAGTCTGTAAGAAAATGAGTTTTTTAAACATTATTATTCCTTAAAATTATATTTTGCTCTTTGCTGTGTCGTATATCAGCTCAGTCCCAGAAGGAAGTGTTGGCATTGTACGTGTCTGCAAGCCACCAATAACTTACATTATATGTTTCATACATATCATACTCTGAAGTGATGTAGTGTTTGAGCTGACTTTGTCATCGGGTGGTGGAGGAGATGGTGGATGGCGTGATGCTGAGCTGAGGCGGCTGCCAAGCTGCAGACCACTGTTTGGCTTTTTAGCTTTTTAGCCACCAAAAGTGGGTGTTTTTTCAACCCGGTCTCACTCCAAAGTCGTCCAAAACTGGCAATTGATCAGTGACTTCCGGCGCCAGACTGACGGAAAAAAATGGCCTTTCACATCAGCATGATACGCCGCCGGTCACTGTTATTGTGTAACAGCGGCCAGCAGGGATCACAACGTTGGACAATAACGAAAGTTAAGGCGGCCGGAGTTCGCTTCCCATAAGATTGTGAAGCCTAATCCTGTTTTTTTTTTCCTAAAACCAGCCACGTGTGTCCATGACCAAATGTCGATATGTGACAAGGTCGGAGTGAGAATGTTTTAGCAACCCTTTGCTGTGTTTCCACCACGTATAGTGCCATGAAAAGTGGATGTTTTTTACTGAGGCATCACTGTGTTTCCAGCTGGGACTTTGGCCCAGTCTTGGGTATGTTACGCCAAAAGATCTAACCAAGTGGTTTTTGTGCTTTAACCTAACTACACGTTAACCACAGCATTGGTGAAATATGAAAAAGATTCAGCGTATTAACTACATATTAATTATTATCTGTGGTTTGCAGGAACATACAATACCAACATTTATTCTGCCGATTGGGTTGCATGTAAAAACCATTGGTGATAATTAAGGTGAATGAACCAAATGAGCAAAACCTCTCGATGGCAGAGTGAATGAACCACGCTGGTTGATCAGAGAGTTGAGGTTGTTCTTGATATTTGAAAAATGGCTCTTTAAACCTGAGATTGGTTCATAATTAGAGACAATCTGATTTATGTAAGCCATCTTAAAATCAAGCTCTCCACAGGGGTCATTTGTATTCGGTTTTTCAGTTCTTCTACAATTTCCCTCATAATTTGTTACGATACAAGTTGCTGAAATGCATCCCACAATGGTAGCACAAAATCCCTTACTATATGTGATAGTGATCGAATTTGACATGTGAGTCTTGTATTTCTCCAGCAAACGATCCAGGTCCGTCAGGTACAAACTGATGGCAGCTTCGATTGTGTGAACATTGTCTGATATTTGTCTGCCAGTCCGAGTATTTAGTCGAGCTCTGTGAATCAACATCTGGACGTGGAAGGAGGCTCCATTCACCCAGATTTTGAACCCACGGGTGCTCATCTGCTGGTCATGCAGCAGGGAGTTCCTGAGGACGGTGAGACCTTTGCTTAGCTGCTGTTCTAGTCGCCGTATTTCCTCCTGTAGCAGTTGGTCATTGTTCATGAACATGCGATGGCGCCTCACGTACTCTGACATTGTGTCTCGGACACTTGAGGCTTTCTCTTCACCAAAAACACGTCGGAACATGCTGTATGAATCTTCAGTTGTTTCAGTGTTGATCTTCATGATGAGTTCCATGATCATGGATATCACCCGTGCTCCGAGTCCAACAGCATTTTGAAATGAAGTCACCGCACCCAAACTAGATCCAAACTTCTCGATATAATCTGGCACCATGCTGACCAGCTCATTGGAGTAAGACTGCAGCACAGCGTTAGAGTTGATCCCAGAATATTTCAGCAGAGCCTCATCTATGCCTACATCTGGCAGGAGGCATGGGTGCTGGAAGGTAGTTTGATAAAGCTCAAGAGAATACCTGTCGAAGTCCTCTTGTGTGTAAGTCTGAGAGTTCCCCATGTTTCTCCCCTCGATCAGTGAGAGTCTCACAAAGTGCAAATGTACCAACAGACTGAACACCAGGCGATCAGAATGCACTGAGATAAAATCCAGTCAGCTCCCTCACATATAACCAGGACGACAACACCAGCAGCCAATCGGGCCTCTGGAAAGTTAGACGTATTTGTTGACTTTTCTCCAATGTCCCTGAACGTCCAAGGTCCAGAAGATCAAATTGTACCCTGATCATTTACTTTTATAGTTTGCCATTCAAGTGCAAACCACAAACAGTGATTGCAGATTGTTCCTTTGTGTGTATTTTAAGTGTTTTATACACTAAAGTAAAGAAAACCTTCCCTGAATCCACCTCAGGAACAGGGCCAAAGACAAAACCATCAATCAAACTGGGTTCTCCTGTTTCCTCCCACAGTCCAAAGACCCAAAGACACGCAGGTTAGGTTAACTCGGGACTCTAAATTGCCCATAGGTGTGAATGTGAGCTTGAATGGTTGTCTGTCTCCACTACCCCTTTTCCATACTCACGTGCTGTGGCTTGGTTTGGTTTGGTTTGGTTTGACTCAGCATGTCAGTTCAGTGCTGCAGGAATTTGTGTCCCCAGTACAACAGGGCTACCCGCTTGAGGCTGTATCTTTAACCCATGACGGCTTGTCTTGAGTGATGATGTTTAAAAGCAGCAGGCTGATTCACAGCTAACATTCCCCATTACTTTGCAACAAGTGTTTTTCCATTACACAGCAGGGCAGGTAAAAGAAGTTTACCTGTCGGAGGTGAGCTGTTTTCAGAGGAGCAGTAAGAACCTGTTGTCTTCAGCTCTTCATCTCACATTAAACCTCTGCTTTCACTCTTCCTTCCTGCAGTATCAGTAAACTTGTTTTTACTGAAGAATAGCAGCAAACAGATTCCACTAATTCAGTGATAAACACGGTTCATTTCCTGTAGATTCTTCACAATAAAAGTCTCCCGTTATTTGGTTATGTAAAAGCTTTTATTGTGAAGTGATTGTACGCAGAAGTATAAATCCCACATAAGAGAAAAAATATGTGTTTTTGATTTTAGGTGAACTGTCCCTTTTAACTGTTGAAATGAACAATGTCTGCAAATTCAAAGATTCTGATTTCTTTAATGAGGGAAAAGAAGCAGATGTACTTTAAAAAATGCAGGATCACATACACATGCAGTGTTTTAACACTTAAAGTCGATCTTTGGTGACACAAGAAGTTAATGAGGAATCCTGTCACTCAGTCAGTTCAGTTCACAAATTGGAAACAAACAATTTTTATACAATATTTTTCTTTAACATTATTTTTCCCATCACTGTGTCATATATCAGCCCAGTCACCTTAGGAAAACAGAGAAATACAGATCTGTTACATTTGCACGTTTCATACGTATCATATCAACATTTCTATGAGATGACTTTGTCAATGGGAGGTGAAGGAGATGGTGGATGGTGTGTAACCTAGATGAGACACCTGTCAAGCTGCAGACAATAAAGCAGGAAGTTTTTTTATTGAGTCATTGCTGCGTTTCCTGCCGGAATAGTGCCACAGAAAGCAGGTATTTTAAGCCAAAACATGACCTTTTACCGACCATTACCAGGTAGTGTTTGTGCCGAAACATAAACACACATTAACCACAGCACTGTTGAAATGTAAGGACAGTTTCTGTATATGTGCAACATGATAACATACAAATGTAATGTATCCGTGTTTTGCAGAAACACACAATGCCAGCATTTATTCGGCCAACTGGGGTGAACATATACACGAAAAACTAAACTAACCTCTCGATGGCAGAGTGAATGAACCACGCTGGTTGATCAGAGAGTTGAGGTTGTTCTTGATATTTGAAAAATGGCTCTTTAAACCTGAGATTGGTTCATAATTAGAGACAATCTGATTTATGTAAGCCATCTTAAAATCAGGCTCTCCACAGGGGTCATGTGTATACGGAGTGTCTGTAAATCCTTTACAGTTTCTGTCATCATTTTCTATGGTACAAACTGCGTCAATGCATCTTCCAAAAAAAACACAATAGGCCTCCTCGAATGTGATAGTGATTGAATTCGACATGTGAGTCTTGTATTTCTCCAGCAAACGATCCAGGTCCGTCAGGTACAAACTGATGGCAGCTTCGATTGTGTGAACATTGTCTGATATTTGTCTGCCAGTCCGAGTATTTAGTCGAGCTCTGTGAATCAACATCTGGACGTGGAAGGAGGCTCCATTCACCCAGATTTTGAACCCACGGGTGCTCATCTGCTGGTCATGCAGCAGGGAGTTCCTGAGGATGGTGAGGTGGTTGCTCAGCTGCTGTTCTAGTCGCCGTATTTCGTCCTGTAGCAGTTGGTCATTGTTCATGAACATGCGATGGCGCCTCACGTACTCTGACATTGTGTCTCGGACACTTGAGGCTTTCTCTTCACCAAAAACACGTCGGAACATGCTGTATGAATCTTCAGTTGTTTCAGTGTTGATCTTCATGATGAGTTCCATGATCATGGATATCACCAGTGCTCCGAGTCCAACAGCATTTGGAAATGAAGTCACCGCACCCAAACTAGATCCAAACTTCTCGATATAATCTGGCACCATGCTGACCAGCTCATTGGAGTAAGACTGCAGCACAGCGTTAGAGTTGATCCCAGAATATTTCAGCAGAGCCTCATCTATGCCTACATCTGGCAGGAGGCATGGGTGCTGGAAGGTAGTTTGATAAAGCTCAAGAGAATACCTGTCGAAGTCCTCTTGTGTGTAAGTCTGAGAGTTCCCCATGTTTCTCCCCTCGATCAGTGAGAGTCTCACAAAGTGCAAATGTACCAACAGACTGAACACCAGGTGATCAGAATGCACTGAGATAAAATCCAGTCAGCTCCCTCACATATAACCAGGACGACAACACCAGCAGCCAATCGGGCCTCTGGAAAGTTAGGCGTATTTGTTGACTTTTCTCCAATGTCCCTGAACGTCCAAGGTCCAGAAGATCAAATTGTACCCTGATCATTTACTTTTATAGTTTGCCATTCAAGTGCAAACCACAAACAGTGATTGCAGATTGTTCTTCTGTGTGTATTTTAAGTGTTTTATACACTAAAGTAAAGAAAACCTTCCCAGAATCCACCTCAGGAACAGGGCCAAAGACAAAACCATCAATCAAACTGGGTTCTCCTGTTTCCTCCCACAGTCCAAAGACCCAAAGACATGCAGGTTAGGTTAACTCGGGACTCTAAATTGCCCATAGGTGTGAATGTGAGCTTGAATGGTTGTCTGTCTCCACTACCCCTTTTCCATACTCACGTGCTGTGGCTTGGTTTGGTTTGGTTTGGTTTGACTCAGCATGTCAGTTCAGTGCTGCAGGAATTTGTGTCCCCAGTACAACAGGGCTACCCGCTTGAGGCTGTATCTTTAACCCATGACGGCTTGTCTTGAGTGATGATGTTTAAAAGCAGCAGGCTGATTCACAGCTAACATTCCCCATTACTTTGCAACAAGTGTTTTTCCATTACACAGCAGGGCAGGTAAAAGAAGTTTACCTGTCGGAGGTGAGCTGTTTTCAGAGGAGCAGTAAGAACCTGTTGTCTTCAGCTCTTCATCTCACATTAAACCTCTGCTTTCACTCTTCCTTCCTGCAGTATCAGTAAACTTGTTTTTACTGAAGAATAGCAGCAAACAGATTCCACTAATTCAGTGATAAACACGGTTCATTTCCTGTAGATTCTTCACAATAAAAGTCTCCCGTTATTTGGTTATGTAAAAGCTTTTATTGTGAAGTGATTGTACGCAGAAGTATAAATCCCACATAAGAGAAAAAATATGTGTTTTTGATTTTAGGTGAACTGTCCCTTTTAACTGTTGAAATGAACAATGTCTGCAAATTCAAAGATTCTGATTTCTTTAATGAGGGAAAAGAAGCAGATGTACTTTAAAAAATGCAGGATCACATACACATGCAGTGTTTTAACACTTAAAGTCGATCTTTGGTGACACAAGAAGTTAATGAGGAATCCTGTCACTCAGTCAGTTCAGTTCACAAATTGGAAACAAACAATTTTTATACAATATTTTTCTTTAACATTATTTTTCCCATCACTGTGTCATATATCAGCCCAGTCACCTTAGGAAAACAGAGAAATACAGATCTGTTACATTTGCACGTTTCATACGTATCATATCAACATTTCTATGAGATGACTTTGTCAATGGGAGGTGAAGGAGATGGTGGATGGTGTGTAACCTAGATGAGACACCTGTCAAGCTGCAGACAATAAAGCAGGAAGTTTTTTTATTGAGTCATTGCTGCGTTTCCTGCCGGAATAGTGCCACAGAAAGCAGGTATTTTAAGCCAAAACATGACCTTTTACCGACCATTACCAGGTAGTGTTTGTGCCGAAACATAAACACACATTAACCACAGCACTGTTGAAATGTAAGGACAGTTTCTGTATATGTGCAACATGATAACATACAAATGTAATGTATCCGTGTTTTGCAGAAACACACAATGCCAGCATTTATTCGGCCAACTGGGGTGCACATATACACGAAAAACTAAACTAACCTCTCAATGGCAGAGTGAATGAACCACGCTGGTTGATCAGAGAGTTGAGGTTGTTCTTGATATTTGAAAAATGGCTCTTTAAACCTGAGATTGGTTCATAATTAGAGACAATCTGATTCATGTAAGCCATCTTAAAATCAGGCTCTCTACAGGGGCCATCTGTATACGGAGTTTCTGTAAATCCTTTACAGTTTCCGTCGTCATTTTCTATGACACAAGCAATGCATCCTACAGGAAAACAAAATTCCTCATATTTGAAAGTGATTGAATTCGACATGTGAGTCTTGTATTTCTCCAGCAAACGATCCAGGTCCGTCAGGTACAAACTGATGGCAGCTTCGATTGTGTGAACATTGTCTGATATTTGTCTGCCAGTCCGAGTATTTAGTCGAGCTCTGTGAATCAACATCTGGACGTGGAAGGAGGCTCCATTCACCCAGATTTTGAACCCACGGGTGCTCATCTGCTGGTCATGCAGCAGGGAGTTCCTGAGGACGGTGAGATCTTTGCTCAGCTGTCGTTCTTGTCTCATAAGTTCCTCCTGTAGCAGTCGGTCATTGTTCATGAACATGCGATGGCGCCTCACGTACTCTGACATTGTGTCTCGGACACTTGAGGCTTTCTCTTCACCAAAAACACGTCGGAACATGCTGTATGAATCTTCAGTTGTTTCAGTGTTGATCTTAATGATGAGTTCCATGATCATGGATATCACCAGTGCTCCGAGTCCAACAGCATTTGGAAATGAAGTCACCGCACCCAAACTAGATCCAAACTTCTCGACATAATCTGGCACCATGCTGACCAGCTCATTGGAGTAAGACTGCAGCACAGCGTTAGAGTTGATCCCAGAATATTTCAGCAGAGACTCGTCTATGCCTACGTCTGGCTGGAAGCATGGGTGCTGCAAGGTAGTTTGATAAAGCTCAAGAGAATACCTGTCGAAGTCCTCTTGTGTGTAAGTCTGAGAGTTCCCCATGTTTCTCCCCTCGATCAGTGAGAGTCTCACAAAGTGCAAATGTACCAACAGACTGAACACCAGGTGATCAGAATGCACTGAGATAAAATCCAGTCAGCTCCCTCACATATAACCAGGACGACAACACCAGCAGCCAATCAGGCCTCTGGAAAGTTAGACGTATTTGTTGACTTTTCTCCAATGTCCCTGAACGTCCAAGGTCCAGAAGATCAAATTGTACCCTGATCATTTACTTTTATAGTTTGCCATTCAAGTGCAAACCACAAACAGTGATTGCAGATTGTTCCTTTGTGTGTATTTTAAGTGTTTTATACACTAAAGTAAAGAAAACCTTCCCTGAATCCACCTCAGGAACAGGGCCAAAGACAAAACCATCAATCAAACTGGGTTCTCCTGTTTCCTCCCACAGTCCAAAGACCCAAAGACACGCAGGTTAGGTTAACTCGGGACTCTAAATTGCCCATAGGTGTGAATGTGAGCTTGAATGGTTGTCTGTCTCCACTACCCCTTTTCCATACTCACGTGCTGTGGCTTGGTTTGGTTTGGTTTGGTTTGACTCAGCATGTCAGTTCAGTGCTGCAGGAATTTGTGTCCCCAGTACAACAGGGCTACCCGCTTGAGGCTGTATCTTTAACCCATGACGGCTTGTCTTGAGTGATGATGTTTAAAAGCAGCAGGCTGATTCACAGCTAACATTCCCCATTACTTTGCAACAAGTGTTTTTCCATTACACAGCAGGGCAGGTAAAAGAAGTTTACCTGTCGGAGGTGAGCTGTTTTCAGAGGAGCAGTAAGAACCTGTTGTCTTCAGCTCTTCATCTCACATTAAACCTCTGCTTTCACTCTTCCTTCCTGCAGTATCAGTAAACTTGTTTTTACTGAAGAATAGCAGCAAACAAATTCCACTAATTCAGTGATAAACACGGTTCATTTCCTGTAGATTCTTCACAATAAAAGTCTCCCGTTATTTGGTTATGTAAAAGCTTTTATTGTGAAGTGATTGTACGCAGAAGTATAAATCCCGCATAAGAGAAAAAATATGTGTTTTTGATTTTAGGTGAACTGTCCCTTTTAACTGTTGAAATGAACAATGTCTGCAAATTCAAAGATTCTGATTTCTTTAATGAGGGAAAAGAAGTAGATGTACTTTAAAAAATGCAGGATCACATACACATGCAGTGTTTTAACACTTAAAGTCGATCTTTGGTGACACAAGAAGTTAATGAGGAATCCTGTCACTCAGTCAGTTCAGTTCACAAATTGGAAACAAACAATTTTTATACAATATTTTTCTTTAACATTATTTTTCCCATCACTGTGTCATATATCAGCCCAGTCACCTTAGGAAAACAGAGAAATACAGATCTGTTACATTTGCACGTTTCATACGTATCATATCAACATTTCTATGAGATGACTTTGTCAATGGGAGGTGAAGGAGATGGTGGATGGTGTGTAACCTAGATGAGACACCTGTCAAGCTGCAGACAATAAAGCAGGAAGTTTTTTTATTGAGTCATTGCTGCGTTTCCTGCCGGAATAGTGCCACAGAAAGCAGGTATTTTAAGCCAAAACATGACCTTTTACCGACCATTACCAGGTAGTGTTTGTGCCGAAACATAAACACACATTAACCACAGCACTGTTGAAATGTAAGGACAGTTTCTGTATATGTGCAACATGATAACATACAAATGTAATGTATCCGTGTTTTGCAGAAACACACAATGCCAGCATTTATTCGGCCAACTGGGGTGAACATATTCACGAAAAACTAAACTAACCTCTCGATGGCAGAGTGAATGAACCATGCTGGTTGATCAGAGAGTTGAGGTTGTTCTTGATATTTGAAAAATGGCTCTTTAAACCTGAGATTGGTTCATAATTAGAGACAATCTGATTCATGTAAGCCATCTTAAAATCAGGCTCTCTACAGGGTTTATTTTCATTCAATTTTTCAATTCTACAATTTCCCTCATAATATGTTACGGTACAAGTATCTCTACTGCATCCCATCCCTGTAGCACAAAATCCCGATGTATGTTTGAAAGTGATCGAATTTGACATGTGAGTCTTGTATTTCTCCAGCAAACGATCCAGGTCCGTCAGGTACAAACTGATGGCAGCTTCGATTGTGTGAACATTGTCTGATATTTGTCTGCCAGTCCGAGTATTTAGTCGAGCTCTGTGAATCAACATCTGGACGTGGAAGGAGGCTCCATTCACCCAGATTTTGAACCCACGGGTGCTCATCTGCTGGTCATGCAGCAGGGAGTTCCTGAGGATGGTGAGGTGGTTGCTCAGCTGCTGTTCTAGTCGCCGTATTTCGTCCTGTAGCAGTTGGTCATTGTTCATGAACATGCGATGGCGCCTCACGTACTCTGACATTGTGTCTCGGACACTTGAGGCTTTCTCTTCACCAAAAACACGTCGGAACATGCTGTATGAATCTTCAGTTGTTTCAGTGTTGATCTTAATGGCGAGTTCCATGATCATGGATATCACCAGTGCTCCGAGTCCAACAGCATTTGGAAATGAAGTCACCGCACCCAAACTAGATCCAAACTTCTCAATATAATCTGGCACCATGCTGACCAGCTCATTGGAGTAAGACTGCAGCACAGCGCTAGAGTTGATCCCAGAATATTTCAGCAGAGACTCGTCTATGCCTACATCTGGCAGGAAGCATGGGCGCTGGAAGGTAGTTTGATAAAGCTCAAGAGAATACCTGTCGAAGTCCTCTTGTGTGTAAGTCTGAGAGTTCCCCATGTTTCTCCCCTCGATCAGTGAGAGTCTCACAAAGTGCAAATGTACCAACAGACTGAACACCAGGCGATCAGAATGCACTGAGATAAAATCCAGCCAGCTCCCTCACATATAACCAGGACGACAACACCAGCAGCCAATCGGGCCTCTGGAAAGTTAGGCGTATTTGTTGACTTTTCTCCAATGTCCCTGAACGTCCAAGGTCCAGAAGATCAAATTGTACCCTGATCATTTACTTTTATAGTTTGCCATTCAAGTGCAAACCACAAACAGTGATTGCAGATTGTTCCTTTGTGTGTATTTTAAGTGTTTTATACACTAAAGTAAAGAAAACTTTCTCAGAATCCACCTCAGGAACAGGGCCAAAGACAAAACATCAACAACAAAGATATTGACTACTTCAACATGTGTAATATTTGAAGGATGTGGGGAATACTTTGTCAGAAACTGAAATCTTTGACTTGTAATTCTTAATTAGAAAAATGTTAAATGTTTAGACATCATCTAAAGAAGAGGTGGGTGAAAAATGGGTTAATTTATTCAATTAATGTGGGGTTTCACACCTGAATTTTTGTGTAATAAAAAATGATGCTATATATATCGTAAAAACTGTTTTCTGAAAATGAATCTTTAGTATTCCGTTCAAGCATTGGATTTTGTTTGTTTTCTTGTAATATATGTCAAGTTATTACGTTGAATAAATAGTTTCGGTAAAAGTGCAAGAAGTTATTACATTGTGCAAGGTGGAGATTAATGTTTCCATCAGACTGAACACCAGGAAACTCAGTGTATAATGATAAGGGTCAGTGGCCTCAGATGAAGCCAGATATAAACAGGATCATGTTTGTTGATCCATGTTGTCCCACTGTGTCCAAGGTCCAGACATTTAGAACTAAAAGCAACCAGTGTATTTACCTCAGCAAAAGACAGAGAAGCAACAACATGTAAAAACTCTATCTGTAAATATATTTATTGATTTATATCCAAGCATTTTGTTCATTGTAAAGCTCTCATTGGTCATAGGTTGGTTGAGTCCTGCTGGCATTACTTTTGCTTTCTGGCTCATATCTGAGTCGAAGGATTGTACGAGCTGAGCGGTTTAGAAATATCTCCAGTTGCCAAGTCGTATCTGAGGTTTGTCCTGTTCACTGGAAGAGTGAACAACGTTTCTATTGCAGCAGAGCCTTATGGGATGGTAATGGTTGTTTCAGGTCAGGGGTGTCAGTAACCAGTTAACTAACTGGATAAATTTTAGAAAAAACATGAAATGACATGAAATATGTACGAGAGACCTTCCTTTTAGTCCAGCGCTCCACTGACTCAGTGAGCTTTAGCACCACATTTTCAAACACTATCCATCAAGAGGTGGTGATAGTTTAATGTTTTGTGATGTAAATGACTTTCATAGTGAAACATAGTGCCCACTACTCATCCTTCGACCTCGCTGGTTAGCTCACCTTAGTCGCTCTGCACTACCTACCACCTGGGGGTGGGAGCTAACTAGCGGCAGGGCTTCTTTGCACTTACCTCTGCTGCAGGAACATGGTGAATTTAAGCATATTTAAACTGATACTTCGCCGATTTTCAACCAGCTTTGTATCAAAACAACTTGGGCAGTATGTGTATTGTTTGTGTGCATTTTCACATAGCCTATCACCCATGCCGCCGCCGTGGACACAAAACATATAGAGAATAGAAGCAGATCAAGAGACACACAACCAGACTTGCAGACGGGACATCCAATCAGACGGGAAAACTAGTCTGTGCTGATTGAATATAAATCAAGATAATGTCAATACATTATATTCCTTGCCTAAAATGTTCTTAAGAAACATATTGTAGTGTCATGTTTAATTCTAATTAGTTCTTAGAAAAAAGCTTAGATATGCAGACTTAGGAGCAGAAGCTGAGCAGCGAGGATGGAAAACTAGGATTTGTCCAGTGGAAGTGGGGTGTAGGGGATTCATAGCAAGATCAGCTGTCTTGCTCCTGGGGGAACTCGGAGTGCGGGGACAGAGTTTGAGGAAGACAGTGAAGGAAATGTCAGATGAAGCAGCCAGAGCTAGTCAGTGCATTTGGATGACGAGGAATAATGTCAGTTGGGGGCCAGCAGGGGGAACTACTAAGCAGGGTACATAACTCCTTGAGATCATGTGGAGAGATCCACTTCCTCTCAGGAGGAAATCCAGGAAGAGGAAGTATTTAAGTGTGGGAGTGGCCTATTTGAATCTCTTTTGTTTGAGACCATGCGGCAAGGTGAGTGTGTTTGCTGATCCTGTTAGTTTATTTATCTCCTTTAACTTTAGCTTATATTGTAGTTATGATATGTAACGTGTGAAATAGAGTATGGTGAATGTGCTAGGAAAGGTAGTATCAGCACTGTCTCTACCTGGAGCTCGCATAAACGGAGCCTGGGTTTGGTTGAAGGTGGCAGTGCTGTTTGGGCTGAGAAAGCCATGTGTAAGTAAGGTAAAGGGGGTTATTGGGTCGGTGTGGGGAGCAGTGAGACCTGGCATTAGGGGAGTGTCTCTGGGACGCCAGAGATCACTGTCTAGCCTCCTGGAGGTGTCGTGAGACCAACTAGACGAAACACTGGTGAAAGGAGGTTCCCTTCCGATGACCCCAAAGACGTTCACGGCTCACTGGTCTGTATAGTTAAGCCTTGCCATATTAGCTTATCATAGGGCTTAGGAGGTTATTCACTGAGTGCTGATCCTTTCTCTAGAGCACAAACTTCTTGTGTTTATTTGAATAGCAACAGTGTGTGAACAGGAAGTGGGCGCCATACTGTTTCCTGCACAGTGAAAATGGAGGCTGAAAAACTGAGATCAATCGGTAAAACTAAGCAGCGCTGAGCAAATATAAACCAAGATTCTATTCCTATTTCTCACCTCAGAAACATGTTTTACCTTATCGTTTACTGTAAGAGATCGTTTCTTATCAGCCAGCTGCCATTGTTTCAAACCCACGTGTTCGCATTACATCACTAACCAGCAGGAGCTTTTATTGGTCCGGTACAGCGCAGTGCATTCTGGTAGTTGTAGGTTTTCTCCCAGAGACATCCTAGTTTTATTAAAAGGTCATGTTTCCAGCAGTGAAGTGCCTCTTTAATGCCAATTCTTTTGTATTTTTGCCTAAGTGAAGTTTTGAATGCAGAACTTTTACTTCTAACAGAGTGTTCCTGCACTTTGGTATTAGTTCTTTTACTTAAGTTAAAAAAATCAGAGTACTTCTTCCTTAAAAATCGATGAAGCATGTTGTAGACTCTCCTCAGCTGCGATGCTCTGAGCAGAAACACCTGAGTTCCCTGTAAACATTGAGCCGTGTGTTTGTTCTGTCGTAGAGCCGCTCGGCTGTTTACTGAGCTCGTCTGAACACACACTGATTCAATTCGCTGCTGATTGCTTTGTGCACTTTCTGGGACCGACTGGTGTTTATGAACCTGCGGGATTTTTTCCATCACACTGGCCGAAGGTGTCGTTGGAAACATGTGGCGTTAAATCTTTAATCCCTCCAATCTTCATGAAAGAAACAGCAGATATTTTATCTGGCTGCTGTATTTGTGGCAGCAGGAACATTGTTCAATATATGCAGCATCTCCGCAGGTGTTTCCACTGATGGTAGTGACGATGCTCCTGTTCTGAATGTAAATATGTTCAGAGACACGCTGAAATGATGCAAATAAGAAAAAGAAGAGCTGCTGGTTATCATCTGTTGTTGTTATCCGGTTTCTCTTTCCGTCCTGCAGCGTCTAAATTTACATTTTTTCTTCTTGTGTGATTCATGATGGTCTCTTTGTCTCAGTGATCGTACACCAACTTTTATCTTTCAGTGTGGTCTCATTTCAGTCCATTGTAATATACATAATAGTTTTTTTACCTGTATATAATTTTTTCATTATGCTTTATTTTCATCCCTATTTAGATCTTTTTTGGTAAATTATTTGGAACTTTAAACAATAAAAACTGTTTTCCATTACTCCTAGATTTTTTCGCAACTCTGAAACTCAGAGCACTTCTGTACTTTTACCTCAGCAGGGTTTGGAAGGCAGGACTTTTACTTGTAATGGAGTATTTCTACTTCGTGTTACCAGTACTTTTACTTAACGACTAGTGTGCTGCTAAATGCAGCTGCAGATGGTGATAAAGAGAAGGACAGGACATGTTGAAACAATGAAGATGGTGATGATGATGCAGCGTTGTGTCCTCCAAAGCTGCTCAACTGGTTATTCTTGGAGGATCCCTCCATATCAGTGTGTGTACAGTCGCTGTGTGTGCGTGGTTGTTTGTGTGTGTGTGTGTGTGTGTGTGTGTGTGTGTGTGATCTCATGGCTCATTGAATCTTTTGTCCCTGGTGGCATTTTTCTGATTATCCACTGAGCAGCCTGTTATTACAGCTTCCTGTGTGTGTGTGTGTGTGTGTGTGTGTTTGTGAGTGTGTAAATGTGTGTATTAGAGGACGGTAAACAGTTTTTCTTGTTGCTAACATTTGTCTTCCTCCTCTTCCTCTTTCTCCTTCTTTCCTCCCCTCCTCATTTTTCTTCACTCCTCACTGCTCCTGCTTCATCTTTTTTTTTCTGCTTTTCTACATCATTTTTCGCCCCTCCTCCTCCTCCTCCTCCTCCTCCTCCTCCTCCTCCTCCTGCAGGTGGAGGACGAAGCAGAACCTGGACTACTGTTTCCTGATGATGTACGCTCAGTCTAAAGGAACTTACTACGTCCAGGTAGGAGAGAAAACACTGTCAGAATAAAAGCCTTACATTCCTGTATTTCCTGGTAGGATTTTAATGTGACACATCTGCAAGAAGTGTAACAGAAATTTAAAAAAATTACTAACAGCACTTGGAATTAATTAGTAAATAAAAACAGTGTTATTATGAAACAGAATGGGGACATGATCTTGTTATCGTACTGAGTCAGTGTTGTGAAAAAATGGATATTAAACTGAATGTATTATCTGTGACATTATTGTGTCATAAAAAAAACAACACCTAAGAAATGTTTGCTACCAACCAAACTATGTGCATTTTTTAAAAGTAAATAAATCACAAAATTTCATTTTACTAATTGAGATTTTTTATTCATTCAGTTTAGAGCTTTGATTGAAAACGTCAAACCCAACCCTCCATGAACCTGCATAGTTTCTGTCCAGGCCTGACCCGAGCCTGATTTAAAACTCAAATTTCCACGGAGGGAAAAAAAAAAGAACAAAAAAAGATTTTAAAAAATCGGCATCTGCAACAGCCGTGGCCAGAGGTATTATGTTTTCAGCAGTCCGTCCACCCCATTGTTGTGAACACGATTACTTACGAACGCCTGGAAGGACGTTCGTCAAAAGTGGCATAGACGTCTGCTTGGACTCAACAATGAATTCATTAGATTTTGTTGGTCAAAGGCCAAAGGTCAAGGTCACTGTGACCTTGTCCATCTCATGCTTTTGAACGGGGTATCTCAAGAACACCTTCAAGGGAATTCTTCAAAATTGGCACAAACATCCACTTGGATTAAGAGATGAACTCATTACTTTTTGGTGGTCATTGGTCAAAGTTTACTGTGGCTTTGCATCCGTCTCATTCTCGGGAAAGTGACATCTCGAGAATGCTTTGAGGGAGTTTCGGCAAATTTGGTACAAACGTCCACTTGAACTAAAGGAAGAACTGGTTAGATTTTGTTGGTCAAAAGCCAAAGGTCAAGGTCACTGTGACCTCACAACCCTTTCTTTTTGACCTTGTTTTTGGGCCATAACTCAGAAAGCTTATGCTTATTATGGCAGACATGTCTAACTGGACAAAATGATGACGTGATGACATTTAATATCCAAAAGGTCAAAGGTCAGCTTCACTGTGACATCATAATGTTATCCAAAAACACTTTTCTGTCCATTATTCAGCATCATGGAACAGAAGGGGAGACATTTGGTCAGATACTGGGTGTCCATTGTCCAGATCCACTGTGTGTAAAGCATCAATGTTTTCTCAGACATGCATGCAAACAGTCAGTGCAACTTAGCTTGTCCTCAGAGGCATACAACCGTGAAGACGGTAATTCTAGTTTTAATAATAAAACATTTAATAAAAGCTGAAGGCACCACTTCATCTTTGTCTCTTCTTTCTGTTATTACAAAAGTCTGTCGTCGCACATCTTTCCCACTGCAGGTGAAGCAGAGGCAAACACTGCCAACCAAGTCACCTCACAGCCCCTCTCTATCTCTTGTTTTCCCTCCAGTCCAATGCAACTCATGACATGCCAGTTTCATGTGTCATCTGAGCATGTGCACAGTATGTGAGCAAATGACCCCTAATTCTAATTTTTTGTCAAATTATGTAACTCAAAATCTCAGTATTTCCATCAATTTTAATAGGTTGATGGCAATTTTGAGAAATTACAGCTCAGTCCGAACCCGGAAACTCGGATTTGAACTGAGAATCAAAGCTCTAGTTTATTTAACTTTCCAAATAAATATAAGCGAGCAAAAACGACACCAGCTGTATCAGCAAATGTCCCAAAATCAGACGTGATTATGTTTAAAGCCCAGTTCAGACCAAAGATTAACAACGAGATGAAACCGTTTCAGAACATTGCAGAACAGAATGTTGTAGTCGCATGTTTCAACTCGTCTCATCGCGAATCTTTGGTCAGAAATGGGCTGAAGTGACAGCGCCCTCCAGAGGTCGTAGCAATCATGACTCTTGTCCTTTGGAAGCAAAAGAGAAAATCAGGTGATGATTTTGTAGAGACATGAAACATCTGACTTTCTTGTTAAATAAATATTAAATATCTTAAATATCTCTCAGTGCTCCTGACATGATGCTGAATTTGCAGCAGTACAATATGATCCTCTCACCACATGAAGTGACTAAACATGTTCACGGTGTAAAATCTCCGCAGCATGAGTCGACAGTTACACCTGATGTCTCCGTACTGACTCTAATAAATCAGGACGGCCATTAAAATAAAAAGTGTCTCTGATGTAATCCCACCAGTGGTATGAAGCTGATGAAACTGTTGCAGTGTGGTGAGACTGACGGGCACGTTAATGGAGGTGTCTCTGTGGCTTCATCACACAAGTCTTTGTTCCCTTTAAAGATGAAAAGAAGAAGAAACAGACGGCAGACTCAGTCCGACACCTGAGGGAGAGAAAACATTCCAGAGTGTGAAAAAACTCCATCAGGTGGTGAACTGCACCTGAGTTCACTTGTTGAAGGTTAATAAAGGAAGACGTCTCTCACGTGTTGACAGATTTTATTCACCTTTGTCCCTAAAAATCTGATTTTAGAGAGAGGGAACATAAAACAGCAAAAAAACATCCACCAGCTCAAAAGCAGCAGCTTTAATCAGCTCGTCCACCTCCACAAAAATAGCAAAATATAATTCAAAGACACAAGATGCTCCATGTGCAAAGGCTGTGTCCTTGCAGCAGCGGCCGCGAGTTTGGTTTATGATTAATCACGACAATGCCGAAACACAACGAGTTGCAGTAGGTAGACCAAAAAGTTAATTTTGGACCCTGGATGGCAGGAAATGAGGGGAGAAAGACAGACAGAGAATGGCATGTGGCAAAGGTCCATATCTGGATGCATGAATTTTTATTTTTTATATTTTATTATCAGAGTTTGGTGTTTAAGTCAACTGTTTGATACAGATCTTTTCATATATCTTTTAATTCCTCGTCACTGTCTCAAATGGCTGTCTCCACAGCTCATTAAATCTCTGAGTTCAAACAAAAACCTGCAAAACATCAAACAGTGGTGTCTGTTTCAGGTTTTCAAAAATGGAAAATATCTCGCGTACTTCACCAGCCAGCAACGTTAAGCGCTACAAACACCAACTTGATACATAGATCTGACACTATCTGGAGGCCAGAGACCAAATGGATCCTCTGGTTTAATGTAAATTAAGTTCCTTAAAAGTTCCTGTTGTGGAATCAGAGTAAAATAAGGAACATTTCTTCAGTGACAGCAGGAACAAAGAGAAGCAGAGAAAGGTAGAAATGTAAACAGACGGGTGATGGATGTTGGGAGTTAAAAATAAAGGAGGATTCTTGAGTTTCCTCAGTGAGATGGAAATGAGCAGCGTTTTCAGCTCAGCTCTCTGACAGTAAACAGTTTCCAGTGATTTTCGCAGTCTGGATCTTGGTGTGAAGGCCTGTTGTGATCCGCAGCTTTGTCCTTGAACGCAGCTCTCCCTGCCAGAGCTGAACTGTGTTATTTTTCTGGCTGTTTCTCCGGTGATGGAGAAAACTTCCCTGCCATCATCTCTGCTGGAGCTTCAGCTGCTCCCACACCAAGCGTTTTGACAGGAACACAGAGCCAGACTCCGTGTTTTGACACCTAAACTCACTCTGAACTTTGCAGAGTTTTTCCTCTGTGGTGTGTAGTGATGGTTGGAGGAGGTGGAGGAGGAGAAGTAATTACTCCATGTCGACTCCCCTGTGATAAAAGTAAAGGATGTAAATGTCTGTCAAGGAGCTGAATGATCAGAGCGCTGTCTGCCGAGCTGAGGGCTTCAGGATCAGGAAGTTCTTACTGTAAAATAATGAAATAATTAGGTTAATAATGAAATAACAAATCCTCATGTGTCTTCTGCCTTTAAATGTGATTTGTGTGAGACTGTTGTTTTAAGGGTTTCGCTCCCATTTGCGACGCTGTTTTCTGTTGATCTGTGACACGTTTATCTAAACCATTGTTATTCCCTGTGAGTGTTTTCTGATCTGACACCTCTGTGGGAACGTTTTTAGGCAGCTCTCTCTGTTACACTGTCCCATCCTTAACTTTGTATTATTTCCGGGAACTTAATCCTCTTTTCCAAGATGAAAAATAGTGACATGCATCATAGACAGTTTGAAGAGTTAAGGGCACCGACTCCCTCGTTTGACCTAATGTGACGTGTTGTGTGAGTTTTTAAGAGCATTGCTTTCCTCTGAGTTTTTGCCCTTACATTATGTTTCATAGAATATATTAAATCTTGCATTAAAGGAAGACATATCAACTGCTCCCCCCACTTTACGCTGAATTTATGAAGAAACCTTTCATTTTCTCTTACATCGTCACAGTGAACGAAGAACCCAAAAAATGTGAAAGTTCATGATGACTTGAAGTCATAAGGGACCACATTTAACAAAGCCATATCAATATACTATATAAAAATGAATGGAAACTCTAGAAGGTGCTAAAATGTCAAAATATATGAGCCACCGTGGAATTTGGTCAGCAATAATTTAATGTACATATGAGATATAATAGGAGAGAAAAATGTAGAAACACCAGTAGTCTTTTAAAATAAAAACTTGAGTTTATACAATCCACTAGAGGCTGACATTTTTTCAGAAGTCCCACAGGGTACGTGATTCCTGTGGGATTCCCACGGAATGGGAATCAGTTTCACTATCCGTCACGTGATTGGGACAGGATGGGAAAAAAGTCAACTGGAGCGGGCGGGACTGGGAATCATAATAATAGCAGTCAAGTCTTTATATACAAATATGCAGTTCCACAATGAATACATGTCCTTATTTTTAATATAAAGCTGGTCGATCTTCTTGTTTTATTCTTTTTTATTCTCTCCTGTAAGTGGCTGGCTGCAACCAAACAGCAACCAGCCACCTGACCAGCGCATGACGTACCGGCAGCCATCTTGAATTCGTAAGTCGGGGTTGATGCGGTTGCTCCGAGTTGGAAATCCAATCTCAGGGTGCGTTCGAGTTTGAACTTCCAACTGGGAACTGGGAATTTCCGACCTCCGAGTACAAAATGAATGCACCATTAGGGAAGGCAGAGTTACAAGTAAAAGTGAAGGAAAATGACCCTGACAGAGCTTTCGGGCAAGTCTGGAGTACTGAAGAAAGACTTGAGAGTGACAGCGTTAAATCTTCGTACGCTGCTTGTAAGACGTGTAAAATTCACACGGGAGCAGGATGGGACAGGAGTCATTCTTGTGGGATTGGGACGAGACAGGATTTTTTTTTTTTTTTCGTGGGATTGGGATGGGATTGGATTATTTTTGTGGGAGTGGGATGGGACAGGACTGAAAATCCACTCCCGTGTCACCCTCTACAGTCCACCCGTAGCATTCAAAGGTCAGCGCTGGGTCAAAGTAACCCAGTGCTGGATTACTTTGACCCAGCATGCTCGCTTGTCCAATAAAAAACAGTACAAATTACACACATGTCCCAACATCCAACAGAGCGGGTGCTGGACCAAAGACACATCTGGCAAAGTAAAAAAGTCTGCACACCAAGTAGCTGCCGTTTACAAGGGTTTTAATGCAGTGTGACGTCTGGAGCCGCACGACTCTTCCTCAGACTTCTCATACATGACAGTATGTTGGCATCTTAAATACCCATAGTGCTGCCTGAGCCAGTCATGTGACATGCCACACCTGTAGCCCATGTTCATAATAAAAATAAACCAAGAAAATATATATTCATGTACCTGTGTACCCCTCTTTCTCAGGAGGATATTTGTGTAACACTGGGGTGTCCAATCAACCCAACATCCTGGGTCACAGTAACCCAACGCTTCTTTGATCCATATTTGAGCCGGCGCTGAGTCACAGGAACAAACCCAAGTTGGGTTAAATTAAACCTAGCATTTTTTAGAGTTTATGTACTGACTGTGGATAAGTAGCTCATACAACTTTAAAAAAAAAATCAGAACTATGCATTTTCAAATGATTATTCCCACAAAACTTTAAGTATAAAGTTAGTGAAAACATAAACAAATTAACTAAATTAAGTTTCTCTTTAAGTTTAAGGAACTACAGCTGCGTGGTTAGAGTTAGAGCTTTAAATGCAGGACGTTTACTTGTGAAGGAGTATTTACACGTTTTAGTATTTGGTCTTTTACCGAAGTAAAAGATCCGAATACTTCTTTAACCTCTTTCTGTCGCTATCTCTGTCACAGCTGGAGGATGATATCGTTGCCCGTCCGAACTACTTCACCACCATGAAGAACTTCGCACTGCAGCAGCCGTCGGAGGAATGGATGATCCTCGAGTTTTCTCAGCTCGGCTTCATCGGTGAGTCGCTGCTGTTGGATTCTACCATGATAATAATAATATTCCTCATTATTATAATGAACACAGAGGCCAGGGGCGTCATGCAACCCCAAAATGTGAGGGGGCACAGTGGATTGGGTTCGTGCGCTATGCGCACGCACGAATTTTTTGGGGGGATGCCCTCAAATCACTTATTTTGAGCCCCTGCTGCACAACGCCTTGAGGTTGGATAGGGCCCAAACTCAAAGCCGACCCCCCCGTCCAGACACACACACACACACACACACACACACACACACACACACACACACACACACACTTAACGCATCTACACCTTGCCATGTAAACTATTTTGTGTAAGGAGGAAAGGAGTTTTTCTCAAACAAACCCTAGCAGCTAGGAAAATATTGCAAACATAGCTAAGCTTATTGTATTGCATAAAATATTTGGCTACACACTAATGTTAATACACACAAATGTGAACCCAGGCCGGTTCCCACTACTGACAGCAAAACGTAACGTGACGTAGATAACGATAGCCAATGTTATTGGCAACTGGGCGTGCCAAGGCAATAAAAAAGGACACAATCATACACACTCACCCATCTTGTTAGGTGGCCTAACGTTGAAACACAGATACACCGAAATAAATCCCGTCCCAAGTTTTTCTGATACTTCCATGGATACTCCCTAGGCTACTAGTAGCTGTTAAGTCAGGCAAACATTATAGTCCAGACATTATAGGCTAACGTTAACCCTTAGGTTAGATCGCCGTCATCGCCGGCGATACCGGGGGTTGGGGGGGGTATAGTCGTACTCTTTCGCGTCTATTTCCAGAACGGAAAATAAGAGCGATGTAATTCTTTTTTTAATGAAAGCAGGACACTTCAGCCTTGACATCAATCCCATCGGTGTGTTTATAGCTTACCCGGAAGCCTAGATGTCAAGCCGGTAAGATCGGCTGTCCAGTGGGAGACCCGGGTGGCTAAAATCCAATGGGAAAGCTGTGAGCGGTCACATGATCGGCCAAAGATCGTTTATTATCAAGATGGTTGCTCTGATGCCGTGTGTGATCACTACTAACAGGAAATCTCCCCTAAATCCTAATAAATAATGCGTAAATTACCATTTATGCATTTTATGCAAGTTACGGCCACTAAATGGGCCTGAGATGAAGGAGATTATTTAGAATACATTTCACTCAATATGACCACTGATCATAGCTAGATGGTAAAATAATAAGTAAGGTAAAGTAAGTAAAATAAAATTGGTTGAAAAAAAAAAATCATCCCTCAAATCTGAGGGGGCACGTGCCCCCTAGGTTTCTATTGACGTGACGCGTCTGACAGAGGCTGTGCAGGTTCCTGACAACTGCAGACTGTCAGTGAACGATGTGTGATATCCGAACACATGATAATTTATTTCCTAGATGACTGGATGTGGTTGAAACCTCTGAGAATCGAGTAGCAGACTGTCGAGTTTCACCAAGTGTTCCCAAAGATCAAGAATAAACGTTGAGAAGCTTCTGTTGCAGCCGTCAGTGAATCAGTGACGCGAGGCGCTTCTAACAGGAAGTGAAACTGGAAACTGAACTCATTCTTCCAGCTGTGCAGAGCTCCGTCTGATGGTTAAATTAAACCCTGCAGATTAATTGAAGCATCAGCCTCAGTCTGATCCGCTCCCTAATTATTCTGCCAAGGCTAATCAATGACTTCTGCCCTCCTGGATCCAATCAGCCGACGCTGACACGTGGAACGCAGGAGTTACTCTCCTGGAACCACCAGCTGATCCAGAGTCAGAGTTTTCCCTCAGAACTGTTTCCAGCTCTGACAGATGGAGGCCTGACGGGCGGTCGGGAGACGGAGGCAGAAATCAGGACGGTCAGACGTTTGATCAGCAGAACATTTCTTATTGATTAGAGATTTCTGATGTGAAACAGATGATATTGAAAACTCAACACTGAGCCAGAGAAATGTTTCTCTGGTGGGAAACTTTACGTTATATAAATAAAAGATTGAAAATACACGTTCATAAACTTCCAGGATTCACATCAACACATCTTCAAAAAAAGGAAATAGAGCTGCAATGATTAATCAACAAGTCTGATTATCAGTGTATCTTTTTTTGGTCATATTTTATAAAAAGAAAATACAAAACCTGTTTCCAGCTTCTCACATGTCTATATTTGCTGTTTGTTGTCTTCGGTGACAGTAAACTAAATATTTGAATATTTATTTGACAGATAATAAGGCATTATTTATATCACAAATCAGACTTTGCAAACAAAGCAAGACATTTCAGGACGTCACCATTGTAACTGTACACAAAGATGGAGACAGCCGTCACCTCAGAATGCTTAAAAATAAGATATTGAAATTAAAAATGTGGATAAAAATAAGACTTAACTTTTTTGTCTTTTAGTTTCTGACTAAAACTAAACATTTTTGGCAAAAGACAAAACTGAATCACTATGAGGTCCCAAAATTGACACAGTTTGACTAAAATAGATGAGATGTGTGTGTGTGTGTGTGTGTGTGTGTGTGTGTCATATTTCAGCTAAATGTTACAAAACACACAGGCAGCAAAAAGAGATGTGTGTATTTCTGAGGGGAGTCCTCTTCTTCTTCTTCTTCTTCTTCTTCTTCTTCTTCTTCTTTTTACTCCTTTCTCTGTTTACAACTCCAGCTTCTACACACACACACACACAGAAAATTACCTAGCGTCATTTTCTTCCCATGAGGCTTTGCTGCTCCACTTTCCTCTAATAGAGTGCTCAGCACGTCATTACTGACAACGAGGAGAAGCTTCAAACTGCTGAACAAACAACCAGAAGAAACAAAATCACCTCAAACTGTAAAACAATAAAACCTCCGTCTGAAGAAGTCGAACACCTCCAGGAGTTTAAAGGAGCAGGCTCAGGTTTGGGAAACAGACTTTGACGTCCTGACCTTTTTTCCTGAAACACCACCGTCTGGACAAAATGTCATATTGCAGAAGAAAATACGTGATGAAAACATTCCTACTCTCTTTCCATCTTCTTCATTAACATATCCACATGACTCTGACATTAATTTAAGACCCCATGATGTGTGGCCATGCCAACATACTGGTACTACTACCACAGTTTTAAGAGTGGCGTGGACCGAAGTAATGATGTGAGACAACATGTTGATTTAGAACAGCTTCGATAGCAGCATTTATCTTGTCTATTGCGGTCACTCTTGTTGTTTTCATCAACAGTTTGACAATGGCGTTAGTCCCACATGTGACGCTGACTGGATAATCGTTAGTCCCCCCCGCTGCGGTCGTTAGATCAGTCAGTTTTCATCTAAGAAACTGCTGTTGCATGTCATGGTGGTGGGCGGATTCAAAGATCTGGACCCAGAAGCTCCTGCTCCCCAGAGGATGAACTCTCAGGATCGTAATGACCACATGAAGTTTCCTCTGGTGCTGTTCCGAAGACAAACTTTATATGAAGAAGAAATTTCATTTTTATTAGTGTGTCATGGATGTTATCATATTATTATGCACGGTCTTACTAGATGCCATAAATTCATACAAACCAGGACCAGAGTGGGGTGGCGGGTCATCACAGTATTCTTGGGCAAGATACTGAACCCCAAATTGCTCACAGTGGCTGTGCGTGTGAACGTCTAAACTGAGTAGCAGGTGGCAGTTTGTACTGTATGGTAGCCTCAGCCACCAGTGTGTGAATGTGTGTGTGAATGAGTGAATGTGACTCTGTAGTGTCAAAAGCACTTTGAGTGGTCAGACAACTAGAAAGGAACTATAAAAAGTGCGAGTCCATAACCAGAGTGCAGCCTATACATTTGAAACAACAACAACATAAACACAACTAAAGCATCTTTTATCATCAACAGGTGTGTTTCCATCCACCTCTTTTTACGCTCATTTGTGCATAAAATATCTGCATAGAAACACCACAAATGTGAAATAATCTCTAAATATTCCAAAAAAGCTTTAAAAACTTGTGGGAGATGAAAGACGTTTTGCGTAGTCTAAAGGTAAATGCGACGAGGTGCAATGAAGACAGATTCAGCAAATGAATGATGACGTACAGTAATGGTGGACTGTCATTGCAGAGATCACTGCAAGCTTTTGTCACTGTCACTGGATGGCGTTTAACATGCTTATGTGCACAAAGTGCTGTCAACAGAACAGTCTCTCAAACGTATGGCGCTGTAATATTAGACTAGTTGTTGAGATGTCTCTGTTTTCATCGTCCAGTGTGCTCTCCATTATTGTACATCTGTTGTTTTCCTTCATTTGAGGTGTGACTGGCGCTCTTTTAGTTACGTGATCTCGTTGCGCACCTTGTTCTTTATTCTTTAATTCAAGGATAGCCTCTTGAGATGTGCCATCTCATTTTCGAGAGGGTCCTTACAAATAATGACAAACATAAGCAATACAAACATAATAAAAAGTAAATACAAAACATAATACCAAACATATAAACACAAGGACACACACACTCACACACACGCACACTCCAACAATGCTCCCCAAACCTAGCCACCCGCTATACCAGCCAGTATTACACAATCAAAATACAATCAGAAAACCCTCTGTGAAAGTACATACGTAGAGGTGGGCCTGTGTACACTTAAGCATACATTTACACACCCATATAAATACATTTGCATGCATGCACAAGTACAGTATACATATTTATATACACAATCACACTCACAGTGTATGCAAGGTGAATGCATACAGTACAGTACGTGAACAAAAGGAAAGCAAGTATGACTAGAATGAGTCCAAGAGAGAAAAGGAAAGATAAATCAGAAACAAGAGCAGGATGTTTGAAAATGTGTAATTAAAGGTGATTTGAAGATGTGAAAAGAAGTGATAGACCTAAGTGAGCAAGGAAGGTTGTTCCAATCTGATGGAGCTTTGAATTTGAAAGCACGACGACCGATTTCTTTGCTGATTCTAGGTGTAAGGAAAAAAATATGATCCATATGCCTTAGGCTGTATTGTGAACTGAAAGGAATTAAAAATTGTTTCAAATATGAAGAGAAATTGAAATGAATACACTTGAAAATAAATAATGCCTTCTGGACTTGGGGGCCAGCCAGTTCAAGGACTCATACATTAGACAGTGATGGGTTCTATATGGACACCCGAGCACAAATCTACAAAGACTATTATCAAATACATGAAGAGGACGGAGATTTGTTTCAGAGGTGTTCCCATAGATAACATCAGCATAGTCTAATATTGGAAATATCAATTGCATTATAATTCTTTTCTGGACTTGAGAAACAATCAACAGAACGATAAAGTGATTTGAGACAACCAAATATTTTCTTGGAGACTGAGTTGATATGAGGTTTGAAGGATAGCTGGGAATCAAGCCAGAGGCCCAGATATTTAAATTCTTCAACTTTTGCGATTATTGTTCCATCAAGAAAACTGATACACCAGTTTTTAAAGACTGACTGCAGAATTGGCGCCATCCACCTTTGATCTTAATGAACCAACTCCTAATATTTGCATAACAACAGTGGATGGCAAAGTACATAAATTGACATTTTCATTTTGCTGATTTTCTGAAAATCCGGTTAAAATCTGGATTAAAATTTGGATGGAAACATGAAGCACAAAATCATTCATAAATAACAGACAGAAACATTTACTATGTAGTACGGGCAAAATCTGAAAAAACACCAAGCTTTCAAGACAAAGTTAGCAAACTCCCCAACCTGATCTCACTCTGAAGCCGCCGAAAACCGGCGCTTAGGGAGTGACTTTTGCCATCAGACAAAGAGGAAAAAAACTGTCCTTTCACATTGACATGATACACAGCCAGTCACTATTATTAGCCCCTTTTACACTGCCAGATTTTTCACAAATGTTGGGCCATTTTGCCGGCCACCTGCGAGCGTTTATACACACAGAGGCGGAAAGGCGAGTTGATCCGAGGCAATTTTCCGCCTCGTAGGATCGTCATGTTGGCGGAACCCTTTTAGTTTAAACAGACCGAGGCGGCCTTCCGCAACGGGAGGAGCTGTTGATGACTTGTGGGAGGAGCTGTTGATGACTTGTGGGAGGGGCTGTTGATGACGCCGCACGTGCGAGCCACTGGCGGTGGATAAACAGGAAACAGCTGATAGCAGGAATTAGTGAGCAGCTAGTAGCAAGAGGGAAACACAAACCTGACAGACACTGTAAAGATGAGCAACTGGGGAGACAAGGAATTGCGCGCCCTCCTTGTCCTCGCAAACGAAGAGGCCATTAACCATCAGATGACGGGGACGGTGAAGAACGGGCCGACTTACAAGAGAATCGCCGAAGGACTGACCAGCCGCGGCTTCCCTCCCACGTCACTGTTTACGTCACACACTGAGCTACACGTTTTGTTACTTGCTCACGCCCCCCATTGCCCCGAAAAAGGCACATTCTGTATAAACAAAAGTAGGCAGGCGGCATTTTGCTGCACTCCCCGATTTTGTTTTTATACTGCCAATGCTGAAAAATGACTGATTGGGCTTTCCTGCAAATTTGCACAATTTCTATTAACAAAGGGCTATTGTTTAACGGTAACCAGCAACATCAGGGGGAAACACGGTGGGACAACAACAAAAGTTAAGTTGGCAGAAGTCTGAGTAGGGCCAGACAGGAGGGGTGGTGGATGGGTCCAACAATCGCTGACTTTCACTGCCGACTTTCATCCGGGAGGCTGGTGTTCACTTCCTGTAAGATTGTAAGAAGTGCATTTTGAAAACAGACAATGCATTTAACAGGCTGAAGTTGAAGCGTCCCAGAACGTCAACAACCAACACACAGAGGGTACCTTGGACATCATATGTGGACGTGGAAAGTCCATGACCAAACGTCGATATGTGACGAGGTCGGAGTGATAATGTAAATCAAACAGTATATTTAATTTTCTGCTCATCTGTACACCAGAATATTTCAGGGCTTTGTTGATCTGTTTCATGGAAAATGTAAAAATAAACTCACTTTGCACTTGGTCCAAATCACACAGCTCACACAATCTGTTTTCCTCCTGGATATTTTTGAATCGACCGACCTCAATGATGGCCAGAGGGAGAATGCAGCTAAAGATTTTTGGCTTTATTTTTAGCTCCATGACTCAAAGGGCTCCTGGCTGAAAAGTTAAACCTGGCTCAAGTTTTTAAACAAAGACGCTGCGTCGGCCAAACTCATACACATTTCTGACTGTAGGATGCAATGTCACTGTGACGACTTTATAAACCTCTCTGCAGCATGTTGGTGTCTGATGAACTTTTAAACTCATGAATCTGTCACTCAGACTGGACTCCTCTGAGGGCGTGTCAGCATCCTGTTTTCAGACCAACCTGTTGAAACTCTCATTAATTGTTTTATAGAAGGGTTTTGACATTTTAATGACTATATTTCACAGCAGATCCAAACATGGGGCTAAAAAAAACATCAGTTAAAAGTAACCTTGAGATAATGTATGCTTTTCTATCACATTCAGACCAGTTTTAAAGTAGACTTCAGAGACAGTGTTTGTCCTACAAAATAAAGAGAACTGTGTTTTCTGTTGCAGCCAAAAAACACTAAGAATATTTGGCAAAAAGTAGCTATTAAATGACTTTAATTTGAGTGTGACAGAGCTCCTAAATGTGCATCAAAACTCTTTAACTTTTGAACCACATTTAGTCCAGTTTTAACACAGTTCAAGTGTTTGTTCAAGTGTTTCTTTACTGAAGTACAAATTTGAGGTACATGTACATCACATGAGTATTTTCCTCTCATGCCACTTCATACTTGTACTTCACTTCATTTATCTGACAGCTTCTCTGGCGCTGTCGAGGGCGGCAGTCTGCTAGAACTGCTCTCCTCCTTCTCTGGGGAGCAGAGCAGAAACAAAGGACACCAACAACAATATTCACCTATGAATGAATGAATGAATGAATGAATGAATGAATGACTTTATTTGGTGTAGTACTTTTCATAGGAACACATGCGGACAGTGCATGAGTACAGCCTGTTTCATTACCTTGAATGAACCGTTTATATCTACGTAGGGAGCAGGTCCTCGTCTACAGAGATCGTCATGTTGCACCGCCATGTTTATACAGTAGCCTAGAATGGACAAACCAAACACTGACTCTGGATAGGGACATTTGTGGTTTTGCGTCGACCACCGTAGTTAGCAGTTCCTCTGTGACGAGCCAAACAGGGCAGGAGAAACACTGATTTGTTAAGTGAAACTGTTTTATTCAGTGTTTTTACCGGTTTAAATCACCTGGTCTGTTTGTTTTGGAGAGGAAGAGACCTCTGTGGATAATTCAGCTCCTGGTAAAAACCTCCTGAACACTGAACACTGAAGGAATTCTAACCAGGAGAAATTTCATCTGGTTGCAATCTGCAATCCTCACTGCTCGCTGCCACTAAATCCTCCTTAATGTTACACACTGATCCTTATAAAGAGCAGTATGTAGGATTTTAGTGGGATTTAGTGGCGTCAAGTGGTGAGGATTGCAGATTGCAACCGACTGAATCTTCTCCTGGTTAGAATTGTCCCAGTGTTCAGTGTTCAGGAGGTTTTTACCAGGAGCTGAGTTACAGAGGTCTCTTCCTCTCATTTATGAAGTAGTGCATAGGATCCATACTAAAAATGTGCATACGAACAAAAGCCAAAAATGGTGTGGTATATTGACAGTTTCTACTCTCAGGCTTCCACTTCACCATCTGAATCACCAGTTTCCTGTCTCTAAATGTTCGTAAGCATGGGTCAAAGTTTTTTTATAGATCACAACTTTTGTTTGGGAAGTGGAGTGCACCTCTTTCAGGCCTCGTTTTGTGCGTACGCAATGTTTATAAATGAGACCCCAGAGGTTAAATCGGTAAAAAAGGATAAAGCAGTTTCACGTTACAAATCAGTGTTTTTCCAAAGCTGTTGGGCTCGTCACAGAGGGGCTGCTAACTGTGGTGGCTGATGCAAAAACATGAATGGCCCTATTTAGAGCGAGCATTTGGTTTGTCCATTCAGGGCTACTGTAGACAACATGGCAGAGCAACATGGTGGACTCTGTAGATGAGGACCCGCTGCTTTTGTAGATATAACAGTATCATTCTAAGGTAACGAAAACACAATGATTCTTATTTGCAGGTGATTATACACTAAAGAAAACATACTTATTATATTATATTTCTGCCAATATACCCCCTTAATCCTACACACTGGACCTTTAAGTACAAATTTGAGGTACTTGTACTTTATTTATTTACACCCTTCTCATGCCTCTGTATACTAATATTACTACTATAGACTCACAAATCAGTCTTTAGACGCTTTGCTTAACTAAAGACTGATGACTTTCTCCCTGATTTTGTGTTTAGATGGGCGGATACAATTTCAGAGTTTAAAAAAACTCCCTACGTTGCAGAACCAATAGTAAATCTGCAGGGCGGTCCTTCGGTGGCTCGCTGAACTCTTGTGCTTGTAAACATAGTCCCACTAGAAACACATGTAGCGGTACAAAATGGCTCAGCCGTGCTCGCAGAAAACGCCATCAAAGTTAGTGGATGTTTGTCGCGTTTGCGGCGACGCATTCTCGCCAACTAAAAGAAACAAACATAATCTTTTACAAGGCCATGACTCATCCATCTGGCCGGACTATAGAGGGAATCGCCTTGTTGTTTACAAATACTTCCGGGTAGAAAACCAGCAGAGCTTTTAGCTATATATATATAGCCTATATATCACATTTTTCACATCACTGTATCACCGTTTGGACTAATCCGATGTTTGTAAAGTCTATAAACACAATGATTGAACAAACATTACTATTTCTGTGTGCACGTTTAGCTGGGTTAACCATTAGCTGTTAGCCCTGTTAGCTGTTAGCGGTGTCTGTAATAGGTAATAACTCATTAAACGGTCCGTGAAAAAAATATCTTTTCCAGCGGATATCTTAGTTACAACATGATTGAGCTAGCAAAGCAGTTTTGTGTTGCTATGTGTGGTATTTATTCAGTTTTGGGAAATCACGATGTCTAGAAAGCATCAGTGGCTGCAGCTGACAGGGACAGCTAACAGCAGCAGCAAAGCTAACAGGACGTCATCTGTTAAAAGCCTCCTGTTGTCGGATACGACATGAAACTACTCCAGTTAGCTCAATAATGTTGTAACTAAGACATCCGCTGGAAAAAATATTTTCTTCACGGATGAGCACACGTTTGATAAAACAGAGTTAAATCTCTCGGCATCCATTTTCAAGCTCTCTGTGTGTTTGTTTCCTTGCGAACGAGAAAACGGGGAGCGCACATTTCCGAGACGGCGTGTCCTTTTCAAAAATACAAGAGGCGTTGCTTTGTTGCCGGCCATTTTCGCCGGTGTGTTAAACACACTTTAGAAAGGAGTGTCCCCAGACTATCAGAAGGCGGAGATCTCTGATTGTCTGGTGGCGAGACTACTACTACTACTCCACTACAGCTTTAGCTACTTTACAATTTAAATTTTCTGCACACAGAACATTTGTACAAGTACAGATGAAACGATTAGTCGATTAATCTGATTTAATGGTTGTCTTATTTTCACGTTAAAACATGTCATGGTTTCAGCTTCACAGACTTTTCCTTTAAATATTAATAATTGTAATGTGTCAGTAATACTGTTGAGGTTTGGATTGTTGGTTGGACAAATCAGACATTGTGAAGGTGTCACTGTGGGCTCTGGGTCATTGTGACGAACATTTCTCACTTTTTTTTTCAACCCAAACAATCAATCGATCGGTGGAGATAATGAATCCATAATCAGAGTGATCAGTAGTCAGAGAACAGAAAATGAGCCTCGTGTTTTCAGAGTGTGGAGCAGCGATTAACTTGCTCCAACAACAAACAGCTTCAGTCTTATTATTAAACATTAGCGGTTAATTATTTAGCAGTAATGAGGTGAAAACATTAGTATTTAAGATATCGCTCTGTGATAACTGATCAGTCTGAACCCGTCTCTCTGCTCGAGGCGTCGCTTCCTCCATCAAAAGAAATTAAACATTTTAAGTGTGAATTATTGATTCGACTAACTGCAGCGGAGAAAACAATCAATTAAGTCATTATGTGTTATATTCTCAGTGCTGCTGAAACCCACAGGGACACACACACACACACACACACTGAAGGTTTGTTTTTAGAGGCTCAACCGAAACATTTCTGATCCTTTTAATTTGATTATTAAATAATATGTGTGAAGCACAATGTTTTATAGAGCTGGAAAATAAACTCTTATTTCAGTTTGGGGACCTCATTAAAAGAGAACCCTCAGATGTGACTCTCCTGGTGTGTGTGTGTGTGAGGCTGATGAAACTGTTGCATTATGGGTACTTTGACAGTGAAGTTAATGGAGGAGTGTGTGTTCGTCGCTCGTCCTTCATCACACACACTTTGTTTTTATTAAAGAGAGAAACTGAGTCAGACAGGAGACGGTGATGAAGAACGTTGACGAGCTGCAGGACGCTCTGAGATCACGTTAATGTTAATATTAAAATAATAATAATGATATATTTTATAATATATCAAATATTGGAAAAATACAATAATAATGAACGTTAAAATTGTGGTTTGAATTCAACATAAAATAAAATATGAAGGAAACACACTGATAATGAAATAAAGTCACATTTAAAGCCACTAGATGTTTTAATAAAAACTATATTTAATACCTGAATATGATTAATAAATAATTCACAAAGTGGGTGCACTTTTTTAATGACTACAGACATATTTTCCAAGCAACAGAAGATTTTTATTTTTATCCAAAACTGAAGTGCAAGATTATTTCGGTTTATTACCAAGTAGGTTTTCACAGATAACTTTTTTATGTTTACATTTTATACATGCACATAATTTGCTTTGGTGTTTTGGTGCATGACCATCAAAATAAATGCAGTTAGAGAAAATAAAAAGAAAAACAAGGACTGCAAAAGTCAAGAATCATAAACACTAGTCCATACCCATTGGTAGCTTCGTCACCTTCTACCTATGCCAATCCTCAATGCCTATGCGCAGTTTCACATAGATTGACCACGTCAGTGAGTAGAAAAACGTGGGACAGACAGAATGACTGACTGACAGAATGACACACTTATGTGATTATGTACAGCATACCATACCATGACTTAGTCATACCAAACATTAGAAAACAACCCCAACATTGGTCCACAGGGGGAGCCACAGCGATCGGTCGCATTTTAGCCATTTTGAAGCATTTTTCTGTTGTTATAGCGCCACCCAGTTGCCAATTAGAGTTAAATTTCTCCAGTCACCTTGAGGCGTCCTGTTCTACATATCTACCAAGTTTAGTAAAAATCCATATGGCGGTTAGGCCTAGATAAGAAATGAGCTCTCTAGCGCCCCCATTTTGTTTGATGGGGTCAATAATGGAGGGGTCCCCTCAGATTATGTGTGGTCATATGCCTACAAAGTTGCATGGTGATGGGTGAAACCCTTGAGATGTTATACACCTTTATGTGATGAGCCACGCCCTCCGCAATATTCATTGCCTTATAGAAGCTCAGTTTTAGTAAGTTTTCCAACTTTTGCCAAGAGGGAACTTTAGATATTGGTCCCTAGATTATGTTCACCCAGTTTCATGCAGATCGCTCAAACTTCCTAGGAAGAGATCCATTTGAAGTGTTTTTCAAAAAATTCAAAATGGCGGAAAATCTATATAAGCGGAAGTTATGGGTTCTTGAGGCAAATGTGTTCCTCATGAGGAGAGGCATCTCTGTGCAAAGTTTCATGTCTCTACGACATACGGGGCATGAGATATGCCCATTCAAAGTTTGCAATTTCAATGGGTTGCTATAGCGCCCCCCTTTGGCCAATTGATGTAATATTGCTTCATTGGCATCCTCCCATGACCCTCTACCACTGTGCCAAATTTCACATGGATTGACCAAGTCAGTGAGGAGAAAAACGTGGAACAGACACACAGAGTTTTCATCATTATATAGTAAGAAGATAAAATAGAAATGACAGTTATAAAGAAACAAAATATGAGTTTATGGATCATTTTGTTCTATTTTGTAAAATCTGTCACAAAACAGATATATATAGAATTATTTTACAACATTATACAAATGAAAACTCAGATCTACCTGGACACAGGAACTTAAGAGAGACATAAATCTTTAACATTGTCAGAGGCTACTCAAATTTCTTAAATCAAAACAGGAAATTAACATGAAGGACAAAAATTAAAGCAGGAAACAGGATTAGAAACAGCGAAAGTTAAAAGTGAGCAGAACTTAAATCTGTGGGGTTTCTAGCAGCTCTGACCTCTGACCTTTGACCTTCTCTGTGTTCCTCGTGATGTTGCTAAAGGCAGAAACTGAACCTAATTTAACCCCTTGTGTCCTCTGAATGAAGCTGCATTGTGTTGCAGCTGCATCAAACTGCTGCTGTAAGTTTTTGTGGTTTTGCACACTGTCTCATCTTTATTTTGTATCTGGACTGTAAACAGTGAACGCCTCACAGACTTTAGAGGTGAAGTGAGAGACACAAATAAGAAAATATTTCTACAGCACAATTCAGTCAGTAACTAATGAAATGCATCAGATGATGGTAATCTGAAAGGCGCTCCCCCACCCCGGGTTTGAACCAGGAACCCTCAGAGCTTATAATTCCCAACGGTCACAGACCAGCAGACATCGATTAACTGAAATAAGCATATTTCAGATTTCCCCCAAACGTCTTCTCAAGAGTTAACCTCACTGCGTGTGTTGTGTGTGCTGGGTACGGCCCACAACCCATGTAGGGCTTTGTATACAAGGAGGAACAGGAAGGAAGTCAGTGCAGGGCAGCTCAGACTGGTCTGATGTGCTCTCTCCTCTTGGTTCTGGTTCATAGCCGAGCTGCAGAGTTTTGAACGAGCTGAAGCCTCTCAGTGGTGTTTTTGGGAGGCCAGTAAAAAGTGGATAACAGTAGTTGAGTCGACTTGAAATAAAGGATGAATCAGTGCTCAGCACCCATTTCATTTAGAAATGCTCGTACCTTAGCGATGTTCCTGAGGTGGAAAACGTTAAAAAATTAAATGAAAAATTACCTTGTTAATGAGTGACATGAAGCTGAGATCTGAATCTAGGATTTGATTTGATTTCATTTGATTTATTGGCACAAGAGTAAAAATATATATAAAAAAGCACGATGAAAGAGAAGATCAAAAAACAACAACATACAATATATAGAATAGGTACAACATATCACAAATGTGCAGGAGAAACCAAAAAAAAACCTAAGGGCTTGTCAGGAGGTCCTCCTAGAGACAAACATTAAACATAAAAATAAGATGTACAATAATGTGAAAAACATCATTAAACAGATAAGAAAAATTATCTCAGTTATGTAGTGATGGAGTGGAAGCAGGTGGTTATGCGCTGCTCAACTAGGCCACTAAAAATTTTATTATTTGCTTCTTGAAAGAGTTTATACTTGTGCAGTTTCTAATGTGGACTGGTAACATGTTCCGAAAGTGGGGACCTCTGATTTTATGATTTTGATGGATAAACAAAAATACATATTTGAAAAATATTTACAGCAGAGATGGGAAGAATGCTCAGGGATTGAAACAATGGGGTTGATCTAGTGAATCTGTTGGAAAATGTTGCCATTTTGATAAATCCTTTTTGTAAGGTAAGGATACAGTTGAGGTTGCTCTTGAAAGTACTTGCCCAAGTAATATTACAGTATGAAATGAAAGGATAAATCATAGTATAATATAAATTGATCAGGACTTTTCTAGACAGTAGATGACGTATTCTCCTGATAACTCCAGTATTTCTTGCAGTCTTGTATGAAATGAACGTAATATGACTTTTCCAAGTGAGATTTTCATCAATAAGAATACCTAGAAATTTAGTTACAGTGACCCTTTCCAAGATGCTGTTGTCAATATAAACCTTAGGAAGTGTGTTTGTTGCTTGTTGATTTCTAGGGGTAAATAACATGTATGAGCTTTTCTTTATATTAATTGACAATTTGTTTGCCTTGAACCAGGTGTCAACTTTGCGCAATTCAGTATTCATTTCTGATATCAATTTGGGTCCACTCTTACCAGATAAAAAAATATTGGAGTTGTCTGCAAAGAGAATGAAAGATGCTTTTGATGATGTCATGTATAGATCATTTACAACAGTACATAAGAACATAAGAAATAGTAACGGGCCCAAAATCGATCCTTGGGGAACACCACAAGAAATCGACTTATAATCAGATCACACCCAGATTTGTAACCTCAGATTTAATCCAGGGAGTTAAATCCCCCAGATTAGACCTGTTGTGCATGTGCATCACACTTCATGACAGATTTCAGTCAGAAGTCCGGCAATTTCAAGAAGAATCTTTCACTTGCCCACAAGCAGACGTTTTTGCTGAAAAGACTGATAATATAATTTTTTTGGGAGGACAGTCACACATCAACACACTGGAAGGATTTTCGCTGAGCCCATACTGAAAACCGAAGTCCTATTTTGAGCAGCTCTTTGAGGAAGTGAGGACGCACTCTAAGCCTCTGACAGTCAAACTGGTCCTCACACAGATGGCGAAACAAGAACACACTCACACCTTTTCCTCTCCTCATCTCATTTTCTGTCTCAACATGACGGACGAGAGGCGCCAGACATCTCGTCTGTCTTTAACGCGGTTATGAATTCAAATAAACACAAGAAGTTTGTGCTCTAATAATAATAATAAAAAAAAAAAAAGGGATCAGCGCTCAGTGAATAATCCTCCTAAGCCCTACGATAAGCTATTATGGCAAGGCTTAACTATACAGACCCGTGAGCAGTGATAACTAGCATGTCTTTGGGGTCATCGGGTGGGAACCTCCTTTCACCGGTGTTTCGTCTAGTTAGTCCCACGACACCTCCAGGAGGCTAGACAGTGATCTCTGGCGTCCCAGAGACACTCCCCTAATGCCAGGTCTCACTGCTCCCCACACTAACCGAACAACCTCCTTTACCTTACCTATACTACCACAGAGGAGGTAGACCCAGGGAAGGAAGCCTTGTTAGGCTATCACACTCCCCCGCCGGGTTAGGCTGTACAGTCTACCTCCCCAGGACGAGCCCTCACAACAATGACACCTCCAGGAGGCTGGACAGTGATCTCAGCCCAAACAGCACTGCCAACTTCAACCAAGCCCAGGCTCCGTTTATGCGAGCTCCAGGCAGAAGCAATGCTGATACTACCTTTACTAGCACATTCACCATACTCTATTTCACACGCTACATAGCATAACTACAATGTAAGCTAAAGTTAAAGGAGATAAATGAACTCACAGGATCAGCAAACACACTCACTTTGCAGCATGGTCTCAAACAAAATGGATTCAAATAGGCCACTCCCACACTTAAATAACCTTCCTCTTCCTGGATTTCCTTCTTACTTACACATGGCTTTCTCAGCCCAAACAGCACTGCCATCTTCAACCAAACCCAGGCTCCATACATGCGAGCTCCAGGCAGAAGCAATGCTGATACTAGCTTTCCTGTCACATTCACCATACTCTATTTCACACACTACATAGCATAATTACAATATAAGCTAAAGTTAAAGGAGCTAACTGGACTTACAGGATCAGCAAGCACACTCACCTTGCCGCATGGCCTCAAACAAAATGGATTCCAATAGGCCACTCCCACACTTAAATACTTCCTCTTCCTGGATTTCTCCTGACAGGAAGTGGATCTTTCCACCTGATCTCAAGGAGTTATGTGCCCTGCTTAGTAGTTCCCCCTGCTGGCCCCCAGCTGACATTATTTCTTCTGTAATAGATAAACTGGCTGCATTTAATTGCTTCATCTGACATTTCCCTCACTGTCTTCCTCAAATTCTGTCCCCGCACTCCGAGTTCCCCCAGGAGTGAGACAGTTGATCTTGCTATGAATCCCCTACACCCCACTTCCACTGGACAAATCCTAGTCTTCCATCCTCGCTGCTCAGCTTCTGCTCCTAAGTCTGCATATCTAAGCTTTTTTCTTTCATAGGCTTCTTCCACTGAGTCTTCCCAAGGAACTGTCAGCTCAATGAAATAATCTGTTGACTCACTGACCACAACACTAAGTCAGGCCTCTGCCTGGTACAGACTATTTCCTGAGGAACAACAAGCTTTCCCCCTAAATCTACTTGCATTTCCCAATCACAAGCACCTTCTAGGCGGCCACACCCTTGCCTCCTCACTAACTTATCCCTTCTGTATTTCTCTCCCTCACGGACAAACTGAATTACTAAGCCCCTATCCTTAACACCTTCTGAATTCACCTGTCTTCGTTTCCCTTCGATGCCTGCAGCTAAACATTTCAACACCTGATTATGTCGCCATGTATATCGGCCTTGTGACAAGCCAACTTTACAGCCTGACAAAATATGCTTTAAAGTTGCGGTACGTGAACACAATGGGCATGATGGGTCCTCATTTACCCACAGTTTTAGGTTCTGGGGGGTTGGTAACACATCGTATGTAGCCCCTACCAGGAATCTAATACGATTCTCCTCCATACTCCACAGGTCCCTCCAACTAAGCTTCCTCTTCTCTACACTTTCCCAATTCAACCACTGTCCCTGTTTAGCCTGGGCCACTACCTTTGCACCCCTTACTATCTCTTCCTGTCTGCGTATCTGTTCTACAACCAGCTTTCTTTTATCTTTGAGGCCTGCTGTATTCCATACCGGTTTACCTGAGCCAAGCCCCAGGCCTCCCCGGCCAAACTGAACATTACCTACAATCTCTGCATGTCTAAGAGCTGCCTCTGCCTCCTGAACTGCCGATCTTGGGTTCCACTTCCTCCCCTTGGTTGGATTTGGAACCACACTCCTAACTACCACGTCCTTACTCCCAGATAACAAGAGCTCTGTCCTGACCTTGGTACATTTAAATTCCTCTGTTAAACTAGATACTGGCAGCTGAAGTATCCCTTTTCCGTACAATGCAACACTACTTAGGCACCTAGGAGCGCCCAACCACTTCCTAATGTAGGAGCTAACCGACCTTTCCATTCTCTCCACAACAGATATTGGAATTTCATAAACTGACAATGGCCACATTAACCTAGGATATAGCCCAAATTGCAAACACCACAACTTCAACTTTCCTGGAAGTTCTGATTTATCTATTCTATCCAATCCTTCAGCCACATCTTTTCTAAATTTCACCACCTGTTCCTTATCATTCAACTCTACATTGTAGCACCTACCTAAGCTCTTTACTGACTTTTCCCTAATTGTTGGGATGTCCTCATCATCTATGACAAACTTCCTATCACTTAACTTCCCTCTACATATCGAGATGCTTCTAGATTTACTAGGCTTGATTTTCATGCTGGCCCACTTGAGGTTCTTATTTACCTTCTCTAGTAGCCTCTTTGTACATGGCATTGTTGTGGTCACCAGTGTCATGTCATCCATGTAAGCCCTAACTGGTGGAAGATGCAACCCATTCTGCCGTCTCTCCCCACCTACCACCCACTTAGAAGCCCTGATGATTACTTCCATTGCCATAGTAAATGCTAATGGAGAAATTGTACACCCTGCCATGATGCCTATTTCTAGCCTCTGCCAACCTGTTGTGAAACCTGCTGTACTTAGACACAACCTAATATCCTGAAAATATGCTTTCACTAAGTTAACAACTACCTGTGGCACTCTGAAGTAGTCAAACGCACTCCAAATGAGGCTGTGCGGTACTGAACCAAACGCATTTGCAAGATCTAAAAATATTACATGTAGGTCCCTTTTGTTAATCTTCGCTGCCTGAATCTGGTGCCAGATCATGCTAGTATGCTCTAAACACCCTGAAAAACCTGGTATTCCTGCCTTCTGCACCATGGTATCTATTAAGCTATTCCTTTCTAAGTAGCTAGCTAGTCTCTGCGCTACTACACTAAAGAAAATCTTCCCCTCCACATTCAAGAGAGAAATCATCCGGAACTGGCTAAGGTCCACAGACTCCTTCTCCTTAGGAATGAGGACACCCCCTGCCCTACGCCATGCTCTTGGTATAATTTGTTTTTCCCAAACTATTCTTAGCTGTTTCCACAAAAATTTAAGGGTATCAGGCGCACTTTTATAAACCCGGTAGGGGACTCCATTAGGCCCTGGGGCCGAAGAAGCCTTTGCACGCCTGACCACCTCCTGAACTTCCTTCCACCTAGGTGGCCTGACATCCATCTCATGCTCTATCCCTCCTAGTGGAGGGATATCAGGTGGGAAACCTACTATCCTATTCTTCTCCAAATCTGAATACGTGTTTCTCAAATATTCTTCAACCTCTAACCTTTCTGCTTTAAGCTGCCCTCCCTTTTCCTGGCTGAACAATCCTTTAACAAACTTAAAAGGGTCCCTGAAAAAACCTGTCCTAGCATATTCCTTCTTCCTCCTCTTTTTCCTGAGATGCTCCGCCCTTCTAAGAACTGCTAGCCTGCTCCTCAACTCCTCTTGCAACACCTTAATTCCCTCCCTTTCTTCTTCTGTAGCCTTTTTCCACTGCTTTCTTAACTGTCTCCTTTCCTTGACTAACTTCTCTATTTCTCTCTGCCACCTAGACTTACCTGACTGTACCCTCTCACTCCTCTTTCTCTCATGCACCCTAAACCTCTCTACACCATATGAATACATTATATCTCCCATCTTTTCTAACCTTTGTATTGCATTTCCTCTAAGCCTACTCAAGATTACTGACAAGTCTCTATTAACTATCTCCCATTCTTTACTGTCATTTGCTCTAGGCCATCTAACTCTAACCTTTTGCTCCATAGTTCTTTCTCTGGCTAGCATACTGGCCTCAGTGTCACCTGCATCCTCTCTTACTACCCCCTCCTCCTCAGTGGCAGCGTTACTGATATCCTGCGAACTGTGGTTTTCTACCTGCCGCTGGACTTCATCCGACTGACTCGACTGACTTCTTAGGAAGTACTGATCAATGCGGCTACTCTGCCCTTTCTTTGCCACACACTTCTTCTTTCCCTGATGAGTTCTGAGGCCTTTCACTGATGTTACTTTCTGCCAGCCGCAAGGACAAACCTGAAGCATCTTGTTCTCAACTATGCTACTTTTGCCCTCTACAGATGCGCTCACCTTGCCCTGAGTGCTGCTAATTCTAGCACTGGTGGATAGGTCCGTGCCCCTATCCTTCACTGAGTCACCAGTCCAAGTCATAGTCGTGTCCTTTCCAATGTCTCTTACCGTGTAATCCACCTGTGAGTCATCTTCCACCCCTGCTCTCGCTGACTCTTGGGGTATTTTCCCTATGTTGGCTGTAGCTAATTTTGGTTGTAATAAGGCTGCTAGGCCTCACCACTGCTACCATGGGTTGCTAACCCATGCCAGCACCACTGGGGTCTTTTCCCTCCTGTCAGCTGTCTTTCCAAGCGGTCACATGGTCTTTCCCTTGTTGTCAGCTGCCCTATTCACAGCAGTCACTAGCTGGGCTAGTTCTGAATTCAAATAAACACAAGAAGTTTGTGCTCTAATAATAATAAAAAAAAAAAAAAAAAGGGATCAGCGCTCAGTGAATAATCCTCCTAAGCCCTACGATAAGCTATTATGGCAAGGCTTAACTATACAGACCCGTGAGCAGTGATAACTAGCATGTCTTTGGGGTCATCGGGTGGGAACCTCCTTTCACCGGTGTTTCGTCTAGTTAGTCCCACGACACCTCCAGGAGGCTAGACAGTGATCTCTCTCGTCCTCTCCTGTTTCCACCTCTTCTTCTCTTTCTGATGAAGATGAAGCTGTACTGACTTTAAGATTGCTAATGAGACGAAGAGCTTTTTGATTTCACCTCATATTTTCACACTGAATCAAGTTAAAACTCCTCCGTGGGTCCACTGAAGGTGTGAAGTCATTATCAGAGTTATTATCCTGCAACGATCTCCCTCAGCCAGTCAACAGAGAGCTCAGAGGAGCTGCAGCTCGATACGCACTCTATCTGTCTCTCTGATTGAGTGTTTGTTTGTTTGTTTTCTGAATGAATCTGAATTGCACAATATTCCCCTGTTACCATGTTGTTTTTATCAGTGCTGTGGCGACACAAAGCCTCTTTGAATCTGACTGAGAGGTGATGTAGAAGTGGTGTGGAGTGAATATTCAGAACTTTGACTGCAGTGAAAAAGTTCCCTCTGTAAAACTATATAAGTATAATCAGTAAAATTTAAAAGTATTAAAAGTATAAGTAAAGTAAAGTTTGGACACACCTTCTCATTCAATGCGTTTTCTTTATTTTCATGACTATTTACATTGTAGATTCTCACTGAAGGCATCAAAACTATGAATGAACACATGTGGAGTTATGTACTTAAAAAAAAAAGGTGAAATAACTGAAAACATGTTTTATATTCTAGTTTCTTCAATATAGCCACCCTTTGCTCTGATTACTGCTTTGCACACTCTTGGCATTCTCTCCATGAGCTTCAAGAGGTAGTCACCTGAAATGGTTTCCACTTCACAGGTGTGCCTTATCAGGGTTAATTAGTGGAATTTCTTGCTTTATCAATGGGGTTGGGACCATCAGTTGTGTTGTGCAGAAGTCAGGTTAATACACAGCCGACAGCCCTATTGGACAACTGTTAAAATTCTTATTATGGCAAGAACCAATCAGCTAACTAAAGAAAAACGAGTGGCCATCATTACTTTAAGAATTGAAGGTCAGTCAGTCCGGAAAATTGCAAAAACTTTAAATGTGTCCCCAAGTGGAGTCGCAAAAACCATCAAGTGCTACAAGGAAACTGGCACACATGAGGACCGACCCAGGAAAGGAAGACCAAGAGTCACCTCTGCTTCTGAGGATAAGTTCATCCGAGTCACCAGCCTCAGAAATCGCAAGTTAACAGCAGCTCAGATCAGAGACCAGATGAATGCCACACAGAGTTCTAGCAGCAGACCCATCTCTAGAACAACTGTTAAGAGGAGACTGCGCCAATCAGGCCTTCATGGTCAAATAGCTGCTAGGAAACCACTGCTAAGGAGAGGCAACAAGCAGAAGAGATTTGTTTGGGCCAAGAAACACAAGGAATGGACATTAGACCAGTGGAAATCTGTGCTTTGGTCTGATGAGTCCAAATTTGAGATCTTTGGTTCCAACCGCCGTGTCTTTGTGAGATGCAGAAAAGGTGAACGGATGGATTCCACATGCCTGGTTCCCACTGTGAAGCATGGAGGAGGAGGTGTGATGGTGTGGGGGTGTTTTGCTGGTGACACTGTTGGGGATTTATTCAAAATTGAAGGCACACTGAACCAGCATGGCTACCACAGCATCCTGCAGCGACATGCCATCCCATCCGGTTTGCGTTTAGTTGGACGATCATTTATTTTTCAACAGGACAATGACCCCAAACACACCTCCAGGCTGTGTAAGGGCTATTTGACCAAGAAGGAGAGTGATGGAGTGCTGCGGCAGATGACCTGGCCTCCACAGTCACCGGACCTGAACCCAATCGAGATGGTTTGGGGTGAGCTGGACCGCAGAGTGAAGGCAAAGGGGCCAACAAGTGCTAAACACCTCTGGGAACTCCTTCAAGACTGTTGGAAAACCATTTCAGGTGACTACCTCTTGAAGCTCATCGAGAGAATGCCAAGAGTGTGCAAAGCAGTAATCAGAGCAAAGGGTGGCTATTTTGAAGAAACTAGAATATAAAACATGTTTTCAGTTATTTCACCTTTTTTTGTTAAGTACATAACTCCACATGTGTTCATTCATAGTTTTGATGCCTTCAGTGAGAATCTACAATGTAAATAGTCATGAAAATAAAGAAAACGCATTGAATGAGAAGGTGTGTCCAAACTTTTGGCCTGTACTGTATGATCTGGTTAGATGATTCTGACTCATGCATTGGTTAGGTGGAGCTCATTTTGATCTGTTAACACTTTCCCTGCTAGAGTATTATTTTTAAGTTTCCAGTCACCGCCAGCATTTTTGATCATATTCACTAATCTTTCAAGAGCCACAGAATAATTTGTTCTATAAATATGTAAACAGTATTTACATCAAACTAAAGAAGAGACCTTCTGATTTTAAACACAAAAACATTATTCTCTCATATTCCATTTCTTTTTTTATCAACACTTGAAATTGTGCATTTTCATGAAAAGGACCAAATCAATTTCACATTTTACATTTTTTTGTTTTTTCTCATTTCCTTACATCAGTTTGAAATGTATAAATTAAAATAAATAATAATAATAATAATAATAATAATATTCTCTTTGAGGTACAGTGGAACACGTTGTCACGTTCAGTGATCGTTCAGTGTTCTGTTGTCTCCGTCTCCTCTGTGGTCGTCTTGTCCATGTGTCGCTGTCACCGTCATGGAGATCCTGTTTCGTCCCAAAACAGGAAGAGTCTGAGTCCATCAGCATCTCCACAGCTTCTGCAACTGTAAACCTTTCCATCGGCGCCAGCATTTTCATGCACTTTACAAGCTGCTACATTTCTGTAAACAACATCTTCTTCTGGTTTCCAGCTGATCTTCTCCTTCGTTTGATTTTGGACACAGCAGTGCTGCTCTGTTTCACAAGATGTGTAACAGCGCCCCCTATCTTATAACAGTGGAAACACAGATTGCCGGAATATCTCGTTATGGCAGGGAAAGTGTTAACTAAGGATTATTTTCATTATGGATTCATTTGCTGATTATTTTCTACATTAATTGACTGATTAGTTTGTAAAAATTGTGAACAGATTGACGAATGTCATCACAGTTACCCAGAAGCTACTCTGACTCACCGGATGTAGACTGTGGCTGTAAACCTGCCACTGGCGACTATTTAGGCCTGCGTTCTTCCCCCCTTCAGCTGTCTGAGTGTTACCGTATCCAAATCCCCTTCGCTACAGACAACAAAAACCACTCATGCCTGATGGTGATCCGTTTTCAGACAGTCTGAGTTGATTTGCCGTATCTTTCACTTTGACAGCGGCATGCAAAGTTAAATGTTAAATGTTTTTGTGGCCCCTTTTCTTTTGCAGGGCCAATATAATCACAGCGCTTGCCTCCTCATGTGCAATAGTTCCACCAAAACAAAGTTCCCAGCGACACTGTTTTGCGAGGGCAGCATCGCGGCATCCTGGGCTTAGCGCCGCACAAGACGACTGTGATTGGTTTAAAGAAATACAAACAAGCCAAAGTGTTTTTTTCCCCTATAGCAGAGAGAGGTCTGGGTGTGCGAGACTAACCAGAGCCCAAAGTGACACCTTCACCGGGTTTGTGTTGTCCAACCAACACTCTAAACCCTCAAACAGTGAATACATTGCATTTGTATGTTTCATAAGTATCATATCAACATTTCTAAAGTGACAAATATCAGCTGACTTCGTGGTCTACAGCTTGGAGGCATCTCGCTGAGATGACAGACACAGTTTGAGACCAACAAATAACAAAGCCAGTTGTGATATAGTGAGTCACTAATGTGTTTCCTGCAGCTTTTTGGGCTTCAGATGTTGGTGTTTTGTAGCAACCCGTTGCTCTTTTACCTGCAACATTTTTAGCATCCTATCACTAATTGCGCATCGGCTTTTTTGACCTGGAAAGCAGTTCTTTAATACCCAAATATCGCTGCTTTTCCTGCTGGGATTGTACCTCCCAAACACCATATTTTCAGCCAAAACATGATCTTTTCCTGACCACAACTGAGTGTCCTTTGTGCCTAAACCGAACCACACGTAAACCACAGCACTGTAAAACCGCTACATAATAATGTGTAAATGTAACATAACTGTGGTTTGCAGGAATGTGTAATGCCAACATTTTTTCTGGTAATTGGGTGGCAGATAAATGTAGTGGAGTAAAACGTTTAATATTTCCCTCTGAGATGTGAAGTAGAAGTAGACAGAGGCATGAAGACAAAATAAGTACAAGTACCTCAAACTTGTACAGTGCTTTAGTAAAAGTACTCAATTACATCCCACCACTGTAGAGAGGGTGTGGTTTGAAGAGCGATGGAGCAGCAGATCTCTGAGATGGATGATGTTGATTTATCACACGGATGTTGTGCTTCTGTCGTCTCTTCTCTTCTACAATATCCTCCCCCCCGGGCCTTTCCTTGTCCTCTCTCTGGTCCTTGTTTTTGACCTCACCTATCCTCTCCGACCCAGCGTGTCCTGCATGCAGCGGCTGCTTTAATAAATTCATCAGGGTGAAGCTGACTCACTGAATTAAATCAGACGGAGAGGAGAGAGCTGCAGCGCTGCAGGGCCGCTCTGTAATTCAACTGTTCAGAATTGAGTTTTGCATTTGCTAAGTTTAGCTTTCAGTCCGGCCTCGTTTACGTCTGGAGGGTTGGGGTTTTTTTTTCATTCTGTTGCCTCGTCACACATCCGGCCCGACGGAGGCTGAAATGTCCAGACACATGAGGGCGGACCTGAAGGGGGCGGGAGCAGAGCTGAGCTCCACGCTGGCCTTTTAATTCGCCCTCGTTATTGTTTCAGTCCAGTCAGACGGTCTGCTCTGTTCAGTTACTGACCTTTAAATCCCAGAGAAGGTTTCATTCAGCTCAAACAGACTCTCTGTTCACACAGATACAGAAATATGAAGACAGTAAAGATCAGGAGTCATTTCAGGACTCCTGCAGTAACAGGCTGCTTCATATTCAATGTTGGTGGATATTCATGAAACTCTGCTGGTTTCAATCATCAGAACAAAAAATGAACAACTGTGTTAGAAAATATCTGTAGTGAAGGAAGCATTCAGATCTGTGGAGGACCATTTCCACCAGTGTGATGAAATCTTTAGCTCCACCTCAACCAACGAATCTTTGTCAAGTTGAATGTTTGTTTTTCGCTCAGTGATCCATATTCTCGTTTGCGACATTGGTTTCCATTTTTTCCTCATCAGAAAAAAGAGCTGAAACATCCATCCATCCATCCATTTTGAACCGCTTATCCAAAACTGGGTTGCGGGGGCAGCAAGCTATGCAACATATTCCTAATGCCCCTCTCCCCAGCAACTCTATCCAGCTCCTCCTGGAGGACCCCAAGGTGTTCCCAGGCCAGATGAGATGTATAATCCCTCCGGCATGTTCTGGGGGTAGTTTATAAAGACTTAAAGGATTTTTTTTTTTTTTTTTCATCACACTGGCGGAGAGTGTCTTCCATGCAGATCCTGTGCTGAATTAAAAGTGACAGAACCACAGTGTTAAATGAAATTAAAGCTAGACACGATCAGACACAGTGAAAGTTAAGCAGAACTTCCACAGTGTTTTCTGGCTGCTGTGACCTCTGACCTTTGACGTGTGATCAGAGAGTCACAAATTATACATGTTCGAAGTTCAGAGGACTCTGACACAGGGCATTCCTTTACACTTTACCCTCACATCAAGTGTGGAGTGGGGAAAAAAGCCCCTCTGAATCTCAGAAAACATCTCCTGATGGCTGCTGCCATCTTGTTCTGGTGACATCATTCAGAGCTAGTGTCAGCGCAGTAGCAATCTCTGCGGTATCAAGTTTCTCGCCCATACACCCGTCCGACCAGTTGCGAGTGGCGCCACTGAATGTGAACCAAACTTAGAAAAACAGACACTTGAACAAACAGCAGCGTGATAAGAACGACCTAAAATGACAGAAACCATCTTTGGGAAAAACTTAGTTTGGCCCATGTCCCATCCACTGACATGGACTTGTATAATAGGTACAGTTGTAGAATGGCGGAACAGAGTTGTCTCGGGAACGGAGGTGTAACAGCGCCGAAACGATGTCTGCGACACATTTGTGATGTCTTGATGGTGTGTTATTTGTGCAACCCGCTGCGGGAGATTTAAAAAGTAGCTGTTAGCAGTTGGCAGCTAACTCAAGGAAGAAAAACAGCATCCAAAAACACAAACTGGGAAAACAGAGGACGAGATCAGTCGCCATATAACAGGGATGGTAAATGATTGTTATTTACATGTTATGTCGTTGTTATTGTTTATAAGGGCTGTCGATGTATATGTGCCACACTAGAGGTCGACGCTGTTGTGTTACACGTCACGCCTGTCATGCCTCTTTTAATTCCATGATGCCGGGGTGTTGTCTAACAATCGAGGAGCGACATGATGCTGCTGTTGTTTGGTTCTGTGTAAAAATGCAAAGTTGGCATAAAGAAGGGACTTTGTAGCGGCTCTGTAGCACGAACTCGGTTTAAATCCAACGAGTTTCATCCACCTGAACACAGAAAACTACCTGTGCAGCAGTAAAAGTCCTTTAAACTGAACACCCTCCTCTTCTCTGACAGGTAAGATGTTCAAGTCTCTGGACCTGTCACTCATCGTGGAGTTCATGCTGATGTTCTACAAAGACAAACCCATCGACTGGCTGCTGGACCACATCATGTGGGTCAAAGTGTGCAACCCAGAGAAGGACGCGGTGAGTCTCCGCTCACACTGACTCTGTACATACCAACGAGTCATAACATTCACCTGGCAGACACAAGTTGCCCTCACACCTGAGCATATCTGGGGATGTGTAACACACAGTTGGGGATGTTTTGTAATGTTGTAGTGAAGGATTTATGTGTATTTGATTGTGTTTGTGTTTGTCCATCAGAAACACTGCGACAGGCAGAAAGCAAACCTGAGGATTCGGTTCAAACCGTCTCTCTTCCAACATGTCGGCACCCACTCGTCTCTGGCTGGAAAAATACAGAAACTCAAGGTAACGAATGAGTGTGTGTGTGTGTGTGTGTTTGTGTGTGTGTGTGGTCTACAACAGGGTGATGTCATCAGCTGACACTGAAATAAATTAAATTATCGATCCTGTAGTCGCTTTTCATGTTTAATTTAAGGTCGTTTATTTTACATGACAACTTTTAGCGAAAAATATTAGATTTTTTTACTTCTAATTTTTTTACTTTTTTACTGCTAAATTTGATCTTTTTCTTGGTCCAACATGAATGCACGAGGTAAATAACAAAAAAAATATTTTACATTTGAAATGTTTTTGGATAACGGCCGAGGCCACTTCTTCCAGTTTCAGAATCTAGTCTTAGATTCTGCTTTGTGGTCATCACATTAACCAAACCGTTGCCACTTTACCATGTAATTATTGTCTCCAAATGCTCATTCAGCTTTTTACTCTTCACTTTTATATATCTTTTTTATGTTTTCCTTTTCCTTTCTCTTTTTATTTGTCCTTGTGCTGCTGCAAAAATCTAATTTTCCTTCTGGGGATCAATAAAGGATTATCTTATCTTATCTCATCTTACACATTAAAATTATGCTCACATGCTGCTTATTGTTTAATCGAATTATCACTAACTACCTGGGGCAGGACAGACAACCAGAGTCCTGCTGGAGTTTGAACAGTCCTGAAAATAGTGCCAAAGAATTGCTAACTAACTGTGGTGGTTAACAGTGGTGTTATTTAGGCAAATCACTTCAGGCACAAGTGCAAACAACTGTAGGTTCGTCATTCCAGGGAGACTGGTCAGATTTTTGATCATATGCTAATGTATAATTTTGTATTACACAGTTATATACTGCCTTTTTTCTCCTTTTAAATGAGCTGTTGACCTAAAAAAGCCAAACATTACACTCACAGAAATGTAATACAAACGCTGCAGGGGTTAAATTATTCTTTAAAATGAAAATAACATTCATAAAACTCGACTGTCTGTCTCTGAACTTGATATTGAACAAATCTGCCGAACCTTGGATTATGTTCAGTCGTGATGTTTTCCGAAATATGTATTTTTACTATTTCTGTGCATGATGAGGGAATAAACTGAAGACTAACACTTTGTTAAGGTTTGTAAAGATTAAAGCTCCAGTAGGCAACATTATTTTGGTATAACTGAGTAAAAATTTTATAATATCCTCTAAGCATAATGTAGGGCTGGGCGGTATGACCTAAAATTTATATCACGGTATAAATCGAATCCCTTCACGGTAACGGTATATATCGTAGTATAAATTTAAGTGTAAAAGTTATAATAGAAGTGTTTCTGAATGGGTTTTGTAGTCCCTTAGCAAAGCTAAATTGATAAAAAAAAAAAACAACAACAACAAAAGCAAAGATATAATGTATTTTTTAGAGCATTTATTGTGCAGAATGCAGATCTCAAACTCAAAATTAAAACCCAGTACTCTATGGTGCAAAATGTCCCCTGGGATCTATATCAAAAGGTAATTTCCTTCTTTTAGCAAAATCCTAAATGACTGAGTTGTGTTTTTTCCACCTGGACCTTTATGCTCTGCCATTTCTCCTCTAATCATCACGCTGTAACCTGTGACAGGCTGCTATGATACCACAACTATCACACATTCACATATGGAGTTTTTTGTGGAGCCCCTAGCGTCACATAGGTTTACATTACCAAAGGTTTATGACAAACTCTCTTGCCGAAAACCAACTCCCGTGTGCGCACGGCGAGAGAGGAGAGGGAGAGACGCTGTGCTGCTGCCAGAGGAGACACTGAATGAGTTCCCTCTGAGCGGTAAGTCGCTAAAAGAGTCTGAGAAGTCCGGGGCTGTTCATAAGACATTAACTCACTCACTCACAAATTCTCCAGCAACACATGTTGCACGTGCTATGCTAAATCACGGACGTGAACCAGCTCCTCTTGCTCCGCTGTCTCTGTGCTCACAGCGATTTTCACACTGAGGCAGGTGCGATGACGTCATCGACGATAGGACGGCAGAGCGCAAATCTCTACCGTGGGCCAAATTTATATCATTTCTACCGTCTACCGCATATACCGTGCAGCCCTAGCATAATGTAAATCAAGTGGTCTGAGACAAACAATTGGTTTCTGCACCTCACCATGGCTCTGTGTTCAGCCTCTAAAGAATCAGTATCGTGCCGATGTGCATCAACCAATCAAAGGTCAGCTCAGACCACTGCGTTCCTATTGGCTGTTCTACTGCATATGCGCGTTCCCGTGCCGCCGGCAGAAGGGGAGAGCAAGCGGCAATGGCGAACAGTGCACCAGGTAAAATAGCTATTCCAGCACAGCAACTGCCTACACGGCTAAACAACCCAAAAAAAGGAAGACAGAACTCGGTTCGCCGGAGCCTCGGAGGGAGGGGAAGGGTGAGGTGGGGCCAGGCTCGGCCGGAGGGCGCAACGGCCGGCCTCTCCGCGGAGAGGGAGAGCCGAGGCTCGGGAGTATGTGCGGGTCTGCGAGGGAGGGATGGGGAGAGCTGCTGCGCGGAGAGGGAGAGCCGAGGCTCGGGAGTATGTGCGGGTCTGCGAGGGAGGGATGGGGAGAGCTGCTGCGCGGAGAGGGAGAGCCGAGCCTCGGGGGTATGTGCGGGTCTGCGAGGGAGGGTCGGGGAGAGCTGCTGCGTGGAGAGGGAGAGCCGAGGCTCCCAGAGAGGGAGAAATAGAACCAAGTAGGATAAAATACTCGCGTGCTCGTCTGGTAGGAGGGGCTCAGGGCGGAGACGAACGAAACCTAACTCAGATGAGACTCAAAAATCAATCGTTTTCAGGCTTTCTACCTATTGCAGCTTTAATGTTACGGTTCAAAAGGCAAACATTAATCACAAATCTTGAGCGGGACGAAAACACGTTCCACAGAGATGCACGACCTCGACCTCCACACTCTTACTACCCACCTCTTTACATACAGGACCCAATTTTTCCTGCAACATTTGCACTGGATGCAAATCCAAGCTGCAGAATCTTCCAAGATGAACGTATTCTCTCAGAAACATAGATCTCGTAAAATGAAATTTTAAAAGCTGTGTCATATATTTGAGCTGTAACCGAGGCTTAAATCTGTCTGCGGCAGACTGGTTGCACTGGTCAGCTGTCAGAGTGAAATTTAGTGAGTTTGAAACAGGTTCAATGGAAGTTCAGTCTGGCGTCTCTGGAGAGATGAAGATTGAAAGCCTCTGCAGCCTCAGACACAAACTGCAGTATCTCACAGCGGTGGCAGCTTCAAGCTCACAGCCCAGCGTCTCAGCTCGCCTCTGATTACTGTGTTAAGAGCGATGGATATTAGCCCCGCTGACTGCTGCTGCAATCTGCTCCAATCAATTGGATATTGATCCGACCGTCCCGGACCAGCGCCTCCTCGATGTGGAGATTGAACCACGGAGGCCGGCCTGCATGGGGCCGTGTACAGATGGAGGCTAAACACAGCTATTACCCTCCAGCCTGAAACGTTCACCCCGGTTTAGTAAGAAACTCAGTGCAGAGTTTTAAAAATCAAAGTTAAATTGAAAGAATTAAAGTGGAAGCGGGATTTATTCATCTGTGGAGAGTTAAGTCAAGAGATTTGTTCAGATGTGAAAAACTACTCTGGAAAAGTCCAAATAATCACTTGAGTGAAAATAAAGAAACTCTGATTAAAAAAAAAGAGAGAAAGAAAGGAAGTATGTCTGTCTTCCAAACTTCTTTGGATTGTGGTCCTTTAAAGCTCAGAAATTTGTACTTGTTCAACTTAAACAGTTTTAATGTCCTGAAGAAGTAAAACGCTGCAAATAAACAAATAAAAGCAAAGATTTAAAGTAATAAATCCAATTTTGGGAAGTACCAATACCAGTCACAACAGCTCAGAGTACAGTTCACACAGATTAGAATGAACTAGTTTATGTTCGTAGTTCAAGTCTCAGAAAATTAACTAATTGATATTAAAAAAAAATTTTTTGATTCTTTTGAGCGTCATTCACTTGTAGATATTTCCCAACACTGGTCGGATGCTTTAGCTCAATGTGTCGTTTCAAATTTGTTGCCAGTGTGGATGATGTTTGGACTTGTATTTTCAGACTCAGTGGGCATTTAAATTAAATTTTTTTTTCTGTTGGAATCTGTATGGAATTGTTCACAAAAAAAGTTCTTCAAATATTAATATGAACTGACTTCAGCAGTACCGATAGCTGCGTTGTTTGAAGTGCTGTTATTCCAACCTTAACAGCCTCACTTCAGTGCCACCTAAATGCTAAATTAGTACTTTCTCCAGAGCTCTGCTTCTGGAAGCTCCCTTCACAAGTGCCAAAGGGGGTGAAGAGTGGACTGATGTGTAGGTATTGTGGGTGACTCATGTTGGTGCTCCAGCCACAGCTACATCTATTCGGTTGTGTCTGCGCACTTGGTGTCATAAGACGAGCGTTATCAACTGTTGCAAGAGTGAACGATGCTCACTTTCATGTTCAAAAGTTGCAAACTGAGGCGTTTAGTTCACCATTCAACAAAAACATGAACACTGATCACTCTCATGTCTGTGTGCTCAATATAAAATGGGAAATTATTGAATGTAAAGCTCAAAAAAACTGGTTACATTTGACCAACAGCTGAAGTTATAATTCTTATAATCAGAATGACTCCCACAATCAGACTAAACAAAGATAACTACTATAGTTCATTTAATGTTTAAGTCGAGGCTTAAAACTGCTGCAGTCGTGGTGACATTCACCTGAATAAATCACTGAAAAACGTGTTGTATTTAAGGTTTCGGTAACTGGTCACTCAAAAACATCTCAAAACAAAGACAAATCTCTAAAAGTGCATGGAGATAACTCAAACGGTGATGTCATGCTTGGAGAGCCTCTGCACTGAACTGAAACTGGATTAGTCATCGAGGACAGCTAGCGAGGCTGGCAATGATACCAGTCTGTGTAAAAGGCTGTTGGTAGTGTGGGATGACTAACGTTTCATATTATTTTCTGGTCAGTGCACAATGTTGTCATCTTCATCTCTGCAGAGAGGCAACACAAACACAGTAAAACATCACTGCCTCACATCTGAATCCATGGTAGAAATCAGCAACATTTTTTTTTTTTTTAAATCAACCATCTCCACGGTTTGTTCCAGGATAAGGACTTTGGGAAACAGACCCTCCATAAGGGTCACGCCAACCCGCTGGCGGAGGTGACGACCAGCCTGAAGACCTACCAGCACTTCACCCTGGAGAAAGCCTACCTGGGGGAGGACTTCTTCTGGGCCTTCACCCCCGTAGCGGGGGACTTCATACGGATACGATTCTTCACACCTGTTCGCATCGAGAGGTGGGAATGAGCGTGTTACAGGGTACAAAGTCTAAGGTTACGAGGGGTCACAGGGTGTTAGGGGTATCAGGTGGTACCAGAACATTACAGGTTTTTAAGAGTACAGCAGATTCAGTCTCAGCAATACCAGAGTGGACCAAGGGGTGCATCGTGTAAGGGTACCAGAGGACACCAGGGTCCTTTGGGGTCAGTCTTTTTCAGAGAGACCAAAAGGTACAAGAGTAACAAGGTCTTAGACATTACAGGAGATTAAAGGGTGTGAGTGGTACCATGGTATAACAGGCTATTTTACCCTTTTTCCACCAAAATCAGCGCATGTGTGCAGGTCTTTTTAAACAATGGAAAATGCAGTGCAGTAGACGAGTATGCCTTGCTGTTGTTTTACTGATACATTACATTTGACATCATGAATGCACCAGAAAACAGGTTATCAAACAGAAGAAATCAGCATGGAGGCCGTGGAAAATGTTACGGTGGTTGCTTTTTCAATATCTATACTTATTCAGTCTGTACTGACTAAATTGGAAAGATGTTCAAGCACTGCTCGGACTGACAGGGACGGAAATTTGTGACAGCGTGTCATTGCATCATGCTGGAAAAGGAGCACAAATTAGCACATCCACCCAGGTGTCATATTTTCATCACTGCTGATCGAAGCTGGAGACGATAAATACCCATGACTACTGCAGAGTTATTGTCTCTGGAATGAAGTTTAGTGAATTTCTCACAGTGGGACTAACACACCCAGATCATGTGACTCCTGCATGTATACAGTCAATCAGACCCAAACTGGCCGAGGCGCTCTGAGCATGCTCCACAGTTTCCGCCCCGGGCTTTGACCCGGAAGTCCAATAGCATTAAATGTGTAAGAGAAGAAGAAGCCGGTAACAACATGGAGAAATCTACATCCAGAGCCGTGACTTTTTGGACGGACCAAATGTACAGAGCTGTAAAGTTGTCCACCATGGTACCAGTTAGCAGCTAGCTAACCGTAGCTAACTTGTTTGTCCATTGTTTGGTCTGTGACGTAATAGGTCAACAGGAAAAAGGTCCAATATTAACAAGCTGAAAGGGGGCATATCTCCACCTATCGTAGAGGAGTCGCACATACTTGGCTCAATAAATGGATTCCTCTCCCGTGCTTGTATACTGGGACAAGGACAGTAGGCCAGTTAAACGGCCTCGTCCAGCTGGAACTGTAGCTCCACTCAACGTACTGATTGTGAAGACAGCAGCTCCAACGCTAAAATGTCAAGCCTTAGCGTTGACTGCATAGACGCTGCAGGTTCGAATTCCATAGCAGCTGCTGAGGTGACCCTGAGCAACAACCTGCTCACTGATTGTTGTTGTTGTTCCTTTGTTCTGTCCTTTCTTCATTCTTTCCTGTATTTGTCCCGTCATACCTTCCTTCATTTTTGTTTGTTCACTTTTTTGTCCTTTTATTTGTTGCCTTTGTTCCCTCCCTTGTTCCTTTCTTTGTTTGTTCTGCCTGTCCTTTGTTCGTTCTTCTATCTATTTTGTTTGTTTCTTTGTTCCTTTCCTTGTTCATTCGTTCCAACGTAAGTCCCCTTCTTTGCTCCTTCCTTTGTTTGTCTCCTAATACGTTCCTTTGATTGTTCCTTTGTTCTGTCCTTTGTACGCTCTTTTGTTTGTTTCTTAGTAAGTTTAATTTTTTGGTTCCTTCCTTTGTTCGTCACTTTGACCCTTTGGACATTTCTTCATTCACTCCATTATACGTTCCTTCCTTTAATGGCGTTGACTGCTTATTTTGCTCACATGTCTTGTAGCATATTAAGAGCACCATATGGACATGATGACAAGGTTAAATACTTGATTTCAACAGGAGGAGGCCTTATATACTTGTGTGAATGTACAACTACATCTTTGCTGCGCACAAAATATCAAAAACAGTAACGTACTGAAACTCAAAGGTCGGATCAGATTTCTTTATCAAATTACAGACTTTGTGCAACATGTTTAGTCACTGCTTTACTCATATAACTCATTATCAAATTATTAATTTATATAGTTCAAGTTCTTGTACAGCTAAATGTAGGTCAACAACATGTAACAGTTTTGTTGCATTTCTCAAAGTGAAGAAGAACTGAAACTCAATCCTGATAATTTCCACGAGAACATCTTAAACTCACGTCTCCCGTCTTTGCCCTTCTTCCTCTCAGGTATTTCTTTCGGAGCGGGAACATTGAACATCCGGGAGACAAACTCTTCAACACATCGGTGGAGGTTCTGCCGTTCGACGTGAGTCTTTGAATCCAGTTACTGAACCTTTGACTTTGCTTAGAGACTGCATGTGTGTGGGGTCTGTATCAGGTGACCACGTGTCACACCTCATACGACTGAGAACAGACTCAGTTTGTGGTCCCTGAGAATGAAAGCAGAGCGATGGATCACTGCGTCCTCCTTCTCTGTGGTCGACTGTAAGACGAAGGCTGATTAAGACTGAGTGTCGCAGCAGGACAGAGTGAGATGTACAGAGAGGAAGAGGAGCTCCTATTGAGATCAACCTCAGCGGAGGGGACAGGGAGGAAGGAAAAAATTAACCGATGCTTAAAGAAGAGGAGAGGGAGATTTCTGTTTTAAATCTGTACTTAGTCTTTTCTCTTTCCGTCCTTTTTTATTCATTCTCTCATCTTTCATTTGTTTTCCTTCTATTGCAAGATAGAAATTTATTTATTCTGAAGGAAAGTTGGAATGGAAATATTAACTTCAATTCAAGAAGGTGCAAATCCCAAAATATACAAAGACGTGTTCCAGGTTTCCCTTTTCTTCTTATTTAATTTGATTATTGAGTAATTGTCTTTACTGTAGTTGTGAAATGAATGTGAGGTTGTGTGTGTGTGATTTGCAGAATATTCAGGCAGAGAAAGAGGCGTTGACAGAAGGGAGAGAGAAAACACCAAAGTACCATCGGACAGAAGACGGATTCATCAGAATAGGTAAGTGACGAGACACACGGAGACGCCACAGGTTCAAATCCCACAGCGACTGCCGAGGTGACCCTGAGCAACAACCTGCTCACTGATTGTCACTCCTTTGTTTGTTCCTTTGGTCTTTCCTGTCGTACCTTCCTTCATTTTTGTTCTTTTCTTTCTTTGTCTTTGTTTATATGTTCATTCCTTCCTTTGTTCGTTCCTGTATCTACTTTGTTTTTGTTTGTTCCACTGTAAGTTCCTTCCTTTGTCCCTTTATACGTTCGTTTCTTGCCTCTTTACTTTGTTCCTTCCTTTTTTGTCCTTTCTTAATTCCTTCGTTCCTTCATTCGTTCATTCCTTTGTTTATTCCTTCATACATTCTTTTCTTTTGTTCCTTTCTGTGTTTGTCTTTGTTTAAATGTTCATTCCTTATTTTGTTCATTTCTTCTTTATCCCTGTATTTATTATTTGTTTTTTCATTCCTTTCTTTGTTTGTTCGTCACATCTTCAGTTCTTTCCTTTGTTCCTTCTTTTGTTTGTCACTTTGTCTCTTTGTCCCTTTCTTCATTCATTTCATATGTTCCTTTGTTCATTCCTTTATACGTTCCTTCCTTCCTTCTTTACTTTGTTCTTTTCCTTTGTTTGTCCCTTCATACTTTCCATCCATTGTTCCATTGTTCATTCCATCATGTATTCCTTCATCTTCATCTTTCCTTTGTTTGTCCCTTCGTACCTTCCTTTATTTTGTTCCTTCATTACTTCTTTTGTTTGTTTGTTCGTTTCTGTCTTCTTTTTTCCATCTCTCCTTTGTGTGTGCCAGAATTTATTTTGTTTTTTCGTTCCTTTCTTTGTTTGTTCATTTCATCATAAGTTCTGTCGTTTGTTACTGTCCCTTTGGTCGTTCCTTCAATAGTTCCTTGATTCACTCCTTTGTTTACTTCTTCGTACATTCCTTTGTTTTCATTGTTTGTTCCCTCCTTCTTCCGTCCTTTCTTCGTCACTTTGTCTGTCCATCATACGTTTCTTCAATTGTTCCTTCATTCCTTTCTTTGATTGTTTCGTAGTCTTCTTTCGTTTCTTTGTTTGTATGTTCATTCCGTCATTCCTACCTTTGTTTGTCACTTTATTTGTCCCTTCGTACATTCCTTTATTTGTTTGTCACTTGGTTTGACCATCGTACGTTCCTTCAAATGTTCCTTAGTTCATTCCTTTGAGTGTTTCTTCATACAGTCTTGTCTGTTTTTCGTACGTTCCTTCCTTCATTCCTTCCTTTGTTCATCACTTCTTCTTCAGTTCTTCTTCATTCATTTTTTGTGTGTTCATTCAGTCCCTCCTTTGTTTGTTCCTTCTTTTATTTCTTCAGACTTTCCTTTTTTCCTTCGCCAGTGAGGAACTTGATTGTCCACATTGCGGAAATGTGACGATACGTATAGAGTTTTCAAAATGACACAGTAAAACTTAAATTCTTTAGCTACGGTTGAATCAAATGTTTTTTGCTGTTGTGTTCTTACGAGAATGAAGCAAAATGAAACATGACGCCCAGTCTGTTCTCAGGCATGTGAGATCTCACTGTGCGTCAGAATAATTCAGACTGAGGAGACAATTTAATATGTGTCCTAACGATCTTAATGATGCGTGTTAACAAGAGAAACGTTATTCAGGTCAACATTCCTCAGCTTTTGTTTTCCTGCAGCAATGAGGGCACAAGCATACACACACACACACACACACACACACACACACAAACACTCATATTTGTGAGGACTCTTATTGACATAACCCTCTAACTCTAACTTTAACCCTAAAACCAAGACGTAACCTTCAAACAGCCTTTAAAGAGGACAAACTCAAGTTCTCACAAAGACCGAAATACACACACACACACACACACACACACACACACACACTCACACGTATTGGATTTGTGGGACATTTACATGTTTGGCCGCTGATGTAAAGCTCACTGTTTTTGGAAAAATCTCATTTTATTTTATGACGGTAATAAAAGCAGTAAAAACAGAAGCAGCAGCAGGTCGACTGGGAGCAAAAAGAGTTCTGAAGAGTTTGACTTGTTGACAGTAAATCTGCAGCGGCCAAATAAAACTGAGTACATTTACTCAAGTACTGTACTTTTTAAGGTAATTTGAGGTACTTTTACTTGAGTATTTCCATTTTATGTAACTTTCTACTTCTCCTCCACATCTCAGAGGTTAATATTGTACTTCTTTACTGCACTGCATTAGTCTGACAGCTGTAGTCACTTTTCAGATGACAGTAAAACATTTATTGGTTTGAAAGGCTCTGTACATGGCATACAAATATTATTTTCCGGGCATACAAGAATACAAGGCACATGTTTCTTATAATATGGAGGTGGACTCTAGTACATAAAGGAAAATTAACAAATAAGTCCAGAAGGAAAGAGAAGACATCAAACTAACAAACATTTTGATTATAATACTTTTAAGTAAGTACAGTTTGAAATGCAGGACTTTTACCTGGAGTGCAGTATTTTTACACTGTGATATCAGTGAATGAATTAATTCATTTTGATAATTGTGTCGTGCAAGCACTTGCGTTCAGGTCGCATTGGCTTACAGACACTATAACTTTGGTCCAGCAAACACAAATTCAGTTGGCATTAAAAGGAAAGAAAATGGAACGAAGCAGCAAAAGCGTCACACATAACCAAATCATCATTTTTGGAGGACCAAGTTTGTGGCTCACTCACAAAGACATTTATTGTGTGAAACTGAAAAACGAAATCAAAATAAATGCTAATGAAATAAACTTTCTTGCCTTCTCTTTCAGACTTTAGCAACAAAGTTGGCAAACTTAAGCACATCAAAATTAAACAACCATTCTAGCTTTGGCCAGATGTCCACCAGAAAATTCAGACGAGCCATTTCATTGAACGTTATCTCTCTTAAATCATAATAGTTTGTTCAATACAAAAGAAAACTAGAGAATGCAGTTTCTAAAGAAATGAATGCTGCATGTTGAAAAGCTGACGCTACACCACAATGCTGGCTTTAAATGTTGAATTATACCATTAATGTATGAACGCTGTGGACATCTTATCAGAGTTCAGTGGCGTCAGTTTGTGGAGTTTGTTTTTTTTTCACTTTCAGTCTTACTGTGCCAAATGTGTAAGTCAGATTGCTTCCATAGTAACAATGTTGGGAAGAGCATAAATTGTACTCCACTTTGACCAAAAATGATGTATGTAGAGTGAAAATTGTGGGCGTGACAACAAGTTAAAGAGAAATGTTTAAGAAGCTCTCTCCACTCCAGCTCTGAACATTCTGTCCAGTACAAACCAATGTAAAAACCTGAGGAGGGCATTTTTACCAAGCTCCACACAAGTCTGAATATTTCAAAATGTTTAAATGGGACTTTAAAGTTGAATACAACCCAGAATGTACAAAAGATGTGCAATATTTTAAAGTTTGAATGGAGTTCCTATGTGAATGTATGAATGAAGAAATGGGCTTTGAAAATGATTGAAAAAAATTGAATTTGGTTCGATTTTGAACATCCCTCCATTCATTTGAGTGTTGGAAAACTTCCCAGAAAACTATGAATATTTCGGAAAATTTGAAAGATATGAATGATAAAATAGACAAGCACACATGTCCTAATTGAGTTGAATATTATAGTTTCTATGTTGAGAAATGTGGAGGGAGTAACGTGACAAAAAAGCAGCATTCATTCCTTATGAGATTCATTTTCCACTTCAACCAAATCACACGCTCACAGATTCTGTTTTCCTCCTAAATATTGTTGAATCGTCTGATTTTAGTGGTCAGATGAAGAATATCAGCTTTCAGCTGTGCAGCTAAAGATCATTGGCTTTTAGATAAACGGGATGTTGCAGATGGTTCAGGACCAAACTTCTGTTTATATGCACGTACGTTCTTAACTAAGGCACTGACAGAATGTTTTCAAACCATTTCTCTTCAAAGTTCAGTGACTGCAGCAGAAGTTATTCCTGTAAATATACAACATATCGACCTCCTCAGAGATTAAACAAAGCTCTTTCGCCCATGGAGAACTATGAACTTTTACTGCATCATCAAAATAAACAGTGAAAAGCAGTGAGAGGAGGAAGTGTTCCAGCAGGGGGCGCTGCCACTGATTATTGGGATATAAAGAATATAAATAAATGAATGAAGAATAACGGCAGTGAAATGGATATGAAATGTAAATAGATACATTTTAAAAAAGCAGAAGAGACATAAATCCATAAAACAGATAAATAAATGACACATCTGATCTTTGTGTAGCCTCAGGGCTCAGTCGTCCATCAGCTGAATGTAGGATTAATGTTTTTCATTAGCTGAACTGATTTTATCTGACTTACTGTAACCGTCGATAAATAAATAAATGATGTTCTGATCTGCGGAGTCTCTCTGTCCCTGTAGATGTTATTACAAGGATAACAAAATGAAATAAAACTGGATGTTCTCATATAGAACCACTGGAGTGAATGTGAAAAATCAGATTTACAGGGAAAAGGACTCATTAATAATTGTTTTGCTGATGTTAGAAACATAGAAACAACATGAAGAGTTTTTTTAGACTTACAGTTTTATACACAATCACTAAAAAGCAAAATATGCAAATAATGAGCCAAAGAGATACACACCATAGTTTTATTGTAGTTTGTGATTTATTTTGTAATTTATCTTGTTTTGTTCTGTTTCATCTGATAAAAGATATTTTGAAGTTTTTCCTTTTTATTTCCTTTTATTCCAACATATTCGTACCAAACCCAGTCGCCAGAATAAATATTGGAATTGTTCATTTCTGCAAACCACGGATACATTCAACTCATCCTCACTGTGACCTCGTCACATGTCCACGTTTGGTCATGGACTTTCCACGTCCACATATGACGTCCAAGGTACCCTGGGTGTGTTGGTTGTTGACGTTCTGGGACGCCGTGTCAACTTCAGCCTTACATGCATTGTCTGTTTTCACAGGAAATGTACAGTTTGCATACAGACTCTTTCAAAATAAAAGCACTGTGTCAGTACATCACAAAATTGACATTTTTTCCTTCAACAACACACACGTGGTTGGGACTAGGAAAAAAGAACAGGGTAATGAAGTGAACACCGGCCTGCTGGGTAAAAGTTGGTGGTTGTTGGACCCATCCACCACCCTACCTGTGCACCGTTAAACATTAACGGCAGCCGGCCGCGAACATTCCAATGTGAAAGGATGGCTTTTTTCATTGGTGTCTGACGCCAAAAGTCATTGCCCAGTTGCGATATTCAACGAGTTCAGAGTGAGACCGGTTGATACATTACATTTGTACATAATTATGTAGCGGATATGTTAAAACTTAATGCACCTTTACATTTAACATTGCTGTGGTTAATGTGTAGTTAAGTTTAGACACAAAAACCACTCAGTTATGGTTAGAGAAAGATCATGTTTTGGCTTAGAATACCTGCTTTTGGTGGCACAATCTCCGCTGGAAACACAGCTAAGGGTCATGAAAATACATCCGTGTCTAGTGGCTAAAAAGCTGCAGGAATATGCACTGATGTCTCGCTAAAGAAACAACCAATTTTTTTTGTTGGTCTTGAACAGCAGTCTGACGGTTGGCAGGCATCTACCCGAGGTGTCACACCATCCACCATCCCCTCCACCTCCTGTTGACAAAGTCAGCTCACATACTACGTCACTTTAGACACATTGAAATGATAATGTATGAAACGTACAAATGTAACGTAGTCATGGTTTACAGAAACGTACGATGCCAACACTTTCTTCTGGTGTGAACATATTTGACTGCTCAATATGATGTTTTGTTTTAATCTTCTTTCAAAAACTGTTACTATAAATTTAATAGAATTTACTTTAGCACCATATATATCAATACTGTGACATCATATTACATATACCAGGATATAAAATTTAATAAATATCACCCAAATAATTTTTTGATTTGGGTCTTGGACTGAGATATGTGGAGTTACTTGAGGTTTAAACTAAAAAGCTGCTGGTCTCCATTTGTTCACATCACCTTCTGTCCTTTCAGTCCAGTTTTCTCTGCACCATCTCAGGTTTGTTTAAGTATTTAAATCCACCTGGAGAAATTCAGGATTTCAGGATGGAAGAAAAGAAGACATTCGTGCAGTAGAGAAAGTTTTAGGAAACAAAAGATATGAAGGGAAGGAGCGCAGGAGGAGAGGAGGACACCTTTTAATCTGACATCATAAATTACCAGCAGCTCTTTATCCCCTTCATCAATTTTTCAGATGAGTCGGTGGATCGATTCGGCTGGCTCTCCTTCACTCTATTAATTTCAGCGTGCTGCCTTCGGATGTCCGGCAGAGAAACAGTTCAGCGTCTGAGATCTTCTTACACGTCGTTTAATCCGTTAAATTACTTAAATGTTTTCATTAAATACAAATGTTTCTTTAAAAGTGCCTTTAAAAGCTTTATAAATTTCAGGGTTTGTTTCAGGGGTTTAATCATGATTTAAGTCTTAGACTGAGGGATTTTTGAGGACGTCTGCAGGTTTACAGGGTTATTTTGTATTTATTTGACTGCAGATTTTAGGAGACATCATGCCTTTCAAAACTGTATCACAGCCAGAAACTGAAAACAGAAATCATCGTTGGATTTTCACATTTCCAATGGTCCTTGGACACATCGTGTGCTTAAAAACCTGAATGAAAGTGATATAAAGTGAATAAGACAAATATTATTGGTAATCAATTTAATATATCACAGTAGGTCTAGGAGAATTAATTATTGTACAGCTTTATACCAATGGGGAGATACATAATCGACGATTAATAATTTATGGAGAAGGTGTAGGAATAAATAAGTTTGTACTTCCTCCCACTCCTTTTTGGACATGTAAATCAAATCATTTTACGTTTTCAGTTTTCATGCTTCCTTTAGTAACTTGTTTTTTATGTCTGTCTACTACTGGATGATTATTTTGTTTATTTGCTACTTACATGTTCAAAATAAACTGCGACTAACTAATTAACAAACTAACTAACTAATATTTCATCAAAATCATTTTATTCTACATCTCATTAAAAATTCGGCAAAGAAATAAAACATTTGCACAAATTAAACAAAAAAACCCTGCTTTTTTCAACTCCAGGATTTCATCTTTAACTTTTAACTTTCAAACAAAAAAGGGTCGATTTTAAAATCTAATAACTGATTCATGGTGGAGGGAGGGTTGTGCATTTTCCGCTTGTCACTCAGGGAGGCTCAAAAGATATTGATTATAGCTTCGGGGAGAGTCAAAAAAACAAACAAAACCCAAGTCATTCCTGTACCACACCATTCCTCCGATAAGTAAAGTACAGTCCCTAATCATTATTTTCATAGTCGATTAATCGATCATTTACTTTATCAATTATTTTATTAGTTGTTTGGTCTATAAAATGGAAGAAAATTGTTCAAACTGTTAATCAGTGTTTCCTTAAACCCAAAATAACATCTTCAAATGACTTGTTTTGTCCACAACAAAATTATTCCATTTACTGTCAGAGAGGAGTAAAGACACCAGAAGATATTCATATTTAAGATGCTGGAATCAGAGAATTTAGATTTTTCTTTTTTTCCCCCTAAAAAACGTACCAATTATAAACTTAGTCTGCGTTTAATTTAAAGGTCCAGTGTGAAGGATTTTGGGGGATATGTGGGCAGAAATGAAATATAATTGAATAAGTATGTTTTCATTAGTGTATAATCACCTGAAAATAAGAATGATCGTGTTACTTTAGATCGAGACGTTTATATCTACACAGGGAGCAGGTCCTCGTCTACGCAGATCGCCATGTTGCACTGCCATTTTTCTACAGTAGCCCAGAATGGACAAACCAAACACTGGCTCTAAACAGGACCTTTCACATTTTTGTGTTGTGCGTCAACTGTTGTTAGCAGCCCCTCTGCAACAGGACATCTGTTTCATTCAGTGTTTTTACGGGTTAAAATCACCTGATCTGTTTGTTCTGGAGAGGAAGAGACTTCTGTGGATAATTTGGTTGCCTGCAAAAACCTCCCGAACAATCAGGAGAAGTTTTCAGCTGGTTATAATCCACAGTCCTCACCACTAGATGCCACTATATCCCATAAATCTTACACACTGGACCTTTAATAGTTGAAGACTAATCGATTCATCCTTGCAGCTCTTTGGTCCAGACAGAAATATCTCAGGAAACACTGGATGGATTTCCATTAAATGTAGTTCACATATTCATGTTCCCTGGAGGATTAACCCTCTGACTCTGGTGATCTGATGACTTTACCTGTAGCGCCATCATCAGGTCAACATTTGAACTCCAATTCAGTTTTTTATTGTAAGCTCCAGGTTTCATTCTCTCCTTCGTCTGTCTCTGTGTGATCTTTGTTTCTGAGAAAAGCTCTCAGGCAGCCGTGCACACGTCTCTGGATATTGAATGAAAGCCATAATACCCACAATAATAACAGATAATACCCTGTGATAAACAATAACACACACACGCCCCGGATGCTGCTCTTTGTTGGGATTACAGTCAAACACACGTACCTGGAAGCATCGCTGCCAGCATGATAATCCCAGTAAATAAATCCTCTGAGGGATTATTGCTCTGTTGAGGTGCAGTCACACCGAAACCTTCACTGAGCCGAAGTAAGACTGAACACCGGCGCGAGGCCAGATGGGCTCTGATGGAGATGAATGAATGTCGGGATAACAAAAAAAAAAAGGAAAAGAAAAGCATCAAGGAAATTATCAGAGAACCACAGGGGTCAGTTAATGGACTTTGGATAAATGTTAATGGGTCTCAGTAACCATTAATAACCCTGTAAATCTGCACAAAAAGCATTAAATCCCTTTAATTACTCACCTCCATCAACAAATGGATAAATAAATAATAACCCAAGAACAAATCCCTTAAAAACCCAGACACTAACTCTTACTGTTTTTTAGATACGGACGTTTTAAATGACATTTCAGGGTTAAATACGTTTTTGTGTGAATTACACTAAGTTCATGAAAAGTGAGGAGTCTCTGAAAAATGAAGATGACTCCCCTGAAATGCTTTAAAGTTTTGTTTCTGTGGTTTTAATAAAATAAGTGGCAGCAAAATGCATCATTAATGAGAAAAACAAATGATGATGATGAGTGATTAATACAAAAGAACTGCACTAATTAGAATGCAGAATCATTTATAATTACCATATAAATGGAAAACAGTGAGCAAACACAATGAATATTAATAATACCTGCAAGTTAATCACAACCATCAACAAATAATAACAGACGATCTCAGGAACATTACATCATAATGATGAACCAAGTGTAGTTAGTCTCATCGGCAGTGGTAGACGAAGACGAAGTGTTTAGATTCTTTACTGCAGTTAAATTAAGTCCTGCGCTGAAAATATAACTTTAATAACTTTATCTATATATAGTTATTATCATTACAATGACTTTAAAGGGACAGTCTCACAAAATACACATTTTCCCTCTTACCCGTAGGGGTATTTAACACTCTAGATAGTTATGGTGTGAGTTGCAGAGTGTTGGCGCAATGTCTCTTTCCAGAAATCATGACCTGGTTACTCAAGATAATCCACAGACCTTGTTGTGAGCAGTTTCATGTGGAAACTGTTTTCTTTCTACTTAACTACACCCTCCAATCGCAACACTGGGCAGAAGGAAGCATCTACTGCTAGCTCACATAGCAACACTGAGCTAGCTAACGTTACAGCTTAGCTGAGGCGGACGCCATTACAACACATTCTCTGTACTACTTCGTCACATATCGACACATATGATGTTTGGTCGTGGACTTTCCACGTCCACATATGACGTCCAAGGTACCCTGGGTGTGTTGGTTGTTGACATTCTGGGACGCCGTGTCAACTTCAGCCTGTTACATGCATTGTCTGTTTTCAAAATACACTTCTGTTTCCACAGGCAATGAACAGTTTGCACACAGTCTCTTTCAAAATAAAAGCACTACGTCGGTACAACACTGTGAATTGACTTTTTTCTTTCCTCCAACAACAAAGCAGGTGTTTGGGTTTAGGGGAAAAAAAGAACAGGGTTTGGCTTTACAACGTTATGGGACACAAACACGGCTCTCCTTAGTGGTTGTTGGATCCATCCACCACCACTCCCACCCACCCTACTCAGACTTTTGCTGCCTTAACTTTCATTCTTGTACCGCCACGTTTCCCCCTGACGCCGATGCGCGCCGTTAAACTATAACAGCAACCGGCCACATGTCGGGCCAACGTTAAAGGATGGTGGGACAGTCAGATAAGCAACTCCAGTAGAGAGAGGCCAATGAGGAAATGTGTCTTTTCATTTTGTCACGTGTTGTGAATTGTGACAACAAATAGAACAATAAAATGCATCAGAATCACTTGCAAGGGCCTGCTCTCTCTACGGGCCCCTCCACCCCAGGGGCCCCACTGCATCCACACTGCCTGCACTGTCTATATTTACACCTCTGGCTCAAGTGATTCCTCACACACCTTCTCCTTCTTCTCTTTCTTGTGTCAGTAGTCTGTCTTCTCGTGCTTGATGTGTTCGACAGAGCGGGCAGCGCCCCTCATTGTGTTGAGTGCACATGGCGGTCCATGGAGATGACACTGATCTTTGCTGCATGTTCTGCGTATCTCTCTTATTGCTGGGGGAGCAGAGGCAAAATCTGCCAACCAAGTTGCCTGGCCGCTCCTCTGTCTTTCTCTTGTTTTCCATCTCTCCGGTGTGCACGCTCTTTCTCTCCGCCATTCGCCACTTTCCCTCTCTCAGTCGCAGTCCCCTGGCATCTCTCGCTTTTCCTCTTAAATCAGTCCAATAAAACTCCTGCCATTTATGCACAAGAACTGCCAGTTTCATCAGAAATAAATAATTAAATAAAAAATAAAAAACTCCAGTAACTTGGCAAATCCCGACCTGATTCAAGCCCGGGGGAAATATGAGAAATTAAAGCCTGGCCCAGCCAAAACCTGGCGGATCAGGTCGGACCAAAATGGACTCAGGCAGAGAATCAGAGTTCTGGAGTAGATACATTCGGTTGGCGGGTGTTGTTCAGTAGAGAGAAAATAGTTGCGACATGAAACTGCTCACAACAAGGTCTGTAGATTATCTTGAGTAACCGGGTCATGATTTCTAGAAAGAGACACTGATGTTGAGTTTTCCAAATGTATTTTTTGGAGCTTTTGAGCTGCGTGTCATCTAGTTCCATTATATTCAAGAGAAGGCAGACAACTCTACAGCTAATATCTCCAACACTGCACAAATAATATAAACTGTTCTAATGGCTCGGTGTTTTTAGACGTGGTCACAAAGCATTCTGGGAAACAGACTCCTGAAAGTCAGTAAACATCAGTGTTTCTAGTCCATCAGGTTTATTGATCTTATTGACCTCCATCTCTTCCAGGAACGTTCAAGAACGGGATCGCAGAGGGGGAGGTGGACCCCACCTTCGGGCCCCTGGAGGCCATGCGCCTCTCAGTGTTGACGGACTCGCCGGTCTGGGTGATCCTCAGCGAGGTGAGACTGCCTTGACTGGAACCAGATTAAATTCACTGTGACCCACAAGAACTCTTTTTCTCATTTCTGAATGGATTTTAATGAAGAGATTCAAAGTTTAATGACTGTTCTTGTAGAAAAGGTCCTTGAGGAGGTTTCTCAGGGCACTGAGGGGGTAATGGGTTTCTGAGTCCATGGGTACCTGTTGAGGTTATTGAGGGTTCAAGGAGTTCTCAAGGGGGTTCAAAGGGTCCATGAGGGGATTCCAATGTCTTAAAGGATTTCCCGGGAGTGGAGGTTCAAGAGGTCACTGAAGAGGTTTCAGGGGTTCTAGAGGAGGTTTGCAAAGGTTCAGAGAGGTTTCTGGGATTCTTCAGTTGGTCTTGGATGAGGTTGTGAGCACCCTGGAGAGAGTTCATTAAGTCCCCCAGGCCCCAGTGATATTGTTAAAGGTCCTTGAAGAGGTTCCTGGAACACTGACAAGGTATCTATGTGTGTTACAGAAGCGTCAAGAGTGCTTGATAAGCTTCCAATGTGCCTTGTTTAGGTAGGAGTACAGGAAGATGATGTTGGGGTTCTTTACAGTCTTTCTTGATGTTCCTTGCATCCTTGGTTGGATCTGAGAGGTTTGTGAAAGGGTTCAGTTCTTGAGGAAGGCCCACTGGGTGTTTGGGTGCAGTGGGGGGTTGCTAAAGTGCCTTCAGTAGGTTTCAGGGGGTGCTGGGATGTCCCACAGGTTCAGCCAGAGGTATCAAATATCAAAAAGTTGTTTATGATGGGGTGTTGGGGTCGTTTTGCTTGGGTGGATTCGTGGGATACTTGTAGAGGCTTTAGTGATTTTGAAGAGGCCCTCAAATCCATGTTCAAGGGCTTGTTATGAATGCCATTCCAGAAGTGCCTAATATTATTTCAAGGATTTTGGGAGAAGGTTACAAGAGTTCTGAAAGAGGTTTCAGAGGACCCAGGCATCCCTAAAAATCCCTGGGCATTATGGAAGATTCATTATGGAAGAAGTGTTTGATGGAATTCCAGGCATCCTTGAGGGGGTTTCCAAGATGGCACTTAAAAGAGATGCAGGAGACTGTGGCTGAAGTCAACTAATAAAAAAAAAAATCATCTTATGACTTTTCCCAAACACTTTTCAAAGACCTCAGTGGAAAACTTCATGAGGTCAAGGAAAGATGTGAAGGAGAGTTCATAAAGACTTTGGGTGCTTTCAGCCCTAGAGTGGTCTCCTTTGGTCTGAATCAGGGACTCATGTTGTTCCAAAGTTGTATAATTGCCTAGAGTTGGTTCGTGTTCTCACGGCAGCATTTACAAGAGGACCAGATCAAATGCCTTGTGTGAGAAAGCTGCTCTTGATTGGTCAGAATTTCCATGTGGGAAAACTCCAGGAAGTAAAGCAAACGTTGAAGAAGAGTACACTTGCAAGATAAATGTGACACTTTCTAATGTCACAATGGAGGGACAACTACGCAGGTTGATTTTAGCGCTGTCATCGTGGACTATATTGCTCTCATTGAATGGCGCTTCATTTTAAATGGTACTGCCGCAAAGAATTCCAGGACAGCATTATGTCCTTTCCTTGGGCAAAGAAAGATCTAGTGTTTCCTGTGCTAAAGGAGATAATAAAGGAAGCATTGAAGCTCCTTTCCTTGGCATTAAGAGAATTCGACCAGCTCCTAACATGGCTGCCACTTTGATTCTTACGGGTCATTTCACTCAGTTAGGAACCTTCATAAGCAAAAAACACTATTAGGCTGTAGCCCAGGAGATGTTTCAGAGGTTATGAAAAATTCTCAGCAGTCTTTCCGGTGTCTTTTAAGGGGCCTTTGATGAGGTGTAAAGGGTTCTTGAAAAAGTTCCAGGGGATGTAAGATTTAAGAGAATATCCGATTTGTCAACTTGGTCATTGAAATAAATAATGGAAATAATTTGCAGTGTGGGTTCACGTTCAGACTCCTGTCCTAGGTTCAAACAAATACACTTTGGTTATGGTTCGGGAAAAATCATGATTTTGGTTAGATATTATATACAACAAAGAAAAATGCTGTTGTAACAAGTGATACTGAATTGCAAGATTGGCTGAACATTCTGCTGATTCGTTCAGTATCAACATCAACATAGCATCATTCCCCTCAAAATGTACTTGCTGTTTAAAATTAGTCGTATATAAATGTAATTTTTAGTAAACAGAGCTGCCTGCCAAGCTGCAGACTAACAAACAACAAAACCTGTTGTGATTTAACGAGTCATTGTTGTGTTTCTAGTGGCTCTGCCGTGCCTAATAAAGTGGACAGTGAGTGTTTTTTAACAGAAAAGAGTAGACTTCAGACACCAAATGTATTTTTTCACATTTGAAATAGTTGTAGACCAGAAGAAGAAGAATTAAATGAATCAAACCTCCATTTAATCGCTGTCTTCACGGTGTCTCTTGACCGGGGAGAATATTATGTGAACTTGAACAGTTTCAGAAATTGTTGTTCAGATTCCTCTTTGATTAATTTACACAGGCACATGGGGTCCAGGTTCGAAAATACTGAAGGTACCCTTTAAGTTGGTCCGTTTTTCTTTTGACCCTCAACAAAACCTGTTGTGATTTAACAAGTCATCGTTCTAGCAGCTCTTTAGCCCCCAGCTGTGGGTGATATTTTTAGAGACCTGTCACTGTTTTTCCAGGTGGGATTGTGGCCCCGTATACCGCATATTTTAAGCCAAACGTCATCTTTTCTGAACCATAACCAAATGTTTTCTGTGCCTAAACCCAACCACATGTTAACCACAGTGTTGCACAAATGTAACCTGTCCTTGGTTTGCAGAAACGTGCACTGCTCATTTTTAGAAATGCACTCTCGAAAAATAGTTGCAGGTAGTAAACAACTGAAACCTCTGAAACATCTGGTGTCTCTGCACATTCACAGCAGTCCAACAATCTAACACTTAAGTCCAAATTAACTGTGAGAGTCTAATAATCAAAACTAGTCAGCTTGCTTTCATCTAAGCAGAGCGCCCTCAGAGTGAGGCTGGTGTTAAAGGATTAATTCACCACACCAAAGAGCAGAGTTGTGGCATGTGAATGTTTCGCTCCTGACCTCTGACCTTTGAACTCTCTTTGAGGGTTGCTGAGGAGAAAGTGTCTCCATGTTAACCCTTTAAAGAATGCATCCGTCTGGGTTCAGAGAGGCATTTTGATCGTTTACAGACGGAACGTTTTTAAAGGAAACACTTAATATTTAACAGAGTTTAATACAATTGAATATTAAACTTAAATCCAGAAATATCTGACTCACTATCAGGTCTTAAAAATCAGTATTGGTCAGACTCTAACGGGCTTATAAACCTTCATACTGGATCATTTCACTGTGTGTTTTAATGCTGACTGGTTCACACTGGTTTCTGTGATCTCTCCTGTCTCAGATCTTCATAAAGAAAGCAGAGTGAAGCCCCTCTCCCCCCTCAGTGATACCTCAACACCTCCGAGCGTTCAGCCGAGCTGACCGGAGGCTCGTCAGCTGCCGTCCTGCTCCAGTCCTGCTCACCAGATTCACACCGCGGTGCCACAGCGCCGCCGTCTGGCTGGACCTCGCCACTGCAGGGCTGAACAGATGAGAGACTGAAACACAGATCACACAGACAGACAGGCAGGGGTCTCCTGGGTTTGCACAACACGACATGCAAAAAGAGAAGATGCTCTCAGATGATGCTGTAATTAAGAATCTGTATTTATGTGTACATACAGGAAGGTAGATGTTGAAAACACTGGTAATTGTCGAGGCGGTGGCGACCGCGCCGCGTCCACTGAAACTGCTGCTTCAAAATCAAAGACTCAAAGGCCTCTTTCTATCTGCAGACGGTCGGTCCGGACCTTTCTACCAACACTATCCCACCAGTATACCCCCCCACAGTAACCATGTATGTGCATATATGCATAGAGATGTACACACTATCATATGAATGCCCTCTCAGTGTGTTGATATGTGTCTGTAGTTGCTGGTCGGGGTTCAGACCGTTTCCCTCCATCTGAGAGCGATTTGCCTTAACAAAGACGAACAGCAGATTTACTTCAAACAGAAACGAGCCCCGGACTGATGAAATGTAGCCACAATAAGTACCCAGAATCCTTTGCTGCAACCTTGGACCTTCTCTCATCTTTGTGGTTTGAAACTACTGACGACAGCTGGTATCTTACTTTTTTAACAAAGTCTTTTAAAGTTGTTTAATTTTGAGTTTACTGAGGCCTTGTTACTGTCCACTGCTCTTTCACAGTACTCTGTTGTAGGTTACAGTACTCTACTGTACTGTACAGTACTTCACAGTACTCTGCTGTAGGTTACAGTGCTGTAACATACTCTACAGTATTGTGACATACTGTACAGTACTCTAATGTACCCACAGTACTCTAGTTTCCTCTGCTGTGCTCTGCAGCACTTTAAGGTACTTTACAATACTGTGACATACTCTGCAGTACTCTGACGTACCTTACAGTACTCTAATGTACTTTGCAGTACTTCACAGTAATCTGCTGTACTTCAGAGAGCTGTAACATACTATACAGTACTCTAATGTACTCTACAGTATGCTAGTTTCCTCTGCTGTGCTCTGCAGTACTCTAAAGTACATTACAGTACTTTACAGTACTCTGATGTACTTTACAGTGCTATGACATACTCTACAGTACTCTCGTTTCCTCTGCTGTGCTCTGTTAACTTTACTGTACTGTAGTTTTTCAGTCCAGTGCAACAACAGAGATTCACATATTTTCTTTTTTTCCATTTTCAGTCTCTCATTGACACTTTTGGTAATAAATACTATAAATTATAAAATACGTCAGACGGTTTAATTTTCATTTCTCTGTAAAGACAGTGTCTTGTCTTGTCATATTAATATCATCTGCTTCAGTCCACGTCTCCTGATACTCCCTCAGATTATTAATCTGTGCCCTTTTCACACTTGGTTTGTTCCCTCGGTTCAATAATTGGTGCCCTGAAATTATGTAAATAATTCAAAATGATAAGTCCACAGGTCCTCGTCCTTGTGTTGCTATTACGATCGTGTGCAGAGAGATGATTAACCAGGTTTCATATCCTATAGAAAAACCAGGATAAGACTCAAAATCAGGAAACTAGTGTGCATATAAATGCACTCATATATTCAACATGCAAGAAGGACCTGCTTCAAACTGAAATGTAGCCAGTTAAGCCAGGTTTTTTTTGTGAATTTCCCCTCAAAATACATTCACTTTCAACTAAATTTAGCCCAAGAAATACTGCCACCTTCAAATCAACAATTCATTGTTGTGTTCTCAGCTCTGAAAACGCACCGATTATTAATTTAAGGGAACAAACAAAGTGAGTCAAGAGGACAAAATTACTCTTTTAAAGGATCGATTTAGTAAAACATTTCCCCCCCAGCACCTCCCAGAGTCAGAAACTCAAAACTGGACTTCATTCATTCATTCGGGTTCAGATGGACAACAGACCGAACAGAAGTTTTCATTTAGTTCAGATTTGAAGTGAACAGAGCGTCTTCAAGCGTCAGGAAACATCCCGAGTTTTCTTTTCTTTGTAAGATGCACTGGAATGCATTGCTATAATCTTGTGTTTGTCTTTTGTATCCTTTAGATAAACTCTATTTAAATGATCTTAAACTTCTATCCAATCTGTGACTTGTAATAAAGACAGAAATTTAAATGATTTGTGTTTTCTGGGCGGAGGTTTGTTGTGAGTGGCTCTCTGGTGTGGCGGCTCGGGGAGATGTGGGGGAGGATTTCTGTGAGTGTCATCAGGTTTCATCAAAGAGAAAATGATGAAATACCAACATCACTGCACTGGTAAGAAGCTGCTTAATCAAAGGAGAAGCTGTGAAGTTGGAATTTCTTTCAATTTCATGCAGGAAAAAAAAGTGAGGGGACAGGAAGTGACCCAGAGCGGCCCTTAAAACTGCTCTCCACAATAAAAGTCTTCAATCTTGTATGTTGCAGCCAAATTAAGTGTGTAAGTGAGCAGTTTAATCAGCTGTTATATTAATGTTTCTCTTCTTTGCTTCAATAACTACACTTACCAGCCACTTTATTAGGTACACCTTGCTAGCACCAGGTTGGACCCCCTCTTTAATTCTTGGTGTCACAGGTTCAACAAGGAGCTGGAAACATTCCTCAGAGATGTTGGTCCATATTGACATGATGACATCACACAGTTGATCCATGATGAGAATCTCCCGTTCCAGCACATCCCAAAGGTGCTCTATTGGACTGAGATCTGGTGACTGTGGAGGCCATTGGAGTACAGTGAACTCATTGTCATGTTTGAGATGATGTGAGCTTTGTGACATGGTGCGTTATCCTGCTGGAAGTAGCCATCAGAAGATGGGTACACTGTGGTCATAAAGGGATGGACACGCTCAGCAACAATACTCAGGTAGGCTGTGGTGTTTAAACCATGCTCAGTTGGTACTAAGAAAATCTCCCCCACACCATTACACCACCAGCAGCAGCCTGAAGCGTTGATACAAGGCAGGATGGATCCATGCTTCCATCTGAATGTGGTTTTTCCAATCTTCTATTGTCCAGTTTTGGTGAATTGTAGCCTCAGTTTCCTGTTGTTAGCTGACAGGAGTGGCACCTGGTGTGGTCTTCTGCTGCTGTAGCCCATCTGCTTCAAGGTTGGACAAGGTGTTGTTGCTTCAGAGATGCTCTTCTGCACACCTTGGTTGGAACCAGTGCTTATTTGACTTCCTGTTGCCTTTCTATCATCTTGAACCAGTCTGGCCATTCTCCTCTGACCTCTGGCATCAACAAGGCATTTTGGCTCACTGGATATTTTCTCTTTTTGGGACCATCCTCTGTAAACCCTAGAGATGGTTGTGCTGAAAATCCCAGTAAATACTCCACCAACAACCATGCCACGTTCAAAGTCACTTCAATCACCTTTCTTCATCATTCTGATGCTCCGTTTGAACTTCAGCAGGTCAAGAGTTTTATGTGAAAGGAATTTAAGTCCTGTCCCATATAAGTCTGTTGATTTCAGGGATTTAAAAGGGGTGGTGAAACAGTGGTAGAATAGGAAACACCCAATGGGGTCTAGATGCTGATGGTGGTGGTGAGATGAAGAAGGAGCTAAAGATCTGGATGTGATGAGGAGCAGACTTTTGATGAGCTCATCCTGGGTCTGGATGTGATGACTGGAGGAGGCGGCGAGGATTCTTCCAGAAATGACAGCTCACAGTATCAGAGAGAAGAATAGATCTTAAGTTTGACAGCAGCGACATGGTTGGTTGACAAAGATCATGGCAAAATTTGATTGGTCTCACTGGAAGGACGAACACCCATAATCAGCTGACTGGAAGAGGCAGAGGGAGGGAGACAGACAGAGAGAAATGTGAATGAATGAAACATAGAGATTGTCTTCCTGATTCGCTGAGCTTCATTCAGCTGTGGCTCAGAGGGATCTTTGTCTCTTTCAGTCTGGTCGAAGCGTTACGTTCATGAACAAAATAAACCCTTCATACTAAATAGCATCTCTTTGTAAAGAAGACTTTCTACAATGTAGAAGCATTAAAGACCGTTCAGACATATAGAGAATTCCTCTCACACATCTGACTGAACGTTTGTGGCTGAAACATTTCAGTAGTCATGCACATCCAAACAGAAACTGAGCGTTAACGATTGCAAATGTAAATTTTAGGGGTCAAAGACGTTTGACAGCAGCTTCGTGCTTCATCACAGTGAATTAAAGACATAAAAGCAGCCTGTTGTTCAGCCAGTCTGGTGAGGTGACTGTCACATGGATGAAGGTCACATGACTCTCACAGCTCTGCCCTGACATGCTGAGAGAATTAAAGGAATAGTTCAGCATGTTGGGTTGAACTGAAAGTGTGACTTAGCTCGTAAAGTGCTGCTTCTCCCCTGATTCTCATGATTGTTTGGTTTGTGTGTTTGATGAGCGGAGTTAGAGGTGAGCAGGTACGCTCCAGCTGCAGGCTGGTGACTGGTGACTGGTGGGCGGGGCTTATCTGTATATTCATAGATCCATACATGCATATCTAATTGAGGAAAAGGTGTAGAGTTACATCTGAGCCATTTCAAAGCACTGGAAAAAACGGTTAACAGTTCATTAAAAAGATTCGTTCAAAAGACTCGTTCACTGAATTGTTCAGTGCTTGGTGGGAGGAGCCCTGACTGTGTAGTGCGTAGTCCGACTCACTGAACTGATACATGGCTGAGCTGCTGCTACGTCTGCCCTGCACTGGTGAGTCTCATTACTGGCCAGCCTAACGTTTTAAGTTTGTTTATCTGGAAACTAAGTCTGTTAAAACAATGGGGAGGTGTGTGATTGTGTTCATGTGGCTTGACTCCTGGCTACATTAGCCGTTAGCTTGGAGAAAACGGTCCCTATGAAAGTGTATCCCTGAGAAGACATTATTTGAATCACTCAGGGATCGGGGTTACGTCGTTCACCGAGTGATTCGTTCACCAAGTGATTCGTCACGCGGTAGGCAGTCCCTCCCTGCAACCTGGCTGCCTTGTGATGCATTGTTCGCACGGACCGAATCGGCAATTCCCCTCCCGGCCTGCACGCTTGCTGCTGAGCTCAACTTAACTGAAAATGAACGAATCAGTTCCGGAAGTGATTGAGTTCAGTACGTTCACTCAACAGATTCGTTCTTTTGAACGATTCGTTCGCCGACGACACAACACTACTCAGTTACCTAATTCACATTTGGTTATTACACAGCATTTTTCTATATTTTGCATTTAAACTGCTCTGATCGGTATGTAAAAATAAGATATAAGATATAAAAGATATGCTTTGATCGATTTCCAGAGGGGAAATATCTGTGTGGCAGCTGCACAAAGACAGAAATGAGTACAGATGCATAGAGAAAGGTAAAGAATTTAATAAATAAATAATTAAAAGTACACAAATTAAGTTTTAAAAAAAGTTGCATTTACAGTGGAGCAAAAATAAAACATTCTCGCGTACTTAAATGAAGAGTTAGAGCTTTGACACTGTACTTTGTATACAATTTGAACAGCATATTTTATCACCTGTCATGTAAATACAGCATATGAAGTTCACAAGACAAAGAAGTAAAATCGGACAGGCTTTAACTGGTGCTGTAATATATGTATATAGATATATATAGAGATAGATGTAGCCTACCTCAGGATGAATGAAACCACTAAAAACAAGAGTCATATCAGTTCGGACGTTGCCTGGGTTGACAAGGTTCGAGTCAGGTGGGAACAAATGAGCTACTGGAACAAGACATAGATGGACAAGACCAGAGAATATGGGACTGTTGGGATGTTACTGTACGTGTAACCCCATTGAGGGGCCACATGCAGAGGATGTGGGATATACGGATGCTTTGAGACCCAACATCCAGGATGACAAAGAGCCAGCTCATGGCCAAGTGTTCCAACATCCACAAACAGCAACTGCTATCACAACTAGAGATTGATGATATGTATATATATTGTACTGGGACCCTCTTGTTTAATCTCTGTTTGCTTCCATCAGACTAAATCATACAAAATAATAAAGTAGCCTACCATAATTATGCAGATTATGGACCTGTAGAACGTCTGTGTCACTGCACTGACCAAATCAGTGATTGGATGTGTCAGAATGTTCTCCAACTCAACAGAGATGAGACCGACATCATTGTCTTTGGGCCACGGACAGAAAGACACTGTGTCATCTCTCACCTTGAGGCCCTCTCTCCTAAACTAAGAGTCACACAGAAACCTTGGTGTTATCTGTAACATCTGCCTACTACCATTTAAAAAACATTGCTAGTGCCTTTATTTCCTGTATATTAGATTATTGCAACAGTCTGTTCGTCGGACTTTCGAAACAGGCTGTTTGGCAACTTGAGCTCATTCAGAATGCTGCTGCTCAGGTCCTGACAAAGACCAGGAAACATGACCACATTACTCCAGCTCTAAAATCCTTACACTGGCTACCTGTCACTCAGAGAATTAATTTCAAAATCCAATTCCTCTGTGGCCCAGCACCCAGATATATCTCTGACATGCTTGTGACATATGAACCTTCCTGGATTCTGAGGACATCTGAGGCCAGCCTACTGACCATCCCAAGAGTCAGAACAAAACACGGCGAAGCAGCATTTTGTTATCAAGCAGCACAAACCTGGAATAACCTCCCAGATGATGTTTGACAAACCCGGACTCTGAACACCAGTTAAAGCTGAAAACATTCCTATTTTACACTGCCTGCTCCACCCTGTAATGACTGCAAGCTCTTTATTTAAGCACCATCTTAAATCATTCTAATGGTGATTTTTTTACATTGTAAATCATTTAGTATTTAATTTGACCTTTTATATTTTTTTCATCATTCATATCTTTTCTGAATCTCACTCTGAGTCACTGTTGTTCACAAACCAAAGAAATTAGAGGTCAGTTTCTTTAGTTTTTAATGAATATTTGAAGGCTATCTGTTAGGTTGACATGTGAAACTACATCACTTATTTTGTTGCAATTCTATTTTCTTAAATCTATCTATCTATCTATCTATCTATCTATATGTATGTATTTCAAAAACACCCTGAAATATAAGGATATTATTTTAGGGTCATATCGCCCACCCCTACTACTCCTGTGTGTGTTCCACACAAGCGGCAACCTCGCCAGGGATGACAAGTGAAGCCAATGCGGATGTGCCAAAAACTGCAGTTCGTTGAATGGCCACTTGAGGCAGGCTCCAAAAGCGAGTCAATCCCCATAGACTCCCATGTTAAAATGCTCAACTTTACAGCAGAAATAAACATGTTTACGGCAGACAGTTCTGGTCTCTAGAGCTAATTTCCCCTTTCATGACAACTGGGGGTGAATTTTTTTATAACTCATTCATTTAAATTTCATTAAGGCTTAAAGTTGCACATAATTAAGGGCGTGGTCACTTTGAGTGACAGGGGGCGCCATCACGGGTGGCTAACTAGCCGCTGGCTGTCTGCTAGGCCTCATCTCAGCTAATTTGCAAGTCATTGAACCTGACCTCTCAGCCGTGTTTGTGCCTTTTGTATATTTTCTTTCGTGAGGGAGCTGGCACCAAGCGGGAGCAGCCAACACCGCAGGACTAGCCAAAGTAGCCTAGCTTGTTAGCCGTAGGCGTGTTTAAGCAACCAGGCTTCATTTGGCCCGCCTCTTTGCCCATTTTTGATTGGCCGGGTTGGGCGGAGTCAGAGCCAGAGCCACCTACTTTGAGCTTCAAACTCGCTCCTCAGAAACCAATGGGTGACGTCACGGTGACTACTTCCATATTTTTATACAGTCTATGGTTCCACAAAATGACCAGTAGCAAAATTAGCAGGATGTCAGACCATCCACAGCGCCCTCTAGTGTTGCTGTAAGAAGCACTGTGACAACTAAACCCGGTCTCCCCTATATTTTACCCTCCTGAGACCCTGTGTCCTCATATAAGGACATCACATTTTGGGTTTACTTGACCTTATACTTCATTCTTCTTAACTCAGACCCGTCGTCTCTGTTCGTGGACACTTTGTTGTGCCATCTAGTGGTAATAAAAGCACAATACACTCATCCATGGAAAAACAAGATGGCAGCCATCTCTGCCAAGTCAGTCTGCAGCTGATCCCGACACAAAAGTGGACAAGGTCCAAAACCTGATCACATCTAATGGTTGAAACTTGTTTATTTGTGATTAATAATGTTTATATATTGATATGGCAACAAATTTGACCAAATTTATCAACAGTAACAAGTTAAGACACTGTTAATTAATTAGGTAGTAGTCATTTGACATTCGGACTTTATTATCATCTTGTTTGAGGACATTGGGCCTCAGCTGTCATTGACAGTGTTTTGTTTTTCTATATCTATTGGGTATGAAATGTGCTATATAAATAAAGCTGCCTTGCCTGTATTATGATTACAGCACTTTAATCAGCAGGTATTCTGTATTATATATTTGATATTCTATTGTAATCTCATTCCAAACCTTTGAATCACGGTCAAAATATGCCATTACTTATAGAAACAGGTTCTGGTGTTGTGCGTGAGGTCAGACTAAACAAAATACATCCCTTTGTGGTCTTTGGGGAACTTGTGATAAGCATTTCATATTATTTTTAACAGTGACTTTTAAGAGGACGAAATGTTCAGCACCCTGCAGACTTCATTAGAGAGACATTAATGAAGGCATTAACCACTGAGTGAATTAATTGTTAAATCCAGGCCTAAAGTCAACAGTTAGGCCCTGTTTGCCCAAATTTTTAAGGGTCTTGCTTTGTATTTTTCTGAAGAATTAGTCTTCTGTGTTGGCATTATGTAAAAAGTATTAGACTTTTAACCATTAATCACTACTTAAATATTACAATTTGAACAAGAAAGTGAAAGAGCTTCTGAGTTAGAACATTTTATATTCTGAATTTGTGTGTTTCAACACTTCATTAAATGCATGATATTTACGGTAAAATAAAACAGTAGTAGAGAATAAACTATTTAAACAAGGCCATAGTTTGAAGGCTGCATGGTTGAGTCTGAAATAAATATCAAAAATAAATATAAAACTCTATGCTTTAATGGTGTATTATACTGTACTTAGGCTATACTATTTTATATTACTGTGTTTGTTATGTTAAACTACATTACTGCTAAATTAACTACGCTATTACATCATGTATTATGTCTCTATATCATTAGTGTATTTTACGTTATGATCTAATCTGACATTAAAATCATCAGTCTAACAGCTCTTTTCATCAGCCGCGCTCCAACCAATCAGCGCACACCTCTCCTGCCACCCCGACCAATCAGCGCTGTCCACGAGGTTCAGCTCCAGAGGGGGCGGGCACTGTCTAGTCCGGTTGAGATTTCCCTTCGACCAATCAGCGGTTGACAGTTGACAGGACACGTCAAACATTCCCTCTCGCTGACCAATCAGCGGCCGAGGGGGGAGGCGGTCTCTGCTCCCCAATATCCCATGTGACGCTCCTCAGTAGTTCCCAGGCGGTCACATCCAAGAGCCGGAGGTGAGTAAAGAGACCGATAAACGTCACTTTTTACGGTGAAACACAGCGGGAGAGGAGCGATTTATGAGAAACGCTGATTCATTTGAGCTGTCCGCGCGCCGATTATTTAAATAACGTCCGATTTTAGCCGTTAAAAATAAAGCTAGGTGTCTCAGAGCATGCTGTTAGCATTGCGCTGAGTGGCTAATTAACTACAGGTGAATTCAGCTAGCCTGTTAGCCTGCTGCCTTGGCCTACACTAACATTTACGTCACATATTTAATAAAATATTAAATGAGACTACTTCTTACGCAGCTCTTTAAAAGTCTACTTGTGTTTACTACGTTAGAAGATGAAGTTTATTCAGCTCGAGCTTCGTTTCGTAAGCAGCATCGCAGCTAAGCTAAGCTAGCTGAATCAGACGTGTTCGTAACGGAGGAAAGTTGTTCCTCTAAGGAATCTCACAAGAGATTAATGTGTTTATTAAGAACATAAATGTCGGTAGAAATGTTTTTGTAAAGTGGTGTAAATGACAGGCTGGTAAAAATAAATCATTAAGTGTGCGAGGAGTCAGTTAGCATGTTAGCTTCATCTCTTCTGCCAAACCTAGTGGTGTTTTGTAATCAAATGACAGTTAAAACACAGATCGCCTTACTTAAAAAATGTAAAAGAGAAATGTCTAAAGATACCAAATGCGTGAGGATTTCATGGAAACGAGTACAAAATGAAGCTAGTAACTAATAATTATTTACAACCTGTCAGTTAGTAATCTTTATTAATCATTCACTTTCAAACCTCCACCACTACTTCACATTTTCCAAAGTGATGTCTTCGATGTCAAGTCAGTCCCCACCCCCCAAAAAATATATTGAGTCACAATGATTTAAAGATAGAGAACAGAAACAAAAACTGGAAAAGCTGCAACATGAGAAGGGATTTGTGCTTGTTTAGATAATTAAAGAATAACTAGTTATCACTAATAAGAAATAATGATAAGACGATTAATTTATCATTAAAACACTTCACTTTTCTGTCAATCAACTGATTGTTTCAGTTCTAAAATGATGCACAAGACATCTAGAATATTTATTTTGGACTCAACCATGCAGCCTTCAAACTATGGCCTTGTTTAAATAGTTTGTTCTCTACTACTGTTTTATTTTACTTTAATTATGCATTTAATGAAGTGTCGAAATACACAAATTCGGAATATCAGATACTACTTAAACTGATAAAATGTTGTAACTTAAGAGCTATAAAGGATAGTTTTACTTGCTTGTTCAAATTGAAGTATTTAGTAATTACTAATGGTTAAATGTCTAATATTAATCAAATATCTGATAGCAACACACTTATTTTTTCAAATAATACCCGACTAATTGTGATTCACTAGTTGGTTGTGATCTCTCTGAAGGATGGCACACATCGATGGCCCCTTTTTTAGAAAAATACAAAGCAAGACCCTTAAAAATTCAGAAAACAAGAGGTATTTAAGTGTTGACTTTAGGCCTGGATTTAACAATTAATTCACTCATTGTTTAATGTCTTCATTAATGTCTCTCTAATGAAGTCTGCAGGGTGGAGAACATTTTGTCCTCTTAAAAGTCACTGTTAAAAATAATATGAAATGCTTATCACAAGTTCCCCAAAGACCACAAAGGGATGCATTTTGTTTAGTCTGACCTCACGCACAACACCAGAACCTGTTTCTTTAAGTAATGAGATATTTGGCAGTGATTCAAAAGTCTGGAACGGGTTACTGAAGGCTGTCAGTCTGCTGTTGCAATAAATCCTCACATTTAAGAAGCTGGAAGCAGCACTTAATCGTCACTTGTCTCAACAATTGATGACTAATGAGTGTGTTTCCTTTAAAACAGTAAATTAGTTTTATAGGATGGCCTTAGCTGAAGCTCCAGCCCCTTAACAAAGTCAGAACCAGGTTTGTATGCCAGAAATGAGCTTTAGTGAGTTGATTTATAGCCTCAGGTTAGGATCCAGTATTTCCAGTGAAGGCTGCAGCAGCCTGACTGGTTCATCCTGCTGGCTTCTCTCAGAATTATTCAGTGGCTGTGTCAGGACGCCGCCCGCTTTGATCTGAAGTCATTCAGATGGAAATTAGCTCCACAGATTACTGTGGGATTACAGTTTTTCACCTGAGTGTCCAGTTGAGCTGCATAGTTAAACATGTCAACACTGGATGGCAGCACTCTGCAGAGTTTCACCCGTTAATTACGTTTTCAGGCTTACGTGCCTAAAATTCGCCGACCTGAAAATGACTTTTAAGAAGAAAGATCAAAATCTTTCACATGAATTAATGTAAAGCCATTTGGATTCCAGTCACTACACCGACACCCAAATAAATCCACAAATTGAGTTGCATCGCCGCTTCTTCTGTAAATTTGCTGAAGTCTGAAGGTACATCTGTGGGTTTGATGACAAGGTCCTAAGATCTCATTTAACTCAATAGATAAGCTGAGAGTGGTAATCAGTTTTGCGAAGTAAAAAAGCATTTCACAACTTGTGTATAAACATCAGCTTTATAAATGTTTTCATTTGTTTCTATAAGTGTCGTGAAACGTATTGTTTTCTGCTCAGTAACAGCACATTCAGTCGTTCTTGTTCTGAAGATACAGTTATTAGAAAATTTATTTAATTTCTTTCTCTATTTTGTTGTTTATTGTGACCAGTGCTTGAGAAGAAACACCTTTTTTCCAGTTGCAAATTGAAAACCATATGAAACCAACATTTTAAAATGATGTTTAAAGTACAAATGGCACACATTTGTACACACACATCAAAAACTGTGGCTTGATCTCCTCATATTTTCTCATTCAGCCCTGGAAATTAAATGCTGGAGGAGATGAAGAGAACGATTTAAAACATCTTTTAGCACCTAATTGGGATATTTAAATCGAAAACAGTGGTGTTTTCTTAAGCTCCTTAGAAGTTTGTAAAGTAACTGCTAAAGGGAGAGATGAGTGACAGATTTGTGGCCGAGGAGCACAGTCAGTCATTCAGTGTTTATATTCCTCACTTCATGAAGACGAGGGCTCCTCACTGTTTATTTCTGTTTAAATAGTAACCTGCCCGTCCTGTCTGTCTGGCAGTTAACTGATGCAGGCTGATAAAGGCTCACTCCACTGTTTTTAATGAGCTGCTCACAATGCTGGTAGAATTCTGTCAATCATCTCCACGCCCGGAAATGACTCAAACAGGTTGATTTAAGTAAGAAATTTTTCTCTGTTCAAGAAAATAATCAAATTCTCTCAAATGAATCAGACATTAATACAAAACCAGACATGAATTTCACCAGAATAAAATGCAGAAGAGTTTGAGGAAGCTGGCGCATTGTTGGTTATACAGTCAGTAGATATATTGTGACTATCAGCTTAATATTGTGGTTCAAACGTCTTAAAGTTAGTCTTCCTCTGCATATACACAGATACAGAACAAATGTGACTGTACTAGGGGAGTGATATGATGCTGCTTTTTCATCGGTTTCTAAATATCTCGCATTTATAATCATGTCAATAAGAAATAAAATAAAGTCTAGAATCACCAAAAATTCAGGATTTAATTTGGTGAACATCTTTACAGAGAATAAATAAGCCAGAATCTGAGCAAACATTGGTTTGAGTTTGTATTATATTAACGTAGAGATTAAACAATTAAACAATTGAGAGCTTAATAAATTTCAGTGTTTTAAATGCAAAAATGACCAAATATCATGCTGGTTCCAGCTTCTCCTGTGTGAGGATTTTATGTTTTATATCAAAGTGAACTGAATATCTTTTAGTTTTACACATTTAAAGATGTCTCCTTGAAGTCTAAAAAATGGTTGTATGGACATTTTTAAACTAATTTTACTGAATCATTTTTAATATGTTGATCTGTTCTGTACATACGACGACATTTCCTCCATTTTCTTCCCGCCCGTTAAAGAGTTTTTTGGGGGAGTTTGCCCCTTATCGCATGTGAGGGTCAGAGGACAGAGGGTGTTGTGTGCTTTAAAGCCCTCTGACACAATATATCAATGAAAATAATTGTTATTTGCAGCCTTCATATCAAATGCTGCAGACACATTCGAGTCACTCTTCAGAGAGCACTTTTTCCCTGCCATCAAACCCAGTTAGCAACCAGTTTAGTTATCAGACTGTGAATCAGAGGGGCAGCAGATGTCCTGCAGGCTAAACGCACTCTAATATCAGATTAACTGTAACTCCAGACCTCCATCAGTCTGGGTGGAGAACAGCAACTTCAGCTGGTTTCACTCAGATGATTAAAGACAGGCTGTTGTTTTATCAGCCCATCACAGAGACTCTAAAAGCCTTTTACTGTAACAGGATGTGGAAAACCATATTTTAATTTATTTCAATCCAACAGGCACCATCCTGCTTCCACAGATACTCACTCTGGCACCAAATGTGGATGAATCTGCTGCTGAAAGTAGTCCCCACAAATGCACCATTTCCTCCTGTGTGTTTGATAAAACCTACAGTGAGGATCAGGGGAAATTACGAAGACATTTTAAAGAGAATCATATTAATCTTTTTCATACTTCAATCACAGTTTTAAAAAGTAGAATTTTAAGAGAGCTGAATCCCCAGTTTCAAATATGGAATCGATAATTAACAGTCAATAGCAGCAGTTTGCCTTTAATATGATAACTGGACAACAGGTTGTGTGATAAATAAATGAAACACTGCTTTTGAATGCCGTCTTTATATATAAATATTATTGAGTAATGACTAGTATACTACTACTTGGTATTTATTTTTATGATGTTTAGTGAGAAGCTGACTTTCATGTGAGAACCTTGACAACAACCAGCTGGATTATTCGCTAAATAAATAAATAAATAAATAAATAAATAAATAAATAAATAAATAAATCTGTGATGATGGTGCAAACATATCTTGTGCAGGATTATCTAAATACAACCCCAAAGTTTAAATTACAGAGGATTTTATCGCAATGTAATCACAATATTGGTCAGAAAATCAAAAGGATTTTCCCAGTTGAGCCCCAAATGAGATTTGTTGATGATAACAAAAAATAAATAACACCAGACTGATCCTTTGAGATGAAGCTCACATGAGACTGGGATTGTTTTGTGTCTTGTTGCTTCATGGAGCCGATTCATGGTCAGCAAAACCTAGAATATATATATAACCTGCAGCCCAGCAGAGTAAGAGTTACTCTAGTTAGTTGGTCTTAAATAAGGAAATAGTTGATTTTCCTTTTTGAGGATTAGAAAATAGAAATTTTAATTTTCAATTTGCTTGATTAACAAGATGTTTTATAACAAAGCTTCACAGGCTGATTTATTTGAGCTTCAACTAACAATCATTTAATCATCGTTGAAAATGATTGTTAGTAATCATTGCTCGTAGTTGTTTGGTCAGTAAAATATCAGAAAACACCAGTTTAGTTTCCCAAAGCTAAAAGCAACGTCCTTAAATGTCTTGTTTTGTCTGACCAACTGTCCAAAACACAAAAATACAGACTGAATCACAATCTGTATTTACAGTCACTTAGAGCTAGAAAATCCCTGCGTAGCGTACATAAAATCCAACTGCGCCGCGCAAACGCTGCCTCAATTAAGTTTTTAGTGACCTAAAATAGGCCCACCAAAACAAAACTCAGTTTAAGTGTACGCTATATTCAGAATATTTTCTTTACCTCGCTGTCAGACAGCCTTTCGACCGGGAATCAAAGCCATTATCTCAAAGCCACCAACCATTTGACTTAGCGGAAAACTGAATTGGTGGTAGACTTTTTTTAAGATGGTTTAAAATATTTTTTTTCCTGTGGCCCTGTCCCCAGCTGTACATTGTTTAGTGTCCGTGCCGGTAGATTTGGTTTTTGGACGGTTGCAAAGCAACACAGTACACAAAATAAGTACAGCAGAAACATCAGATAGGTTGGAAGACTGTGTTTAACTTTATGTTTTTAAATGTTAAAGACATCATCGTACTCCAGACTGTACATTTTCAAAGGAGGTGTAACATTTTCACTCTGACGGTTTTCACTGCAGCCAATTCCTTCAAACGGCACGTCGGCACCAGGCCAGATGGCTTTGATGCTAAGCTAACAGCTAGTGCTGGTGGTCACAGTCATCACTTCACTGCCAGGCGGTTAGCCAGGCATGCTAATCCTGCTGCAGGTTAATCTGATTAGCTGCCAGCAGTCTGCTGAGTGATATGTGTGGCAAGTTAACATACTCAGACAAAGACCAGAGAACTGCAGGATGATTCTTTCTTTTATAAATCAAGATAATATTTATCTGCACGTATTCAACGGGTCCTTTTTGTCAGTTTCCTTGAATGAAGTTGTGAGTAATTATTTTCAGATTATGCTGGGTTGTCCCTGCAGAAATTTGTTATGCTGTCCATTTTAAATGAGAGTATTTACAACATGTTTTGTGGACTCTGTTTCACTGTTCATGTACATGTACAGGATAACTGATACAAGAAAACACTGGCTCCTAAAACAAGTTAAAATATGTCTTTAATTTGTTGACTGATAGGCTTGAAACTTTTTCAGTATAATAAACCTTTAAAAAGCTAACAACCGAGAGAGGAGGGACACGAACTCAGCACAGCACGTTTGCCGCAGCAGAGGGCATCCATTATAATCAAATGAAGCTGCTACACTGACCACAGGAGCCGCGCTGGCATCGTGTGGCTCTTCTCTATATTTATGTGGCTTGTCTGTTATTTTTTCTCTGTGCACGTCTCCGCAGCTCTCCAACAGGTAAAAACTACCCCCCAAAAAAAGAAAAATTAATGTTATTGTACCAAGGGTAAAGTGAAGCAGCAGAGCAACCTTGTGGGTATTTTTACATTTCACATTAAAATAAATTAAATCAGTACATCCTGTAGTTAAAATGATCCAGCCTATGTGCTTCATAACCCACCATAACCAACTACTTTATCACTTGGCAAAACTCAGTACACACAGTGAGGATGGCAGCAACCACATGCTGCAAAGACGGAGTCTGTGTAGCAGGTAAAAACCCAGCTCCACCTACAGTGTGTGTCACGTCTATACCCCATGTGTTTTGGCTGTACGGTGGATATCCGCACATCGTTTCTACTTAGGCTAGGTACCAAAAACAGTACTTAAAAGGGTGCTGACCTAATTACGTTGGTACGATTGTGTACCGATTCACATTAAATCAATCAGTGCCAAATTTCGTTATTTAAGAGTGCACCTGGGTGAGAATGCGAGGTCCATACAGGATGTGAAGTTACCGCATAGCACCCCAAAGCTCGGAGCGCTATTCAGTGAGCTGAAACTACTGTGTCTGGTCTAATTTTTTAATTTTTAATTTTAGTAATAGCCTTGTTTAACTGCTGTCTGTGATTGTGTTCTTTTAAATTATGTTCTTATTCCACATATTTGTTAGTTGTCTACACAGAGAGCGAGAGTCAAGCAAACAAACACATTCACACAGACAATCAGAGACTTAGCTCTACCTGTGATTAGAAAAGAGCAGAGGAGGAAAGAGACAAAGGAAGACAATGTCATCCCTCCATCTTGTTCAGAAATTGCAGTTTTGTTATTACAGAGTGTAAAGTATTAAAAAAAAGGGTACTGTTGGGTACTGGATCTGAATTCTAGGTATCAGTATCTGCTGAAATGTGAATGGTATCTAACCGTAGTTCAAACTGAGCAGATTCTCCCTATTTTGGGCATTTGTTTATGTTTCAGTAGTAGTTATGAGAACGGTATTCACACATCCAGCTGTGTCAGACTCAGGTGGGAAAATGGACTTTGAGGTGATAATTACAATAATAATGTGGAGCCTTTTCTATAATACCTACCGTTCTTTTATGACTGTGAATTAATATTTCAGATACAATCAAGTTGCCAGCAGTCAAGTGAATGTTTGTTTATTCTGTTGCGGCGTGTTTAAGACACAAAAATATAAATGTTTTTCATGTTTTTGTGTTAGTTTGTTTACAAAATATGATCACAGGATAATAAGCAGGTCCGTTATTGTTTACACAGCTCAGGAAATTATCTGTTGTCATTATAGAGTCTGAAATTTTCTGTAGATGCATCTTTACTTTATTTACCTGTAAACAAGACGTTTGTGTAAACCTGCCACAGGTGTGTGTGTCTGTGTGTGTCTGGGTGTGTTGGTGTAATGAGTAACATGCAGCTTCAACAGTGTTAATGTGCAGAGTAAATTGACCGTGCTCTAAATGTTTGTGTGTGTTGTGGGGCGCTGCAGTAATCCCATGGGGTGTAATCTCATTAAGGTTGCGTGTCCTGTGGGTGCTGGTTGGTCACCGTGGCGATGGATGGTTGCCAGAGAAACACACATTAACAGCCTGTGCTTGTTAATGATGGAGGGACAGAAGTTTTTTACTGTCTTTTATGAAGCAGTTATTTATGGAGAGTTCGTCGAGCTCTAAAATGCAGCAGGAGACGTGAGGTGTTGTGCAACATGAAGACGCCCTGCTGGCTGCTTTGATGCTATTTAACCTGCTGAGAGTAAAAACAAGCAGCTGGAAACAGATGTGCTCACTCCCTCCTCTTCCTCTCTCTCTCTCTCTCTGCAGACTATGGATCAGAAGGTCGGGTTGTTCGTTCTTCTGGCAGCGGGCCTCCTCTGCCTCAGTTTGGCCCCTGTCTCTCGGGCCGAGGAGGACCTGATTGAGGACGGTCTGGGTGACGACATGGACGTGGAGGACGAGCTGGATCTGGGTTTGGGCGGAGCTGATGATGAGGAGGAGGAGCTGGAGGGGGACATGCAGGATGAGGCTCCATCTGAGCCTAAAACTCCTCCCACACCAAAGGTAGGACGCACTATAAGAGACCGTACACATGCTGCGACTTAAACTGCCTGTGTGCGACTCTTGTGCCCAGTAACAGCCTACTTATCAGAAATCCTGAGTGCAGAGCTGATCATCTTCCAGAAGCTGTTTTGTAAGTGTGTATCGGCCTAAAATGTTCTCCATGGGACAGATGTAAAGCTTTTGCAGCCCTGCCCTCCATTTTTATCATGGACTTAGATGCTACTGTGTTCCCAAAGCTCAACTCTGTTTTTCAGGGTGCAGCTGTTGCACCCTGAAAAACAGACGCTCAGGAACGTATGCGCATCACAACGGTGTCACTCTGAGCGCGCCTGCTGTGCGAATGTTGTTGGTGAGGCCAGCTGCAGACAGCTGGCATGAGGTTTTGGTCCTCTTGCCATTGCAAATACGCAAAATCTGTATTAGATAGAATAATTTATATGAAACAACAAAAATGCAGATCTTTTAATATCAGTGATTTTTTTTTTTATCTTGTTGAAGTTTATTTGTGGAGTTTTTCTGAATAAAAGGAGTCGTATGTTGTAACACCCTCTGAGGCAAATGTGTGATTTTGAGGCTGTATAAATACAATTTCCGTCACTTACTGCTATCAATGGAAAAAATACCGATCTGCCCTAATTTCTGAACATTTCATTTAATCCATGAGGATTTTTTTATGTTTCCTCAGGAAATGTTTGTTACTCATTAACCAGCCACATCAGGAAGTCAGTTTGATAACAGAGCAGTGAACTAACCTGCTGATCTACTGACCCGCATTCACACTGGAGACAACCAGAAATACACAAGACTCCAGTTTGATAACAAACCAGTTTCTTTTTTTAGAAGTAGAATAATTCAGTCTAAAATGACAGCCTGAAACTTTGCTTCCTGAAACTTGAAGACCGTCTAAATAATTTCTGTTTTCTTGACTGAACAGAAACCGCCGTAACAGCAATGTGCCTAAAAACCAAACATTTCTTAAATTACTGAAAAATAGGGTTTCGAAGAAGAAGAGCAGATCGTTTCCAGAAGCCAGAAAAAGATTATTCATGATTAATATTAATGCAAACATTAATAGTAAACGATTTATTCAGAAATTTTGCACATTGGAAGTTACAAATGAATAGTAAATGGAGAGAAAATGCAGTTTGGAACAAGAACAAAGAGCTGACTGTGTTTTATGGCATTTATGGTCTTAATTATGGTCATTTAATTAACAGCTTGTTAATCAGCAGACGTCAGATTTGCTTCTACGGGAGAAAACAGAACAAAATAAATCTGCTGTTTGTTATTTTAACATCAACTCTGTTCTTTCTTCTTCGTGTGCAGGTGACCTACAAGGCTCCAGAGCCGATGGGGGAACACTTCATTGCTGAGTCTTTCGACCGGGGGACACTGGACGGGTGAGCGCATGTTACACAGTCATTAAGTGTTTAGATTTTAAATATGAATGCATGATTTTCTCCTGTGTGTTTTGGAGATGTGAGACCTGCTGCTTGTCTTTGATCCTAAACTTAGCTGTGTGTTGGTTTCAGGTGGGTGCTGTCCAGCGCCAAGAAGGAAGATGCAGATGAAGACATCGCAAAGTATGATGGTAGGTACAAATCTACAGTGTCTTAATGACGATGTTTGCATGAACACTGTAATTCCACTATTATCCACTGTTGTGTGACAATATTCTGAATTTGATGTGGGTCAGGGTTAGTAAGCGGCATATTCTGTATACATATTCCAAATTTTTGCCAAATGAAGCATTTTCCAGTTGAGACATGGGGTTTTTACCGCAGTTTACAGCTCACAACCTCTTGCCTGTTTACAGTCAGCTCTGTGTGTTGTCATGGATACACTGTACACAAAGCAACTAGTTGACAGTTTGAAGGCTGGGGTAGAGATACACGCCCACAAAGAGAGCACAAATTTCTGGTTAGAAGGAGAAACACACCTTCTTGTAAACATTATGAAAGACTTGGAGATCAGCCGTTTTTGGATATGCACAAATGTGACAACACCAACCTTTTCAAGAGGGTGGATGAAGGAATGGAAGAGGCAGGCTGTGTTTGTGTGATCCAGCATGTCGGCCATCTGTGAGAACCCAAACGCAAAGACACAAACTGACCCAAGCAGCTTCGGTTGTTTGACGTGACATTCAACATCTTGGTGTCAAAGTAGTTTTACATTCATTCACATGATGACGATGGTGATGATGTAATTAACAGGTAAATGGGCGGTGGAGGAGATGAAGGACAGCAAGCTGCCCGGTGATAAAGGTCTGGTCCTGAAGTCCCGAGCCAAACATCACGCCATCTCAGCCCAGCTGCTGCGACCTTTCACCTTCGACAACAAGCCCCTCATCGTCCAGTAAGAAGACGACTTTCTCCCCTGTGGTTTTCATAATGATTCATTTTACCTGTCAGGTGTTTGCATCGCTCTCATCTCTCTGTCTGTTTGTGTTCAGGTATGAGGTGAACTTCCAGGCGGGAATCGACTGCGGCGGCGCCTATGTCAAGCTGCTGACTCAGACTCCGGACCTCGACCTGGTCAGTTTGACTCATTACGCACAACACACACACACACACACACACCTGTACAGTCTGCTGTTACTGCACTTACAGCTGTGATGTAATGTGAATCCCTCAGAGGGTTACCTCAAACTTCATCTGTCGACTGAGACGCTGCTCAACCGTTTGTACGCAAGAAACTGTGTAATTAGGTGTTGAAATATGACACAAGATGTGCAACAACATTCAGTAACTGCAGTTTTAAATATAGAAACTTTACAAAAACAAGGGGAAGATTTTACTTGTAAAAGAGTATTTACGAACTGTGGTATTGCTTCTTATATTGAAGTAAAAAACCTGAGCACTTCTTCCACCATGGTGACAGAATACTGTTGCATGACTTTGATATTTAAGTTATAATGAGTGAATTAAACATGGAGAGGTATAACACAGACTTTAAACTTCCAAGCAGTTAAATTAAGTCTCTTGTGTTTTTGTGTTTCTTCAGCACCAGTTTGTGGACAAGACTCCGTACACCATCATGTTTGGACCCGACAAGTGTGGAGAAGATTACAAACTGCACTTCATCTTCAGACACCAAAACCCCAAAACTGGAGAGTACGAAGAGAAACACGCCAAGAAACCTGACGCCGACCTGAGGACGTACTACACCGACAAGAAAACTCACCTCTACACACTAGGTAAGAGACACACCAACACTCCTAAACACACTGGGTAATACACACACACACACACACCTCTAAAACGCATCTCAGCTCAACTTTAAAGGATACCCTTAGCATTTTTGAACCTGACCTGGACCGTATTTCCCCGTGTAAATTGATGGAAGAGACTGATGTTAACAACAGCTTTCAAATTGAGTGAAAGTTAAAAAGACACTTTAGCCACTTGTGATAATAATCTGAACTTTTCAATAGTTAAAATAACCACTTTAATGGACATACAGTGATGGTTTTTAGTTGCCCCTCGTGCTTCCATTGCAGCTCGTTCTGCAGCTACCGGCTGCTGCCAGCTCCATCAATGCTGGACCAATTTCAAAAATTGTCTCTTTGATGAATTAACACGAGGAAGTCGAGTCCAGGTTGATAAATGCCGAAGTTATCCTTCAGTTAAACAGCACCTTTCCTACAAACATGCAGCCTAAAGTGCTTCACAAGGCAAAACTGGAATGACAGACACAATTTAAAGGATAACACAAACAACTAGACATAAAGATTGCAAGACAAAAAACAATTAAAACAAAACAGAACAAACCAATAAAATGAGGTGATTAAAGGTCCATCGAATATATATATATATATATATATATATATATATATATATATATATATATATATATATATATATATATATATATATATATATATATATATATATAAGTAAATAAATAAAATTGAATTAAAAATAAATGGGAGGGATAAAATAAGGTAAAAACCAGTGGTTAAAACTTAAAAATCAAGACTGTAGTGTTGTTCCACATTAAAAAGATAGGTCTTTAATTTACACACTGGGTTAAGACGCTCTGTGGACAGCCGCAGATTCGTACCATGCACACACATGTGGTTCCATTCATACTACAACCAAGAGTCCGCATCACTTCATCGTTCCAAGGATGTGCATCTTTCCATCCACTCCATTGCAGTTGGTGGCAGTTATTCCTTTAAAGATAAATTATATTAGTGCGGGTTAAGGCGGATCTTCTCGCACAACCTCTCTTCAGAATAAGCATCCATTATATTATCTGTTTGCTGCCCAGTCGATTTTGTAATTGGAGCATGTGCAGTCGTCGTGCCCCCTGTGTACAGTCCGCACGGACATATGAGGATAAAGACATTCACGTCACGCGGACCAAAGCCAACCCTCGCGATGCACAGGCGTGGAAAATATGAAGCTAGCTCAACACCCACACACATTAATGACCGTCCAGGTGTGTAACTCACCTCTGTGTCGCCCCCCCAGTGGTGAACCCTGACAACACCTTCGAGGTGCTGGTGGATCAGACGGTGGTGAACAGCGGCAGCCTGCTGACAGACATGACCCCTCCTGTGAACCCCCCCGCTGAGATTGAGGACCCTGACGACCAGAAACCAGAGGACTGGGACGAGAGGCCCAAGATCCAGGACCCCACCGCCACCAAGCCTGAGGACTGGTCAGTACACGCATGTACACACACACACACACACACACACACACACACACTTTATCCACCATTCATCATTTTGTCCGTTGATGTTTGATCAATCTTGTCGTGTGTCGTCAGGAAAATTGTGACGAACTGAAGTTTTGGACAAACACGTTTGACACAACATGAAGTCATATTTATTTTTAGACATGCGACAGTGTGGGATGAAAAAACAGACTCAGTGTGCAGAGGCCTTGACTGTCAACCTGTTTTTAATTCTCGCATTATTTACATTTAGTTTTTGCACCTTATTGATAATCTTTTTTGTTCATACTTTGTTTTATTCGCACTCGTATTTACACTATATACTCTCACTTTGTGCTGCAGCTGCTGCCCAACAGTTTCCCTCTGGATAAATAAAGCATCAGCTTATATATAATACACGATGAAGATGATGTGTTGTTGCTGAAAGCTCCAGAAAGAGATCATTAGTGAAAAGTTTGGTGGCCTGTTCGCTTCTCTGCTGCACGAGCACAACATCGTGAAAATAACTGGAGTTAATGAAGTCTCGCTGGAGGAACATTCTTGAGCTCTACATCATGTTTCATCACACAGTAATGTGTATTCATATATTTGTCTGCAGGGATGAAGACGCTCCCGCTCAGATCGCAGATGAAGATGCAGTGAAACCAGACGGCTGGCTGGACGACGAGCCGGAGTACATCGGAGACCCCGACGCCGTCAAACCTGAAGACTGGTGAGTCATGTTCACCTGGTGTCATATCAAAGTCAGAAAACACTGATGAATAAAAACTGCTCACCTGTCTGCCTGTGCTTCCTGTCTGACAGGGACGAGGACATGGACGGCGAATGGGAGGCTCCTCAGATCCCTAACCCCGCCTGTGAGACCGCCCCCGGCTGCGGCGCCTGGAAACGACCAATGATCGACAACCCCAACTACAAGGGCAAGTGGAAGCCCCCCATGATTGACAACCCCAACTACCAGGTGAGTTTGTGAACCCCCTCCTCACAGAGAGGCGTTCAGGTGCAGCTGTATTTGGATCAACAGGTGATAATCACGTTATTTCCCTGTGACCTAACCTCGTCTCTGTCCTCAGGGCGTGTGGAAGCCGAGGAAGATCTCCAACCCGGCGTTCTTCGAGGACCTGCAGCCATTCAGAATGAGTCCGTTCAGCGCCGTGGGACTTGAGCTCTGGTCCATGACCTCCGACATCTTCTTCGACAACTTCTTCATCACCAACGACCGCAACACTGCAGAACGCTGGGCTGCTGACGGCTGGGGGCTGAAGAAGGCTGCAGAGGGCGCCGCTGAGGTGGGTGCAGGAAGGGAACTACACAGCCACCTACATAAGACATGAGGTCATCAGTAAATGTGCAGTGAACAGGGAAGGTGGTTTCAGAGAGGGAAAGTGCAGAAGTTATATTCTGTCCTGCCTTGGAACAACGTGCACAAACTGAGGTGTTGAAAAAGCAAACAAAATAAACTTGCAGTTAAGAAAGGGTCAAGGTTCAGCTTTATCGTCCTCCCTTCCGCACACAAACAAATATTTTCACTTGAAAGAGAATAAAACCATAAAATGGGCAATAAAAGAGAACAAAAGCATATAAACTCAGACGTGAAGGTGGCAGGTTTTAAAGCACATCACCTGTTTCAGCAGCCAATCAGCTTGCAGTGAAGTCCGCTGGTCAAGTCAAAATGACCTTCCTGTCAACGTTACAGATCAGAAGCACAGAGAGTTGTTGACTAGAGATGATAGGCCGTCTCATGGTGGTCACTTCCTGTCAACGTTACAGATCAGAAGCACAGAGAGTTGTTGGCTAGAGATGATACACCGTCTCATGGTGGTCACTTCCATGTGTTTGTGTTTGTCAACATGTTAAAGACTGGAGGTTTTTGTCTTCTGCCTATAAAACATGACCGTTAACACTGTGATCTGTTTGTCCTTTGTTGATTAGTATTCATGTGTGTTTATATTTCCTGTTTTTGTGTATTTGTTAATGTTTTTGTATTTATGATGATGATAATGTTGTTGCAGCCCGGTCTGGCAACTCAGATGATGAACGCAGCAGAGGAGCGTCCATGGCTCTGGATCGTCTACGTCCTCACTGTGGCTTTACCACTCGTCCTCATCATCGTATTCTGCTGCACTGGCAAGGTAACACACACACACACACACACACACACACACACACACACAGAACTGTTAGCTCGACAGATGAGCCCTTGTATCTTGAGGGCAAGGCAGTGATGACATCACTTAAAGCTTAATGTACCTGGACTGTTCTGTGAAGCGTCGTGCAGCCTGCTGTCAGATGTCTCAGCCTGGTGTGTGTGTGTGTGTGTGTGTGTGTGTGTGTGTGTGTGTGTGTGTGTGTGTGTGTGTGTGTGTGTGTGAGACTGTCCACAGAGGTCCTCAGGATCAGATCAGGGTCAGTTGAGTCTCACCAGCTTACAGGAAGAGTTTAAGGAAGTCGGACACCCAAACCAACCCAGCACCGCCTCCTCAGGCCTGGTGACTGACGCTGCTGCTGTTGTTAGAGTAGCTTCACGTGTTTGTGTCTCTGTGCTGCTGGAGTCTGTTTGTGTTTCTGTGGTGCTGTAGTGTAGACAGATATCTGCATTTTTGTCTGGTCATGTGTTTTCCTGGAAAGTCCTCGGTCTCCAGAAACAGTCAGCTGTAGGGCTGGGTTAAATAATCAATTCATCCAGTTCAAATCGATCATTTGTGTGACCTGATTGATTCATAAAATCTGAGATCTTTTAATATATGTGCGAAGCCTTAATCCCGTTAATCTCGCTGGAAGTAAACAGGCTGTAGCGTTAAATTATTGATGACCTTAGTATTGAGAGGCTCCGACGTCATGGGCTCTTATCTGTAACTGTTAGCATACTGTTTTATATTTTGGTGTCAGTTATTATATTTCTGCAGCAGCCTTCACTCAGTATTGTGATGTCAGGAATATGGTTTATTTTATTTACATTTTAGACTTGTTTCCAGTGAGATATTAAGTTTATATTGTGACTTTGCTGTTTTTTAATATTACTGTTGCTGCTCCAGGAACAACATGTAGTTATAAAATATTCAGTTTTAATCCTGTTCTAAATTTTTTTTTTTTTTTTTAAATAATTCCTTGTAAAATTTACAGTGTTAGTCCTCTGAGAACCTCTTTCACATTTTAGCAATAATTGATATTGTAACTGAAATTTCCGTAATCAAATCAAATTGAATCGAATTAGAAATCGTATCAATTCAGGAAAGCAGTGGCGATACCCAGCCCTGGTCAGCTACACGACTTTATTTATTTTTCTGCTACAAGACAAGAAACTGTGCAGATTTTAATTTGTTGGAGTATAACTGGAAAGTACTTTTACACAAGTACTGTACTCAAGTACAAATTTGAGGTATTTGTACTTTCCATGATTATTTTCTTATGTTACTTTCTACTTCTACTCCACTGCATCTGTCTGTTGGTGCTGTCACTATCGTCTTAAAAAAACAATATTTAAAAAGTATTCATGTCTGCTACAAAGTTAAGACACAGAAGACGAACATAAAGCAGACTCAGACATGAAGTAAAAGATAGAAACAATTTTGTTGTATTTCTCATGGAAACATTTCCTGTTAAACAGCTAACTCTGTCACGGCGATGTTCTTTGTGATTTTTCATTCGCACCAAATTAAGTAGTTTCTGCACAACGTGGCTGCTTTAAAGGGCCGTACACATGCTGCATCTTTAACCGTCTGGAAAACACGAGGTCGGGCGCTGGGTGCTACTCTTGTGCCTTTCTGTGCCAACTTTCAAGGGCGCAGAGGCACGTTGTGTCTGAGGTTGCTAAGCAACCATAACCAGCATCATATCATAACTACTACTACGTGCAAAAGGAAACGTGCATCTACTGCTAGCTTGCTAGCTTGCTAGCTTGCCTAGCAGTAGATGTAGATGCCTAACTGATTTTCAGAATGGACCCGTGACCCACTTTTGGACTGCGACCCACAAATTTGTCAACTGAGACATTGAGTTGCAGATTTCCAAGTGGTTGAAGTAGGACTAAATTGTTTTCTTGTTGTTTTTGTTTTGCAGAAGAAGAGCACACCGACACCGGCAGCAGAGTACAAGAAGACAGATGAAGCTCAGCCCGACGTGAAGGAAGAGGAAGAGGAGGAGGAAGAGGAGGAGGAGAAGGCTGAAGAGGCAGAGAAGAGCAGTCCAGGTTACTACTACGTTTAGATTTGAGGAAACTCTTTGTTTGTTCCTCTCTGTGGTTTCCTGCTGTCTGTTACTGTCTGTCTCACTGATTTACATCTTTGCTCTCAGCTACAGAAGAGAAGAGTGACGAAGAGGAAAATCCTGCAGAGAAAGAGGAAGAGGAGGAGGAAGCAGCAGCAGCGGAGGAGGAGGAGGAGGAAGAGAAGGAGGGGACAGCTGAAGAGGTGAGGGGATGAGTTTTAATTTATTCCGTGACAGAAGATGTTCAGCACCAAAACTTAAAAACTTGTGCAGTCTGATATCAGAGTAACGATACGCTCAGGTGCATTTATTATGTTAAGTTTTCATCCGTCTGTTGGAGTTTAGTTAAAACAAACAGCAGTGATCAAGACTGATTTGATATTTGTAGTGAGGTGATAAAAAAACAGCCAATTAAGTGAGTTATTTCCAACACAACAGATCTAACACACAATGACAGAAGCAGCTTGTTTGTTTAGGTGTCTGTGATTTTATGGTTCTGATATCAAGAAGAATATTCTCTGATATCTGTCTCTGTCGCAATATGGCAGAAAAATCACATGTGAAGCCATCAAGCTCAACTAACTAGAAACTAATTTTGTTGTATGTTTTTATTTGTCTTGCCTAGAAGCATTCATTAAAATAAGTATTCAGAACTTTTATGTTAAATTTTATTTTTAGATTCATTCATTCATTTGTAGTTATTTGGTGTCATGCCTTTGGCTCAACTCCCGGGGGCACACTAAATTATATATACAAAAAGTACAAGTATCAGCAGCAAAGTAAATTGTTCTCTGATTACTCTGCTAACAATAAACTGTTGGGTAGTTCCATATTAAATAATAATACATAATTTATAAATTGTTCATATGTTTGATGTATAAAGTGATGAAATGAAAAGTAATTATAGCTGTTAGATAAATATTGTGGAGTTTTTTCCCTCTGAGGCTTTTCCTCTTTGTTTCAGACTAAAAAAGCAAAGTAACTTCACAGAATGTCAAGAAAGGAAATAATCTAACACATACTTTCCTTAATAAACAGAGAAATACAACCTTACACCTTCTGAACTTCTTTCACCAAACTCCAATTTGTTTATTCGCCTTGTTAACTCGTAAAACAAACTTCATTCAAACTGGACAGACACCAAATAAAACTCATCAAAACCATCTTGGTTCGTCATTCCACTGTTTCACCAATCACCAGTTCTGGTTTGGTTGAAATAAATCATTAGTTCATCGATTTATTTATCACCCAGTGATGTACTCAGCCCTTGGTCCAGTCGCCCAACCCCTGTACAGTTCCTCAGTTATGTACTTAATTATTATCACTTTAAATTGTAACAGAGTATTTTGACAGTGTGGTATCAGTACTTTTACTCTACATGGTTCCCATATCCATAAAAAACCTGGAAATTTTTAACTTTTGTAAAAGCAATGACAAAACAGTTTGGTGTCAGTGATCCATGGTCATGGAATACCTTGAAGAGTCATGGATTTGCAGTCATATTTTCCAGGTTTGGAAAAGTCATGTTGTTTGTCAAAATCATATTAAGTTTTGGAAAAGTTTAGTTTAGTTCATTAGGCTCCCCATTAGCTCCTGCATTGCAGCAGCTATTCTTCCTGAGGTCCACCACAAATATATCTTATATTGACAGTGCACAAAAACAACTCACACGTAACACTTAACAAAACAGCAGGACGAGACTAAAACACTGACACAGACAGACAGACAGACAAGACGGCTCCTGGTAATACAATAATTAAGATGTATACTTATTCGCGATTTCATTTGGTAAGTAACCACCAGTTTGGGGCTAAATTTTGTTCTGATTACATGATCATGCTCCATTATTGTAATAGTAGACCAAATATTTACGTGATACTATAAGTCATGGAACTGTGTTATGTATAGTGAAATTGTCACAGTAATCTTCCACATAATGTAACATAACAGCAGATTGATTTTCTGCAGCTGTCGATGTAACGTAGCTCTAATATGTGTTGATGTGTGTCAGTGTTTCATTTACCATTGCATACATTTCGTCAGTTTCTCACTGGTCTGTCTCCCCCTTCATGTACGCCAGCTAGCTGAAGTTATGTTTCAGTAGAGTTTGAATCTGATGTGTTTGAAAAACACCGGGCTCATGGGGCAAGAAAAAAACCCTGTTTATTATGGGTGCTAAAATCTCAAGGAAAAGTTTGGCAGTGTTGTCCATGAAAAAAATGTGGGAACCCTGACTTTAGTAAAAGGATCTGAATGCTTCATCCACCGCTGCAGCTCAGAGCTCATGATTACGATCTGAACAGTATCAGAAGGACTAGAATGAATGTACCTTTGAGAGTCACACAGTGATTAAAACAGCTGCTGGTGTTGATGTCGAGTCAGCAGCAATAAGCAGTGATGTGCAGCACCAGTTATTTTCTAAACCTCTGAAGCTGAAATGTTTGTCTGCAAATTACCGTGTTGTTAAAATCAGCTGTGATCTCATGTTTCCCAGGATGAATGAATTTCACGTCTTCTCTCCTCTGTAGAAGTCTGAGGACGACATTCTGCGGAGATCTCCCAGGAACAGGAGGGTCAGAAAGGACTGATATCTCTGAATCCACAGCCCTGACCTCAAAACCTCCTCCCATCTCCCCCTCCCCTAAAATATCTCCCCCATCTCTCCTCCTCTTCTTCTTCTACTCCTTTGCTCCGAGGCTTTGAAGCCTAAAATGGAACCCGTGGAAGCAGCGAAGCCGACAGGAACGTAATCAAGACCTCCGATATGGACGCCTGCTCATGATGATGATGATGATGATGATTCCAGTATGAACAGAACTGAGTTAGCGTGATTTAAAGGATTTTTTGTTTCTGAAAGAGATTAACTGAGATAAACTACAACTTCCTGCATCATTCCTTAACAACACCTGAGCAGACCCAAACCCACGGGACCGTCCCGTCTGCCGCACCGCCACCGCCACCCGCTCACCGCTCAGCACCACCCTGAGCTACCAAGCCCCGCCCTACCAGCAGCATGCTAAATTAGCTCTCAGCTCCTGACAGATGCACCCACAAGTTAGCCCACAATCATGAATAAACCATCTTCCTGCTTGTGCTACTAAAAGCATGCTAATTAGCCCAGTGATAGCTGATTGGGCTACCAACCACGTCTTGCTAATGAGCTCACCTACAGGCTGCTAATTAGCTGCTAACAAGTCTCTTGACAGATGGAAATTTGGCTTTCAACACCCACTTGTTAGCCCAGAAACTGAGGTAGCCTACCATGATCCTGCTTTGGGTTGCTAACAGACTGCTAATTAGCTTAATAATTAAGATACAAACAGTTAGGATTACTCTGCAGATAGTCAGGGAATTAACCCACCAAACATCTTGTTAAATAGCCCACCGACTTGTTGCTATTTAGCCAACTATCAGGCTGCTAATAAAATTGGATAATTCACCAACCACGAGCCTGCTAATTAGCTCACTCTTAGGCTGCTGATTAGGCTAACAGTAGTCACAGTTATCCTACAGTCAGAATTTACCAACCAAAAGTCTTGCCAATTAGCCTACCAACAGTCTGCTAATTAGCTCACAATCAGGCTGCTAATTGGGCTAACAGTAGTCCGAATTATCCAACGCACAGTCGGAGAATTCACCAACCAGAAGCGTACTGTAATCCCAAGTAATTAGCGTCAACGTTAGTTGCTAACAAGCTCACAAATAATTTAATCTACTTACCAACAATTAGCTAATTAGCTTGCTGAGAAGCTAATTCGCCTACTAACAGTTGGCTCATTAGCCTTCCCAGATTTTATAAATTAGCTAGCGTCCTAAATCCTAAAGTGAAATTCACTATGCTAATATTTAAAAAGGAAAATGACACATACTGTTTCTTTTTTTAATGTCTTGTTTTCTTGTCATTTGTTTTGTTTTGAAGCTGTTGGCTCCACACATGGCGCTCATGTTTCCTCAGTATTTCTGCTGTGTGTTACTGTCCTGATGGCGGCAGGGTGGAAGGTCAGAGGTCAAATATGTTGGAGAGAACGTGATAGAGCTGGATTTAACTGTACGGCCCTGTATCCACCAAACTTTTATTGTACCTGCTTGAAAACACTAAGCGCTCTTTGGGAAACGCCCAGCTGGGCGAGTCTGAGAGCGCTTTGGAGGCGTAGCGGGTTTTTTTTTTTTTTTTTTTTTTTTCAGTGGAGATAATTTACTTTCGTCTGATTGCTATGACACGGAATATCTGCGGAAACCTGCTGGTCTGGAAGGTTCATGAGAGGAAATCTATATTAATATGTGACCTGTACATTATCATATTTGTCCCCCATTATTGATGTTGTTCAGCTCTTGTATGTGTACGATGTGATGGTTTGTATTCATGGTATTTGTCACTTCTCCACTACCTAAAGTTCAACAACCAACTGATGTCTCGTCACGGCGCTGGCGTTTGTAGCTCTGTGTAAATACGTGGTGCTCCCATTGCAAAGAATTAAAAAAAAAAAAAAAATACGCTGGCCCCGGGAAAAAAAGCATTGGTGGACACGGCCCCTAAATGTCAGTTACAGATGAGTGACAGGTGTGTGATACCTGGCACTGAGGTGGAACTCGTCAGACCGGTTTTGGCAGCAGGTACTGACCACCCCTCGGCTTGTTAAAGACATATTAAAACCTCATATCTTCAGTTGTCGTTTTGGTGACGTTTATGAAACAGGATACTTTGGAGATAGGAGGCCTTCACCCTCTTTAGTCCATTAGCATTATAGATTTTTCCCGTTCGAACAAACATGACAGCAGCTCGTTTAGCTCTCTCTGTCTGAGGTAGGACTCTCATGGATTCAAGACAAGGATCTGAGATTGTTTTTTTTCCCCCAAATCACATCTCAGCTTCTGAATGACATTATTTAATAAGGAAACTCCCTGAACGTTCAGGTGTTTTCCTCTTTCTTTACCTTCTCTTGTTTCTGCTGGTACTGTTGCATTTCAACATTCAGGGGATTGGAATTATTGGTAGTTACCTCTTTTTTTTTGTGCATGGTGGTTTTGACTGCACCTGTGCATTAACCTGGGTTGGAAGTGTACGCCTTCGTTCACATCCAAACTCACTTCTTGTTGCTTTTGTAAAAATAAATCCTCAGAAACAGTTTGACGTCACAGAGCAGGATGAAGCTCTTGTGTTAAAAGTTCCTTTGGTCAGAAAATGAGCTGCTGTCGTCTTTTGTTTGGACTTTAAACTTGTCACGTCAGCAGGTGGACAGACACCCAGTCCCTCTTTCATCGACCCCATATGAAAAGAAAAAGGCACTAAGGGAAAAACTCAGGCGCTTAACCCTCCCACCTGTCCACCTGTGGCACCACAACACCTCCGCCAATCACAGACGCTCTCCTACATGAATCCGTGTCGGAGTTTAGCCCCATGTTTAAAAAGAGATGGCACTTGAGCGTCACAAAGTTCCGTCTTGACTTAAGGGAACGTTTGACAAAATAACCTGAACTCAAGCTTCACTTATTGCTTTTCTCCAGAGCTTTTAACTGCATATTGTGGTCTTCATCAAGGGATGGAGTTTGCCGAAAGATCACTTGTGACAGAAGTTTCACACTCTGCGAACTTAATCCCCTGATGAAGCGCAAGAGATGAAGTTGAAAGCTTGTAAGTGAATCTTGAGTCAAGACAAAACTGAAACTCAAAGTTTAAAATATTTTCAACATGTCAAACCCATTTTTTAATTCATGGCTGTCCTTTATTCTTCTATAGTTACCTGTTAGCATCTTTAATTTGTTGTGCGTCATTTATGTGCATACGACATGTAATGAAGTCAATCATGGACGTTTTTGAAGAGGAAAGAATCCACCAGGTGTCGCCAAAATCAAACCAGAGCTGAAATCGTAATTGATTACATCTGCTGCCTGCCGCCTGACGACCACCAAAACACGGGCAAATGGCCTGAAAGTGTTCACAGAGTTACAGCAAAATATCTGTGTGTAGTTGGTGACCCCCTGACCTTCACTCTAACGCCACCATCAGGACAGTTCCTCTCCACAAGTGGTAAAAACTCTCCAACGAATTTTGTGATCATGAAATAATCTATGAACTTGACATGCAAAGATCCTAAATTATGTTTTTTTACTCATTCTGAAATCATTGAAGGATTATAAATACAGAAGGTAGATCATGAACTGTTAAAGAGGCTTTACGACAGTGTGACTGAGTGAGCATCATTCTGTGGTGTCAGTGTACAGTTTAAAAAAAAAACCTGAAATAAAACTGGTTTTGTGAATCTTGACAATGTGTGGAAACAGAAAAATAACTCCATTAGTCCAGTCTTATATCCATGACGTGACTGTTGATGTGTCCTCTCTGTATGATACTTCATTTTTCAGGACTACACACTAAAAGGGTCTGTCGATGTCATTCAGGTCAGGATTCCCGTCAGTGATGATCGAGCTGTGTAGTGATTGGCTGATGGGCTTTGACAGGCTAGTAAATGGTGGGCAGAAGGGAAGAGAAGCCAGAACTGATGAGTTTTAAGATTCTCTGGCTGTTGGTGAGGTCAGATTTTGGGGATGGAGGTCCCCGCTTCCATAACCTTCCCTCCTTTTTCTTTTTTATTTAGGGTAAATGCGAGCTACTTACGTTTTGGCTGTAAGCTCTGCTGCTTGTAGTCTTTATTTTTTCCGAAAAGTATCAGAATACGATGCTTCTGACATCTGGGCGTTAGGATGAATCGCCTCCAGCAGCAGCATTACATTCCCATCCAGAATGTACGTCTCAGCCTTCATCGTCTCCCTCCTGTATTTTATTTTTTTGTTAGTCTCAGATTATTTTTGTGTCCGGCTGAAGCTGCCTAGCTTAACAGACTGTAGACTGAACACTGTATCTGCTGGTGAAACTTTACTCTGTAACTCTGTACTTTTTACTTTTGTTGACATTGTGTTTTGAACTAAACTTTAATGGTTGGCCCAGCCTGTTTCTGATGTACACACTATGTAGAGAGACGGACCTGCTGACACGCCACACGAAAGGTCCAGCTTTGAATAGAAATACTGTGATGATGGAGCCTGGTGTGTGTGTGCGTGTGTGTGTGTGTATGGACATGCAGTCAACATTTGTTTTGATGAATAAAAAGGCCAAATGGAAACTGAACAAGTGGTTTTAATACTAATGTATTTGATTCATTTCTCTGAAGGGATAGGTCAGAGTTTTTGAACCGGGGTTCTCGCACATAGTATGTTACATACAGTAGATGTCAGTTGACACACCCCCCAGTTTGGAGAAGCAGGCCGGAGTCTGACACGGAAGCTAAGCAACGTACTGCTGTGGAGGGGTTGGCAACAAAACGAATTTTAGCCACCTTTAAAATAGTCCAAACTAATGAAGTCAGTCATCTCTGCTCTCGTCAAAGCCACCAGACTCCATTAACAAAAACACTAATTTAAGCTCTCTGAACACAGGAGCTGCTGGTCTACCGCTGCTGCCGTCAGTTAGTTAATCTATGTTATTGTGAGACTTTGGTGAATCCAAATGAACCCTTCTAAAAGCCAAAGTCACACAATAAAACAACCTGATCAAGGCAGCAGTACACCAGCAGCTCCTGTGTTCAGCAACGTTAAATCGCCGTTTTTCCCAATGGAGTCTGGCTTTGAAAAGAGTGATACAACGGCTTCATTTTCCTGTCGGAAATCAGTCTGACATCGAGGTACAGCGGTGAAAATAACCCTCAGTATAGTGTAAACTTAAACTGATACTGATTTTTTGAGGTGGAACTTTTTAGGTGGCTGACCCTGCCACACCAGTCATTGCTTAGCTTCCATTTTGGACTCCAGCTTGCTTCTCCAACCTGAGGGCGTGCCGACCACCATCTACTGTATGTAATATACTGTTCATGGATAAGTACCTCATACAACTTCACCTCAAAAAGTCTGTACTATCCCTTTAAGATGGCTACATTAATTAACAGCCAAAATTTTAAAACAAGAGAGCATGTTATGATGGGATCACTCCAGCAGCAACACAGCGATTCGTGATATAAAACAAAGCGTGGAGCCTTTTCATAAAGAGCAGTGAAAACAAATCATTAAATGGAAAATAAATGGAAAACTGGGAACTTTACTGGCTTTTCTTTAACTGATTGACAGCAGGAATTAATATTTTGATCACCATCAATGAAAAACATTCAACTTTTGTTGTTAGTTAATTATTTTTTATGTCTATTATTTTTTTCTGAAAACAAAACAGGTAAAATACAATTAAAGTTCTTGTGTTGGAGTACTAAAAAAAAATACTTGAAATAAAACTAACAACAGTATTGCTGAATTGTTGCTTACAACTAAAGGTGACCGAGGTTTCGCAGTCAGGAGGACTCACCTCCTGAGAAGCTGAGACCTACAGAACGCTGTTAACCCCAATTTACTAACTCAACTTATAAAAATTTCGGAAACAGCTTTCACTCAAAACTTTCATTTTAGTACAAAACAGTAACGTAAAAGTTCTGAGTACACCAGACACACAATAAATGCGTCACATGTCCCTCTGACAGGAATTTTATGTAAGTTTAACATAACTTTTTATGTGGTTTGAGCAATAATTTCTGTCATATGAATATTTTACATCACTTGTTTTTATTTTTGAATTATAAAAATACTCTGTGGCAGGCTTAGGTTTCTCAATTACTAGAAAAATGTAAGAGATTAATTCTGACCTAAGAAATTCTTATATTTACAAAGGCGGGAGGTCACTTACTGTGTACACAACTTAACGCATGGTGCTATATGTCTTTTACTACAGCATTAACTGTCGCCCATTAGAACCATTGCGAAATACATAAACATTAATGACTGTGTAATGGGTAACGTGAGTGATTTACAACGCCTTTAAATGCAGTTTTCTTCAGCTTATGGCCTTTAAAATGTTGTCTCCGCCCATTTAGCCCCAACATGCCACAATATGTTAAGTGCTCAATGATAGAGTTGATTGGCGTGAGACTAATTAGGCGAAATCGACTTTATAAATTTTAGTCAAATTAACTCAAAACTCAAAAATTGTTGGCTTAACATTAAAAAAGTATGTCAAGCTCACAATGGGTGAGTTTTTGTGAACATAAAGTTTGTACATCATTTTGACAACCGGGGCATTTGTGTTGACATTACATTAAAATTTTGTGTCATGGATGGATTGGGGTTTACACTTAATTGATAACATCTTTTAAATCACTTCTTAAAACGTATATCCCCCCCAAAGAATTATAATAATTGTATCATTATTTATTATTAATATTAATATCAAGCACATCACTTGATTTAAAAAAAAAAGCCATATCTTTTTAATTTTATTGCCTTCTATTTTTATATTACGGGTATTTTATTTCAATTTTAATCAAATAAAAATATTAGAAATTATAAATAAAATTTATTATAATTTTTCATTCCCTGTTGTACGTCACTAAGTGTTCCTCGCTCGTCATTGGCTGCCTGTGCCTGTCACTCATCAGATGGGCGGGACCATGGACATTCCTCCTGTCGCTGATGGAAAAAAAAAGAGAGAAAGTTTCCAAGATGGCGGAGTAGCCCTGCCTGTCCACTGGAAAACAATAGAAACAGCACAGAAGGGACAGAGTTAGCCTGTTCTTACTGGACGAATCCGCTCTCAAACCGTTCACATCCCGACTCGGGCTCGGCCAGGTGGGGAGGAATATCCGCGCCGGGAACCTCGGGAGAAATAAATCTGAAGCATGATGCTTTATTTAAACGCTTCAGGCTAGCCACCTAGCCTGCTAGTCGAGCTAACGTTAGCCCGTCTACCAGAAAACATAGTGTTAGCAGCTAGCGGCTAACGCTACAAGGAGGCGGAGGATCAGCTGTTTGCTAGACAGATGCTGTAGGAAGGAGCGGACAGCAACGCTTTCACAGTAAGTGAATTTAAAAACTTGTATCATCTGGGAAGTCTTGTCGTTTGTTTTGTCGTAGCGGTTGGTAGAAATAATGTTTTTTTTCACTGGCTGAGTAATTACTGCCAAGTTTGTGTAGCCAGCGCTTAGCCAGCTAACTAGCTCCTGCCCCCCCGCTAACCAAGCTAACTAACAGTTAATACTCGAGCAAAAATAAAAAGTTTCAGACAAGTTGGAGACCCGTTATGATGCTCCCACGGAGGGTAACACCATCGGTAACAAATACATGGTAGTGAAGCCAGAAGCTAACGCGAGCTAGCTCCAGAAAACACCCAAATTTAATCATAGTTTTTTAAGGAATTTTCGACGCTCCAACTTTGATTTTTTGAGTGGAGGAATGTTGCTAACTTAACTTAGCTCAACGGGAGTTAGTTTGAAAGCGAGACAGCACACTGTTTCATTGATTTGAAACTGAAATGTAGTGTGAATTATTTATTTGCAAAAAAAAGTAGCGGGCTTTTGTGTGTTTTCACACCGCAGGGAGAAATCAAGGGTTTGTGTTTTTGATTTGGGGTTAAACGGAGGCGTAATGTGGCTCTAACAGGACTCTGGTAGCTCTGTTTGTTACACAGCAAGTTAAATCAGCTGGTGTATATCATGAGAGATCACAGTATACAGTGAGTAAATTCAGGAGGCTGAATGGTATTGCACCCAAAAACCTTAATTTTCCTCTTCGGCAGTGAGTGCCGCTGTGACTGAAGGCCATTAGCAAGACAAAGGTCGCCTCCATGGAGCCAGCACAGGAGTCTTTGTAAAGGGCGAGGGGGGGTGTATATAGACGCCCAGAGTGAAAAAAGAGCCAAATTCAGCATTTTATGGACGAAACCTGAGCCGGGAGCTTTACTATTATTGATGATGGCGGATTTTGTTACACCGCGACACAGCGCGGTGATGGAGAGGCTCCGCCGGAGGATCGAGCTCTTCCGGCAGCATCACAACAGCTGCGAGAACCGCTACGAGAACGCGACGCTGGAGCGGCTGGAGCATGAGAGGCAGCAGACCTTCGCCCTGCACCAGCGCTGCCTGCAGGCCAAAGCCAAGCGGTCCAACAAGCACCGGCAGCCCCAGCCCAGCGGCGACCAGGCCGGACAGAGAGCGCCCGGGAACGGCGGCGGCGGCAGCGCGGAGCTCGGGGAGAGCGGAGGGACGGCGGCGGAGCAGAGCCGGAACAGCACCCTGATAGCGGTGAGTGAGCACCAGACACAGGCGGGATGTTACAGCACACTGCAGACACACTACATCTGTACATAGCACTTAAATGTTTATGTCTACCGTGCCATGCTTTGCTGTTTTTAGCCGTTATGTCTATTCCTGTGCATGTACGTTGAGACTAACAAAACCCGGATTCAGATTCCTTCCATGTGCACGCACACACTTGCTCGACCAATAAAGCTGATTCTGATTCAGCCTGGTGGAGCATTAATAAACCACCAAGAGGGAGGGCTGTATGTGCTTCAGGCAGTGCTCAGAGTGGCAGCCTGTCTCAGATATTTGGTATTTACAGATTAGATTCAGATTGCTTCATTCACTCCATGACTCTGTCATGTTTCTCATGATGATGATGTAGAGACGATTGTGTGCTCTGCTGTATGAGGCCAGACATTAGTGGTGGGTAAGTGGACCAAATAGTGAAGGGTTATTGCACATACCCTTAATTAAGTGGTGTTTTCTAAACCGACAAAATCAGCAGTAAGCAGCCAGAGCTCAACTGGTTTACCTCTCATTGTTCAAAGTAGTCTTTTGAAAGTCTCATTTGTGGTATTATCAGTCAACAATGCAGGAGAGTAGCAAGCACAAACACTTTTTACATGACTAAACATCAGAAACTCAACACAACAAACACCCCCTAATGATGAATCAGCACCGCTCTTAAACAGTTTCAATGAACTCGTCATCATCTAGCACTGCTAATAAATGTGTAGGTTACTGAGGAGGAAGTGGGTATACTCTCTTATATATTTTAGTGGCTTTTGGCTGAGAGGTGGCTGTACTATAATCAGTCAGAAAATGACCTGTATATACCCCATATACCTGCGTAAACCCTCCACTGCACCACTGGGCATTGTATACTATCTTCAGCGGTATACCCAAATGTACAGCAGATGAGAACAAATCAAGTCAGTGCAAATCAGTTTACTTTGAGCTGAGCATTATGCACAAAATCAATGACATTATATGAATATGGATTTATGATAAAGAATCAAAAAGGCACGTGGTCAAATGAGACTTACGCATCTCATTTAGCTAGGTATTGTGTTAGTGTTTTACTTGAGCATTTTATTATTTAAAAGACTCAAATTTATACTGTGACAAATATTTAACATAACATTTAAGTGTTTACAGCTCAGCAGCAGTAAAAATGGAAAAGTTAGGTGTTTGTGTTAATAGGTTAAATAAGCAGTTGGCCAGAACGTTGATTTACATAATAAGTGTGAGCCACAATTCACACGTCACCTCACATTTATACAGAGAGACTCTATAATCAAAGGATATATTTAGCTTTGATCGCTGATCTAAATTAAATCAGTATTTGTCTGATGGCATCTGAGAAATCTTGCACTGTCAGTTTGTGGTTTGACAAAGATGTTAAGAGTAGATAATGAAATCTTGAGACTGTTGGTCGACTTAATTTCCTGTGTGAAGATGTTTTTCAAATGCTGCCTATCTGTGGTAGGGGTGAAAATCTGTAGGCACCTCACGATTAAAAACTGATATAGAGGGTTACAATGTGATTATAGAATGATTATTGATGCTAAAACATTTTTGATTCATAAACATGGTTTATTTTTCTCACTGTGTGACTACTTGTTACTTTTAGCGTATTTATAATGATCCATAAAAAACAGATTCGTACAGATGAATTTACTTTCATTATCCTCTATTAATACAATAGTAGGGAGTTCGAATGTGAACACACTGCATGTTTTACATCTAGTAAGTTTCAACTGTAAGGAGCGTACAGCCTGGTCTTACAGACTTGTTAGAGGCGATCGTAATGTTGAGAATTGGGTTTTGAATTTCAGGTAATTGACTTTTCTGCATTGAGACAGAATCTTTCAAGAGAGAATCGCAATGCTTCTAAGAATCATATTTTTCCCCGGCCCTGTCAAGTTGATGTTTTCGTGTGTTGTCATGTTGGTGAAGGTGTTTCTTTGTTTGCTTGTGTTGTGTCTATTTGCAGTGTTGTCTTTCAGCGCCACAGTAAGAACAGGCCTAAAACAACACTTAGTACCAACGTGCAACACGTCCACATCCTCCTCAGTGACACTGTTACAAACACACTGACCTACAGTTTGACAGTGAGCTCTAAACATCAGACATTTGACTGATTGATGATCTGTTTCTGCGCTAAAGCACCTGATCATCAAAACCCTTTGACTGTTGTGTGTCTGTATGTGTCAGTGATTGACAGAGGAAGTGTTGTTTTGTGGCTGTCAGGTCACATGACCTCTGTGTTTCTGGCTGTGGTTGCTTTCACAGACACAGACTGGATTCGTTCAGCTTCTTCATGACTGTCCTTGAGCACAAAAATCCCAGATACCAAATCCAGACCGGTTTTTAAGGCTTGGGCCTCCCTTTTTGTTTTAATATTTTAGCAGGGTAGGTGCAGAACAATAATTCAGTTTGCTAATTTACAGAAGAATAGAAGTCTGTTAATCATTTAACTGATTAGTTTGATTTAAAAAAGCCACATGTATGCATTTCTCTGCTTTTCTCCATCATATCATTTAGACTTATTCACCGTGGGGTTTTAGATGGTGTTCAGGTCTGACTGTTGAAATGGACTCTGTGAACTGACATTTTATAGACTCAACAAAAAGCAATTTATCAGTTATACAGCAGCAAATTCATGTATGATTGTAGCCTGACATGTTTGCATATGCATCTGATTAAAGGTGCACTTGTGATCCAAAGATAAACCAAACTGCAGCTCAGCCCAACACCAAAACTGAAACCACAGGATTTAAATCTGCTGTCACTTCCAACCTGATTGCAGAATTTAATGCAGACACTCGCACTAACAACTAAATCTCAAGATAGTAATATTTAGTCATGCTGTTTAAGGTTTGCTTACATCAGCAGTGTCTTTAAACACACACTAGTATGTTCCCTTCAGTGCCATACAATTCTTAATTTAAAATATATAACTCTTCATTAAGATATTCCTGATTTATTCAGTCAAAGCTTAAGCAAAGCAAAGTGTTCCTCAGTTTGGTTTTGTAGTTGTACTCCTCTGCTGTATTACAGTCTGTTAACGTCTCCACTGGTTCTGCATGAATCCAGACAGACTGACAACAGGTGTGTGTGTGTGTGTGTGTGTGTGTGTGTGTGTGTGTGTGTGTGTCAGCAGAAACTCAGCTGTTAGAAAACAGAGGAGTGGAGTGTGGAAGAGTCCAAAGTCCATCTGATAGTTGAGTCTTAAAGCAGGTGAGACTGCCGGTGGGATTTATCAGGTTTAAACCCGCAGCTCAGGACACAGAACAGGCTGCAGGTTTACACCAAGACTTCAGCTATCTGTTGTGAAAGTACAGCTCTAATTTTCTACATTAATCAAACTGCGTTAAAACAATTTGTCAAACTAATGCACAGAGAGAAATTCAGAGAAAATCAAAACTTACAAGTCCTTAAAGATAGTATGAAAGACAGGCCACTAAGACTGTGTCTACTTTCTTTGTTTCCAGGTCAATTTTTGTAGAGACCTGTGTCCACAGTGAAACACCACAACAATGTGAAAATGGTTAAATCTCTTCTTCTTCATTGTCTTTTTTAAGTTAACAAACAACAAAACTGCATCAAAGCCAGCAGGAGGTGAGGAGTGGGCGCACAGCTCAGCTGACACAGTCAATTCATGGTCGCAAAAATATGTAATTACAGAAAAAGTTTAAGGTGACAGAAAGTTGTCCTCTTAACACACAACAGTCTGTAACTCTGCAGAGATTCAGCTGGTTCCACCTCCATTCATTCTCCTCCTGCTCTCTGATCACCATCACTGTTTTAATTCAGCTCATAAACACTGCATGTTAAACGGCTGCTGTGCTGCAGATAAAATTGTTATTTTAGAATCACATATCCAGGTAATGACATGAGCTCTGATGTGTGTCCGGCTAATATATTTTAATGATCAGTGGCATTTAAAATGATCGATAACAGTGAAAGTTACAGGCACAATTAAACACCAAGCTGGTGTTTTAGGATTTATAAAGCTCCTTTCACTCTGCACAAAACCCACCAACACCTGCTAACATCTGTCTTTTGTATGTAGCGGAAAAGGTTTTAATTGATGTTCACACCTGGGTCAAATGACTGTGCAGTAGTCACAGGTATTTTTCAGCTCCGACTCCAATCGTCATTGATAGAAATGCAACATGCGGGTGAACATGCTTCTTTTAGCCCCTTTACCAGCAAGATGCGATGACACGCCATCACAAAAAAACACCTGTCTCTGTCCAATCAGCACTCAAACATCGTTCCCAATTAGTCTGCACTGAGTTCGAGAGAGGAAAAAGAAGTAGCCATGGTAACATTTTCACTAGATCTCCATGCAGCTTTCTACTGTTTACTAACCGGTTTCCAGTCTGTCCATCATGTCGAACATGACACACTAGTAAAAGAAAGGCATGCTCATCTGCTGCAGTGCCTTGCACACAGCTCTAGTCTCTTGGTAATGGTAAGGGGGTTATGGCCTATTTTTAGTGGGGTTTCCCATGTTTAAAAAACATGTACACACACTAATTGGAAAGGGGGTACAAGATTTACCTTGAGGCTGTTTTGGATCGCCGTTCTTTGGTGAGAAAAATGTTGTTTTAGTGTTGATGAACGGCTGAAACTGAGAGAAGCAGACGTGTTTGCAAATAAAACCAGTTCAATATGGATGTACACAAAGGAGATGCCAGTGGTCCTTCAGGGGGTTTGGTTTCTTTGGGTTTTGTGGTTACTGAGGACTTTTTAGGGGTCCGTAATGCAGTTCTGGTGACCACTGACAATGCACTTGTAGTCATTGCAGAGGTTCTTGGAGTCCTTAAGTAGTTCTTAAGGGTCTTTTTTTAAGGGTCTAGTATCTATTAAGGAGGTTTGAGGACCCTTCAAGAGAATGTTGTGGTCACTCGGGTGTTTCTGGGGCTTCTTTAGAAAGTTTTGGTGTCTTTAAAGGAAATTGTAGGGTTCCTTTTCCATTAGTGCTGAGAGATATGGACCAAAATTATATCTCCTTATAATCTATATAATATATCCTGGTATTTTCTACATAGTGGGCTAAATATTCAGTTTTAAGTCAAAGCCACATGTGAGATGTCACAAGCACTTTTATTTAAAAGGCAGTGATTAAAAAAAAAAAAAACGCAAAAAATGCAGACGTTTTTATGGTTATGAAAAAATAAGGACATTGATATTTTTATATTTATTATTATTTATGCACATAGCAGCGAGACAGAGAGACTTTGTTTGTCTGTGTTAAATGGGCCTACATCTTGTGTATGAAATGTCTGTTTTGTCACTGAGCTGCATTTTTATAAACACATTTGTCGCCTGTATGCAGGCTCTGTCTCAGTAGGTCCTGGGGTCCTTTTCAGTGAAGAGAGGTTCTGAAGCTGTTCTGGAGGTTCATGTTGTAAGAACACCTCCTCACTAAAGACACCATGTTGGGTTCTACTTATGTGTTTCACCCTTCTGTGGATGTCCTTAGTGTCATATTAAATCAGACTGGTATCAGGAGCGCTCCACCCTCTGTATCTAGAGTCAGTTTGTTTCTCAGCGTGAATCTGCTCTCAGCAGGAACAGGCTGACAAACTCTGACTGGAGTCCTGAGAGGTGACTCAGTATGAACAGAAACCCCCCACCGCCCCCTCGCAGCTGACTCATCACTGTGAGTGTCGCTGTGTGTGTGTGTTGGTCCTGAATACTAACACTGTCAGGAAACGCCTCGCTCTGCTCCATGTCGACAACACGCTCTGTATGGCTGCTGCAGGAGACGGGCCCAAATAACCTCAGCAGGGCTGTGAGTGGCTTCTCTCAGCAGTGATGTCACCTACTGTAGGTCAAAAATCTAAACTAAACATTGTCCATGATAATTAAGTCCCCGAGTCCTCAAATGAGTTCTTCCTAATTAACAGCTTCCTAAATTGTTACTGTTACTAAAGTTAGTCACAGTTGTATTTTTTATCAATCTACAAACAATAATAATCACAAATAAACAAGTTTCAACCATAAAATCTGATCAGGTTTTGGACCTTGTCCACTTTTGTGTCGGAATCAGCTGCTGACTGTAATGGCAGAGGTGGCTGCCATCTTGTTTTTACATGGATTAGAATGTTGTGCAAATTATCCATCTGCACGTTCACCCACCGAAACCTTGTTATGACTTACTTCCTCTAAATAGTCAAGGTTGATCGTCTACTCACGCTCTGCCAGGGCCACTAGATGGGACATAAAAGTGTCCATGAAGGAGGACAAGAGGTCTGAGTGAAGTAGAATGAAGGATACGGTCAAGTAAACCCAAAATGGCCCTCTAATGGGCCTTGCCATTGGTCAGAGGGCTACACATACTAACATACTCACATACTTATAGAACTGGAGTTACATCCAGGTAACTACTATTTACATACTTCCTGCAGAAATACACACACATGCACAAACATGACCAATACACATGCATTTAATGGAGATATCCGAGTGAGGGTGCTGCCCATGGTCAGACACCCTGAGCAGTTGGGCGTACGTTGTCCTCCTCAAGGGCACCTCGGCAGTGCCCTGGAGGTGAACTGGCACTTCTCCAGCTACCAGTCCACACTCCGTACTTGGTCTGGATGGGAACTCAAACCAGTGACCCTCCGGTTCTCAAGCCAAGTCCCTTTGGACTGAGCTACTGAGCTCACAGCGCCAGGTGTTCCCAGTCGGTCTCCCACTCAAGCACTGACCCGGCTTGACCTTGCTTAGCTTCAGAGTTGGGATGAGATCAGACGTATTCAGGATGGTATAAGCAGTAAACAATACTTTATACATTTACTATGAAAATACATCAGCTTGCATTAAAATACAGCTCAGATACAGACCAGAAAGGCAGCTTAAAAACATTAGTGTCCTCTGATTTCTGTTTACATACCTGGTACAAATTTATCTGTGATGACATTGACCAGTAATATCAGCCAGCAGAGATCTCAGTCTGGTTCTAGCAGTTACTGAGTGTTTACCAGCTCATAGAAGAAGAGACAAAACAAAAACACAGTAAAAGTCAAATAAACAGCAGTGACTGAAATGTAAAACAACAGATTCAGTGCAAGAAACAAAAGATTCATGCTGGAAAAACGCAATCAAACTATGATAAGCTGACGTAAACACACCAGATATTTTGGATTTTTGTGGCAAAGCGAGAGACAAAACTCTGAGGATGAGTCACTGCGAAGATATTTAGAAGCCTTCATTTTTTTCACTGTAATGTTAAATATGCAGACTCGGTTGTTTTAGTCACAACAAAGACTTTCAGTGTCTTCTGAGCAGACTCATCTTGGCTTTAAACATTGCTCTACAAAATGACTGCATATTTTTACTTTGTCAGACTGTTACTGTGCACGTGGAAACTTTAGTGTGTGAGTGACTGTTCTGTCGTGTCATTTAACTTCTGTCTCTAAAAAAAGGTGTTTAATTTATTTTAAATAGACCTTGACATGCCACTAACACGAGGTGTCTAATTATTAACTGTATGTTGATCATTTAATTGATCAAAGTTGGGAAAATACTCTCCAGAAAGTTGTCTTTTCAGACTTCCTATTTTATCTGACCAGCAGTCAGAGATCCCAAAGATACTCACATTTATAAATCTGTTGTCAGGAAAAAGATTACTTACTTTACTTTGATTTAATTTCTTTTATTTTGAAGTAAAAGCAATTTACTGACTAGTAAAACTGTCATTAAGATAAAATCAACTACTCTTTTGGCATGATTTCTTTTGTCAGTGCATCTGCTCAGACCAGAGATGCATGATAATATCGGCATGTCATTGGTATCATCTGATATTGGCTATATAATGAATCGGCCAACATGCTTTTTCTTATTTTGCACAATTAATTCTTACTATGCATATTAATGTTATATTTCATGTCTCCATCTGCTGGTGGCCCATCACCATAAGAGTATGCATGGATTATATGATGTTAATTCCACTACAGAAGAGACTTGATCACTAAAATTAGGTGGGAAAAAGTGGATTTATCGATATAGAATCAGTTATCAGCCAAATGAGTTGTTACATATCAGCATATTGGATATCAGCAAAAATCCAATATTGTGCATCCTCATTCCAGACTGTAGTTATTCTAATTATAGCACTTTTATTTTGTTTTCTTAATCTTTTTCCTTCGTTGTTGCATAACGCTGCGGTTCCCTCAGGCTACCAGCTGAAGTATTAAAGGAAACCCCAAATCACAGTTTGAATCACAGTGAAAAAGATCAACAGTTGACTAATTTGTAATACTTTGCAGTAGTTTTGTAAGAGTGAAAACTCAAAATAGACCCTGTACACTAGATTAGTGCTGCTGCAGTGAATTTCATGCCTTAAACAGCATCTCAGCTGGTATTTTTAAGAGGACATTGTTTCTGTCATAATATGGGCTTCAGACCTTTGTGAATACTCTGTTTCCGACATTTTTATTCTACTTTGGCTACAAACTGACATCAGCTCGTGACAGATTTCTAAACAGGGATCGTACTCCTGGACAGGCAGAGTACTTGCACCGGCAAATGTTTGTATTGGGTTATAGCAACAAATTTCTATTGTGAAAAATCCCCAGTAAAATTTTCTGAACAGAAACCGTTACAACTGGACATGTTCCAGCAGGAATATGATTTGAAATTGTGGAATTATTAACATCGGCAACCAAGATAACATGTTTCCGTGATGAAACTTTTAACTGAAGCTTTTATTAGTGATTTTTCACAGTAGAAAGAGACGCTATTCTCTGTTACAGTCATTTCTCAGCTGCAGTGGTGGTGCGGTGCAGTGGTTTTAGATCATGAAAGCATATAAACGTGTTCTCATAGAAACCCAAAATACAAGTACTCTGAAAATTAGCATAATAGGTCCCCTTTAAATGACTAAAAAATGTCCATGCTTGTGGCAGATTTCTGTACATAGTCATCTACTCTAAGTGTGTCCATTACATCTGCTGCTACATGTAGCTACATGCTAACATGAGGGAGACAAGTAATCCTTGTTGTTGATGTTAACTTCCCCCTGATTTTAGATCATATTCCTGCTGGAACATGTCCAGTTGTAAAGACTTTGGTTCAGAAAATTATATTGGGGATTTTTCATGGTAGAAATTGCAGCTATACTCCGTTACAATCATTTGCCGGATGCAAGTTCTCCGCTAACGTACATGTAGCTACGTACTAATGAAAGTAAAACCAGTAGTCTTGGTTGCTGATGTTTATTTCCTCCACGATTTCGGATCATGTTTCTGCTGGGACATGGCCAGTTGTAAAGAATTTGGTTCAGAATTCTTGGGATTTTTCATGGTAGAAAATGCCGCTATACTTTGTCACAGTCATTTGCCTGCTGCAAGTGCACTGCTAACGTACATGTAGCTACATACTAATGTAAAGGAAAGCAGTAATCTTCATTGCAAATGTTTCTTTCTGATTTTGGATCATATTCCTGCTGGAACGTGTCCTCTTTTGGTGATTTTTCACGGTAGAAAGTGCTGCAGTTCTCAGTTACAGTAATTCCCCAGAGGCAAGTACATTGCTAACGTCAGGGAAACATGTCATCCTGGTTGCTGATGATGTTCATTTCTTCTTGATTTTGGATCCCACTCCCCCTGGATCATGTTCGTTTGTGTTTAGAAGCTTTTATTAGTGATTTTCCATGGTAGAAAGTGCAGCTATTCTTTGTTACAGTCATTCAGCTGCAGAGACGCAGATGTGTAAGACCCGGAAACGGTGACCAATCAGAGCAGACTGGACTTTTTTTTTTTTTTTGAAGGGTGGCTTAAAGAGACAGAGTGTTTCAGACAGAGGGTGAATACAGGTGTTCCAGCACAGACAGTATGAGGAAAATAAATGTAAACATGTTTGTAGAAACCCAAAGTACAAGTATAAATGTGAAAGTTAGTGTAATAGTTTGCCTTTATTTGATTGAAACTGTTTAGGATGTCTTGAGTGCAGCCAGTGAAGTTCGACTCAAACCCCCCAAACTGCTGAAATGTCCTTTAGCAAAACACTGACCTCGACTGACCTGTAAACTCCCTGTGGAGAGACACAGCTGTACCAGGGACACAGTGGTTAAATGGACACATTACTTGCAGTAGTGACAGTAGTAAATGTTGTACTATTAATTATAGTATTAACAGTGGTATCATAGTTTTAGTCGTAGTATCGGATGACCAAACATGACAAGTGAAGCTTGCTACAGTCTCCAGGGACTCAAATTCCCAGAATGCCACAGCACTGCTCTGTGCTTTGTGACCCCCACCCCCAGCTCTGTAACCCTGGTAACGAGGAGGAGGAGTCAGACCAGTATTTCAGGTTTGAGAAGCCCAGTGAGTCACCAGAGTTTCCTTTTCCTCGGGGCAGACACACTGCTCTCTCTTTTTTCTTCTGGTTTCCAGTCATCTTTATTTGCACTCAGGTCACTTCAGCGTTTACTACTTTTTTCCTTCATTAATTCATTAAACATTTGGGCTTTAAAATGTCAGTAAGAAGTGAAAAATGCAAAAAGTGGAAAATGCCACAGGTTCCCAGAGTTCATGGTGACGTCTTCAAATGTTTTAGATTGTTAGTTTACTATCAACCAAAAGAAGGAGCTGGAACCAGGAATTTTCTGCTTTAAATGGTTTGTGAATTATCAAAATTGTTGAAGATTAATTTCCCATCAATTGACTGATTGATTAGATAGTTTAATAGTTGCAGCTCTAGATCCAGGGAGACACACACTAAAGTCTGTTTCTGTAGTCGTCACCCTGGTGATGTGTTGAAACTTGAGCCTCGTTTCCACCAAGCAGTACGGTACAGATCACTTCAATACGCTTCTTTGTGTTTCCACTGTGAAAAGTTGTGTATGGTACCAACAGAACTGTTCCTTAGCGTCCCCATGTTTGGTCCCCCCTCTGTTGGGGTACCTAGCACACAGATCTGGTACTAAAAGGTGTAGCTGTGAACACTGCAGTCTGATTGGTCAGTAGAGGACGGTCACTCTGCTCAGGGCTGTTGTGAGTTGTGTCTGGTTTTGAGGCTCATGTAACCACTGTTCATACTGTGGAGAGTTTTATTAGTAAACTGTAACTATAAAATGAAAAGATGTTTTGCTGCCTCTCACAGCAGCTGGAGTCTGAGAAAAAATAACTTCATTCACTGGGCCGACTGCCGGCAACTTTTAAGGTGGAACGTTAACTTGTAATGTTACTCAATGCATGAGTTGATGACATGAATCCATCAGCACACCTTAAATTTCACTGTGACAACTCTGACCATCACTTTAGTTTTTATTGTCTCTCTTGAATGACATACACTTTAAGTAATGAGTCTTAAAGTGTTTAAAAATATATATTAATTTTGGCCATACTATGTGAAGGTCATATATTCTAATCCTCACTTCCTGTGGGCTACAGCAACACTAGACCCCTGAGCTTGCCTGAGAAGGACTAAATGCACAAAGCTGCTATTTTTAAATATCCCATGGAGAGAGACTCTCACTGCAGCCTGTTCTATTTTGTTGTGAAAATGTGGGCGTGCAGCCTCGTTCTGTGGACGATAAACCAGGTGCAGACTTCCGTCTGTGTTACCGCTGATGAGGAAATACAGCGAGTGCTGGACGGAGCAGTGAGTGACAACAACCCCGCCCACATTTAAGAGGACTGTTTCTGGTGGAAACATTAGGTTGTAGGTACCATGTCTGAAGGGTTATTGCTGGTTCAGAAGGTAATGTACCGAAAGCGTTTGGTGGAAACGGGGCTTTACAGGCACATTATCGTTCCCTCAAGTGAGACTCACCTTTCTCTCCTTAATCCAGACACAAACAGACCCAGAGCCTCTTTCAGTATCACTACCAGGTTGTAAATGTTGCCACTGACTCAGGTAAAATGATAAGCATAGCAGTAATGACATCTGTAGAACACAACCACAATGTGTGACTAACACTGACAAAATAAAGTAAACTCACTCTAAAAGAAGCTTGTTTTTCAATTCTTAAGTTGCAGTTTGTTTGTCAGAGTGTGTAGGTATTGCAGGATTCCTTAGTGTATTATAATGATTAATATACAGCATACTGTATACAACTACTGTATGTTTGTCATGTTGTATTGGGTTTTCTCTGAATCCATATCTACAGCGGTGCCAAAGTCAAACAGCTTATTTCAGCATTTCTAGTCTGATGCTGGAGCTGCAATGTGCTGGAGGCACATTGAAAGATGAGTTAACTTTAACAGTAAAACAAACACAAAACGCAGAGTGTATGTATGTTCACATGCTTCAGAAATCTTCGATGTTTTGGTTGAAACTACAGCTGGAAATTTGATTTTGAAAACCAGAGTGAGTTCACATGAGAGAGAGTAACTGTATCAGCAGAAACTGAAACTCACATTTGAATGAGTGACTGTTTTCGTCTCTGATCTGCTTTTTCCTCTGACTTCGTGAAAACGTGCAGTGACTTCAAACAACCAGCAGCTCAGCTTTAACTTTTTTTGTTTTCACAAGTGCCGTCTTTACTATATATCCTGGTGAAATGTCTGGAAGGTATGAAAAAAAGCTGTACAGTTCAAGCCTACTTGTTAGACACTTCGATGATGTCGCTGACCCATCCTTGTTTTTAAGTCTCTGCACACCCACACAGGCGTTTTCTGTGTCACAACATGATAAAAATGCACCTTTATCACACTTTTCTTTTCCTTTTCAGTCAGTTCCTCAAAGCAGTGCACCAGTGCTGCAGAGGTTGGGCCTTCAGTCCTCTCCTTCCTGTGCATGTACTGTGGGTTATGCCCAAGTTAGCCCAGTTAGGGGTTAAAACCAGACCTGTGTCTGCCTCCACACAGTTTAGGTTTTATGCACCTTATAATCCAAACTGTTTTTGCTGGTTTTGGTGCTACTGGGCAACTAACTGTGTCCAAATGTTTTGATTCTACCATTCTGGCACCAGTCGGGCTAATCAGGAAATTCTCAGCATATTTAGAGGAAGACATCACCTTTGTCCACACTTTGACGCCACTCTGCTCATGAGGCTCAACTTTTTATCTCGTTCCTTGTACTGTAGAGACGATCTGATCAGGTTTTCAGGCTGGATTACAGATCAGTGTTTGTACTTAAATTCATTAGCTGTTTATAATCACGTTGGTTATCTGAGGACACATTTCCTTTTGCAGTAACAGGCTGCTACAGAGGCAGCAGGTTAGCTACTGTTTGATCCCAAGGATATCACTCTGTCATCAGGTCAGCATCGTAATGTGTCCCTACACTTTGGTTATGACTGAATACTTGAAGAAGTAATGACATTCCCGTCAGGCTCAGCTGTACTTTATGTTTACTGCAAATTATCAAACCTTAGCATACAATAAGACAGTAAACATGTTCAACATTATACCTGCTAAACATCAGCATGTTAGTCATTGTCACTGTCAGCTGTAGACTCTGTGTTGTTACATAAAACGTCCACAGATTACACACTTCAAAAGCCACAACTTTGCAACGCTTTATTACATCCAAATATAATTCTCCAAACACCTACTTTCATTTGAAATTACCAGTACCCAATGATCTACAGACACCACCAGCCCAAACATACTATCTGCCAATAGCTGCTGTGTTGTTTACAAGAGAAAGTCACGTAAAACAAAAGGTTTCTATGGTCAGGCATCGGTAGTGTCAAGTTTCATGTTATTGTCAGATGCACAACAGTTACAGAGAAGCAGCCGTCAGCAATTAACATTTTAGATCTGTAGATATGTGTACAAAGAAGAAGTTGTGTATGTGCAGAAGTTGAATTGTAAAAAAATACAATAAGTATTAGTGGTCGACTGTTATTGCAAAGTGAATAAACTGGAGACGGGAATGTATTTCTGCAATGAGAAGTAATAAATAGGCGATATGTACAGAGATGTAAGCAGGTAGTAAAGTGACGATATAAAGGTGTTTTACATGTGTCAGAGCCCAAAGTTAAAACCAGGCTGTTTCCATCAGTCTGTTTCTGTTTGTAAACACCAGACCGAGCTTCACCTGGATTCACCTGTCGAGTCTTTTCTGTGAAGACCGAACAGGTGTTGAGATGCTTTGATAATCGCACAACGAGAGCGTGTGAAGATCAGCTGATGCGGAGGCAGCTCTGAATGTTCCCATCAGATCCGGTGTTGTCCTGCAGAGTGAACAGATCTGATCTGCTGACTGCTCTGAGGAAGCTCTTTGTTATCTGCATTATGTAAGCCTGCCTGCAGCTGATTCTATTATCGGCAGCAGCTCACAAGCTTTTTTCACTCCCGTCGTCTGCTGGCTTCAGCTCTCATAATTCTGTCCATTCAGCTGCAGCGCCCCCTGCAGCTGGAACGCGGCTCCTGCAGGATACTGAAATAGAAATTCTGTCATTATTCAACAGCTGGCTTTGTTACTCAGCACTCCCAAATAACCTCATTTCATGATGCAGATGTCTAAATTAAGACAATTACAGCTGCAATTGTTGCTTAAATAGTTTGGAAATAAAATCATCAGATTAAAATACAACTATTTTCTAATCGATGAATCAGTGGTCGTTTCCTTTAAGCAAACATCCACTAGTTCGAGCCTTGAAGTGAAGGCTGCACCTTGGGCTCTGGAAATTGTTATGGTTGGACTAAATGATTAAAAAATAAGCAGCCAACGAATTAATTATGAATATAATCGGTAGTTGCACCCTGTAAATAGTTTCAGGAATTAGCCAGTGTCAAAAACAACTAGGATAATAGAGATGCATTGAAAGTAATTTATAGTTTTTGCAACTTGAAACTAAATATGTCAAGTAGAAACTATAAGTACAGGGTTCCTACGGTCATGGAAGACCTGGAAATGTCTTGGAATTTCAGTTAAATTTCCCAGGCCTGGAAAAGTCATTGAATTAGTAAAAAAATATTTAAAGTTTTGGAAAAGGCATGGCATTTTGTTATGTTTGATTATATTGTGACAGTAATCTTCCATAGATAACCTTCCATGTAATTTAATATTACCGCAAATTTATTTTCTGAAGCTGTTGACTTAACATAGCTCCAATATGTGTCAATGTGTGACAGCATTTTGTTTACCGTCACATGCGTTTTCATTTCCCCCCACTTTCCGTGTCTTCCTCCATGTATGACAACTAACTGAAATTATGTTAAGTGTTTGAGTATGATATGTGATACGGGCAAGTAGGGCAAGAATTAAATGTTATTACTGGTCCTTGAGAAGTTATGAACAAGTGTTGAAATATTGTCCATGAAAATGTTTTGGAACCCCGTAAATATTTTAACTCTTAATAATTTACAGATTTGTTTCCTAAACATCAGCAAATATCGAAGTCCAGAGCTTCAGTGTATCTCTGCAACAGGTTTAAATCACTTTTTCTTGTTAATAACATGATTTTTTTAAAATATGTTTTTGGACTGTTATTCAGACTTTCTCAGCCCCCCCTCACACTGTGCGTGATTCAGTCTGTTGCTCAAAGACACATTAGCAGGGTTGGGGTTTGAACCCTCGTGTTTGTGGTGATGGCAGAGTGTTACTGCTTTTACTAATTCTCGATCGTTCTGTTTGGTCCTCCAGCTGCAGGAGACAGTGAAGAGGAAGTTGGAGAGTGCCAGTTCTCCGCTGGGCAGAGATCAGGTCAATGGTTTCAGCGACGGCTTCCCTCCCAACAAGAAGGCCTGTCTGGACAACGGCACCACCAACGGCTCCCCACTGGACTCCAAGCTGGGGATCAGCGACGCTCTGAACTCTAACGGGACCCACGCGCAGGCTGGGGAGTCGACGGACGGCGGCAGGGAAGCAGGTTCGGACTTCCAGCGGAAAGAGATGAAGCAGGAGCCCGATGACATCCTGCCCATCATGCCGCCGTCGGGAGGAGGCAACAACAGCCTGTTCCCCGACCTCAACCTGAACGAGCAGGAGTGGACGGAGCTGATGGAGGAGCTGAACTGCTCTGTGGCCTACGAGGACATCCAGGACATTCTCAATGACGGGTTTGAGGACCGTAAAGACCCTCTGGAGCTGGTGCCGACTCCAGGTGGCGCTGGGGCAGGAGCAGGAGGAGCAGCAGGTGGTGGGGGAGGCCAGTCCTCACAGGGTCTGCTTCCTCCAGATCTGGCCAGCGTTAAGACGGAGTTCTCCCCGGCCTCGGTAGCTTTCGAGCAGGACTCTCGCACTGGCTCCCCCCAGGTCAGGTCCACCTCCTCTGGGCCGCCTCCTCACCCAACCAGCTCGCCAGTTGCCTCCTCCTCTGCCTCTTCCCCAGCTCTGCCACCATCCCAGCCAGCTCCTCCACCTAGGCAGCTTCAGCCTCCCCCCAACCACCTTCTCCCTCCAGGACCCCCGGTGCCCAAAGACCTGTCCCCCGCCCAGCAGCTCCAGCAGCTGGCTGCCCAGCAGCAGAGAGCCCAGCACCTCCACGGCCAGATGCAGCACAAACAGCCACAGCCGGGGACCAAGTTCCACAACCAGGGGCCCCATGCCCACCCCCCGCCTTGGCCCCAGATGGCCAACACCTCTCAGAGCCCACTAGGGGGCGCGTTTGGTATGGACAAACCCACGAGCCCCTCCCTGTACCCACAGGACTTCAACCCCAACGCTCAGAAGCAGCTGCTGATGCCCGGTCAGCCCAACAAAAGCTCTCCCAAGGCGGGGGCCGGCAGCTACATGCCGGGGCCCACTGGACACCCCAACATGATGGGTCACCCGACGTCAGGGCCACCCCTCAGCCACCAACCGGCACCAGGGGCTCAGGCCTCAGGCACCATGCCGAACTACAACAACACCAAACCTCTGACGCACTTTGAGGCGCCGCGGCCCCCCAACACCCAGAGCCAGAACAAGGCGGCCCTGCTGACGCTGCTCAGACAGCAGCAGATCAAACAGAAGAACAGCATGAACTTCCGCCAGCACATACCGCACTCACAGGTAAGAACACAACGAACACCATCACTGCATCACATCAACAGCACTTAAACAGCAAGGTAACATCACCAACATTAACAATAGAGTTAACTTTAGTTACTTGAATATCACAGAATGTATAAAAACAAATATGAGGGTCATCAGAGGTCAAAGTGACACTGCATCAGCTTCCTGTTATCATGTGAACAAAACTGCTCCTGCCACAGAAACACATTCGTCCAAAAATATACACGCAGCATGACAATGTTTTGACAGCTAAAATTCTAATTAGAACAAGACTCCATAGAAAATATAGTGAATTTATGTAATTATTTATTATATTTAAGTATTAAGGTTCATTTTAAACCTTACATTGGATAAAATATTTTACAACAAGTGCATCATCTGGTAAAAATGATGAGGACTGCTGAGAAATAAAACCCACATCTGTGGCTGACAGTGTGACCTCAAAGGTTTTTAATGGTTGAGAGTTTTGGAGTTAAACTTCTCAGCAGCAGATGCTAACTGTAGCATGCGTGCTAATATCACAACACTACAACAGTGACTGTGCCGACTGATCAGAGTGTTTCTGCTCTGCTTTCATAACCAGGCCGGCAGCACATTCCTGGACTGAACCACACGCGCACACATACACACACAAAATCCTTCACACTGCAGGTTGTTTCTATAAAGTCTTAAAAACAGTTTTATAGTGAATCCTTACGATACAGAACAGACTCCCTGGCTTTAATATTAAATGTAACACACACTGAAGGTATCTAATAAATAAACCCAGGTCCCCACTCCCACACAGCTGCGCTGGACTGATGTACGACGAGTCTGAACAATGAGGGTCTGTTGCAGCAGCAGAGTCTCCTGCTGTCTGATTCAGTTTGGACACAGTCACTACTTAAAAAACTCAATGTACCTAAAGAAAGAAGAGACATTAGCTTTCCTTAAATTCAGCGTGGGCGTACAAGACACATGGAGGGGGTGGGGCAGCGCTGTAACTCTGTCAGGATTTGAACTGACTCCAGTCTGTTGTCTTTGTTGTCTCTGTCGGCCACAGAGGCTTCCTTCTTCACTGTGTTTAACTTTGACTTCACTGGATCAAGAGAAGTAACTTTTAAGATTAACAGTGTGAAGTCCTGCTAGCGTCCCCTATGGGCCAGACCGGCTCCAGACCAGATGACTGTTGCCCATCTGAAAAAACAACTCAGCCAATCACAGATTAACAAGATAGCGATGTCATCTCCTTGTGCCGCAGCCAGAAAAATATGAAACAGAAATGTGTTACCAAAAGTGAACAATAATTGTGTATGAGATGGATGGAGCTGTACAAGGTGTTCATCCACTAAAAGAAATTAGAAATGGATAAAAAAGTTTAGTTTTGCTTAAAATGTTGTAGTTGCAATATTTTAAATAGTAAACGTAGTGAAAGAAGTTGAAGTGGCTTCAAAACAGTTAATGGAAGAAGTAGTAATTGCAGTTGAAATGAAAGGAGTAGTGAAGCAATATAAACGCAGTTAACAGAAGAAGTTGAAGTGACAGTGAAAACTGTGAATGAAAGAAGTTGAAGTGGCAGTAAAACAATTAACGAAATAAGTTGAGGTGTTAGTCAAAATGCAGATAACGAAAGAAACTGAAGTGACTGTAAAACAATAAATGAAATAAGTTGAGTTAGTCAAGATGCAGTCAACAAAAGAAGTTGAAGTGGCAGTAAAAACGGTGAATGAAAGAAGTTGAAGTGACTGTCAAAATGTAGTAAATGGAATAAGTTGAAGTTGCAGTTATTTAACAAAGAAAGTAATGTGGCAATGAAAACAAAACAATTAACGAAAATAATGGCAATTTAAAAAGTTAACGAAAGAAGTTGAAGTGGCACTAAAAACAATCAACAAAAGAAGTGTAGGTGGCAGTGAAAACGGTTAAAAGACGAAGTGGCTGTCAAAATGCAATTAACGAATTAAGTTGAAGTAGCAGTAAAAACATTTAACAAAGAAAAATTAAATTGGCAATGAAAACAGTCAATGAAAGAAGTTGAAGTGGCAGTCAAAACACAGTTAATGAAAGAGGTTGAACCGGCAGTAAAACATTTACCCAAAGAAGTTAAAGTGGCGGTCAAAACAGTTCATAAATGGAATCAAAGTGGCAGTGAAACAAATCAACCAAAGAAAATAAGGTGGCAGCGAAAACAGTTCACAAAAGAAATTAAAGTGACAGTTTAAAAAAGAGTTACTGAAAGAAGTTGAAGTGGCAGTCAAAATGCAGTTAACGAAAGAAGTTGAAGCTGCAGTAAAACAATCAACAAAAGAAATTAAAGTGACAGTTAAAAAAACAGTTAATGAAAGAAGCTGAAGTGGCATTAAAAAACAGTCAACAAAAGAAGTGTAGGTGGCAGTGAAAACGGTCAAAAGATGAAGTGGCTGTCAAAATGCAATTAACGAATTAAGTTGAAGTAGCAGTAAAAACATTTAACAAAGAAAAATTAAAATGGCAATGAAAAAACAGTCAATGGAAGAAGTTGAAGTGGCAGTCAAAATGCAGTTAACGAAAAAAGTTGAGGTGGCAGTAAAAACATTTAACAAAAGAAATTATAAAGGAAGTGAAAACAGTCAATGAAAGAAAGTGGCAGTTGAAAAAGAGGTAACAAAAGAAGTTGAAGTGACACTCACAATGCAGTTAATGAAAGAAGTTGAAGTGGCAGTGAAAACAGTCAAAGAAATAAATTAACAGAACATGAAATGTAATTTAGTATAATATATATGATGATATTTATTTATAATGTATAACTAAATATAAGTCAGTCCAGCACTCAGACTCTGTCACACTGGTATCCACAGTGAGTCACACTGGCCTGTGGTTGTACTGGTTTCAGTCCAACAGGTGCAGATGAAGACCAGTACAGAGCAGTTTGTTGAGTGGAGGTGAAGTCGGTCTGCAGCAGGGAGGCCTTTTGTTCAGCTGCTTCAGACCGGCCTGGGCCCCACGCTTTAACGTGCACTGACTCTGTGTGTGTGTGTGTGTGTGTGTGTGTGTGTGTGTGTGTTGGTGAAGCAGCTGGTTGCTAAGGCTCACACGGGGGGTGAAGGGAGGCAGTGACAAAGCAGCCTTTCATATTCTCTCTGTATTTAAATATAGCTGCTGCTGCTGCTTGTATTTTTCCTCTCTGCAGTCGGGACGCTCTGTTCCTGCTCAACTTCACTTAAAACTTATACTTACCTATATTTGTACAAACTTAAGTATTTCTCCTCCTCCTCAGGCCTCCACACAGTTCTGTCAGCAGTGATGAAACACACACACAGTACACTACAGTACTGTACAAGTACTTCAAAACTGTCCTGTCTCTGCTTCTTTACACTTCTACTACACAGACGGAAATATTGTACTTTTGACTGCATCACATTTATATGATACATGTAGTACTTAGCAGATTCAGATTTATGACACAAAATGAAATCAACAAATAAATTATGATATGTTAATATGCAAAGAGATAACTAAATAAAAGCTATCAGTCAGGGTATAAAGTAAAAAATGCATTTTACACACAATTAAAAACATTTTAACATGTTCAAAAGTAGCAAGCAAACACTTTAAAATGATAAAATATAATAAATGAAATAGAAATTTAAAGAATTTGAGTAGGATTCAATAAAATAGATGTACTGTGTTTGGGGTTGTAGTCCTGGAATATCCTGGAATTTGACAGGATGCTGTTCTTTGGAGGAGGTTTGGGAGAACTGTTGAATCATTTTAGAAATATGGAGAATATTTCTGCTTATTATTGTTCATTTGTTGCAAAGAGTAGGCCAATATGTTTGTTGAAGAAGAAGAAGAAGCAGAAGAAGAGTAAGAATTTCTTGATTAAGTCTGACTCTAAATGAATGAATGAACTGAATTTTTGTTTGGGTCAATACACTCCGGTCTGTAATCACAAACCTCCAAACACTGATAACTACATCATATTGATTTATGTTTCTGTCAGGACCAGAACTCCTACCCTGCCCCTCCACACGGCCCGGGCCCCGCCAACACCATGGCGTCTGCGCCCGGAAACAACGCCATGGCAGCCCAGCCGGGGGCGAACGCCATGGCGGGTAACCACAGTAACGCAGCGTACCTGAGCAACCAGGCGGCGGTGGCGGCGGCACTGAAGCAGCAGCAGCAACAGCAGCAGCATCAGCAGCAGATCCTGGAGCAGCAGAAGCAGCAGTACATGCAGAGACAGCAGCTCATGGCCGAACAGGTAAACATAGAGAACAGATATGTCTGATTGTGTGAGCACGTTTTTATTCACTGTGGGATGTCGTGCTTTATGTTTAAACCTGCTGTAGAAGAAAAAGTGCCAGCCTGTGAACATATTTTGACACTAGAGGGAGCTGATTGTTTATAAAATTATGTCACAGCTTTGAGCCTCCTGATGCAGCTGTGAACAGAGTCAGGACTGCTCTGGGTTTATGTTGTGATCCTTTAAAGTATGACATGTTTTTCCACGTGTTCATATTGTGCCTGAGTATAACAGGACTACAATAATGCAAACCCCAGGAAGCTTTTGGGGAGGCTGTAAATATCAAATATCAAGCTGATAAACATCTTAGCTTAAACTAACTCTGATTAGAAGCTCATTATTCTAGGTCAGCGTCTGGACAGTGGGTCCGTTTGGGGTCCTCTAGTTACTGACCCATATGCCTCACTCATTAAAATGTACTTTTTGTTTTTGCACCTCTGCTCATTTGCCAGGAACGCTGCTTTTGTTTCATTAAACTAGTCGTTACTGTCCTGTTGTTTCTAAATAGTCTGTCTGTGTGTCTGTTCTGTGTGTGTGCAGGAGAAGCAGCGGCAGCAGGACCAGCAGCTGCAGAGACACCTGACCCGACCTCCCCCACAGTACCAGGACCAGCCGGGACAACCGGCCAATCATAACCCTTTCCCACAGCAGCCAGTCAACCAGTTTACAGGTAGGAACACGATCAGCGTCAGCCAATTGGAAGGACATCAGGGGATTAAAATAGTGATCAGTGTATACTGTAGAGTTTGATTTTATAGAGCATTGATGAAGCAAATTTTATAGAAATAAATTTGGGAGAAATCTTACAAATCATGAAATGAGTTTGATTAGCTGCATTGTTTTAACACATCCAGAGGTATTTATGGGATAGAAACCTCAGTATAAACAGTATCAGGGCTGCACCAGACTCAGAGTTACGCCAGTCCAATCCAATTTGGCCGTTTAATACAAATATTATTATTAATAATAACATTTCTTTTTCTTCCATATAAAGTTTTAAAGTTTGAAGCAGACGTTCAGTGTGACAGCTGCATTCATGTAATATAGTAAACAAGCTAATGGCGCTAACAATGGATCAGAAATGTGCAACAACATTTTATGGTAACACTAGATGTCAAACAAAAGTCAGAGAGTGTGTCATATGAAGTACCTGTGAAGTGTAAATTCACCACTTCAAAGCAGAAGAGAGAAGACGATGTTATCTTAGAGCCGCATCACGTCCACAGCTGTCTGCACCAAAGAGAACTGTGAGGGTCAAGAGCGGCAGATCTAAACAGCACAGACACATTTGATGCTAAACATGAAACACACATCTCTCACTCCAGACAGATTCTACCATTTAAATTAGGGCTGCGAAGGTACTTGTGTAACACGCAGACCACATGGTATGTAGACGGATGCATGTTATGCGGAGTTAATGCGAAAGCTCTGCCCATAAACCTTTAGCAGCATGTGCTTAGGTTAGCACAAGGGGATTGGCGTGCCAGTCAGTCACAATATGGTGAGCTCAAATGAACCACTGGAGCTGGAAGATCTCAGTGTGGCTCCACCGTTGAAGGGATGTGATAGAAGCACATTCAGCATGCTAATGCATATTCACTGGCATCAATGAATGAGTGTTTGGATGCTTTGAATGTTTAAATATTGACTGTAAAGCTTCTGTTCTCATTTTGTTTGAGGCTTGTTGTGGAAACTACCACTGGACTTTCTCCATTTATATCTGCCATTTGTTTCAAGGCTCATTAAGCATTTAACCAGCACATTTTCAGTGTCTCTCTGAGAACTTAAAGCTCCACAATCAAACCTGTGCAGCAGGTGTTTTTAGTAACACAGTCAGGATGATCGTGTCTGACGCCATTAGGTTACAGGAGTCACTAGTATGGTTCTACTTTAGATAGGACTTAGAGACTTCATAGTGACAGCAGAGATCAGCTGGAAGCTTCAGAGAAACACCTGAATCATCCAGTATGTGCGTGAAAGCTGTGAAATAACAAGAACCTCACACTGTCAAGTTTACGTTACAATATTACATTCATACGGTCCTATATATTGCGTTATCAACACAGAGAAAACCCACGAACTCTGTGCGTGATTCATCATAATTCACCCGAGAGAAATATTTGATCCATATTTTCTGATTGTTTTAAATTTGAGGTTTTAAAGATTTTGGAGTTTATTTCTATGTATTTAACTTAATAAAACAATTTACTTTGCTTTAGAACAAAAGGAAACATGATATAAATCCAGGAATAAACATTAAACATTTACTGTAAAATCATTTGTAGCACAAAAATATGTTGGTTTTCAGGTCTCACTGAACCTGAGCACAGTTATATGGAAGAAATGATAAACACCAGAGCTGCTGTTTGGTAAAATGAAATTATATTTTGATCTGTGCTGTTTGTGCAGACTCAGTTTTATCAGATCTGTTTGGAGCAGGCGGTCGTTGTTGTTGTGACGTTCAGGACAAACATTTCTGTGTGTGTGTGTGTAAATGATGCTCACCGCTGATTTGAATAGAAAATAACAGCAGCCGTAGCGTTCTGATGATCTGTTGAGTCTGTTTGTTCTCAACTGTCCTGATGCTGCCACATTAAACATGAAACTACCGTCTGTGTTTAATGGTGATAGAGAAATAAAATCATCATTTACAGCTTCACCTGCTGCTGGGTAATTAATAATGTTTTATGGCACTTGGTTGAAAGCTGCGTTTACCCAACACCTAACAGCAAGTGTCAACGTTTCATTAAGAATTATTCTGTGTGTTATGTTTCTCATCAGAGCTAAACGATTGATTGATTTGCTGATCGACAGAAAATTACGCTGTTTTGATAATTCATTTAAGACATTTATTATTTGGCTAAAATTCCCAACCAGTTTCCCGTTAGCGTGTCTGTAACATGATGATTTCTGGATTAAACTGAAAATCTTTGAATCTGTTGCTCTAAAGAAACCAAAATTTTAAAAACTTGTGATCCGAGGAAACTATGATCAAATTATTTTCTGATATTTATAGACAAAACAACTAAGTGAGAAAATAATTGGCAAATTCACCACTAATGAAAATAATAAAGTTGCTCTTGTTTACACAGATAAATGATGTCATATTTAGTGATGCTGTTTACAAACACTTGTCTCTTTTCTTCACAGCTTCCTCTCAGCCAATGGGCAGTGTTGGCTCCATGGGAGGCCCCTCCCCCAGCTCCCAGCGCATGTTCTCTCAGAACCAAGGCATGATGGGTATGAGCATGGGGCCTGGTGGCGGGCCTACAGGTGGTGTAGCTCCGCCCTCAGCGGGGAATCAAAGTGACATCAACCTGTCGGCCTGCGGGGGCGGAGGAGGCGGGGCCGGTGTGGACGTACAGCAGGTGCTCTACAACAACATGAACCTTCACACTAATCACCCGGCCCACCCGTCTCACCCTCAGCAGCAGCCTGGCCTGCAGCGCCAGCCTCTGGGCCCCATGAGCGCCTCCTACCGGCAGAGCCTTCTGGCTCAGCAGCAGCAGCATCTGAAGGCGCAGCCCAATGCCGCCATGTTGAAGCAGCAGCAGCTGGCTGCTGCCGCCGCCCGCATGCCGGGCTCCATGCAGAACAGTATGGGAGCAAGCCTGCCTGGCTCCATGCCCGGCAGCATGCAGGGCACCCAGAGTGCCGCCTGGCAGCAGCAGCTGGCCAACCAGCCGCCCTCCAGTAACGCCGGCCTGCCCCCCAACGCCTTCAACAACCCCCCTAACGCCTTCCACATGCAGCAGCAGTCTCGCATTCCCAAGATGCCGCCTGGCGCTGCACCCTTTGGTGCAAACCCCGGCGGACGTCCTATGGGAGGTCTGAACCCCGGCCAGCAGATGATGCAAACAAACATGGCAGCTGCCCAACAGAGGGCGCCGCCCAACCCTCAAAGCCTCGGCCAGCCGATGGCCAATCAGCAGCAGACTCAACAGCAACAGGCCAATCAGAACCAGGCTGTCCTCCCTGACCTGGCGGCATTCGGACAGCCGCAGGGCAACAGCCGCCAGGGACTGCAGTGTAACCAAGGTTACCAGGTGAGCAGGACTGCCAGTCAGCAGCAGCAGCAGGTGTCGTTCGGATACAACGTGGCGTCGGGGAGCTTTGCCGGGGAGAGTGAGCTGGTGGACTCCCTGCTGAAGGGTCAGAGCACCCAGGAGTGGATGGCCGACCTGGACGAACTTCTTGCCAGCCACCATTAGTTGAATACACCTGTCTGCACCTGGAGCACCTGAACCCTGCTGAGCTGAGCGGCTGCACTGCTGTACCTGGAAGACGAGCGGCTGACGACTTTCTGCAGCAGTCATGTTGAAAACGAGTTCTTGTTTCTGACCAGCACTGTTGTAACGTGTTGACAGAGATGCAGTCAGGGGGCCGGTGTGTTAGCATTAGCCACTCTGCTAACGTTGAGACCAGCCAGCTGATGGTGAATGTCAGTCCCTCTGTGTTTGAGCTGTAACATCTGGCTGACTGGTAAAGTTATGAAGGTCGTTGGTAAACATTTCTTCAGATGCTGATCTGTGGACAAGCTGTTCGCTGTCCTGATAACGATGAGACTGTGTCACATTTTATCAGGGTAGAATAAATCACTGAGATATGAGCCAGCTGCCAAATCCATTGCAATGCAATGAAGAAACATGAGGATGTTTGGTGTTCCTGCTGGTTAGAGTTCAGTTCCCACAGCAGTCAGAGTGTAGAGTCCTGGTAGTGAATCTTGATCAAAGACCTTTTGGTTCAGCAGACAGTCAGCTGAGCGCCGGAGGTTTGAAATCCAACAGCTGGTAGCAGATAAAACCAGCTCAGTCACAGCTGGAGTCCTGATGTGTGTCATCCTCTTGACTGAGAGGAATGACACCAGGCTTCATTCAAAAATCTGGCAATTTAACGATGAGTTGCTGTTTGCAGAGTTACACACCTGGTAGAACAGTAACTTAAAAGCCTTCTCTGATTCACCAGAGTCTGCTGGTAAATTCGGGATACAGGAGATCCACTGAACACTGTTCATCTATACAAAACAGTTTTCAAAAGTGTGTTTGCTGCCATCCATCAAAGTGTAAAAGAAAACAGGCAAAACAGTTACGTGTTGAGCTGCAAGCAGTTCAGTTTAGCTCCTTTTTATGCTCTTTAACTTCACTATGTTCTATACTCAATTAATCAGTCATTGAGTTTTGATTACGATATCCATAAAGATAGTCACCCTGGTGTAAACGGTTTAATAACATCTATGTCAGTGGACCAGTATCTGTTGATTCATGGTCTAAATTGTTGTATCATCCAACGTCAGTCGAATTGCAGTTTCAGAGTGCAGTTACCAGCAACAAAAAAGCATTTCCAAGGTTTTATTATTTTATTTTCTATATTAACAGAGTAACTTTTATTTTATGGGCTGATATCAACCAGTTCTGTTTCTACCTCGTGTGTAAATCTGTAAACGAGCCGCAGACTGATGTCCAGTCTGCAGATAAGGAGTGTGTGTAAATATAATCCTGTTGCACACCGCAGTGTTTATTGATGACTGGAGACTGAACGGAGGAGGAGTCGTATTAAGACTACTGAAGCTATGGCTCAGTGCTAAACCACTGTACCTGCCCCACAGCGCCACCTACAGACCAGCAGCATCATTCGGTCGCAGTTTCAAAAACCTTGACGACGGGTTGACTCTCTTACAGTTTTCTTCGCTCAGCGGAGATGAAGTTAAATCACTCTTAAAGTGGAAATGGACAAGTTTTTTGCTTTAACTCATGATGAAGTAAGTGCTGATGGCAAAATTAATAACGACACCGTCTGCGTTTAGAGCGGTTCACTTTAAGCCTCAATTCACTATGCAATTCTGTCTGTACTTGGATACAAACTGCGGGAAAATGAAGGCTCAATTTACGACACAAAGGAAGTGCGTCAGCTTTGTTTTCCCTGAAGCTAACGGTAGCTACCCCCAGTTACCAAAGAGTGTCAGTGTGAGATCTCTGCAGTCACTGTCCCCAGTAGAGGAAGTGGATGTAGAAACACAGTGGAAAACAAAACGCAGCGTGTCCTCTGCTGTTGGTAGTTTCTGGGCTCTGAGGTGATCCGGTTGTCTTTGTAAAAGTGGCGCCAACAATAATACCACTTGGAAACGTCAGGGGGTGAAAGTTTAAAAGTTGTCTGTTTCCACTTTAAAAAAAAAAAACGCAGCTGATTGTTTCACAGAAATTAACACGTAAGCATTATGTGAATAAGTCATTATAAAGGGCCATACCGCTGTTTTTGCATGTTTGACACCAGTTTGCTGCCGATCACAAATACTTCTTATTACTGTGACCGTTTACCAAAACATCCTGTCGTGTTTTTAAAGAGATATTTTCCAGCCTCGACCCTGTTTTCTATAACTTTGTATCAAAGCAACTAATGGGAAAAACAGTTTTTAAATTGGTCCAATACTGAGAGAGAGCGCTGCAGCTTGAAGCCACAAAACAGGATGTAGTGTACCCACTCGGAGAGAAAACGCACTGTTAGTGTCAAGTGCTCGTTTGTCCTTCGACAGGCTCAGTGTCTGACAATGAAAACATTTTCTTAACCTTATGTTGTTTTGAAGTCTCAGACTTTTTCACATTTCCGAAATCCGCTAAATAAGCAGCCACGACATCGAAATTGTTTAGATAACTCTCACTGGGAATCCCACTGGAAGTGAGACGTGAGTGGTGCATAAAAGTCCTGTCATCCAATCCACTCTTGACGGCGTCTTTGTAAACGTCTCAGCTGTCTGTCAGCAGCAGCTCCTTGAAAGCTGAGTGGAAATATAACTTGCCTTCACCAGGCTGACAGACAGCAGGAATTTACTGAACCAAAATGGTTCTCATGTCAGCTTCACGGAAAGAAATCAAGTTTGCATGTGCCCACCGTAGCCGGTGAGGGGAAATCACAGCTCACAGACAGATCGGGAGCTGATAAATCAATGTAGATTTGGTTTGTAAGCAGGGTTGGAAATTAACTTTTTGTTCACCTGCCACTGTGACTGGTGCACCGCTCTCCGTCTACCTGTAACACATCATGTCTCGCTGGATTTCAGAATGAGACTTCTCCTTGAGCAAGACTTTATAGGTCACAAGAACAAACGGACCGGATTAAGATGAAGATAAACATTTGATTTCTCTGTCGGGATTCTGTCTGTAATGTTGTCAACAAAAATCAGCACTATTATTAGACGTAAATCGACGGTGTGAACGTGCGTCTGGTGCTCACACTGCAGCCTGTTTCATAGCTGCCGATTGAGCTGCTCTCTCATTACTGGACCAATTTAAAATAAATAATCATCTCCATAAGTCACTTAGACACAACAATATCAGAAAGGTTGAAAAACAATCTGTCTATTTCTATTTCACTTCAGTATAAAAATTCATCCATCACATCATGTCTGCCCTTTAGTTCTATATTACTGTGGTATCATTTTACCACAACGTGTTACTGTGATGAATTAAAAGCAGGCGTGATGGCTGAGCCAAAATTCAAGCAAGTTAATTTTCATACCGTAGGGAAATATCTGGAAACACACACCGCTATTTAAATACCAACAACACAGCGTGTATTGTTTGATCTGCTGTCGTGTAAAGGGACATTTGTTTTAAAGTATTCATACTGACTGACTGACTGTCAGACTGACTGACTGACTGAGTGGAACGACTGAATGTCTTTTAGTCAAGTGTTTTTTGTTTGCACCAAAATATCTGCAGTGTGTCATTCATGCTTACATTTGCAGAAAATCTTTTTAAAAAACTCCAAGAAGATTCCAGTTTATCTAGATTCACCAGACTGACGTTCCTCCAGTTTTCTGATCATTTTAAGACGACAGATCAATTAACCAGAGGACGTCTGTGACTCAGCTGATCCTCAGTGAACGTAGCTCCAGTAAAACATGCAAAAGCAGCTGTATGTTCCTTTTTATAATCTGAGCTTTTAGAGTTCGTGTGAAGAAAAGAATCGTGACATGAAACGTGCACACCGACCAGCAGAGACACAAAAGGCACTGTAGATCCCACTCCGATGTTTTCTGTTTGTTTAAGATGTAAACGTCGTCAGCATTAAACCGAATCAGAGCTCCACTTCCTCCCGCTGCACTGAGTCCACCTGTGTGTCCAGGTGTCCATGCTCAGACTCTGAGTCTGCGGGACGACTCCAGTTAAACCACATTTCAAATCAGTTCATCAAACACACGTTGAAGTTTAGTTGTGTGAAACTTTCTGGCTTTAAACTTCAGTTTTCTGACCTGTAAACTTAAACTGAGCTGATTGGGAAAAGTGAGGTTTTCCACCTCACACAAAGACTGACTTTACTTTATGTTTGTTAATCTGAAGATTATTTTCTTGATTAATCGTTTGGTCTATAACACATGAGAAAACAGAGAGAAAATCCTGTCACAGTCTCCTGGAGCCCAAAGAGACTTCATCAAACGTCTTGTTTTCTCCAAACAACATCTCCAAATCTAAAAATATTCACGTTATTAAAATGTGAGATCGAGGAAAGCAGTGAATCGTCACATTTTAGAACCTAGAAATGTCACATTTTTGCTTTAAAAAAACTGAAACAATTCGTCATCAAAATAGTCGCAGATTAATTCTCACTCGATTTAACTGGCTAATGGTCGCAGCTCCAGTCGGCACAGAAACATGAAGCATTAACCTCGTCTGGTCACGTTTGAAGTTCGCAGTCATTTGCTCAATATTTCAGTGTTTTGGTAAAACTTTTTAGGACTCAATTTCCTGTAGATTTCATGTAAATGCAGGAAGACACTGTTCAGTCTGTGCTACAGTACTGTAATACATCTGTTAGAGCTGCGTTTCAAGTCGAATTGGAAAATGAAATAAACACCTGGTTACTCAGAAATTACTTATAACAGGGTTCCCATCGTCATGAAAATCCCAAAACATGTTTCGTGTCACCAGCAATGACGTCCTAATAAGACTTCGCTATGCTGCGTGATCGTTGAAATGTCACTATTATCATGTGATACTCATGAACCAGACTGACATTATCGCTTAGGCCACACCCCATTTTGGGCCACTGATCCACTCGGCAAGGGAGATTGACCTTAAATTATTAAGTTGTTGTTGTGAATGCTCAGGGTCAGACAAGGTCACAAAACAATTATTAGGCATATCAACAAAACAAAGAAATTAAGAAACTATGATCCAAACAAGTCAAATTGCATTGAAATCTACAGGAAGTTAGATTTTCTGGCCTCTCCAAAGGGGTGTGGCCTCGATGATGTGTGACGTAAGTGCATGTGCCGGTCTGGTCTTTTGGTGTACGCAGGTATTTGGCAGTGGTAGTAAAGTTAGCAAGCGCTAGCAGTTTTCTAATCCACAAATGCCTGGGAAATACATATATGACTGTATCACTATACAGGTCCATCTTTAACTACCTAAATACAAAAATGGAAATGGGGTAAAATATTTGGGCATTATTATTATTATTATTATTATTATTATTAGGAAAATTTATGGCAAAAAATCTGCAGGAACCCTGTTGTGAGTGGGGACTATTTTGCCCTGAACGTAGCCTCCCAGGCTGTGCACCTCCTCTCATCTAATGCTGCATTCTTAGATGGTTAAATTCAACTTTATTTAGCACCTTTCTTACAAACATGCAGCCCAAAGTGCTTCATACAGCAAAACTGAAATAACATGCAAAAAATAAAAATAAAGATAAATAATTTTTAAAAATTACAAGACTAAAAAAGTACAACAATAAAATGTTAAAAATCAATAAATAAAAGTCAGTAAAATAAAATAAACACTAGGGATAAAAATCGGGTGAAAAACAATGATTAAGGCTTTAACATGACTCCAGTTAAAAGCAGATTAAAAAAAATAGATTTGGGGGTTTGAGCAGGTGGAGAAGGTAAAGGGATGGTCTGCCTGGGAGTCTGAATTCAGGCAAAAATGTCCCACGAGCCCAAAGAGGCAAACATTAAGTCAGATATCCTTTGAGCATTAATGTTAATGAACTGACAGCAGATACCCAGTTATTGTGATGTAAACAAAAAAACACAAATTAAATGTCTTACAAAATATAAAAAATATTTCCAGAGTCGATCAGTAAAGAAAATTTTCCTGCTTGAAATTTGGACGTTTTTTAGCGTTAAAGTTTTGAGCGCAGCTTTTAGCTCCTGAAAAGTTTCCCAAATTCAAAATGTGGCCTTTTTGTGACGGCGGATAAAAAGCTCAAACATCAAAGTGTTAAAACTACATCCTGTCAGATCGGACGGCAGAAGACGAATTTAACGTTGAATGTGGTGTTTAGAGTTGTGTCCTCATGGTTCTCATTATATAAATATAGTCGGACCTTCGCTTCACGTCCGTGTTCATCGTCCGATTCTTCCTCTGCCGTCTGATCTTTTCTCACCGCTAACCGTCAGTCTGTGTCTCCGGCCTTTTTAAGGCAGATCTGTGACCAGGTCGTCCTATTGTTATGTTGTTGTTAAGGTGGAACTGTGACCCGGTCCTTCTATCTACTGTACTGTTTTTGACTTCTTCAAAGAAACGTTTGTTGTGTATTTTATTTGTAATGTTATTATTGCTAAACAGTAGCTTGGGGCTGGTTTCACGTGTTCATCCAAATCGCTGCCGACCGATCTCCTGCCGAATCTTCAGCTTCCAGCGTCGCTCGGCCTCCCGGGGTTTCTGGGTTTAACTGTGTAAATGTCTATAAATATATTTTTTTGTATGTATGCCTTTCCTAATGATCTGGAGAAGATAGATGTTATTTTTATATATTGCAGCGGATTTTTTGTAAGTATTTTATACTTTTGATATGGTTCTCTGTAAAACAAGAGTATTATGTAAATATAGTTCTTTAGAAACACATCTGTTGTCCGTGTCTTTCTGTGTGTGTGTGTGTGTGTGTGTGTGTGTGTTGACATCAGGAGGAATAATCTGCGACTCATCTGACATCACTAGTAGTTAATTTAAAGTGAGCCATCTTTTATAAAACGATGACCACCTCTTACATCGTCAAACCTTTAACATTTTCTGTAAAATTAAACATTAAACATATTAAAGAGCAGATTAAAGGGACAGATAGGTTTTATAAAGTGAAGTTGTATACAGTGCTTATCCTTAGACAGTTACACAGTAGATCAACAGTTTTCAAACTTTTTGTGCCCAAGGAGCGGTGACAAATAGGTTAAATTAAATTACATTTTTTACATTTCCATCCATCCATTTTCATCCTCCCATCCGGGGCCATGTCTCGGGGGCAGCAGGCTGAGCTAAGCACTTTAGACGTCTCTCTCCCCGAGGTGTTCCCAGGCCAGATGAGACGTATAATCCCTCCAGCGTGTTCTGTGTCTGCCCTGGAGCCTCCTCCAAGAATGGCCACTTTAACGTGGTGGAGGGGTTTGCATGTCCCCGTGATCCTGGGAGCTGTGTTGTCGGGGCTAACAGCCCCTGGTAGGGTCTCCTGAGGCAAAGTGGTCCCAGAGGAGGGGCTAGACTAAGAGTGGTTCAAGAAAACACTGATGAAACAGACTTGTAGAACTTTGAGCACCTCGTCTGATATGGGGACAGGGTCAGCCTGAAAAACTAACATGGAGCTGCTGTCCTGTGGGCCCACCACCCACGGGGACAGGAGTCAGGATTCGGTGCATTCTGGGCGTGTTGATCCCTGGCGTCACGGATACTGATACAGTCGATTAAAAAAAATCATCCCTAACTTTTTGTATAGACCCAGTTGAATATTGCAATAATAATGTGTGGTTATCACATGACACACCATCTGAGAACCACTGCAGCTGATGTCAGCAGACCAGAGTCCAACATGGAGGCTGAGACATCTGCTGTGGAGGGGTCGGACACAAAATGTATTTTAAACACCTAAAAAAAAAAATCAATGTCCGTTCAAGTGGACACCATAATGAGAGTATTTTCCCCACTTCACCTTTCCATCAGACCGTCTGTTCCAACGGAAAAGCAGTTAACGGCTTCAGTTCCCCATCTCTGCTCTCGTCAGAGTCACCAGACTCCATTGACAAAACCAGTGATTTAAGCTCTCTGAACACAGGAGCTGCTGGTCTACTGCTGCTTCAGTCGGTCAGTCAGTTTATGTCATTGTGTGACTTTGGTGTTTAAAGGGTTCATTTGGATTCACCAAACTAACAATAACAGAAACTAACTGGCTGATGGAGGCAGCAGTCGACCAGCAGCTCCTGTGTTCAGCAATGTAAAATCACTGTTTTTCTCAATGGAGTCTGGTTGTGAAGAGAGAGATACAACGGCTTAATTTTCCTGTTGGAAATCAGTGTCTGACAATAAAATTCTCTCAATGTGGCAAACACTTAAACTGATATTGATTTTTTTTTAGGTGACTTAAATACATTTTATACAATTATATTAAACATTTATTATATATATAATATTTAATGCATCCCTCTAAATCCTACACACTGGACTTTCAACAGTATCTACTTTGTTGTCTCTAACAAAAGATTTCAACTAAATATTTTTGATCCAAGAACTTTTATTAAAGTTTAAAAGCAGAAATTCTTTGTCCAGAAACATCCACCTCACCTGTGTGGGCTGGTCACTCACCTGGCTAACTGTCAGTCTTTGCCCCGCCCCCCTGCAGGTGTGCTCTCTGCCAGTGTTACCTGCCTGTACCCTCAGACTGTGTTTCAGTGCTCAGGTGTGTGTGTGTGTGTGTGAGTGTGTGTCTGCCTCCTGCCTGTCGCTCTGACTCGCCATCCCGCTGCAGAGATGTCGGAGGACGCAGTCGGCCTCGGTGCTGTGACCGTGCTGGGCATCCTGGAGCAAGGTAAGAGGGCATGCTGGGAAATGTGAGAGGAGACTGGGTGGACTGGTTTAATGTGGAGGGAGATGACTGGAGGCTGGTTGTATTTCAAACTGTCCTAACCCATACGTGCTTTTAAATGATGCTCACAGTGTTTGAATTTGTCTTATTTAATTGATTTTATTTTTTTCCAATTGATTTTTATTTTTTAAATTATTTTAGTATTTTTTTGTGTTCTTATAATCAGCCCGTCTGCCTTCAGCTTTTCTCTGCTTCCATTTTGTCGTATGAGCAATGAGCTCTTTTTATGAATCAACTTTGCATTTACTACAAACACACTGACCTTTGATCTGAACACACAGCTGCTGAGTTTAATCAGCCACGTCTGACACACACAAACATCAGATATGATTTATAACACTTTGAAGCACATAGAGAGAAGTTAGATATTTGATACTGTAGATGGACTTAACCTGTTTCTGTGTGTGTGTGTGTGTGTGCAGCCTATTTCTCTCTGCAGGTGATCTACGCCAGGAGGAAGTACTCGGTGTCTCCGCCCGCCACCACTGGACCGCCAGAGTTTGAGAGGGTCTTCAGAGCTCAGTCAGTTTTGTTCTGAATTTATTTTTCCACAGTTCATTAAAATCTGCAGCTCAGTAACAAAACTAACTCAACTACAGTTTAGCCCAGAGTGTGTGTGTGTGTGTGTGTGTGTGTGTGTGATATAATAATCAAATATTTGACCCACTTGGAGCCAGACTTTTATCTTGGACCCTGCAGGAGAGGACGGAGACTCATGGTGTCAGAAAACAAGGACATGGTGTCCGTGTCATGTTTCCACAGCTACAGTGAAACACTCAAATATTAGAGTTTAAAAAAAAACAATAGAAGAAGAAAAGCTTCCAATCTTCACACTGAGAAAAGCTGGAACTTAAATATTTGACGTTAAACGAGATTAAACAAAGAAACTGATCATTAAAAATGTCACTGATTACATTTCTGTCAGTTAACCGGGGTTCAGCCACCTGACATGACGTCAAATACGCATCATGAAACTGGACGTTCAAGTTTCCTCTTTTTTGCTGTTTTGAAAATTACTTTGTGGACTTTAAATCAGAATAGTTTAATCAGAGCAGACGGACTGATCTGGTTTAATATGATAAAAAGAGACTGGAGACGTATTGTTTTATCATAAACTGTCCTCTCTCTCTGATGTTAATATAGAAAATGACCAAAATGATTCTGAACTCAGGAAACAAATTTTAATATTTAGAGACATATTTACATATTTTCATTTTACAGTGCCAATATATATGTATTTAGATTATTAGTTTAATTTTTTCCCCATAAAAATCACTTTATCTTCTCACTGGTGATGTTTGTTGTAAGTGTTTAAATTATTTTAGCTTGTGTTATATCCTATGCTTTGGATTTCACTTACTCATCATTATTATTATGATTATTATTATTATTATTGTATTTAATTTGATATATTTAATAAATAATAGTAATAGAATAATAATTCTATATGAATTATATATATTTATATTTTAATATATTATATATGTGTATATATGTATATAAAATATTTTATTTCATTTTATTGTATATGCATTTAATAATATTTATTTAATAATATTTTTAATAATGATAATAATAATAATAATTAAGTAATAAAACAATAATTGTATATATATATATATATATATATATATATATATAATGTGTATTATTATTATTTAATTTGATATATTTAATAAATAATAATAATAATTATAATAAAATAATAATTATATATTAATTATATATATTTATATTTTAATATAACATATTATATATATATATATATATATGTGTGTGTGTGTGTATATATGTATATAAAATATTTTATTTCATTTTATTTAATGTATTTATTTAATAATATTATAATATTTTTAATAATGATAATAATAATTTAATAATAAAACAATAATTGTATATATATATATATATATATATATATATAATGTGTATTGTTATTATTATTATGACTAATAATAATAATAATAAAAATTCACTTTTGTTGGTTGCATTTATTTAATTATATTCTTAGTAATGATAATAAATTATTATTATATTATTATAACAACCTCTGTTTGCTGTTGCTGTTAAGTAGTGGAAGAAGTAATCAGATTTAATTCAGAAAAAGTAGAAATACTTTGTTCTAAAATACTCCACTACAAGTAAAAGTCCTACATTTAAAATGTTACACAAGTAAAAGTATTTTGAGCAAAATACCAAAAAAAGTATCAAAAGTAAAAGTATTCAGTATGAAAGGGTCTCTGTCCAAAGTGTTTTATTATTATATACGATTATATTTTCTGTTTTTATCACCAATAAATTCATGTCAGAGTATTTTAATAATTTGTGTATTACTGAGTACATTAGTAGTATTAATACTGCATCATATCATATTCATATATGTCATTGTTTTTAATGTAAAAAGTAAATATAGGTGTCAATAAATGCAGTGAAGTAAAAATATAAAGTAACATAAAATGGAAATACTAGTACAAATACCTGAGAACTGTTGCTCCCTGTGAGAACGTCTTCCTCACCACTTCACTCTGAATGAACACATGAACTCCTGTCTCCTTCTGTGTGTCAGAGCCAACTGTTCAGAGTATTTCCCCATCTTCATCACCGTCCTGTGGACGTCTGGAGTCTTCTTCAGCCAAGGTGACCATCTCACACACACACACACACACACACACACACACACACACACAGAGTCTTCAGCTCATGTCTCTGTCTGTGTTGCAGGTGTGTCTTCAGTCTGTGGGCTGCTCTATCTGTACGCACGCTTCAGATACTTTCATGGATACTCACAGTCTGCACAGGGACGGTAAGACACACCTACACCTGTCTGTCTCTCTGTCTATAGGAGACACCTACACCTGTCTGTCTCTCTGTCTGTCTGTAGGAGACAACTACACCTGTCTGTCTGTCTGTAAGAGACACCTACACCTGTCTGTCTCTCTGTCTATAGGAGACACCTACACCTGTCTGTCTCTCTGTCTGTCTGTAGGAGACAACTACACCTGTCTGTCTGTCTGTAAGAGACACCTACACCAGTCTGTCTCTCTGTCTATAGGAGACACCTACACCTGTCTGTCTCTCTGTCTGTCTGTAGGAGACAACTACACCTGTCTGTCTGTCTGTCTGTCTGTAGGAGACAACTACATCTGTCTGTCTGTAAGAGACACCTACACCTGTCTGTCTCTCTGTCTATAGGAGACACCTACACCTGTCTGTCTCTCTGTCTGTCTGTAGGAGACACCTACACCTGTCTGTCTCTCTGTCTATAGGAGACACCTACACCTGTCTGTCTCTCTGTCTGTCTGTAGGAGACAACTACACCTGTCTGTCTGTCTGTAGGAGACACCTATACTTGTCTGTCTGTCTGTCTGTCTGTCTCTCTGTCTGTCTGTAGGAGACAACTACACCTGTCTGTCTGTCTGTCTGTCTGTAGGAGACACCTACACCTGTCTGTCTCTCTGTCTGTCTGTAGGAGACAACTACACCTGTCTGTCTGTCTGTCTGTAAGAGACACCTACACCTGTCTGTCTGTCTGTCTGTCTGTCTGTCTCTCTGTCTGTCTGTCTGTAGGAGACAACTACACCTGTCTGTCTGTCTGTCTGTCTGTCTGTAGGAGACACCTACACCTGTCTGTCTCTCTGTCTGTCTGTAGGAGACACCTACACCTGTCTGTCTGTCTGTCTGTCTGTATGAGACACCTACACCTGTCTGTCTGTCTGTCTGCCTGTCTGTAGGAGACACCTACACCTGTCTGTCTCTCTGTCTGTCTGTAGGAGACACCTACACCTGTCTGTCTGTCTGTATGAGACACCTACACCTGTCTGTCTGTCTGTCTGCCTGTCTGTAGGAGACAACTACACCTGTCTGTCTGTCTGTCTGTCTGTAGGAGACACCTACACCTGTCTGTCTGTCTGTCTGTCTGTCTGTCTGTCTGTAGGAGACAACTACACCTGTCTGTCTGTCTGTCTGTCTGTCTGTCTGTAGGAGACAACTACACCTGTCTGTCTGTCTGTCTGTCTGTCTGTCTGTAGGAGACAACTACACCTGTCTGTCTCTCTGTCTGTCTGTCTGTCTGTCTGTCTGTCTGTCTGTAGGAGACACCTACACCTGTCTGTCTCTCTGTCTGTCTGTAGGAGACACCTACACCTGTCTGTCTGTCTGTCTGTCTGTATGAGACACCTACACCTGTCTGTCTGTCTGTCTGCCTGTCTGTAGGAGACAACTACACCTGTCTGTCTGTCTGTCTGTCTGTCTGTAGGAGACAACTACACTTGTCTGTTTGTCTGTCTGTCTGTCTGTCTGTAGGAGACACCTACACCTGTCTGTCTGTCTGTCTGTCTGTCTGTCTGTAGGAGACACCTACACCTGTCTGTCTGTCTGTCTGTAGGAGACACCTACACCTGTCTGTCTGTCTGTCTGTCTGTCTGTCTCTGTCTGTAGGAGACAACTACACTTGTCTGTCTGTAGGAGACACCTACACCTGTCTGTCTGTCTGTCTGTCTGTCTGTCTCTCTGTCTGTAGGATACAACAACACCTGTCTGTCTGTCTGTCTGTCTCTCTGTCTGTAGGAGACAACAACACCTGTCTGTCTGTCTAAATGTTTTAGGTAATACAGAACACAGATACATGGAACTGTGATTTGGTTTCATCTTTAGTTTCAGATACTTTGATTGATTGATTGATTGATTGATTTATTGATTGATTGATTGATTGATTACCTGTCCCTCTCCTCAGGCTGGCTCCTCTGTATCTCAGCGCTAAGGTCCTCTGGGTTCTGATCGGGTTCTCGTGTCTTGGCGTGTTCCTCGCCTTCTGCAGAGTCTACCTGGATGTGGACCTGCTGCAGGCGCTCTGCTCTGCCCTCAGTGTCGTCTGAAAGGAAACTGTGGTTCTCTGAGGTGTGAACTCTCAGGGGTCAAAGGTCAGACATCAGGAGGAAATTCAACTCTTTTTTTAATTTGTGATAATAAAAACATATTAAACTCTTTACAGGAAATTTATTGTGTTTCTCCTCAATAATGAATAATAATGATAAATATTTGTTCTCTGCTGGACGTTTGGTTTGTTTATTATGTTCTTTTAATAAAGTCGTTCATTCACTCATGTGATCGTCATGTGACACTTCAAACTGTAAACAAAACTCTAAAATGTACATTACATTAATTTTTTTGTAACTTAAGTCCCACAGGTTGTTAAAGAAGAGTCTTGCAGCTGTGATGAAGAACAGCACAAAGAGAAAACACACTGTACAGTATGAAGTTACAGCTTCACTTGTCACCACAAGGTGGCAGCAAAACATGGTGATAAACACTGAAGGGAATATTTTACTTTTTACTGCACTCACGAGAGGATGGCCCTCCAGCAATGTGTTGGGCGGAGACTGGGCCCTTATGAGTGATTGTTACCTTGGAAATCTGCTTGTGTTCAAAGAAGAAGTCTCACTAAATTAAAAACCATTTACTATATACGCCCTTAAAATAGATAAACCCATCTCTGCCTTGTTTATTTTTTCTTTATTTGTAAAATAGTCATCTATAACAAAACTATATGATTATTCTATAACTACAAAGGAGCTACTAAAATTGTAAATTAATATTTTTTTTATTTTATTTAGTATTTTTTGTCATATACAGATATGCAGTGATGGTTGCTGGGTAATGTGTATGTTAATGTATGTCAAGTTTCTGATCATGTGGTGGGCCCACAATAATTCTGATAATAATAATAATAATAATAATAATAATAACAACAACACATTTATTCATAGCCGCCTTTCAAAGCACTCAAGGACACCTTATGAGACACAGCTAAAAAAAAACAAGCAAAGACAAATTAAAGGTCAAAGGTTCATTTATTGTCACTCAGTACATGTCTGCACACTGCAGAGCGAGATATTGTGTGGTTAAAAGTAACCTGCAATATTCAGCTTTTCTCTGAACTTATTTTTAGATGATACAAACCAGGGGGAGGAAGTCCCGCCCACAATCAGGTGTAGCATTTATGTGGGCTCCCGTGCAACCAAACCACCCATGAAACCCCAACCAAGTTAGCATCGTTAGCCGACTATAGGTAGCCTGGAAATCCAGACCAAATCTAGATAGCCTCGCGTCACCAGGCTCTTCACGTACGGGGACGAGCCTGGTTTCCATTCACTCTAAATTTTGTCTGGATTCTGGTTCCGGTCTAGAGAGTGGATACGGAATTCACCAAAGTAAAACTTTAAATTCTGGCGCACCATCGATTTGGGGTGATGAGGGGTGTAAGAAAATCGATTAACTTAATGGCTTGGGGCTTTTCTTGTAAATCATATTCTTTAAATTAAAAAGTTTCACTGCATTTTTATTAGCTTGGTGCTTTTATTTTGACGGAAAGGCGCATCCATTGAATCCATTGATCCTGTCTCTCTCGCCCTGGTTCCAGTTCCTTACCAAAACGGCCATTAACGGCCCCAGACTAAAATCTAGAAAGATTTAGGGTCTGGCTATGAGTAATGCAAAAAGGCCCAACTCAAGGGGCGGCACCAAGCATGCATTTGAAAATATCACTGCATGCAATTGGATAACACTACGACCAATCAGAACAATACACGGGGTGACGTATACGCTTAGCTACCAGTGGAGCTAACTGGTAGATTAGACTCTTGCCGTATCCGGTCGGCAAAACAGCAAAAATGTCCTCCTTGCAAAGGAAAGATTCGAGCGCCGTCTTCTGTTCCTCTTTTAGAGAAAAAGCCAAGTCTAACTCGTTCATTGTAGCGGCCAAAGCCGTTTCTAACAGCTGGTGTTCATCCGTAGCCATCTTGCAATGTTTACTGACTGATTCTGGACTTCGTCGTCGCAGCGCTGTCGTCATCTGTTTAGCTCGCCTCTGGCCCGCCTATATCAGATACACCGATGTGATTGGTGCAGCTCGGCTCCAACGGCATGGGTAATGAGCATCATTACTGATTGACAGAGTGACTCGCTGAGCAAATTCAAATTGTGCTCTCGTGAGAACTCTGGATTTCCAGGGTAAGTCATGACACCAACGAAGAGGAAATTATTGGACCTGGAGCCGGCCTGCTCGGTCGCCGGTAAGCGATCTTGTGGTGGCCATATTGCTCCGCCGTATTCCTGTCTGTGACCCCCGTTCAACCCACAACCGGCAGGATTCGCCTTTCATTTCTGCTGCTGGTTGAAATCTGTACTCGCACAGCGTGCTCCTGAATGATTTCTTTTGCTCGCACAAAACTATTTTTAGTCGCAAATGCGAGTAAAATGCTCGCACAGTAGAGCTCTGTGGAAAACAAATCACTGCCAACAAGTAAAAAGAAATAAATAATAACTTTCACTGCTCAAAGATACTCAATAGCTCAGCTAATACCTGAAATGTCACTGGAAAACAAACCACTGCAGCAGCTCGTTGAGTGCCAGGTGGCCAGCGCGCGCCGTTATTGGATGGCGCATGGACACTCACCCTCTTGTGACTGGACTTTGAACTTATCCCGCAGTAGTGGTGCCGTGAGGTACTGTAGTACTACGGTACTCCAACATGATGGTATCATATGTACCGTGGTGTTTAAGTACCGCAGTCTACCATTAATACCAGTATACTGTGCAACACTACTTTACTCATATGACACCAGAATGACTTCTGCAGTTGTAACTTTGGGCAAAGATAAAAGTGACTGTGAGAAAATGTGCTGTCCAGGCTTCAGAGCGGCAGTTCAAACAGCAAAAGATTGCTGTGGCGCATACGAAAGTAGTGACCGGAACTGGGGACTCCCTACTTCGGTCATGGCCACCATTTTGTGAAATAGGTGAATTACAACCGTGCTGATGCACAGCAGAGCAGCACTCCCTCTGCTATGATGTTGCTGAATTGTGTTTTACACAGGATTTCATGGTTTCAGTCAAATTATCTGAACCATTGAATTGTGGAGGATCAAGCAGAGCTTAGTTTTAACATTTATATTTTAATCTTAAAAACAATGATGAAGGCACAACAGATTGAAATGGTATAGCCTAAAATGGTATAATGGTAGCCTATATCTTAAACGTTATTATCTTTGTAGTTTTGGAACAATAAACTAAAATAAAACCAAATCCAGTATAATAAGATGAAATGAAATAACGCTTCTACCTCTTCCACAACAACAGCAAAGTGGTAAACTAATTACAAAACAAACAAAGCAGCAATTAAAATTGTACAATGTAAAAGATAAAATAAATTAAAACATCTGAATTAACATATGAATTAGGCCTAAGAGAGAAGAGGAAAAAAGATTAAAGATTAAAATATTATAATAGGGATGAAGCAATATTACAAACTAACTGAACTCATATTGTTGTCTGTAAAGATTTGTCGTTTTTTAATCGTCTACAGACAGAATTGAGTTTGTCCTCCTCTTCTTCTTGTTCTTCCTTTTCTTCTCCTCTCTTCTTCTTCATCTTCTTCTTCTGTGTGTCTGAGCTCATGACAGACACAAAAAGCTGCTGTCACCTGATCTGTTGACCATCAGTCTGACTCCACCCACTGCTCCACCTGAGCAACAGGTATCAGTTACTGCTGATGGTGCATTCAGGGGCCGTCAGAACAAAAATCTAAACTGTTGTTCTGTTTCAGATGTTCAGATAAAGTTAAGGTATTTTTACTGAAAGTAAAATAAAAACCTGAGTCACATCTGATATGAAAACGCATCATCTCACTTTCCTCTGCTGTTGTTCACAGCAGCCTGGGATGATCATATTTACTATAGCACCTGAAGGCAGCATTCCTCACCTGCCGCCTGTTACCAGAGATGTTCTATTGAGAAGATGAGTCACTCTGTTAACATCTCCAGACACAAACAGCAGATGTTACCATAGTGACACGTGTATTACAAAGGAAGGTTTAACTTAACTTGCACATAACTCTACAATTAAAATGTATGTCATTTAAATAGACACACAGAATGTTTCTTAATCACTGATCAATCTGACCAATATTCTGTTTAACGTAGCTCACTGACAGTTTCATGTGTCACTGTTAACATGTGTGATGTTCAGAAATATATTCAAATGACTTTTGTGAATGTCTAAATTGTTTTCCAGTGACGTTGTGTTGAGAAACATTATTTCTGCCCGGAGTTTGTTCAGAGGCGACGTTTTAAAGACACATTTAAAGATCATGGTTTTGGTAAATTGTTGATAATTTCATCGAAGGTCTTAAATCACAAAAAGAAACACACAGATCGGCGTAATAAATAAATACAAAACACAAAGCAATATAATGCGTAAGCAGCAAAAAGAAGCAAAAATATAATGAAGAGACGTCTGATATGACGAATGCTCATTAACGTTTCCTCATTGTATTGATGGAATATATGAACTGGTGTTTCTGAAACAACATGTTTGCTGTAGCTGATTAGTTTTACATACTGTAAGGTATATTTGAATTTAATTAAGAGGAGACAGAGTTTAATTTCTTAAAGTTAGCATATGAGCTAACTATATTATGATGCATTCAGTTTGCACTGGGAAGCTGAAATTTCTGAGTTTCCAGTCAGAAAATTCAACTGTAAGCCCCCTGAAGATGAATTTCTGACTCAAAACGTTGGAGGAATCTCACCCTCACCAACCCAGGCCTCAAATCCAAGATGGTGATTGCGCAACAACAGTGTGGGTTAGGTAACATAACCATGGTGTAACTCCAGATTCAGAGTTCAGGCGCAGCCGTCAAGTCAAGTCAAATTTATTTATATAGCACATTTAAAACAACCCGGGTTGACCAAAGTGCTGTACAGTTCCTCCAAATATAAATAAATGAATGAATGAATAGCACAAACAACATAAATTATCAATAAAATCAACAATAGGTTTAGACAATAAAACATCAAAACTAGAGTAAAGGTAAAATACAAATAAAAGCTATAAAAGACATGTCCGTCTCAACAAGAGGTGAAAGCAAGCAAAAACAGGTAGGTTTTTAAAAGAGATTTAAAGTGTTCCAAAGTTCGGGCTGCCCTTATATGGAATGGTAAAGTATTCCATAAATTTGGCGCCACAGCGGAAAAGGCTCTGTCACCTTTGCTTTTCAGTTTTTTATTTCAGTGTATTTCAGTGTTTTCAGTTCATGAAAGTTAATTTCAACATTTTGGCCATCTAAAACAGTCGTGATCCGGTAGTCGTGTGACCTTGGAAGCAGCTGGATATTCAGTTTTTCTGGTAAGTACATTTTGTTTTAATGGTTTTAAAAATGTAGCCTACATAAAAAAAAAGTCCCAAAGTCCTCAAATGTGTACTATCTAGCGGCATCTTAGCTTGCTACTGTTGCTAAACTTGTTATAGTTTGTAAGGCATGTCAAAATACAAATGTTATTAATCATAAATAAACACGTTTCAACCATGATGTGATCAGGTTTTGAACCTTGTCCACTTTTGTGTCATGGTCGGCTGCAGACTGCATAATGGCTGCATGACAAAGATGGCTGCCATCTTGTTTTTACATAGATTAGTGTATTGTGTTCTTACTACCGTTATCCTTGTGCTGCTTACCTTGTCATGATGGGGAAGCTTGTGTGTCTCCGTGACCCGGGTAGCTATACTGACGGGGGCTTAACCCCCGGCAGGTTCAACCATGTCGGGCAGGTATCCCGGGTAGAGTCCAGACAAAAATCAGCAGCTGGTCCTCCAGGTTGGGGGTTGGGCGTGGGGCCAACGACCCCACCCTGTAAAAAAACACAACATGTTATGGAAACTAAGACGATCACTACTACCATCACGGACCCAGCAGTGGACTTGAGCCAACCCATTGGCAGCATGAACTCTCCTGATGAAAGCCTCCAGCAGGAAGTCAGGAGAGGGAAAGATAGTCTAAGCTAAGATCCGCCTAGGTGCATGGAATGTCCGCACAATGTTCGAGACATCCAAAACAGCACAGGTCACTGGTGAAATGAGGAGACACAAGCTGGACATACTAGGAATTAGCGAATGCCGATGGACCGGCTGTGGACGCCAAGATCGAATCCCAAAGGTCGCACTGAGATGGACCCCAGCTGGGAAAAGGAGTCAAGGTCGACCCAAAACAACCTGGCGACGAACCGTGACCGCCGAGCTGAAGGAGATGAACCTTACATGGGGCGAGGCACAGCATGCAGCGCAAGACAGGTCCCGATGGAGGCAGATTGTCGAAGCCTTATGTCCCACCTGGGACGGAGAGGATTAAGTAATTAAGTAAGTTTGTACTAACACCTGATCAGTGGTTCCCAGCTGGTGGATCATGGTCCAAAAGTGGGTCAGGGGTCCATTCTGAAGTCACTCGCAAACGTGTCAAGTTTGTAAAAACTTTTATTTGTAACTACAGTGAATTTCCAGCACAGAGCTTTTATTTTGAAGTGCAGTTTCCTGCTGTACAGTGAGTGACTAATGGTCACTCACTCAATGGTAAGTATGATGCTGAATGTATTTAACTGTGTGGACCTTTAATGACTAAGGAGAAATCTGGACCCATGGCTAGACCAGTTTGGAGCCAGTTGTCTAGATGGCACAAAAGAGTGTCTACAAATGCGGACAACAGGCCCAAGTTAAGCAGAATGAAGGATAAGGTCCAGTAAACCCAAAATGTAACGTCCTAATACGAGGACACAGGATCTCAGGAGGATATTCACCCTGCCCTCAAAGCAAACAGAGAGGGGAGGTGGTTTGTTTAGTTTGTCTCCTGCAGTGGAGGCGGAGTGAGAGCTCTTTGTTTTCTGTCCTATCTGTGCAGTGATCAGAGGCAGCAGGAGGCAGCAGGAGGCAGAGATCCGCAGCTGACAGACAGAGGAGACGCTGCTGCAAACATCCCTCTGACTTTATTCATTCTTCATCTTCACTTTCTTCTCCATCAAACCCAGTTTAACCAGCAGCAGAGGGGACCGCAGACCCACTGATGTCAGGCTGAACTCTGCTCTGCTCTTTTATTATTTACATCATCATTATAATTTATATCTGAAGTGTTTGTGGTGGTCGCGGAGATGCCGGTGCAGATCCCGGACGACTCGGACTTCTCCTCGTTCAAAGATCAGTGTCTGAGCGGAGACGGATGGATCAGCCGCTACAACAAGGGAGGAGTGACGGTGTGGTGCCGAGAGGAGGAGAGCAAGACGGTGCAGAAACTCAAGGTGAGGACTTACTGCTCTTCATCATCATAATCACGGAGTTACTCCTCTTCATCATCATTACATTAACTATCACAGCCTCCTGTGAGGGTCTGACTGCTCCCACATCAGCTACTGTCACCATGACATCAGTCTGTCCGGGTTAAATTACACTGTGTAAATAAAGTCTAAAAGTCTGTGTGTCAACGAGCTGAGACCAGCTGGTTTTTCAAAGTAAAAGTTTACATCGTTAAGGTGTTTAATAGCTGTATTGAACTCCTGATGATTATAAAAGATGAATGGATCTCCACAGTGACTGAAGCTTTCAGGTGAATTTAATGAGAGGAAGTGAGTAGAGCTGCAACAATTGATCTATTCCTGATGGACAAAAAAATAAATAGATAAAAAAATAAGTTTAAATAAATTTAAAAAAAAACAAAAAGAAAAGAAAATTAATAAATAAATAAAATACAGTAGAATGAAATACAAATAATATAAAAATAAATAAAAAGCAAAGGAAAAAAAATAGAAACTCAAAGGAAAAATATGAAAAATATAATAAATATATCTTGGTTTTGGACTGTGGTTAAATAAAACAAATATTTCTTCAGACTCTGGGAATTGTCGTTTTTTTTAAAAAAAATACTATGTTCTGACATTTTAAAGACAAAACAGTTACTAGATTAATTGTGAATGATTGACAATGACAAAAATTATTAGTTGTGTAGCCTTAGAAATAAGACACTTCCTACAAAACTCCAAATCTCCAGCAAACAACCAGAAACTGAAGGACTAATTATAATGATACCATCGGGTATGAATTTCACATTAAAATATTAGCTTTACAGGGATAAAATAAATCCGGTAAATCTACTTATTATTACAGTTTAGCACATATAAAATCCTGCTGCACAAACAGGTTCAAAGATAAAATGAGTCGTCTTAAAATTACATCATAAAACCAGGGTGTCTGCAGGTCCTTAAAAAAGTTTTCAAATGTCTTAAATTAAACGTCACAACAATAAAGACCTTAAAAGTCATTAAATAGCCTTAATTTTGTATTTGTTAGGTCTTAACTACTACAGACGTTTCATCTTTTTTAATTTGATTATCCATTTTTTAATGTCTTTTCTGAAAATGAGTGAAGCCTTTCTGTGTAAAAATCCACATTTATAATGTTACAAATCTTTAAAAAACTAAAACACTGTCATTTTGCTTCATACTTGGTAAAATGTAGACTCACTTAACTCACTCTAATAACCACATTCCTACATAACACCTTAGCTGTGATGCTTGAATAACGAAAACATGATTTGTCCAAAAATCTGTCCTAAATCGGGTTAAAATGTGTCTTGAATGGGTCATAAAAAGCATTAAATTTAACTGTCTGATACCTGGAGACACCCTGAAAATGTTTTTCAAAACATTCTCAACTCAAGGTCCACTTACTGTTTATGTGCCAGAGCTTTCAGCAGCATCTGGCAGTCAATGGATGAAGTTTGTGCAGTTGTCATGGAGATGACTTGGCTGATGTCACGTAACTTCAGTTTGAAAAGTGTGAGAATTAAGCCAAAGTTTGTGTTTGTCTATCTTTTGTTTCCACAGATAGGAGTGAAGTTCTCAGACTTTAGCAGAGGAACATAACAGAGACATTAAGAATAAAATATGATGAATTCAATATTAATGAGCTGTTAAACACCACAGACACACTGAAGGGAGATCACACATAAGACATAAAAATATATTAAAAATGAATAATGTGGAGAAACAGATGGTTGACATGAGTGTCAGAGAGCAGTCAGGTCAGACGTGTCAACTTTATTCTTCCTACTTCAGCTCTTCAGACTGAACAGACCGAGTCGGTTGGTTGAATCAACAGTTCCCCCTTCAGTTAGTCAGAGTCAATATTTAGTGACACAGATCTCTGTGTGAGAACTCGTCTGTGTGGTTAAACCAGTTTTAATGTACTGATGTGTAAATCTGAGTAAATATCAGCTGCAGGAACTGGAAACAAAAACACAGTAACTGACCGCAGAGAGCAAACGATCAGCGAGTCAATCAAGGATCACCAAACCCATCAGTTATCCATCAGGTGACAGTCAGCCTCTGGGGACGGTCACGGCCAGTGTTTCAGGAGATCCGGTTAAGATGGCAGATATCCAGGACAAGAGTCCTTCTGTGAGCCGGACATGTTGGCTAACCTCCTGCAACAGATGTGTGTGTATGAATGAAGATACAATTTTTAAAAGCTGATATAAAGCTAAATCATTCATGGATCCCGAGATTAAATTTCAGTCAGTGCATTCCGCCTCTCCTCACTGTACAGCTTGTAGCCATGTAGCCTCGTAGCATGTAGCCTGGGCGCCTGTAGCCCTGCAGTCCGTCGCCCTGAGGCCTGCAGTCCTAGCCTGGGGGCCTGTAGCTCTGTAGCCTGTAGCCCTGCAACTTGTAGCTCTGCAGCCCAGTGACCTGTGGCCCAGTAGCCTTTAGCCTGTAGCCCTGCACCTTGTAGCCCTATAGCCGAGTGACCTGTGGCCCCGTAGCTTGTAGCCCGGGTGCATGTTGCTCTGTAACCCTGTAGCCATGAAGCCTGGTGACCTGTAGCTTTGCAGCTTGTAGCCCTGTAGCCTGGTGACTTGTAGCCCTGACACCTGTAACCCGATGGCTTGTAGCCCTGCAGTCTGTCGCCCTGCAGTCTGTCGCCTTGAGGCCCGTAGTCCTATAGCCTGTAGCCTGGTGTCCTGTAGCTCTGCAGCTTGTAGCTCTGAAGTCTGTTGCCCTGCAGCCTGTAGCCTGGTGACCTGTAGTTCTGGAGCCCTGCAATCTGTTACCCTAAAGCCTGGTGATCTGTAGCCCTGAGGCCTGTAGCTCGTTGGCCTGTAGACCTGAGGTCTGTAGCTTGGTCACCTGTAGCCCTGTAGCCTGGTGACCTGTAGTCTGTAGCCCTGAGGCCTGTAGCCTGGTGACCTCCTGCAGAGGAAAAGCAAACCGGCGCTCAGCGTCAGTGTGCTGAAAAATTCAGAGCGGAAAGGAAAACGTAACGGCTGGAAACTTGAGGATGGAGGTGGTGAGGCGTTCAACCGACAGCAGAGCTGGGAGACGCTCCAACAGAAAGGGGACTGAGACAGAAACAGAAACCAGTTCATGTTCACTTCACAGGTTCTGTTTTCTTTACTGGAGCATTTCCAGTCTGGAGACACACTTTCCCTCCAAATATATCACATATATACACGATCTTCATGTTGTAGCCGTATGTGTTATTTTCACTGGTTAATGGGGGACGTGTCCTCACTTTGATTATTTCAGTTTTTTTTACCTGCAGTCTCTGAACGTTGTCCTCTGACAGTACAGACACCTCAGTGCAGAGGAGAGCAGATCTAAGCAGATCAACAGTTATTACTCAGAGCTCAGAGCAGTGAGCTGAGCAGCAGCCAGTGGAGCAGAGAGTCTGTCTGACTGCTGAAGGTTGTTGTCGCTGTATTCAGCTGAAAGCACCTGCAGCGACGACTCAGTGTGTCAGGTGGAGAAATTATTGAGAATGTATTTGTATTCCTAAAACTGCACTTGAGTTGAACATCATCAAAATGAAATAGTAACAGTAACTTTGCTTTCAACTGGAGATAAATGTGACAGTTATAAAACCATGTGGGAAACTTTTAGATGTTTTCTTCAGGGTGTCTTCAGGTCCTCAAAAAGTCTTCATGTCTTGAATTCAATTGTTTAAATATTAGGCCTTAAAAGTCATTAAATAGGCTTAAATTTGAATTTGTGAGGTCTTAAGTGCCACAAACATCTTTTTATCCCTATTTGTCAACATGAGTCAAACCTTTAAACCTACCACTGAAACTAATACTGTCTTTTTACTTTATACCTGCACTTACCTGTGTCCAAAAATGAGACACCCTGTTCTACTGAAGAGGATCAAATCTGAAGTGAGGTAGACATGAACACCACCTCTAATGAGAGATCATGTTGCTGCAGGATGTGGAAACACTTTGACTGAAAACAAGCCGACGAAAATCTGTAAAAGCAGCTTTAATATCATCAGAAGTGAAGTCATGGAGGAAGTTTGTTGACTGCAGAGAGAAGTTTGGGCTTTTCCTCTTCACTTCAGTACAGTAAGAGTTTAATCGCAGCATTGTCTAGTGGTCGTCAGAGGTACTGCAGCTGCAGACACTCCTGTTTGGGTGGCGTCTGCTGGCTGGTCAAACCATCGGTTAGTTGAGGCTAACTGATGTGTCTCACAGCTCTTTGGAAAGACGAGACATTGGCCGTGTCACACTGACCTCCATCTGGAAACAGATCTGTCAGACACACGACAACAACCAGCTGCTCTGTTTACAGACCGCCAAGGAAATCACTGCTCACACTGTGGACCTCTTTATACCACACATACACATAGATCTATATATGTATACTTTTAATATCAACCCTTTTAGTTTGAGGCCACAGATAAGAGAGAACTGTTTTCATCCCAAGGGAAATTGTTGTGCAGCAGTTGCAGAACAAAGTTAGAAAGAATGCAAATAATCATATGTAAACAATAAAGGTTTTCTGCAAGGTGAGAAAAACAAACGTAGACAATACAAGAAATGTAAACTGGTGCAAATTCTAAATATCATGAATAAACAGGTTGATGGTAAGGTGAAATTCACAATTGTATTCCCATTTATCTTCCTCTCAAAGTCTCATTAGCTTCAAATATGCATATTGTGCTTTTCCTTTGTTTGTTTGTTTTAGATGGTGGAAGTTATGTTTCTTAGCCCCTCGTTACCGTAAGGATGCAGGAACTTTATTAATCCAAAACCCCTAAAAACAGTCTCTGGTGTCTGATTCTCCAATGTGACAATTTGCTGCTTTTCTTTTTCTTTTTCGTTTTATTTTTTAATCTCCGTAAGTCTTGTCGTGGGTGTGAGTGCAAGCATCCATCTGTCCGCAGCTAATCCCGCAAACTACTGGACCAATCAGCCTAATATTTTATGTGCATATTTGTGACTGTATGCTCAAGGACTTCTCGTGGTTGCGATGATTCACAGTTACTGAAATTGTTGATTGTCTTACACCGTCATTGGGAGAGTTACTGCCTCAATCAAAGGAGTTCAAGTATCTCGGGGTCTTGTTCACGAGTGAGGGTAACATGGGGTGTGCGATGGATCGGCTTTTTGGTGCAGCGTCTGCAGTGATGTTGGTGCTGTGTGGGACCATCGTGGTGAAGATAGAGCTGAGTCAGAAGGCAAAGCTTTCGATTTACTGGTCCATCTACGTCCCAGCCCTCACCTATGGTCATGAGCTTTGGGTAATGACCGCAAGAATGAGGTCATGGGTACAAGCAGCCGAAATGAGTTTCCTCAGCCTTAGAGACAGATCAAGGAGCTCAGACATCCAGAGAGCTGCTGCTCCTTTGTGTTAAAAGGGGTCAGTTGAGGTGGTTCGGACATCTGATCAGGATCCTCCTGGGTGCCTCCTGTTAGAGGTGTTCTGGGCACGTCCCACTGGTAGGAGGCCCCGGGGCAGACCCAGAACATGCTGGAGGGATTACATATCTCATCTGGCCTGGGAACACCTTGGGGTCCCCCAGGAGGAGCTGGAAAGTGTTGCTGGAAAGAGGGACGTCTGGAATACTTTGACCCAACTTCAAATTAGCGTTTGAAAATGGATGGATACCGTGATTGACTGCTGACTCCTCACTTCTCTTAACCGGCCAGTAGGGGCTGTAAGTTTTTCGGAAATCATCTTGGCTAAAAACTACAAGCCTTACCATCTGTTGCAGGAACATTTTGATCTTCGTCGGGGCTCAAAATCTGATATCCATAGAGAACATTGGTCTGATTTTGAACCAGAGCATCTGCAGATTAATTCCATACCTGATATGTTATGATCCACTAAAGTTAGGCACCAAACAAGATGAATTAGTCCCTGTTTGTGTTGTCTTTGCCGCGATCTTGACTCTTAAGGGAGCCAGGCGGGACAAGTCCACCAGGCGCAGCTGCGATCTGGTTTTGTTGGACCTGCCGCACGGCGTTATACTACACTGGAAATGTTTCAGAAGAAGCAGAGCGTCTTTCCTGCCCGATGTCCCGTCAGATTTTGTTGATTTGGTCGTTTTATCTTGATGTTTGTGCCCCTACTATAAGAAAGTAAGCAGGCTGTGTAGTTAATGGTTTCATTTTTGCCTGTTTTAACTGTGTTTATTGTTTTAATTTCTTACTTTGTTGTGCTGTAGCAGACAGACAAAGCTAATACAATGTAAAGTCCAGTTATGAACAACATGGAACAAAGATTTGTGGCTGTTTCAGTCATTAGAACTACATTAATCCTCATAAGTATGTTGTATCGACAGGTTGTTAGCAGCAAAGTCTGCTTGGTGTGTTGCACCGTGGCTCCGTCACAAATAGATGAGGTGTGTAGTTTTATTAGCTTCTGAAACATGCTGCAGTATGTCTGCTGCAGTTACAAGAGTTGTCTAGAGTGGCAGCAATCAGCTCAAACGGCCGCCTGGCAGAGATCTGCACTCTGAGTGCACCTCTCCAGTTATAAACTGTAAAACCTGAAAAACATAATTAACAGTTTGATGATGAAGTTTAATGATTTCTCTGCAGTAATAATATGAATACAGAAATATAAGACAGATGAGCTGAGAGAGGAGTCAGACGTGTCGTATGAACAGAGGTGTAATTAGTGCAGAAACGAGAAGCTCATTAATAATTAACGACTCTGATCCATCGCTCCTTCAGGTGCTCAGAGAGTGTTTGACCTGAGGCTGACCACAGGAAGTTAACCACAGGACTACAGGAAGTCACTGTGGACACATGGGAGGGTGTGTGTTACTGAGCAACACACACACACACTGATACAAAAGCAGAGCTGATGATGATGACGAGGATGATGGCTCCTGTTTTAATAATTCAGGGAGTCTTTCTGGAGCAGCGAGGCGCTTCTCCACACACATGAATAATTAAAACTCTCCTGACGACACCTCACACTGAACCAGGAGAGCAGGAACACAGATATTGAACAGTTTTACCTGTGGACAGGTGCTGGTTAAAGACCCTGAAAATATCAAAGGCTGAGATATCAATTGATCAATTAATTTGTCACATATAAGGTACAGATCTTCAAGGATGTGGCTTCATTTAGGATCCTTGTGTCCTGAGGGTAGGAGCTCCTCCTGAGCCTATCAGTGGTGCTGGCCGTGTGTAACCTTTGTATTGTTCCTGACCTCAACAGGGAGAAAAGGCAGTTATCTGGATGGTTGGGATCTTTAATGAATCTCCTGGACTTATTCTTGTAGCGCCTGGTGTAAAGATCCTTTAGGCAGGATAGATCAGCACCTATAGTGTGTTCACCTTACAGTTCCGTTCAGTGCTGTGTTTGAACCAAGCAGTGATGTTCCCCGTCAGGACGTTCTTGATGGTGCAGTAGTAGAATTCCCTCAGACATCTGAGGTTAAACAGTCTCTGCCTTGCCTTTCTTACCACTGAGTCAGTATGCAGTGCCCAGGTCAGGCTCTCAGGAATGTGGACAACAAGGTGCTGTCCACCCTCTCCATTAGATCTGAGTATCACTTAAAAAATGATGATAGCCTTACCAATACCAATATCCTTAAAGTGATACCGATACCAGTAGTGTACTTCTTTAATATATTTTTTTCTACTTCATTCAATCCCATCATGTGAATGGAAGTATTCAGCTGCGTAAACCGCCACCAGACACCACAGGCGTTAAGTATAGCCATGCTTTCAATCATTTTGGTGGCATCTCAGCTCACTGAACTGCCAGCTGTGTCCAAGAAACTATGCTCAACTTCACCACACCACAGGCTATATGGGTTGTAGCTGCTGCAGTAGTGTGCCAATCACACGTCACATCAAAAAGAACCATAAAATGGTCATTCTTTAAGATAAGGGCAGAAAAAAAGATGGAATGGCCAATGGCAGGTATTACTTGACTGAAGAATTTTCAATACTTCTTGGTACAGGGTTATGTTGAATGATACCTTAAAGGTATCAGGTACCAACACCCAACCCTACTCTCTACCGAGGACCTTTTAATATTAAGAAGGATGGAGTTCCTTTGCTGCTTCTTCCTAGTGTTCACTATCATCTTAGTTTCGCTGATGTTCAGGGGTAGATTATTGTCCTGACATGAATGGATCAGGTCCTCTTCTTCCTTCAGGTGGTAGTTATGTGTCATCAGCACACTTTATTATGGTGTTTGAGTTGGAAGTGGCTACACAGTCGTGTTTGCACGGGGACTACAGTTGGGGACTTAAAACGCAGCCCTGGGGTGCTCCAGTGTTACGGCCTAGACACACCAAACCAAAGGTTGTCCAGTGGTGAGTGTCTGTTGCCCTAGTTTTTGCATTGTGTCCTGCACCGTTTGCCCTTGTCATCATTTTTTTTGCCGATTCAGCATGTCGAATTATCATCAGAGACTGTGTTTACAAGGTCTTTAGTATCCTGGTTTTGAGCATATCCGGGATATGATGTTTACATGGAACACAGAGAAACCCGGTTATTCATATCCCTGTATACATGATAAATACCAGTAACCCGTTTTCTGATCACTGCATCCTATCTGCACAGGCGTGTGTTATGTCTTTTACGTCTTTTGTTTACAACAGATTGAGCGGGAAATATGATATATTTATTATTTTTAGAAGTAAGACAAAAATGAGACCTCTGTGGCTTCTAGCGGGCTTAGCGTTAGTAAATACTCACGTCGCATTACAGCTATGGCTCATCCACTTCATCTTCAGCAATGGGAGGAGAGAGCGACAACAAATATTGAATACGTCACTAACTTTGATAGGTATTCGGCTGTCACTGCGACCACGCAGTACAAGGCGACAGTGGATGAAAATACGTAGCCGTGACTGGTGGGATAGGATCATTCTCATGGAGTTTACAGATTCAGAGTGGAGAGAAAACTTCAGAATGAGCAGGGCATTCTTCAGCCGGCTGTGTGACGTAGTTGAACCATTCATGAAACCGGGATAAGGCGTATACATGCTCCAGTATCCCGGCTTCTATCGGAGTACTACAGGTGGCAAAACCGGGTTTCTTGAAACCGGGAAAAGGGCATAACCCGGTTTCTGAATTCGGGATATGGTGTTTACATGCACAAACACAAAAACGGGATACTTAAAAAACCCAATAAAAACCGGGATACTAAAGACCTTGTAAACACAGTCAGAGACAGCAGAGCCCATTGATGAATGAAAATCATTCCAAGTGGCCGTTCAGCTCAGTGCACGAGAAGAGAGACAGAAGTGAAGAAAGCAAACAAACAGCTAAAGTCAAGAAGGAGTGAGATCAAAACAAACTTCTTATATTAGGTAAGATGGTTTTTTTTTTTAGTTATTGAGCTCTTCAGCAGAAGCACTTTGTAGTTGTTTGTGTTGTTCGTAATCATCGGGGTGTTGCTAATATGCTAACTGGCTAACTCTTGTTTGAGTCCGTCTTGTCGGTTTCTGGTTTCCTTTTTTAACACCAAATACAGATTACTGCCACCTGCTGGTGTGAGAGTTATCTCCTCTCAAGCAGGCGCAGAGCGTATGTACTAGTTGGCTGTCAGCTGTAGTTTTTACAGTGTGTTCAAGTGAAACTTTTTGGCTGAGACGCAGGCAACATGATGTGATGCAACAGTTGGCCTTTATCGCCACTGCTTCTTTCATGTTGGTTTGGTGTGTCCAGGCCTTTAAGGATGAGGGAGGAAGAGGTGTGTCCATCCACTCACGTCACCTACGGTCTACTTGTCAGGAAATCAAGGATCCACATGCCCAGTGCCAGCTTTTTGAGGGGTGCTTGTAATCTGTCATAGTTCTAAGACCTTGCAACACGCTTCTGGGATTGCCCTCCTGGAATTGGACCACTTTCTTCCTGTTGTCCCTTTTCCTTGATTAGTGCTTTTCTTGTAGGGCTTTTCCATTAGCACTTTGGCCATGCCAAGTCAAACCATGCTGCACCAATTTGCGTTTCCATTGTCAGTTTTAACATACCAAGCATCTGTATGGAGTCGTGTCAAGTTACTGCTGATGAAAACTCAACATTTGCTCATTTTGGTGCTTCAAATTAAAAGCTTATGCATGACAAAATAATGGCAGACTTACATTGTGAAGAATTTTTAAGGAAATGAAATGTGTTTATCACTGAATTAGCAGAGCTTGTTAGCAGCATTCTATAATGAAAACAAGTCTATTAATACCACAGAGAGGAAAGTAGGTTCTTACTGCACCTCTGCAAACAGCTCATCTTCTTTTACCTGCCTTGCTGTATGATGGAAAAACATTTAGCTGCAGATATGGACGTCATCGACTCAAAGCAAGCCGTCATCAGTTGAAGACACACCTTCCAGCTGATAGCCCTGTTGTAATGGAGACGCATATCCTTGCTGCGCTGGGCTGTCGCACCAAGTCCAACCAAGTCAAGTGAAGCCAGCACGTGTTGATAGAATAACGTCATTGCTTTGTAGGCTGCTGCTTTTAAATTGTCCATGTTTCCAGACTCCAGCCTGAAGTTGTTGGCTGCAGTGCATGTTTATGGTATCCCGGATGATTCTGGAAATTCATGGTTTCTGGTTGTGGAATATTTCAGTTGTAATTTTGGGTACAGATGCTTCTGTGGATCTGTGACTTGTCTGACTATTTGTTGACCAGCAACCACTGTAAGCATTGAACAGCATCTTAAATTCAACAACAGGACAAACTGCTCACAAGCTTATAAGATAACAAGATGCATAGTATAAATCAGACAAATTTGAAGTTGTTGGAAGCTTGATTTGCTCTCTTTTAAATAAGCTAGGCTAACAGTTTCCCCCTGTTCCCAGTCTTTGTGCTAAGCTAGGCTGAAAATATCTGTACTCTTTTCGTCTGACTGAAGAACGTGGAAAGTTGTTTTCATATTCTTTTATTTGGTCAGTGTAATATTCTTTCACTTTATGTTTTCACAGCACACGATATGAAGTAAAATAAAGGCGTGACACGAGCAGTTTGAACTCAGTGCCAACTGCAGGTCACATCATCACCATTCTTTACTGAAACACTTGACAGAAATGACACAGACTGAGGAAGGAATAGATGTAAAGACCACTGCTGAGTGACAGACAGACAAAGACATGAAGCTCAGGACTTTATGAATGATTAACACTGCAGCAGAGCTGTGCTGATTGAGTTACACGGAGCGTTTTACAGCAATGACCCTCACAATATCTGATGACTGCAGCTCAGCCAAGCCCAACGCCCCTGTAAGACTACAGCAGTGGAAAAAAGTGACGTCCTACAGTAAGCAGCCATCTCACATGACGTCCAACGCTCTCAGGGCAGGTCTGTTTTCAACCTGTCTCCTATTAAGGTCTCAAAAGAATAAAAGTAAAGTTTGGCTGAAATCTGGTGGACAAGGAAAATTATAGATGTCCAAATAAGAGACATTTTGAGCTCTCTTGCAGAAGTTCAAGCACATCTATTTGTTATTTTTTACACCCATAGCCAGCAAAATTTACAAACCAAACTTTAAATGTTATTCCTGGGGATTCTTGTTGTACCAGAGTTGCTTCTTTAGTTGTAGTTTCTTCAAAAAGAATATGGTTTCACAAATCTGTTGTGCAATTTAAACCAAAATCCGGCAGAAATGTGACAGAATTGCAGCAAATGTGGAAAAAATACAGCAAAAATTGAGCTAAAATATAAAATACAGCAGTAATAACGGCTATGATGTGGATCATAACAGGATTTCACTAATGTATTTTTGGGCCAGATGTTGTTTAGCCTTGTACATAAGAAGTAAACTCTGTATATCATTTCTGAAATTACACGGGGCAGTAAAAGGGGGCTCCGATAGGGTGATGTGATAAAGCTTCCTTAAATTTGCTCTTTGAATTTTAGACTCTGGCTCAAGTAGGAACAGATGGAGATGCAAGAGTCCAAGTGGGATGAGATAAAAATAATGGATAACTTTATCCAAGACCTAATTTTGGATTTAAGTGGAGAAAGCAGGACTGCACAGCCTTAATGAATTGAGCATCAAACAGCACTTTCCTAATAAAGGTTATTAGAGATTAGGTGGATCGAGTTTGGAGGATTGAATTGAATAATTTCGGATTTATTGTCATTTAGCAGCTGGATATCCAATACTTGTCAAGACTGCTGATGTCACCAGGTGTTGGTGCATACAGATGGTTGTCATTAGCATAAAAATTTATATTAATTTGATATTATACAAAAAAAAAGTCCCCAAGAAGAACCATGTTAACAGAAAAGTATAAAGGACCTAAACTGGAGCCCTGTGGAACACCACATGTGAGATGTGCAGCACAGGAAGAAACATGTTTAACAGAAACAGTGGCTTTTGGTTGTTGAGGTCAGATTTGCACCAGTATCAGAAATGTTGACCCACATCTCAAGATGTAAACAAGAAGTAGTGCGTCCTTTGCTAAGGCTAATGGGATATGTTGTCAGGGCACAGGTTCACTCTGCAGTTATAGAGCTGCTGGTTCTCTGCCGACCTGAAGGTTGAACACTGAAATCCCAGACTGACTGATAAGATCTGAGCAGGGAAAGTGAAGCTGCTTCCGAGCAAGGCATTGTGTGATCCGGTGTCTCCTCTAACAACAGAACCATTGGTTTGGTTCGTAAGAAGTTCAGACAACAGGAGAACAGTCAGATCCATCCAAATAAATTAACCAATCCCTGCATTATTTTTTATTAGTATTTCACAAACAGTCAGTTAATTCAGTTCGAAACTGTAAGAAGAACGACTGAAATAAAATCAAACCTTAACCAGAACAAAATAAAATCCTACAGGCTGTCCTCATGCGTTGCTAGTACACATACCTACCAAAAGCAATGCACCAAAATTTGTTTAAAATCCACGTAATCGGGAAGGCTGCAATCACGCTTCCAATACACTGATGGGTGTAAAGAAGGAAGTAGAATAAGAGAGCAATAGTCCATGTAAGCAGGTGGGGGGCGATGGATGGGTCAAACAAACAAAGGACTTTCCCCCTGGAGACCAGTGTTTGTGTCCCTTACATAATTTCACTTGACTAAAATTAGCCAATGTAACTTTACATCAAGTATGTAAGTGGGTTACATAACGTGACAACACACAACAATGTTTCTATTCCTAAACCAAACCTACCTAACTTTACTTGCTTAAACCCTAGCTATTTAACTTTGTGTTAAGTATGTAACATGATGACGTCGTTTGTGGGGTGCCAGTTTGTTAGAAATTATACAAACCATTGTATGAAGATACGTTGATTCTTGAAAAACTCTCCGTCCGTTCAGCTGCAGAGCTTCAAATTTATTTATTTATTTTAAAATTTAACTTTAACCAGAAAAAACTCTCTCTTTTTCAAGAGTGTCCTGGCGGAGACAGGCAGCATCATAAAGTTACAGACATAGAGCAAAAATACAGAATAAAAATGTAAAGCTCTAAAACAAGGAATACAAAAGGCAAAAAAAGATCGCTACAAAGAAAAGCCAAAAAGTATGTTACTATATACTAGAAATGAATCATAAAAATGCAAAAAACAACAACTACACATAATTACAAAGACCAGCTAAGACACACCATGACATAGAGAAGACTGTGCACAAAAATCCTGCAACAGTGCTTTGAAACAGCCGTGGGTAACCAGTGAGTGCAACTTTAAGTCCCTCTGCAGAGGATTCCACACATAAGGAGCTGCAGACAAAAAAGCTCGCTTGCTGAACTCCGTATGTACCCTTGGTACAGACAATAAAAACATGTTCTGTGAACAGAGCCGAGCCATTTTCAATTTAGTCAAATAGAACTGAGGTTGAGCTGGAAAGCAATGTTGCTGTCCACCAGTGATAAAAATGTCAAAACGAGTATTTAAAAGACAAATGTTCCTCAAAAAGCTGCTGAAAGGTGCAGGTGGGATTTGTTCAGAGAATCAGCAGCAGGTGTGCAGAGGGGGACAGGGTCAGGTGGACCTCTGGTGGACAGGTGGTGAATGACAGTGTCTGCAGGGTCTTGTAGTTTTTATAATGTTTGTTGTTTTCTCTACTTTTGTATTTATCTTGTACATTTATATTTATTAGGTCTTTTTGTGGGTGAAAATTTGTGGACCATGTGCATTTATTGTTTGGTTGATTGTTGTTTGTCCAACAAAATAATTGAAGATCAAAAGAAATCTGCCAAGATAAGAGGAGGAGAGATGTTTAACAGTCTTCTAAGAATTTAGTTATTTTTCCTAAAACAGGGAATTATTTTGGAAACGGCTGCAAAATATGGAGTGAAAAATAACCTGAGCTGTCAACCAGCAGGTTTCTCTGCACCTCTGCATATCTTAGACAGAAGGATGAAGGACCTTGAGCTTCAGATATTACACAACACATCCTACACTGCTGCATTTATAACTCTGAATGCTCTCTGTGTTTCTCTGCAGTTTGTTTCATTTTTCTCCTCAGCGACTCTCAGGAAAACCATCCAGCTGATTTAACACGCAATAAAAAAACTGTAGCTCAGACATTAAATCCTCTTTACCTCCTCACACTGACATGGACATTATCTCAGTGTTTCTCTCCTGGTGATGTGCAGTCAACATCATTAAACCTACAGAAAACTGGTTTATAATAACACTTGATATGATATTATCCTGCTCAGGAGAATTAGCTTTGAAGAAACAGTCTGTGCTTGTATGAATTCACACAGGTGTGTAACTCTGCTCTCTGATCCTACATGATGTGGCTAAATGTCCAAGACTGGCAGAAAATGTTGGAGCAGTAGAGAAGTGGTACTTAACATCATAATGTGCTGCGTAATATCCTCGTCAGCTGCTTTGTTGAACGGTAAGGTGTTATGTAATGCTCTGCACCCTTTGCAGCACCTTATGTTGGGTTCAGACTACCAGCCTGAAAAACAATCTTGACAGATGAAGGACACTAGGGATTAAAATGGACATCAGACATGACGGTCAGTGGTTTTATACTGTATAGTTTGTCATACAAAACCAACATGGAAGTGCCAAAAACTGCAGTTCATCTCATGACCACCTGAGGCTGGCTCCAAATCAGTAAGTCCCCAACGACCTCCATGTTTAAATGCCCAACGTAACTCAACGTCTCTAGGAGACATCTGGATGCCTCTGGATGAAGTTTCAACCAACATGGATGAGAAACTGAAGTGCTTCGGACCGTGGAAAATTCAAACATCTCCATTTTTATGTCAGTTGCAACTGTGCAGATTTCACCTGCTGATGAGTGGCCATTACATTTACTGTTTCTGTCTTAGATGAGGATAGTGTGTAAGGACGTGACGCCAGAGACGCTGTACGATGTCCTCCACGACACCAGCTACCGCAGGAAGTGGGACACCAACATGATCGACACGTATGACATCGGCAGGCTGACCGCCAACGCGGACGTCGGATATTATTCCTGTGAGTTCAGCTCTGATGTGAAACTACCTCAGCTAGCATCAATACATCACCTCTCTGTGGATTTATATAATTTCTATGTTTATTTCTACAGTTATAGTGTATTCTAATGTTTTTGTGTTGTTTGAAGGGAAATGTCCGAGCCCTCTGAAGAACAGAGACTTTGTGACGATGAGATCTTGGCTTCCTCTCGGCAACGACTACCTGATCATCAACTACTCCGTCAAACACCCGGTGAGCATTTTTTTAGGCTTACCTCCATCTATGCTGTCGTCTTCACAGAGTTTGTTATAAATAGTGTTAGTTCAGGCAGGACATGATGTCATCTGATAGATCACATGATTCCTTTCTGCAAATCTCACTCAGGGTGCCCTATTTAAACTGCTCTGGCCTACCTGCTGTTGCTGCTTCCTCTGCTAGCCACTTTGCAACCTGCCTTCACCCCAGCTCCTCCTTTTCATGTTGTGTCTGACTTAGCAGTCAGTCATTTCTGTTTGTCATTGATGCTGCTCTGTTCTGTTCCTGGGGGGTCTTTACTGCTGCTCTCCCTGCCTTAGGCTTTCCATGTAGGCGTATGGAAGGGCAGGGATGTGTGCTCTCTGCCTTGGGCTTTCCCCGATTGCATGTGGAAGGGCAGAGAGGTGTGCTCTCTCCGCTTTAAGGTGCTGACACACCAAACCGAAATCAAAGAACCAGCGGCGACGAAAGCCAACTGCTGCATCGTCTACGTCGCCTCACGTCGCCCTGTGTCAGCTGCATTTGAACACACTACACGGACTACATCCAACAGCCAAGTAGCACGTACGTTCTGCGCCTGCGTGAGAGAGAGCGGAGTGAGAGAGTGGTACATCCTGTCAGCCAAGGGGTTTCCTATCTGTGCAGCCGAGCACCGCAGCACCTCCACGGACTATTACATCCAGATGGTCCCGGTGTTTCCTCCGCAGGCTCCACTTCACTCAGCTGCCCGATAAACACGCTGCTTCTTCCCACTTATAACAAACCAGGGCTCGGTGCTCCGGTTGGATCCAAACGGAGAGCCGGGGCTAGCTCAGAGACTAGAAGAGGCTAACTGGCTGTGCTTCCCTCGGTCATGCTGCGGCTAACGCTCCGCTAGCCGCTCCCAGCTAGCCCCAGCTCTCTGTTTGGATTCTCTCTGACGCCAAAGTGCCGACGGTACGGGACACACTGCAAAAACTAGGCCAACAGACGCTCACCGACGGCCCGACTTTGGTCGATGGCCAACCGTCAGCTTGGTGTGTCAGGACCTTTAGGCTTTCCGTGTAGGCCTAGGAAAGTCAGAGAGGCCCCAGAACAGAGCCATGCCGCCAAATATAATACTGCAAGTGGAAATAAAGTTTGCTTTGACTAAAGTGGTCCTGACTGAAGTACACTCCAGGCAGAAGTAAAGCCACAGTTTTCAATTAGAATAAATATTATTTAACTAAACTTGTTTTTCAGAAACCCTTAAAGTCTGTGCTGTCTGCCGGACATTAAAGCAGGTTTATAACCTGTTTCACAAACTAACGCTCTGTTTGTTTAACCACGCTGTAACACACACAGTGACTTCTGGTTACCACAAGGTAAGATGATAAAAAGCTGGTTTGTTACCAACTAAATCAGCTTTTTCCAAAGGAGGTGCAGTGGGACCCTGGGGAGCCTTAGAGCTGAGAGTGCCCCAAGATTTATGTCAAAACACATAAATGAGCTTTAAACTTGTGTTTTCTGACATTTAGGTTTGCCAGGTTCACAGCCAGCAGAAACAGAAACTGTCAGAGCAGTGATGTAAAGATCTGTCACTTTAACTATCATGGCCCAAAATACAGTCTGTGACCCCAATACCAGAAACAAGAACAGAAATCAGACTGAAAGATTCCAGATTTTAGAGGAGAGATGACGCTGACTGTCTCATATTGTCGCCTGGTTTTGAGACAAAACACCTCAATTTAACCAGCAAATAAAACATACATACTTGGACAGGATGCAGTGTTACTAAAGGTTTGGGGAGTATGTATCTAAAGCATCCTTTCTGGGACTAAGACTCCACATTTAGCTGCAGTAGAGATGCATGAAAGGGTTCTGCAGGACTGTCAGTGTGAGTTTTAGTTTAGAGTAAAAGGCGATCACCAGAGAGCTTTAAAGCTTATGGTTCCCTTTGCAGCTGGATTTAGTGCTCTCATTTGCATGAAACTAAAATACTGGTCCAGGTTAAACGCTATATGCTCAGGCTCTGAAAAAAATTAGATGTAAATTCAGCTTAGAGACAAAAAAATCTTCATGTTCAGCAGATGTTTCCTGGTGTTTAAAATTCTAGGTCACTCCATTGTTTGTACGCCCTGAAAACTTAAATGTACACAGTTCTGAATCGCATCAAACAGCATCTTAACACAGTGTGAACCAGCCTCTAAGCAAGACCTTTAAAATGAACAGGTCTACTCTGTGTGTCTCCTCAGCAACATCCTCCTAAGAAGGACTATGTCCGAGCCGTGTCCCTGTTGACCGGATACCTGATCCAGTCCAGCGGAGCCAACTGCTCCACCCTCTACTACCTGACCCAGATGGACCCCAGAGGTGAGACAACACAAGAGGCTGACACATCAACGTAACACACTCTTCAGACACAGATAGCGCACTAAACATAAAGTCATTTTACTGGTTTACAGTTTGAATGTAGAAGAGATGAGAAGACAGTCAGTTGGTAGTGTGTGTGTGTGTGTGTGTGTGTGTGTGTTGGAGCAGAAACAGGAAGTCTGTGTGTTGCCTCCAGCCAGTAAAAACACTAAGAAGCAACTTTTACCAGTTTGCTGAAGTCAGCTTTTTGCACACATTAATTATGTCCTGAGGTGTGTGTGTGTGTGTGTGTGTGTGTGTGTGTGTGTGTGTTATATAGTGTGAGCAGATGTGTATTAACTAGTACACCATGATTAGACTGAGCTGTGCATAGTGCAGTTACACAAGTACAAACACACGTTAGTCACCCAAACTGTGATTGTAAAGTCCCTTTGTTATAGTGTTAAAGTATCTTTAAACCATTTGTTGTTTAACTTTATCCTGAACTTAACTGAATCTTTACCTTTTAACTAAATCTGATCTCTCAAACGGCCCTTAAGGGAGTGAGGTCAAGACAAAAAGTCCCAAAAAAGTCACCACTATCCTAAAATGTCCTCACTTTTAAAAAACATCACTTTTTAAATATGTCTATGATTTCTCAAAACATCATAGCTTTCTAAAAATGTCATAACTTTTCTAAAAATGTCCATAATTTCTGAAAATGTCTATTATCTCTAAAATGTCATCTCTTTTAAAATGTCCTTCACTTTTTAAAAATGTCATCACTTTGAAAAAAAAGATCACTTTCTAAAGCCATAACTTTCTAAAAATGTCTATAATTTCTAAAAATGTCACTTTATACATTTTGCTTCACTTTCACAAAAAACATAACTTTCTAAAAACATCCTCACTTTCTAAAATTGTCCATAATTTTTAAAGATATCACCACTTGGTAAAAATCACTCATGTTGTCCTCTCTGTCTGCAGGTTCGTTACCAAAGTGGGTCGTGAACAGAGTTTCTCAGTTTGTGGCTCCAAAGGTAAAATCTTTCTTCTGTAAATATGAGATAAATATTTTTATCCACCAGAGAAACCACCTGTCTCTTCATCGAGTGTGTCCTCACTGTGTCTTCGTCCTCTCAGGCGATGAGGAAGATCTACAAGGCGTCTCTGAAGTACCCAGAGTGGAAAAGGAAGCACAACCCGAACTTGAAGCCGTGGATGTTTCCGGAGCAGAACTCGCTGCCGTGCATCAACGTGTCGGAGCTGACGGTGCAGCGAGCCGACTCCCTGGAGAACATCGACGAGAGCGGACTGAGCGAGGACAAGACGCACAACAGCGACGACGATGAGACTTAAACAGACTGAAAACACGACGTCTCATTTCCTGTTTGTGGGTTTGTTTGTTTGTCACAGTGATGAGAGCCGGACGAGACTTCAGCGGGACTCTGACTGTTTTTATCTGCACATACGTTTGTTCTTCTGTCGTCACTCTGTTCTGTCACATCAGCTCCAGATCTGCTCCAGTGACGTCTGTAGATGTTCAGTGTTTCACAGATTTACCAGTTTAGACCAATAAAGACACCTGGTTCAGGTGAGGCAAAGATGGTGGTCATGATTCAAGTCTCTGCACGTCCTCACAGGTGTTCACAGGGGATCTGCTCAGGTTAAAGGTGGGCGGAGTTAAAATGTAAATGAGTGAGGTCACTAAACTGTATGTACCAATAGCTGGATTTTTTTCTGTAAAATGGAAGTTGTTGTTAAATTAAATTGGAATAAGAAGATGAGAAGACAGGAACATGTAATGTAACGGGGCTGCAAATAATGATTTTTTTTATTATCAGTGAATCTGCAGATTATCCATTAATTGATCTATTAAGTGTTACAAACTGTGAAAAATGCAGTTTAAAATTTCCCGTAGTCCACAGTGAAGCACAGGATTATCACAGGATTGACTAATCGTTGCAGCTCCGTAGAGGAGCAGTCAGTTAAGACATTACAACTCACAACATGTAGAAACAGGACTTTACATAAGACTAAACACAGTTATTATACTGTATAGTTTTTCAATTAAGGTTGACCATGTCAGACAAAAGGCCAGAAATATACTTGTTTTTTAACCACGTGTTTGCGTAAACAACCTGCTGTGTCGCAGTTGGGAGAAATTTTCCTCGATGATTTTCTACCAGAAAGGGATCTCTTGGTTAAGGTCGGGAAAAAAGTTATGGTTTGGGTTAAAATGAATGGATTTCTGTCAGACAGGGCTCTCTGGGAGAAAGCCTACAAGGGAAACTTCTGCCATGTGCAGCTCTGTCTTCAACAGAATATTTAACATACTTGTAATGCAGGCTACGACGTGTGTTCCTGGAGGATTCCACCAGAGGGCGCACCAGAGACTTTAAAATTTACAGAAAAATAAACATGGCGACTCTTGAGGAGGTTAATTTATTGTTAATTTTGAGATAAGTAAGCGACGGAGGCGCCAACGTAGCCTGAGTGTCAGACTGAAGCTCCCAGAACCTCCAGTCTGACATGGCTTCCATTGAAGGCGATTTACAAGGGGGAGGGAATTTGATTTTTCCCTAACCAATCAATAGAGATCAACGACTCACCCAGAATCTGACGTCATTAGTATCCATGCCTCGGGGGTGCCGAAAACAAGCAAGCATTGCCCGTTTAAAATGTCTCCATCGTCGTGCACGCCCAGCTGCATCGCTGTTAAATCCAGTTTAGCAGCTTCCTTAATTTGGTCCTCCATTAACGCGAGTAGTGGCGAAATACCTCGATAGCATCGTTAATGTGGTCTGTAGGATCTGTAGCGGTCGCCATTGTTGCTATCCTCACCAGTTACCCACCGGCGTACAGCTTGACATCAGCGTGGTGCTGATTGGCTAATCGCTAGACCCCCGGCGTTCAGTGGTCCGTCCATCGTTTGGACGAGATAAATTGCAAATTCATTGCAGTGTGCCAGACCGGAGACGCAAGCCTACTCAGTTGAGTGGGCGGGGTCTATGGTCTGGAACCAGGCTAGCGCCAAAGCAAATAGTGTGTAAGGCCTTTAAATCAAGCACGTCATGACAACGGTGAATATGAGTGTGTCTCAAATCGCTAGCTAGTGAATGCTAACGTTAGCACTCGTATCATTGTTTGTGGTACCAAATCATTACTGACCCAACAAACATTACTACAGCCTTTTTTTGACAACAGTTTTGGTACTTAGTGTAAAATTCGTGCAGGCTATAACTAACAGACTCCTTGTCGTCCCCAGCCACCATGTCAAGAGTCGAGAAGTTTGCTTCGTCACTCAAAATATTAAGTGTTTCGTAAAGACGTATGAGATCTGAGACACTGTATGTTTCTCTCGTTCTGACAACACTGCCCCCTACTGTTCATGTACATACAGTATCACATTCATTTCACTCGACAAGTTTCTGCTTAAAAAACTTCTGAAGTTGAGACATTGATTTAAGTTTCTGCTGCTAACATCTTGATACCGATGATGGAAGACAGATCTGGAGCTTTGACAGCTCCTCTTTAAAACCCTGTAACCCTCTAATGTATTCACGAGACTGATTTATGATGTTGTGAATTTCAGGTTAACCTCTCTAAGTATTATTCTATGATGGGTATTCTTTATACTTTAGAGGTGATAATCTGACAGACACGGTGAAGAAACATAAACATAATTTGATTTTTATTCAGTTTCAGTAAATACTGTTGACTCTTGTCTAAACTTCCTGTGACCTTCTGAACTCTGATCTTTTATTAAAAGTTGAAAATATGATTTGTTCTTGTTGAATATCAGATTAAAACAAGTGTGAATGTTTGTAAAAATCCTCCAGGTCTGAGATTTTATATCAGAAAACCAGCCTCATGTTTTAACCTTAAAGTTTATTGATTATTGATGATTTAATCAAGTATAGAACTGTTCTGTGTGAGTCTGCAGCGCCCTCCAGTGGACAGATGACTTCACTACAGCCTGAGCTTTAATGAGAGAAAACAACCTAAACAAATCTCCCCAGTTCTTCTACTTTAAATTAAGATTTAAATTAATGATGATATATTTTGCTTTAGTTTATTAAACCAGCTTCATGTTCAGATCAGCTGATTTGAATCTGCAGCAGACAGATTGGAGCATCTCTTCTGCACAAATAGTATTTGTCAATCAGTTTCTGCTTTTATCAATAAAGTTGATATTTTCTGTCAAATATTTGTTCAGTAACATCTTATTATCATTCTTATCATTGATAACAGCACGTTCAGACTTTTAAAGATGATTTCATTCCGTTTAGCTTTCACTGTAAATTCGTTTGTGTGAAGAATCTTTGCCAGTATTGGTTTTTAAAGTAACTAAAGTTACATTATGATTTAATGCAAACAGCGCAATACAAACACTACAAAATACAAAATGTAACTAATTACATTTACTCAAGTACTGTACTTCAGTACAAACATCCCTTAAAAGCTTATAATATCTAAATTCTGGGGGCGGCAGTAGCTCAGTCCATAAGGACCTGGCTTGGGAACAGGAGGGTCGCCACTTCAAGTCCCCATCCAGACCAAATATGGAGTGTGGACTTGTAGCTGGAGAGGTGCCGGTTGGCCTCCTGGGCACTGCGGGGGTACCCCTGAGCAAGGCACTGAAACCCCAACTGTCCTGTTTGTGCATGTGTGTGTATTTCAGGCCTGGGTGTGAATGACAACAGAGTGAAAAAAAAAAAAAATTCTCCCTGGGGATTAATAGGGTATATTCCCTTCTTCTTCTTCTTCTTCTTCTTCTTCTTCTTCTTCTTCTTCTTCTTCTTCTTCCCTCAATTTATCAGATTAGTCCCAACCCCCACTAGGGGTCGCCAAAGCTTAATGGGGAGGTCAAGAGGCCTGCTTGAGTTTAATTGGTATAAGAAAACCTTTTAAAAAATATACAGTTGACCAAATCTAAAAACTAAATGAAATTGTTGTTCTTCAAGTTTAAAGTGTTAATATTTCAGATATTTAAAAAAAAAAAAAAGAATGTCACTGGATAAGAGCTCATGAATACAAGCTATATTCACTGAGCCTTCACTCTCTGCTGAAAGAGCCTCGTCCTGCTTTAGAAAAATATGCGGTTAAAACAACCAAAAAGCTTAAAGAACAATGTCAGGGAGAAGAAAACACTGAATTTGCTGAAAAAAGAAAAGGAGCCTGTGATATATATGATGCCCATTAAAAAATACAAAATATAGACCATTATATAACAAGTTCCAACTTGTTCAACTCTGATTTAATCACAGGAGATACTTTAATTTAAATTAAAATTAATCCAAATTGTTCACTTTATACAAACGTCCTGCAGTTATTGTGTTCACTATTTGCGTTAATTGAACAGGTGATCAATCACTTGTTCTTCATGCCATTGTGTGCATTGAATACAATATGAAATACCCATAAAATATGTCACTTGGTCAGGGGGGCGTCACTTTACTCAATGATATGAAAGAAAAGGGGTCTCTTCAGGAAAAAGGTTTGGAACCACTGGATTAAGAGGACAGCTCACTTAAACTTTAAGTTAAGGTAATTTAAAGTTCCTTAATCATGAATCAAATTCAGCTGTTTAACCCTTTAAAGTTTCTGATTGTGTGATCATTTCATCTTAATCTGAGTATTTAAAGCAGCTTTAGAAGCTTTTACAGAATAAAAGACTGAAATCATAAACAACTCATAAACTAAATCTACTTTAAGCCTTGAAAGAAGCCACAGCAGAGAGATCTGTTGGTACCACGCAGTTCATGAGTTATCAGCTGTGTCAGACCACATGATGGCGCTATAGATGTTTGAATATGTCAAACACAAGGTGAGAGAAAACCTCTGTACCAGTGGAGGCACCTTCACTTCAGTATGTGATGCATTGAAGATGTTTAGATGCTGACGTTTGTGTTATTCTCTGAAGTCTTTAATGATTTATGTGAAACCATGTTGGATTGTTACTAAAGTCACAGAAAGCCTGATGGATTTTATTTTCTGTGTTGTGTGACAGTGAAAATGTGTAAGAAGATTTGTGATCAGTGATCAGTGATAAATAAATGTCTGAGATGAAATGAGAAGTAAAACCAAGGTGGTCGAAGACGTCTGCAGGTCGATCAGCTCTCTGAATGTGTTGCAGTGAGTTCCTGCAGGCGGCTGCTGAGGGTGTTTTTCCTGCGGTGATGAGGAAACTTTATGTGCGACTGCTTCCTTCTTCTTTGGTGCCTGAAAAATGCAGCTGGACTCCGGATCCTCTCTGCGCTGTATTGTCTCAGGCACTTCCTGTTTCCTGTCTGCACAGCTCTGATTGTTGTTTGGGCAGCGAAGAGGAAACTGTCCAGCTTCTTACTGCTCACAGAGGACAGGACGCAGTGTCCAACTGCTGCTCAGAGTTCTGCGTATTAGTATCAGTACGACACAGGAGTCCTAAGTATGAGCACATTCATTCAGTCCCTGTGCCTCACCTCCCGCCACTACAAGACTACTGTACTAGAAAGTTTGCTGATCGGCGGGGAATCAGGAGGGTCAGCCCCGGCCCTGGGTCTTACCCTGGCTGTATTTTAGCGGCTACAGCTGCTGACTGAAGGTCCATCCAAAATATGAAAGCACTAAATTTGATGGATTTACTGATATCTGTCCACAAATGAGAAAAGAATTAGCTAGCACACCCTGCGGTCCTTTCACCTCACTCCCTGCGGCTTGGAGACTACTTTGCAGGAGAGTGGACGACAGCTCAGGAGACAGACCCACAGTCAGCGACTGTAGTAACTCGAATTCAGCCAGCGCATGCCCCATCACTGGGGCCCTGATCCTGGATTGCCCTGACTCCTGCCAGATCTGCAAACTTTCTGTTGCTGCTGTTACACAGGTGGGCCAGTGCTGCCATGGGCCCCCAGCTCGCTGTGACTCTTGGGGTCTCATTTATAAACATTGCATACGTACAAAACAAGGCCCGAAAGAGGCTTACGCCACTTCCTACACAGAAGTTGTGATCTATAAAAACAGACTTGATGGGAGACCCACGCTTATGAACACGTTGGACACGGGAAATTGGCAGTGCAGATGGTGAGGTGGAAGCCTCTTTGTAGAAACTGTCAAATGTCTATTGGTGTATGCCATTTTATTTTTCACATGGATCCTACGTATTGTTTTACAAATGAGAGCCCTGCTGAGGCTGGGGGAGCACAAGGTGCAATAGCTAGTTAATACGTGTCTCATTTGTGGTCTGATAAACAGTATATTCAACTAATTCAGTGCCCCATATTGCTATTTTGCAAGCAAGTTTGAATGCAGCCACAGACTCACAGCAAAGAAGGCTCGCCCCGCCAGCTCTGTGATTGGATATGGAAATGACATTCCTGAAAGAGTGGCCAAATAAAAGGTTACTCTGAGCATCCCCATTGGTTATTAAGGAGGTAGTGTCAAAGGCGGGACAAAAGTTGTACTTGTAGGTTTGATTCCTTGCTGTAAATTTGGGATTAACACACACAGCTGAGTTCTTTTTTGATGTTTTTCACCCACAAGCAGACCGATGTAGTCTGGTGCTACATGGCAAATATATTATTTTATAATATTTTAGCTGCAGCTGCAAATATGATGTGTATATGCAAACCTCAGAGATCACTATTTTCCAGTCTGTGACGCCAGGGATCAGCAGCCCGGGGCCCCACTCCCACCTGCCACCCGGCACACAATGCACCAAACCCTGATTCCTGTCCCTGCAGGTGGTGGGCCTACAGGGCAGTAACTCCGTTATTTCTTCAGGTTGAGCCCGACCGAGCCCCTTGGCCCAAGGCCTGGCCACCAGAAGCTTGCTGGTGAGCCCCCCTCCCAGGTCTGGTTCCGGAGGGGCCTCAGTGTCCCCATACCGAGTGAGGTGCTCTTCTTCTTGAACCACTCCTAGTCTGGCCGCTCTCTTGGGACCACTTTGCCTTGGGAGACCCAGGCCCTGGACAACACAGCTCCCAGGTTCACAGGGACACCCAAAACCCTTCCACCATGTTAAGGGGGCGACTCTCGGAGGAAACCCCGGGGCAGACCCAGAACAAACTGGAGGGATTATATATCTCATCTGGCCTGGGAACACCTCGGGGTCCCCCAGGAGGAGCTGGAAAGCTTTGCTGGGGAGAGGGACACCTGGGGCGGTTTGCTCAACCTGCTGCCCCTGAGACCCGGCCCTGGATAAGAGGATGAAAATGTATGGATGGATGGACTACTTTCCAGTGACAAAAAATGAGATCAGTTCACCCCAAAACTGTTCTGGTGGGATATCAATCAATCAATCAATCAATCAATCAATCAATCAAGAATGCAGCAGTTCAATTGATTTATTGGTTAGGAGAAGATTGTTCATACAAAAAGTTTTCATACATTCTGATATGTTTATACACACCCAAAATACTTTTGACCATACTTTCCATACACTCATCAATGTGGATTTTATTTGGGGACAAACCGGAAGCAGTTTGTGGCAGCTCGGCTTTTATTTTGAAACCTCTAACCGGAACGTGTAGCGGTCATTATTGTGTCTAACTTGACGTCATTCAGAGCAGAGCGGAGTTTCTCCTCCCAGAGTTCCCAGTGTGACTGAGAGCGGCTCCGGACTTTACTGGCTTACTCACTGGGACAGAAATCTGCAGAGACCGGAACCCAGAACCAAGGACCCATAACCCAGGACCCAGAACCAGGACCGGGACCAGAACCAGGACCCAGAGCGGATCAGAGGTGAGTCTCTGTAAATGTTTGGAGTGTGATTGAAGCGGACTGGATGTGAGTCGGTCTGTGAGTCCTGCAGGAAGCGGCTCGTCCTGCTGTCTGTCCTCCACAGTCCTGACAGGGTCTCTTCTTCTTCTCTGGATCTGAGTTCTGGAGTTTTTGGAGTTTTGGGTTCCTCTGTGTGACAGCGTGAAGTGACAGAGTGACGCAAAGAGGAAGATTTGGCGCAAACTGGAGCACAGATGCGTCTTTGATGTGAAACATGAATAATTCAGAGACAGAGAGCAGCCGGGTCTTTATCATGATATCTGTGATCGTGTCTTTACAATGAACCTGTGAGTGTGTGTGTGGTGGGGCTGAGGTGTGTGTGAGCTGCAGGTGTTCCTCTAAACCTTCAGTCTGTCTGAGGAAACTGTGAGACCAGTTGCAGACTGGTTGTGGTGGTCAGATCCAGCAGGGTGGAGCTGGAGGGTCTCTGCAGGACTGAACTGAACATTTATTTTTAGCGTTTGTGTTAATAGTTTTTCCATGAATCCAAAAGACAGAGATGACTGTATGTTGACCTAAAACACGCCTGACAGTATTTTCAGTATTTCTTTTTCCCAGCACCTTATGATTTATTCAAACACAGCCGTTGGACAGTTAATAAAATCAGAATAAATAAAATAAAACTAAGAAGTCACTGAAATTATTATCATTGAGTTATTACAGACTTAACGTTGGGCTGCACATTTATTTTTGTTATTTCAGTATTTTGTTAAAAAAATGTGTAAAAAAATCTTAGTCACACAGATGCATAAACAGTACATTAATATTAATATAAAGCAGTTATGATCATTGCTTAAAATAACTGTACACAATAACAGCAGAGACATTAAAGGGACGCTTTGCTCATTTTCAACCAGCTCTGTGTCATTAACAATGTAGGTGATCTGTAGGGAGGGGAAGGACAGCGGACCCAGGGTACGATATTTTTGCGATATGCTGAGTATTGCGATAAAATAAATTACTTTTTTCCAACTGCAAATAATTTCCCCAAAGGGAAAACTTTGTCAACATCAGTTTTCAGTCTGTTCACCTGAATGTTGACACCCATGTTAGACGTGTTGTCTGTTTCATTCTTGTGCTGCAGGAGGTCTGCAGTGTTTGCTCCGCTGTGACTCTGGTGTCCTGCTGAAGTCCAGGCGTCACCGGTTTACGCCACCCTTCCTGCTGCTCTCAAAGATTCCTCAGCTTAATGCTTCACTTGTCAGTAGAGCTTGGGTACGGCTGTTTTGGGGGCGGAGTCACATACCTGGGTTCACATGTTTTTAGCATGTTACCAAAGCCTTGGTTTTCAATGCAGATCTTTGCACAGGAAGTAGGTGATGGACTGTGTTGTTTTCTTCGCAGTCTCACAGTTGATGGTAGTTGCGTCGAGCTAAGTGTGTTCAGTGTTGGTTGATTTGTCGTCAGAGTGGGTTTGGCGTTAGCTAAGCCGACACTACCTCTGGATGGTGGAATGTGAGGTGAGCCCTCATGTTCGTAGTATTTTATCCTCATTTGATACTGCTGTAAATCTCATGTGTCATATCCAAGTCCTCCTTTCCGATATTTGATTTAAACACCGAAGACACATTTCGGCACATCCAATTTTTTTTCTCAGGTGCCTCCATCTTTGTTTTGATGAGGTGTTTACACGAAAACAATCCTCTGAAAATGGAATTGTTTCTCATTTTTGTTTTGAAAAAAGTTCCGCATTCAGACAACAACGTTTAGATAACAATCACCGTGCACACGGATCCGCAAAAATGACTGAAAACGCTGTAGTACACATGCCAGGCCAGTAGTTGGTGGTGTGACTTTGTAATGAAACAACACACACCTGAGAACATGCGCTTCCTTCTACAGAGCGGTGATGATGGACACACAAAATGGCAACCGCACGAACGTTCGTCTGGACGGACAATGAGGTGGAACTGCTACAGTAAATAAATAAATAAATTCAACAGGGTGAGCAGCACAAACAGAGCTCGGGAGTCCGCCATTGTTGTTGTGATGGTCGACTTTCTCGCGCATACCTAGTGACTGGAACCGTAATGAGCATGTGCGAAAAGTCTCCATTTTCAGAGGAACTGCATATTGCAAGTTTACATGACAACAAAATTGCACTCTGGAACCCGTTTTCAAAATGTTGCGTTTGCAGGCACCCAAAATGCCGCTGTCGTGTAAACGATCGGCCAAAACGCAACTTAAGTTTACCGTTTCTGGTTGAAATCGCTGTCGTATAAACGGGACATGAGACATCTACTGACCTCACCGGGAAAAAAACATCCGCACCATTTAGTGGACCGAAAGTACCAAAAGTTATATTTAAGTGTGTATTTCCAAAAATTAATAACGCATATAATAAAAGATCAATACTTGGCGTCTTTGTCTTGATACAATATCGCCACGCAAAATATCACGATACTGTGGTGTGGCGATTTTTTTCCCCCCACCCCTAATGACAACGGCCAAGCTCCCATTACAGACAACCTCACATTATGTCACCCACCAGCTGGAGGGCGGTGCAGTGCATTCTGGTAGTTGTAGGTTCTCTACCTCTTAAGCAAAAGCAAATGCTGCAGCTCTTTTCCTCCGTTGTCTCCAGTCTTGTAGCACCAGTTTTAAAAGTATCTGCATCTTCGTCCTGCACAGACGGTCCAGTTTTATGAAAAGAGCATCTTTCCAGTGGTGAAACACTTCTTTAACGCAGCCTATATTGTCTCTGATATATAATTATATCACCAAACATTTATTGATTGTCAGATCAAAACACTGGATAATAATGAGGATGATGATGATAGTGATGAAGAGTTTGCCTGAGCCTCAGAGCATTAAGACTTTCAGTGAGATGTTGAGGCGTTCACAAACATCCTGCAAAGAGGAAACTCTGCTTCCTGTTTAAGCTGAAACTTCACAATAAATCTGAAGTGAGATTCTTCATCTTGTGGCAGAGTGGACGCACTGAGACTGAGAGGAGAACCTGAGTGAGTGGTGAGCTGACTGATTGATTTTAAACTCAGTGAAATAAAAGTTACCTGATGCAGTTCATCCTTCACAGCTGCTCCAAATATGGATGTGTTTCCGGGAGGTTTGTCAGTAAAGTTTCTTAAACTGATCCAGGGTGATGTCAGTGTGGTGATGTCACTGAGTCTGATGAGTCAGATGGACCAAAAGTCATCAATGAACAAAAGGAAATCCACAATGACACAAGGTATCACAATGACACAAGGTATCACAATGACACAAGGTATCCGAAACAATCTAAATATTATTTTTCATGCTGATACTGCCGTAGTGTCACGATGTAAACTCATTAGATCTGTTAACAATCTTTTCTACAAACTTCCCAACACTTTTATTTCTATCTCCATCAGAAACTCATTAGCCAGAAGAAAATGTTGCCATTCTACGTTTCTGCAAACCACGGATATGTGATATATCATACACAATATCATATCATATTTCTGAAGTGACATATTCTGATTACATGTAAATGAGCTGACTTTGTCATCAGGACATCGCAGGGTAGACGGCTGGCCTAGGTGAGACTGCTGCCGAGCTGCAGACCACTATTCAAAACCAACAAAAGACAAAACTGATTGTCATTTAGCAAGACAACACGACTACTGCGGCACCAACTGGATATTTGTAAGCCAAAGCGTGATCTTTTTTCTTACTATAACCAAGTGGTTATAGTGCCTAATCATAACCACACGTTCACCACAGCGTTTTTAAAACATAAACATACATTAAGTTTCAACATATTTGTCAAATATCAGTGCACAGATGTTACATGTCAGTGGTTTTCAGACATGAAAAATGCCAACTTTTATTCAGTTTAAAGGGTAAGTATGGTATTTTACAACCTGGACCTTATTGTCACATGTTTTTGTGTCTAATTGACTAATAAGAACAATAGATATATATATATTTTAAATCAGTCCAGTATTGAGCAAGAGCACTGCAGCTTGCAGCAGCAAAACAGACTGCAATGTAATCCATGTGGGCAATTGAGCACCGTCAGTGTACGTCCATTTAATGTGTGTTTTTGTCACAGACAGGCTCAGATTGTTATTCAAAGTGTCTGACAACATTATGAAAGGATCCTTACAGAGATAGACCTTTTTGTTAAAGAGTGAGATCCTTTTTTGTTTAACTATAACTCACTATCACCAAACCCACCAGACTCCATTTAAATAAACAGTAATTTTAGCGTGTATAGAAGCAGCATGTTTTCACATCTAACTGGGTGAGTTAAGGTTTAATTAAACTAAACCAGAGTTGGTGATTGTTGGAACAGTGAAGAGATTAAGCAAGGTGGCTTTTGTGAGTTTTATTTTATTTCTGTTGACTCTGAATGAAATGTGTTTTTTGATGATAAAATTACTGATTATTTAAATGGAGTCTGGTGGGTTTGGTGATGGTGATTTCAGGGCCATTTCTAGTCAAACAAAATGGATGTTAACTCTTTAAAAAAGGGTCTATCTCTGTAGGGATCTTTCCATAATATTGTCAGACACTTATTATAACAATCTGAGCCTGTCAGTGACAAAAACAAACACTTTAAATTGATGGTACGAACATGCCGAGTGGTTACACCGCAGCTTGTTTTGTGGCTGCCAGCTGCTCAATGCTGGATGAATTTCAAAAGATGTTTGTTCCCATTAGTCACGTTAACACAAAAACATTTGAACATAGGGCCCAGGTTGATACTGAGGTTACCCTTTAAGAGTGAAGTCAGTGTGTCTGTGTCGAGTGACTACATGAGGTGTGACTCTGTCCTGTTTGCCCGAGCAGGTGCGTTCGTCATCCTTCAGTCAGCAGCTTTACTGTCAGACAGAAAAGTTTTCACATCATTGACAGTGTTAACGACATCAGCTGATTACAACAGCAGTTACATCACACACACACACACACACACACACACACACACTCCATCCTGTGAGTGTGTGTGTGTTCTCCCAAACAGTAACAGGAAGTCGGACCAACATGTCTTCCTCTTCAGAAACTCCCAGAAACAAAGTGCAGTGATGTAATCGTCAGCGCTGCTTCACTTAAAGGAGCAGACCGCAGGTTTGTGTCTGTGCTCATGAAGCTCGGCTGTCTACAGGTGTGTCCATCACCTGAGGACGTCTTTGCCTCAAACATCAGCTTAACTTTGTGTCTCTCCTCAGCACTCTGAAGGAGGTTGACGTGAAAAAACAGACTTTACTGATGTCTGATTATGTCATTGATGATGCTGATTACTCATCTGAATCAGGCAAACACACACACACAGAGTGATGTATCATCGTGTGCGGCTCAGTAATCTGATTAGTAGTTTTACAGATTTAAAAGCAAACAGATGTTTAAGACATCACAGAAATAATCTTTAGCAACCATCTGGTAACACCTTAGCAACCATCTGGTAACACCTTAGCAACCACCCAGAGCACCTCAGTAACTCAGACATTGGAATCAGCTCTGAACGTTGTCGTGATCGAAAATTAAAACTGAATTGTGGCATTTTAAAGTTTCTATGCCTCTGTGCTGGTGTTAGCCACGGCTGGAGGCATTATGTTTCTGGTTGTCCGTCCGTTTGAACGTCTTTCTGTCACATCCTTGTGAACACGATATCTCAAGAACGCCATAAGGGAATTTCTTCAATTTGGCACAGAGGTTGACTTTGACTCGAGAATGAACTGATTCGATTTTGGTGGTCCTATGTCAGAGGTCAAAGTCAAGGTCACTGTGACCTAGTCTGTCTCATTCTCATGAACGTGCTATCTCAAGAGAGCCTTGAAGGAATATCTTCAGTTTGGCACAGAGGTTGACTTGGACTCGAGGATGAACTGACTTGATTTTGCTGGTCAAAGGTCTCTGTGACCTTGTCTGTCTCATTTTTGTGGAAGCGATATCTCCAGAACATCTAAAAAGGAATTTCTTGAAACGTTCACTTGGACTGAAGAATGAACAGATTAGAATGTTGTGGCTAGAGGTCAAAGGTCACTGTGACCTCACAGAATGTTTTTGGCCATAACTCAAGAATTCATACACTAATTATGACGAAACTTCACACAACTGTCTAACAGGATAAAATAATGAAGTGATGACATTTTATATCCAAAAGGTCAAACATCAACCTTACGGTGACATCATCGTATTCTGAATAAAACACTTCTCTGGGCATAATTTAACGTCGTATCTCAGACGTCCTTTCTCGTGAAGGGGTAGACTTGTGATTGACTTTGTGTCTGCACATTTGCACTGTGTGAATACAAGTGAGAGCACTGCAGCCTGTTACCTGTTCAACAAACACTTGCACATGAATAAAGAGACATGGAATATACAGCCATAGCAACCAGCTGAGTAGATTACTCTCAGTGTGTGCAGCAGTGGTAGTACGAGTGCTGTCAGTGATCACAGTGATACTCTGATGTTTAGGGAGTTGGTTCGTTTGATGCAGCTGATCTGAGTTCTGTGGACTGTCCCGTAGAGAAACGAGGATGAAGACTCCACAGTTTGTTCTGAGCAGCTGCTCAGCCTCTGGATGCAGGCTGCAGCTTCACTGTGGCTAATGCTAAGCTAACTGTTGATGATGAGTGAATCCCTCCAAACTGTAGCATCAGACTGACTGTTAAAACACAACATCTCTGTGTTACTGTTTCTGCACGTGTTTAAATACTGACGGTGTGACGTGAGGAGAATTAAAGTTGTTTAAAGGCTCCTTTCATGACAGTAACTTGTTACTGCTGCCGATGAGCAAATAATAGTTGTTGTTATTGTTGTTGCTGCAGCAGCTGACTTCTGTTGATGGCTGCTGGTTGGCTGATGTGCATGAGCAAATTTGGATCAGAGCTGCAGCAGATGTGGTGATGTTCTCTTCAGCTTGTTGTGTGGTGTGTTCACGTGCTGATGTAAATCTCTGGACATCCCAAACTCGATGCTTAAAAGTCATACGCAAAGAACAAACACCGAGGAACAACCTCTGAAGATCCTACAGCACCTGAACGCACCACAGAAACAACACTCATTTTGGACTCAGAGCCTTGGTGTGTTCTCACACCGTCAGCGTGCGTCCCAGAGTTCCCAGTGTTCCCAGTGTGTCTCAGTGTGTGGTTCCAGTCACAGCTCTGGAACAATTGACCCTCTGTTCGTCACAATAGAGACTCACTGTTATTACACTGCCCCACACGCCCACCCGCTCTCCCTCTCCTTTATTTGTCCTTCCTCTCCTCTCGCTCCACTTTCTGTTCTTTCTTTCCTACTTTTACGTCTTCGCTTTCTTCTTTCTCTCCTTTTATTCCTCGCTCTCACTTCCTGTCCGTCATCCCCCCTCTGTCTGTCTGTCTGTCTGTCTGTCTGTCTATCCTCTATGGAGGTGAAGACTGAAGGTCACTTTTTTCCTCTCTTCCTTCCTCCCTCTGGTCGTTCAGTCACTGCTGCTCACAGAGAGCTTTGTTTGGCAGCACGTTCACTTTGATTGACAGGTCTGTCACCCTATCACAATCATCCAGATTCAGATTTCCTGACAGATGCTGTTGTGACAGTCGATGGTGAAGATGAGTTGTTGAAGTAGACAAATGTAAACATGATGAAGATGTCAAACTGAGTGTCACCAGTGCTGCCATCACTGCAGACACATTGATATAGCTGGAAGGTTCAAGTGTCGTCAGAGAGTTCAGAGATGAGACGTGTTTAAAATCTGTATTTAAACGTCTCTGTGGCAGCAAAGTGGAAGTCAGAGTGAAGCACTAACCCTGCTGCTGCTGCTGCTACTGATGATGATGATGAGGGAGTGGAGGGAGGAAGGACAGACAGGGGGATGGATGAGAAGAGGAAAGGGTGTGTGTGGTGTTTGGGGAAAAGTGGGAAGGCCAGAGGAAAACCAGGGTGTGTTCAGCTCTAATGTCTTTGTTCTTCATAACATCTGTTTCATATTCAAGTGAAACAGAAACACATTAAATAAAAGTAGGTTATTCTGTTGTTTTACTAATATGTAGTTTAATTTATGAGTAATAACTCTGAGAGGATCGGTCAGATCTTGTTTGTCTTCACAAACAGCAGCAGACTCAGAAATTCTTCTGGAAGTTTGTAAAAACAAAGTTACAAAATGATCAATGTGGTCGAATCAGGATTCAAACATAAGAAACAATAATAAAACAGATAAGACAAGTAAAAAATACATCTGCAGATCTTTGCCACAGCAGAAAAGCAAAAGCCACGTCTAAAAAGACGACCAACGTGGAGGCCCGTCTGAGTTGTAACTGATGACTATTTTTCAGGATTAAAATTGTGCAAATTTGCAGGAAAGCCCAATCAGTCTTTTTTCAGCATTGGCAGTATAAAAACAAAATCGGGGAGTGCAGCAAAATGCCGCCTACCTACTTTTGTTTATACAGAATGCGCCTTTTTCGGGGCAATGGGGGGCGTGAGCAAGTAACAAAACGTGTAGCTCAGCGTGTGACGTAAACAGTGACGTGGGAGGGAAGCTGCGACTAGTCAGGTGGCGATTCTCTCATAAGTCGGCCCGTTCTTCACCGTCCCCGTCATCTGACGATTAATGGCCTCTTCGTTTGCGAGGACAAGGAGGGCGCGCAATTCCTTGTCTCCCCAGTTGCTCATCTTTACAGTGTCTGTAAGGTTTGTGTTTCCCTCTTGCTACTAGCTGCTCGCTAATTCCTGCTATCAGCTGTTTCCTGTTTATCCACCGCCAGTGGCTCGCACGTGCGGCGTCATCAACAGCTCCTCCCACAAGTCATCAACAGCTCCTCCCGTTGCGGAAGGCCGCCTCTGTCTGTTTAAACTAAAAAGGTTCCACCAATATGTCTACCCTACGAGGCAGAAAATTGGGCACCTTGGATCAACTTGCAGCTTGCCGGCAAAATGGCCCAACATTTGCGGAAAATCTGGCAGTGTAAAAGGGGCTATAGTCTCATACTCGGCTGAGTGGAGGTGTAAATCACCAGTTTCATCGTGATACAATATTATATCGGTTCTTTGGACAACAATACGATATTTGCTGATATTACAACGTCTGCCACGCTACGATTTTGATTCAATGTGATTCAGAGGGCTGCGATCGATGTGAGATGATATCATCTGCCCAGTTAACACAGTCTGTTACAGAAGACACTTTTTTACCATTGGCCATAAAACATAAAAACAACACATAAATAATAAGTTCAGTAAACCTTACTCTAAAATGACTTCACTAACACATAAAACAGCACATGGGATAAGTTAACCTTCAGGGCTTTCTGTCAGAGAGACCTGTCTGAAAGAAATCTTTGAACCCAAACTATCATCTTTTCCCTAAAACGTCAAGGTTACCTGCCTTAAAGCCGCTACAAGGAACTTTTAACTGGATATGCAAAAGTCTCTGGTTTCTGCTGATGTCTGTGCGTGACCTACAACAGCAAATGAGACCATCAGTGTGAAGATAAGCTATTTCTATATAGTGTATATCCATACCTTTAGGAAACTGTGTCCGGGTCCGCCCCAGGTCGCTTCCAGGACGAAGCGATTTACGGCACTCAGACGGCACACGTCATCTTACCTAGCTGCTTACATTTATAGTGACTCTTATAAATAGTCGCTATTCCTCCTCCTCGACCCGACGTCCACGGGGAGTTAAAATAGCAGCAATCATTGGGTAAAAGTTCTGTGAAAGCACTGGACTCACCAACAGTCAGCCACGTCTCAGTCACACAGAGAAAATCCAATCCTCGGGAAGTCAGGAAATCCTTCAGGATAAACGTTTTGTTCGCTAGTGATCTAGCATTTACCAGCCCAATCCTGGCAGGAGCCGGTGGGTCCACGGCGTTAGCTGTCCGGGGAGCCACACACAGAGGCCGCAGGTTGCGCAGCTTCACCCCACGCCAGCGGGGACGAGGAGAGCAGGGGCCATGGGGCTGGAACACCTCATCCAGGCCGACGACAGGTACCAGCCAGGCGTCGACAGGGTCCAGCGAGTGCCGAGAAATAAAGAGGCGAGGCACCGCTCCATATTCAGTCCAAGAAGCCGTGGAAGTGCTCGCCAAACAGGCCTTCAGCCTTACCAGCCGACCGCTGCGCTTACGCCGGAGAGGTGGAGCTGGGGCGCGGCAGAGGTGAGCTGGGATCCCCGATGGGAGCGGGGGCAAAGTTTTCCCGTCTTGTTGTTTCATTCATCCCCAAAACAAACACATGCGTGAGCCAGGTAAGCATCTTTACGACAATACGCGCTATAGCTCATGGGAAATGTAGGCTTCATTCCAGCAAAACACTACCGCTTTTGTCCACAGGGTCGCCAAAGGCAACTCAAAATGAAAGTTCCTTGTCGGGGCTTTAAAGTCCTGAAGACAAACGTCTCCCAACAGAGATAAAACAACAAGATCATTTAATTAAAGTATCAAACTCAGCTCAGTAATAACTGTCACGGTTCATGGACAACAATTATTTTTTGCCACTCATTTATTACCATCTTAAGCATGTTTACATTGCATCAGTTAGCCTCGTGGCTAGCTGACTTTTTTTTTTTGACGTATTGTTTGTACTTTTTCTGACTCACTGTTGATTAAAGTCACTACATCTCCTGACAGAACAGCTCGGTTAAATTTCAGTCTGCGTGCACATTATGTTTTAGGGAACATTGTTAAAACAGAGCAGCTAATGTTGCTGCAGGAAGTTAGCTGGCTGAGACGCCTGACCAGGCAGGTGCGTTATGTTTTATCTCATAACTGCGCTGTTCACATACGCTATGTGTTCTGTGTGTTTACCCATATATTCTCAGAAATCCAAAATATTTCCACAGCACTGATTTGATCAAAAGTAAATTATGTAACCTCATTGTCTTTGTCTTGGCTGCTTGCCGTTATTTGGCCGCGGCTGTTTGACGGTGACACGGACCTTTAAAACAAAGGCCTGACCTACAGACGATGATATGGATCCATGTTTTCACTTTGCATCGATGATATTGGATCGTTGATCTGAATTCTGAGTAGAAACATCGATCCAGATTGATGGATCGTTACACCCCACTGTGTCGAGCATCTCTAGTGGAGATTGATCATTTTTTAAAAAACAGTTTTATACCGTCCCTGGCTGTTGACTCCTCACCTCTCTTGACCGGTCAGTACAGGCCACATCAATGACCGCTTCAGTTTCGAATCTTGTTTCTGTTCGGGTCAGCGTACGTGACGGGCACATTAGTGTTGGTTGAGTCTTTTGTTTGTGTTTTCACTTTCAAATTGATATTTTACATTGTTGGTGTTTAGGAATTGTTCCTGTATAGATTTTCTCACCAAGCTGAGACATTTGTGTTTTGTATTAATTCCACTGCTGTCATTAGACACACAGGATACACAGCCCATCCTCCACTTCCTGTTCCCCACCCACACGCCCCCAGACACACCTGGTGGAGACCTGCACTCACTGAGTGCACTTTTAGAGTTATTTTTAAGTTGCTGTAATGATTTAAATGTGTGCAGACAGATAAACTGGATCTGGACCTGTTTGTGGAGATGTGATGAAAAATCAAATTATCTGACTGAAGGTGGAAAATCAGAAAAAGTGATATGACTTGTTTGTTTGACCCGAGATGCAGCGAGTGTGTGTGTGTGTGTGTGTGTGTGTGTGTGTGTGTGTGTGTGTGTGTGTTTCCTCTGCTGCAGTTTGATGGACAGCTGTATCCTGTGTTTTGTTCTGCTGCAGATCCTCAGAACTGATTACAACAACAGGACAGAGATAAGGAGGGAGGAGGGAGGGGTGAGAAATGTGTAGTGCAGGTTTGTGAGGTCCAGAGGACGAGGACTGTCCTGCAAGTGTCCTCCTGTTAGAGGGGTCAGGGTGGACGGTTGGTCTGCAACCCAATCACCAGAAAACTGTTGGCATCAAATATTTCTGCAAATCATAATTATGTTACATTGTGCAGAGTTTGCATGTTCTCCCCGTGTCAGCGTGGGTTTCCTCCAGGTGCTCCAGCTTCCTCCCACAGTCCAAAGACATGCAGGTTAATTGGTGACTCTAAATTGTCCGTAGGTGTGAATGTGAGTGTGAATGGTTGTCTGTGTCTATGTGTCAGCCCTGTGATAGTCTGGTGACCTGTCCAGGGTGAACCCTGCCTCTCACCCAGTGTCAGCTGGGATAGGCTTCCCAGCTACAGTGGGACTTAAACTTCTATGTCGAACCGAGGCTGTACCTTCAGCGTAGGCTTTGTGTCGACGCAGAGCCTACGCCATAACCTGATGTACACCTCCCCAGAAATGTGACAACATTGCAGCAATGCAGTCCTGTCTGTTTCTGTAAGCTGAAACCATTTCCCTCAGTGGAAACAAAACTTTTATTTACTTTAATTTCACAGATAAGAAACAATAAATTGTGAAGACAATAAAGCCTCCACAAAAATATAATTTTAAGTCTTATCCTGGCTTCATATGAGCAGAGGAAACCTCTGCTCGTCACTAGGCTAATTTATACAATGTAAAATGCCATAGGCTTGTGCTAATAACGTTAGCATGTTGTATTTGTGGGGAAAATGTGTCCAGATAAAGACAAGTGTTTGTCTGTGAATGCTGCGAGTTATAGTGAAGCTGATTTGTGTTCTTGTGTTTGAAACTGTCTCTATTAAGACATGTTTAATGTGTGTTTAATGTGTGCTTAATGTGTATTTTGGGTGTATTGTCAAACAAGGAAACTTTAGAGCACTTCAGAAACCCCGCCACCGACTAGTGTTTTGGAGGTGTAACTGCACACAGACACACCGCTGCGCAAGTATAAATGCTCACAATGGCCTCGGCTCTGCATAGAGCTGATGCACAAGTAAAAATCCACCTTAAAACTCAAAATTTACACAATAACACAAACAAACTGATCGTGGCAGCTATAAACCACCAACTCCTGTGTTCAGTGATGTAAAATTACTCTTTTTGTCAGTGCAGTTTTGGCTTCGAGCGTAGATAAATTTGACTTTCAATTCAGTTTTAAATACTATGGTTTTAGTTGAAATGCATGTTTGTGAAGGCCTGAGTTTATGACTGCATAAATGAGACTTGCATACTGCATGAGTTTGTGTAAGGGTTTGTAAACGGATGTTGTGACATAGTTTTGCTGTTGTTAAACGCGATCGCATGTGACTTCAGTTCTTTAAGCTTTTTCTCCATTTTTGGATTCTTTCCGTGGAGGCATGCGACAAAAATAAAGTTTTCTTCACAAAGTCAGTGTAACACAGGGTGAGTAACTGATATAGTCATTTGGAGGATGAAGAATTCCTGTTAAGTCGTCTCTTTAAGTATCAGCTGTATTTGTTCACTGTGCTGCAGCAGCGACTGTCTGCGTCCTGCAGAGAAACAAACACTGAAGCAGCAGTGAGAAATCTGTGCATCAAAGCTGTGAACGCTTCTTTGATCGTTCTCGTGCCCCCTCAAGATGAACTGTAATCACTCTGATCCATTGAGTTTTCATCTGGTGTCATCGTCAGGTCAACATTTTAATGTGTGTGATACTTTGGTTAATGAGCAGGTACCTGTCTGAGGGAGACCTCACAGCTCTGTTTGCTCTGCAGTGTTTTAAAAGTGGAAGTGCGATGGAAGTGTCTGTATCCTCTGGTCTTTATCTGCAGCCTTCACCTTCTTCCTGCTTCACTCACAACCTGCAGCTCTCCCTCTTCCTCCTCTTTTTCCTCTCAGATTAGATTTTCTCTGCAGACTCCTCCCGGCTTCTGTCCTGACTCACTTTTATTCTACGATAGTTTTTGTGCTGCATCTGTATTTAGCATGCCGTAGAAACTGGACGGGCAATTCTTAAGTTACAGCTGTACTCACTGTGTGACAAAACTAAAACATGTCAGAACATGTCCTCAGACAGTTAGATACATTATATGATAATATCTTTCTTCCCTGCTTGAATGATTTGAAATTATTCGTTGACTCATCGTCGTCCTGTGAACCGACTCTGACTAACAACAGACTCAACAAACTAATTTTCAGTCTGAGTTCATCCTCTGAGCCGCAGCTGACTTCCTATGAGTGATGAGGAAAGAGTCTGTTAAACATTGTGTCCTCCCGTCTGTCTGCCCGTCACTTTATGAGAAGTTTCATTTATAAACATTGCGTATGCACAAAACGAGGCCTGAAAGAGGCGTACACCACTTCCCATGCAAAAGTTGACCAGCAGTCGCCATCAGGGTCCATCAGTGGACTAGTCTCCTGCATGTTCATGATATTAATGTAATGATTAAATGATATATTTTGGTGGTTGGAGTTGAAGGTGTGAGAAAGAATAGTATCAGTAACATTGTTAACACTGTGCTACATTACAGAGAAATACAAACCGTACTAATGAACCTTCATTAATATAGGCCTACATTTTATCTCCAAGTGCACGTCACACACTGAGCGAGCCGCCTGTTAATGACGCTGTGGGCTAATGGGCATGTAGCTACTTCCATGTTTCAGATGATACGTCATGTTTGTAGTCGACCAATGAAGATGAGTTTACATATCACCTTGGGTTCGTCCTTCACCTTCTCAAAATGATCCCACACTTTGGATTTCCTGCCCGACATGTTATTAACTAGCCTGTGGAATAACCGCAGGTACCAGCCCTGGAGATTAACCTGACTCCTGTCTGACTGCTGAGCGTGGACACTTCCAGTGTCTGTCCTTTCAAATTAAAGTCACACATGGTCCAGTCATATAGGTTGTGATTTATTTTGACAAGGTGCAGCTCTCAGTACAGTTGCACGTTTATTTAATTTTTTCTGCGACTAAGCGACCAATGAAATTTTCCCTCTCTGGTAGACTTTGGTTCGACTGTTAAGGGGCAGCCCTGGGAGACACTTTGACCCACGCTTATGAACATTTTGGAGACAAGAAATTGGCGACACAGATGGTGAGGTGGGGGCCTGATTGTAGAAATTGTTGAATATTTTTTGGGTTGCACCATTTTACTCTTTTGTTAGTATGTAGGTTTTTAGTTATGGATCCTACACGTTTTATAAATGAGACCGCAGGTCCTCAGCATGTCTCACTTCAGAAGTCTTCGGTTGAAACAGAGCAACTGGATGCGTTAACGTAAAGAAGCTGGACGTCTTCACTGTAAACTGTTAAAGGTAATATTCTTTATCTTCATTTTTTGTGTCTGTAACATCAGGAACTCAGTTTTCACTGTGTCTGATGTCTGAGCCAGTCACAGAGCTCTGATGATGACGATGATGATGTAGGGATGCACCTTGTTGTATTTATCTTTTTATAAACAAATTTGACATTTCATGCCCTCAATGTCATTTTTTTCCAGCTGTTATTAAATATTCACAGTAATTTTCAAGGTATTGCATCAAAGTGAGGAGTTTCAGTCGTGTTACGACACAAGTTTGGATATAAATCCTGATCCCGAGGATCTGGGCTGATCTGAGAACAGAAGCTGGTTTCATGTGAAGCAGCTGAAGTCTGTAGGAGGAAAGAGGTCGACAGGAGGAAGCTGCTGTGACTCACTTCCTCCTCCTCCTTTGTCTTCATGTTGGACGCTGCTGACCTTTGTGTGTGTGTGTGTGTCCAGCAGTTATTTTTACTCTGCGGTGACATTCAGTGTCAGTTTGGTGTCAGCTGTGTTTTTTATTCTTTCTTCTGTTTCTTTGTGTCACTCGTTCTTTTGCAAAAGCTTATTGTTTCGTCATTCGTGCAGAAGTGCTGCTAGTTTTCTATTTGTTTTGAGATACTTGACTTATGTGTGAAGTCTCATCTTCTCACTGACACCTCTGTTCCACCAGATTACCTCTGGATTTTGAAACAGGCCAGTTCAGGACTCTTTGAACCTTTGTGCTTTCTAGCAAACCAGCCTGCATTTCCATTGGTCTGAGCAGAGCTGTTGTAATCACAGATGTTTCATCAACAGAGGGCGTTGCACAACGCACAGCTGACGTAATCAGAGGGAGTAAGATGTCAGATGACATTAATTACTTATGAGTTTTTCTTCTGTTATCAGATGGGCTGTATATGAATATTCAGTTTTTTTTATATAGAGTTTCAAAGTTTGAACAGGGTTCAGTGGGATGTTCAGTGTTACAGCGGCATTCATGTCATAAAGTAAACAAATTAACGCCGCTAGAGACAGATCGGAAATGTCAACACCAGATATCAAACAAAAGTCAGAGACTGTGTCGTCTTAAATATCTGTGAGCTGTAAATTCACCACTTCCAAGCAGAGGAGAGAAGAAATTGTAATCTCGGAGCCTTGCGGTGAAAAGTTTCTCCTCCTGTGTGCTGCATCACGTCCACAGAACTGTACCAAAGAGTAGCTTGAAAGTTAAGAACACTCACTCTGCAGCAAAATCTGGGGACCAAATTGTACACTGCACAGCACACTGACTAGTGGCAACAAACAACTGCTCGAGTTGAAGGGCCCGTCCCAATACCCCCCCTTGGCCCTACCCCTACATTTGCACGTTCCTGCGAGGGGTAGTGGTGTCCCAATTCCTTTTTGAATGTACAGGTAGGGGTCATAACGAGGGGTAGTGGGTATGAAACTAGCCCTCCGGAGTGAGGGATTTCAGATGCTGACTTGCCAGCGAGGGGTAGACGTCGCCATGGCTACCACCGAGCAAGAGACGGGGAAAAAAGTTCATACATAGCTAACGTTACCATCGTCAGGTTGCTTGTTAGCTAGCTAGCTTGCTCGCATTGTCTGGCGTCTGTCATCTGTCCTGTTCTACAAAATTGTTGGACTTTTCACATTACGATAACACGCCAGCTAGTATAACTATGCTGCCTCGTAATGTTAGCTGGTTAGCTAGCTAGCATAAGTCCCCTGTCGTCTGCCGTTCATCAAACGAAGCATGATGAATGCTTCAAAGGCGATCAGTAGGATGAACTCAGCTGGAGACTCCATTGTAGATGCCGGTTGGAAATGTAGATGGCTCGCAGCTTCCTGTTTAAAATAGTTACGTATGCGTGAACGTAACCGACGCGGTGACGTAGTGAGTGGTGTCCCAATTTCTAGGGAAAGATTTCAACCCCTACCCCTCGTTGCTTCATTTTGAGGGCCAAGGGGTAGTGGACACATGGGGGTATTGGGATTGGGCCTTAGTGGACTGAGGGGTCTCTGACTGATGATTTGAATCTCTGACTTTCAAGGTGCAGCCCTCTGAGAGACCACTGGGCTTTTTGTTTTCCCAACAAGTTCTCACTTGCCTGGTGACGTCATGGATCGCACTTTAGTCCAGTTCAGACCAAAGATTTGCGACGAGAAGAAACTGTTTTAGAACGTTGCAGAGAGAAGTAGCAGCGGTGTGAACTGGCCGGTCTGAGCTCGACTCAAACCGTCTGATGGTGTCACCTGCAACTCAGCTTGTCGAATTGCCGGCGACTGGTTTTAAAGCACGTCACCTGTTTCAACAGCCAATCAGCTTGTAGTGAAGTCTGCTGGTCAAGTCAAAATGACCGCAGACTGTGTGTTGGCTCGCTGCAGCAGCAGGTGCTCTGTCCCCGTCGAGCACTCTGTTTCTGTCCTAACGGTGTGCCGGTGTTGGAGCTTATGCCCCCTTATTCGTATTTAACAGAAAAATACAACTGTATTTTTTTCTGAATCTAAGTTTCTCTCTTTTAACCAACTAGAACTAATTTCATTTCCTTGTTAACTCAACGTAAAACACACTTCATTCAAACTTGACAGAAACAAAAAAGAAACTCGCTGAAATGATCTTGCTTTGTCTTGTTAGTCACCGAGTTAGTTCGTTCACTGTTCCAACAATCACCAGCTCTGGTTTGGTTAAAATAAACCCTTAATTCACAGAGTTAGATGTGAAAATACATTGTATCTCTCTGCCGATGCTGGCCGGAGTCCTGTAACGCTATCCCACCACTCCCAGTTGTTTCTCAGCTCAGCTGCTGTTCCACCATTAGAGACTACCCTCTGGTGGCTTGTGATATATACTACACATCCTCAGTACAGCCTCTCTGTATGAGTACAAAGAGAAACGTGTATTTTTTTAATTTAAAATCATACCAGTGGGGATTCTAACACCACTGGTATACTGTGATACTGCGATCCTGCCCCTGCTAGTCGAAATGCTCCAAATGGTTCAACATTAGATGCACAAACTGGAACTGAACTCGTTGCGTGTTGGTGTAAAAAGGGTACGAGACGACCATCGCAGAGATATATTCAGACTGTGATGAACACTCAGGATGTTAGTGTGTTATTGTGAAGCTACAAACTGGAAACAGATTTGATTCAGAACAGACACGGAGATGATGCAACATGACTCAGGAGCTTCTCCATCTCAGGGTCAGCAGGTTTGACTCATCACATTTCGGAGGGCAGCCCCGCGTTTATGACTCTGGAACATAAATAGTGAAGTGTTGGACACAAAGTCAAACACACTGTAAAGAGAAACATCAGGACGTCTTTAAACTCTGACATGTGACCAGTCCTCATAATGGTCTTTATGTTTCTGTGTGTGTGGTTGTCAAACAGCTGCGTCGTGTGTCTTTATGTCGACTTTTATGTTGTTCTGTCATCATCCTGAAACAAAGCCAGTGGGCTTCATATAAATCTTACTCACAGTCTGTCTCTCACACACACACACACACACACACACACACACACATGCACACAAATAGAGTGAGGTAAAACGTAACACATTCCAACCTTTTTCAGGAAATCCAGAGACACACAATCACTGCGGCGCAAGGTCATACACTCACACACAAACACACCGTACACACACACACACACACACACACACACACACACACAGTTTTTCCTTTGAAAGCTCTCCACCCTTCAGCTTGAGGCAGCTTGTGCTGCAGGCACTCCCTGTATCCTGTGTGTGTGTGTGTGTGTGTGTGTGTGTGTGTGTGTGTGTTTCCTGTGAAGGAGGACATTCAGTTTGATGTCCTCTTTAACGTCAGCACCCTCTGATCTCCGCGTGAACACTGCGTCGTCTTCATACTGTGAGGTCACAATAGATAAGCCAGACGAGCAGACAGTGATCCTCAGATGGTGAATCTGCTGCTTTTACATTCATTCATTCACTTTCCGTGACTGTTTATCCTGGTGCAGGGTCACGAGGTGCTGGAGCCTATCCCAGCTGACACTGGGTGAGAGGCAGGGTTCACCCTGAACAGGTCACCAGACTATCACAGGGCTGACACATAGAGACAGACAACCATTCACACTCACATTCACACCTACGGACAATTTAGAGTCACCAGTTAACCTGCATGTCTTTGGACTGTGGGAGGAAGCTGGAGCACCTGGAGGAAACCCACGCTGACACAGGGAGAACATGCACACTCCACACAGAAGGGCTCCCCCACCTCAGGTTTAAGCAACCCTCTTGCTGTGAGGCGACAATGCTAACCACTGCACCACTGTGCCACCTGCTGCTTTTACAGTAAAACAGAAATCAGTGTTTTTATATATGATAAATGTTCTGTAAGTGGTTACGCTGTTAACACACAGAGCTTTTATTAATATAGCATTATATATCATGAAGTATCAGCTTTCTGTTAAAGGGTAACTTTAACCTGGACCCTATTTATTTATGTTTATCCAGGTGTGTAATGGGAAAGAAAACTTTTTAAACCGGTCCAGTATTGAGAGAGAGAGCGCTGCAGCTGTCTAACAGGTTGTGGCATATTCATCCGTCAATTTACGTCTACTTTAAGTGTTTGTTTTGTTGCTGACAGGCTCAGATCCCTACAGAGATATATCTTTTTGTGAAAGAGTAAGATCCGGTGGGTTTGGTGATGCCGATTTCATGGCAGTTTGGGGAATTAAGTCCTTCTCAGGCAAGCTCAGGGGTTTAGTGTTGCTGTAGCCCACAGGAACGTTGCTCTGCAATACAAATATTGACGTTAGTGAAAACATCCATCTATTTTCATCCGCTTCTCTGGGGCTGGGTGCAGCAGGCCAATCACAGCAGCCCAGACGTCCCTCTCCCCAGTGACACTTTCCAGCTCCTCCTGGAGGACCCCGAGCCGTTCCCAGGCCAGATGAGATATGTATTCCCACCAGTGTGTTCTGGGTCTGCCCCGGGGCCTCATACCAGTGGGATGTGGCCGGAATACCTCTGACGGGAGGCGCCCAGGAGGATCCTGATCAGATGTCTGAACCACCTCAACTGACCCTTTTTGACATGAAGGAGCAGCGGCTCTACTCCCTCTTAAAACACACCTGGTTATTCTGAAAACAGCTTCATATTAAAGGATTAATCATCCTGCAGTTACTAAAGAAAGCACAGCAGTTAATTTCAGGTTGATATAAATGTATATTAATGCAGGAAATACAAAGCCTGTGAGCCACAGACAGGAAGAAGGTGCAGCACTTCCTTTAGTGATTATTTCTCCCACTAAAATAAAACTCTATTTAAGAAAAACAAAGTAACAAAGTTCAGTGTTTGTAGTTAATGTCAATTAATGTTCAAGACGTCATGGAGGAAATATTCAGTTTATTATTCATCATTGAAATAAAGGCGTGTTGACATGTTGCTGTCCAGCGCTGCAGATCCACTCATTGTTCAAAGTTTTCTAAAAATACTCCCGACTTCGACACCCGACACTCGTCACATGGCACATGACAGCCTGCGTGTGTGTGTGTGTGTGTGTGTCCTTCATTAGACTGAGCCCGTCTGTCTATTTCTGAGTCTGCTGATCTCTGCTGGTGTCCTGCAGCAGACTGTCCCCTCTTCATGTCCTCCCCCCTCCCCTCTGTACAGAGGTCAAAGGTCATCCTGCTGCAGATGCTGGGAGACAATCCTGCGGCTGTGTCCATCCGCTGACATCATGTTTTGTTCTGCCTCTGTGGTTTTAGTTGGCTGGGAGGGGGGTCGTGACCTGCAGGGGTCAAAGGTCACAGTGATGCCATCTCAGATCTGAGTGCAGTAAAAACAGAACCGAGTTTCACCATTAAGCTTTCATTATATCCCATTATCTGGTGTGAGTGTATGAAGTGTGTTTGTAGTCTGTTGAACCCATCAAGTTAATAATTAACGACAGGACCTGAAGCATTCACACTGTTGCTATGGTTACAGGGGCCAAAATTTACTTTGTCCTATATCTGCCAGTTGTAAACTGAATAAACGGCCTCTGCATGAGATGAAAATGAACACAAACACACCAACAGGTTCGGTTTGTCGAGTACCTGCAGCGCTGCAGCTCGTTGTGTCACCAACTCATCTGTGACGTGCTTCTTGTAAATGTTACTTTAACCATACTTCCACCATGATCTGATCTACTCCTGCCGTGTGCCACCACATACTTGCGGACTCTTCTCCTTTTTTGTACCCGGCTGTCGGATATCTAGCTGTATGTGTGTGTTTGTGCGTGATCAATGATCAATGTAATTAAAGCGTTCCTAGTATTAAAATATCTCTGGGAAGCTGTGGTCTACAAACTTTATTTTACATTTCCTCCGCCTCGTCACCTTTCATCGAGAGCTCCTGTGCGATCACATCCCTTTAAGAAGCTTTGTAAGTGTTTTAGACAGTTTATAAAACTAATAAATCTAACATTAAATGTCTTCATTGATGTTTTATCAATTTGTTTTTAATTTAATTTAATTTTATATACTTTATTAATCCCAGAGGGGAAGTTTTTAATTTTAAGTCTAAGTGGAGAGATGTCAGAGTGGGCTGCCTATGACAGGTGCTCCGAGTGGTTGGGGGGTTCGGTGCCTTGCTCAAGGGCACCTCGGCAGTGCCCATGAGGTGAACTGGCACCTCTCCAGCTACCAGTCCACGCTCCATATTTTGGTCCGGACGGGGACTTGAACAGGCGACCCTCCGGTTCCCAACCCGAGTCCCTATGGACTGAGCTACTGTGCTGAAAGGAGTTGTTGCTTTGTCAGGATTTATCCCATGATGCATTGGGTCGAGCCTGTGAATGAATCAGAGGCTGTGTTGCTGACTGGGCACGTGTGCATAACAGCGCTGATTCCAGAGGCCACACCCGACGCAATAAAATGGCTTTAACCCCACAATAATGAATGAATAATTAGGGACTTGTATGGTGGCGGGACCTGTGTACTGCACACTTGGACTACTGATATAAATAAGCTCCTCTGCTTTACACCCTGCCGTGTTTCATCAGTGCAGAGACGAAAAATAGCTTTTCTAGATGCAGCAGACACATGAAGTTGTGTCCATTCTGCAGAAGCACATTTTATAAATATTTTAACAGAACTCAGGTAATTAATAACCTTAGTTGTGGCCTCATCCCATTTAGTGTTGTCAGCTCCAGGGTCCTGATGATGGCCCACTGTTTGGTCTAATCAAAGGTCGTTGACCACAGACTGAAGAGAAGCTGTTCACCATGATTTGTTTGTTACAATCAGACTTCTGTGTTTTTGGTCTAACCGCTGTGTTTGGTTCTTGTCTCCTGCAGATGGACAGCTGCCGTCTGTCCCTGCTGTAGGTCAGTGATGGCCGTGGTGTTTCCTGAATGCGGAGGAGACCAAGTCAGATCCAGACTCCATGTTGGTCGTCATGGCCTCGCTGGATGGAAGCACGCCGGTTGAGACTCTTCTGGCAGCGATCCATCTAGAGAGGTCAGAGGTTCACTTATACAACACAAAGTCTGTATAATGAAGGTCTGTGACTTTGATTCAGGAGTAAAGATTACAGCTGTCTGGTCAGAGTTAACAAACTTCTAAAAACCAATGCTAACACTTAGCATAGCAAACACATTCAATGAGAGCTGAACAGTTTGTGCAGGATGTGCAAAAGTTAAAATGTGCAATGTATAGTGATAATAGTCCATGATCAGCGTTAATTAACAGAGACAAATGTCTTGGAGGTCGTCAGTGGGATTCCTGGGCCTTGTTGTTGAGCTCAGCTGCAGATGAGAAGGAGCTGTTTTTATGACGGGAGGTTTTCGATGGACCGCAGCCTCTTTGCCAGAGGGGACTGTTTCAAAGAGTTTGTGACCATGGTGGGAGGGGTTGGCCACAATCTTTGCCGCCTGCCTCAGGGTCCTGGAGGGATGGTAAATTGCAGTCAGTCACCCCCTCTGCAGAGCAAATGAACACCACAGGCTGTCCTTGTTCTTGGCAGAGGCAGCGGCATACCACATGGTGATGGAGGAGGTGAGGATGGATTCAAGGATGGCACTGTAATGAGTGTTTGTTAATGATCAACCCTTGCTAGCACTTAGAAAAGAAGACTTCTTTCATCACCAAGCACTTGTACTGAAGCACTGGTTTAGTTGTTTGTTTTAAAGGGATAAACCCCCAATTTTGGATAAAATCAAAATCTTGTTCTGATGTAGTTTGAATTCAGAAAAAAGTATCTGATAATGTAATGTACCAATGTATGTGAAAGGGATACCTAATGATCTTACTATATAATGACGAAAACTCTGTGTGTCTGTGTGTCTTTTCCACGTTTTTCTCCTCACTGACTTGGTCAATCCATGTGAAATTTGGCACAGTGGTAGAGGGTCATGGGAGGATGCCAATGAAGCAATATTACATCAATTGGCCAAAGGGGGGCGCTATAGCAACCGATTAAAATTGCAAACTTTGAATGGGCATATCTCATGCCCCGTATGTGGTAGAGACATGAAACTTTGCACAGAGATGCCTCTCCTCATGAGGAACACATTTGCCTCAAGAACCCATAACTTCCGCTTATATAGATTTTCCGCCATTTTGAATTTTTTGAAAAACACTTCAAATGGATCTCTTCCTAGGAAGTTTGAGCGATCTGCATGAAACTGGGTGAACATAATCTAGGGACCAATATCTAAAGTTCCCTCTTGGCAAAAGTTGGAAAACTTACTAAAACTGAGCTTCTATAAGGCAATGAATATTGCGGAGGGCGTGGCTCATCACATAAAGGTGTATAACATCTCAAGGGTTTCACCCATCACCACGCAACTTTGTAGGCATATGACCACACATAATCTGAGGGGACCCCTCCATTATTGACCCCATCAAACAAAATGGGGGCGCTAGAGAGCTCATTTCTTATCTAGGCCTAACCGCCATATGGATTTTTACTAAACTTGGTAGATATGTAGAACAGGACGCCTCAAGGTGACTGGAGAAATTTAACTCTAATTGGCAACTGGGTGGCGCTATAACAACAGAAAAATGCTTCAAAATGGCTAAAATGCGACCGATCGCTGTGGCTCCCCCTGTGGACCAATGTTGGTGTTGTTTTCTAATTTTTGGTATGACTAAGTCATGGTATGGTATGCTGTACATAATCACGGAAACTGTCAGTGTGTCATTCTGTCAGTCAGTCATTCTGTCTGTCCCACGTTTTTCTACTCACTGACGTGGTCAATCTATGTGAAACTGCACATAGGCATTGAGGACTGGCATAGGTAGAAGGTGACAAAGCTACCAGTGGCTATGGACTAGTCAATACTGATAATCAATATTCAGACTCACCTTGAGAGTGATGCAGCAGTCTGGTATCTTCATCTCCAGATAGACTTCGATGATCAGATCACCGGCCTGAGACAGCTACACACACACACACACACACACACACACACACACACACCAGCTTATTAACAGTGTATTACTAACTTATTAGTGGCTTATTACTAAGTTAGTCATTCTGTCTGTCCCACGTTTTTCTACTCACTGACGTGGTCAATCTATGTGAAACTGCACATAGGCATTGAGGATTGGCATAGGTAGAAGGTGACAAAGCTACCAATGGGTATGGAGTAGTTATTATAAATTTCACATTGTTTGAAATAGTGTTAGCATGCAGCACTCAACACTGGCAGGCCGGCCGCCGCTGCAAATAACAAACTCCACAAATCCATTCAGCAGCTCCACCATCCACAGTCAGACACACACTGCTGAATTACAGCTCACAACTCGCACCAATGGCTGATGCTGCTCTGTGTTTTTGCTGGCTAGTGAAACATCCTGGTGCAGACTATTTACTGGAGTTTACCAGCCTGTCGCTCATGCAGCATTTGCGGATCATGCACGGCAGTTCTCGGCTTTCAAAGTCCGATAGTCCACCACTAACATTTTCGTCATGTTTCGTCAACGAAAATGAAAAACAGCTTTTGTCTTAGTATTTCTAAGTTTTTTTGTTTTCAAGATCTATTGTTAGCTCGTCATCGTCTTGTTTTTGTCATGGAAAAAAGGTTGTTGATAAAAACTTTTCGTCAATGAAATTAACACTGCTGCCAATCCTATTAAGCAACATACACGTTCCAATATATTCTAAAGTAAAGCATTGATAGGTGAGGATAGGTGGAGTTAGCATGTGTTAGCATGGGTCCCGTGTGTATGCTAAAGCTGTGTTTAAATAACCTTTACTGAAGGCTATTTAACAATGGCAAGAAATTTGGTATTTTTCTGAAAGGTTTGTTAAATCTGACCATAAAATAAACTATATTAAATAAAGCTCATACAAAGGTGGAAAAATGATGGACCATAGTGATGCTCCGCTTTTCTACCTTCACTCTTGTTGTTGCTCGCCTGCTGAAGTAGGTGATGGTGATTATACAGTCAAGTATTTGAGAGACATCATAGCAAAAACAAACTTGGACTTTAATTGCATTTTTTCTGTGCAGGTACCAGGACACCTTCCGTCGAGCTGGTCTCCTATTGGCTAGAGACTTCACACACCTGGATAATGATGCTTTGGTCAGCCTGGGTATAACCGCCACAGGATACAGGAAGAGAATCCTTCGATTGGTCAGTCACATTCAGAGGACAGAGAGTCAAAGAGCCAATCAGAAAGCTGATCTCCCACGTGATCGCTGTCAGTCTGTGACAGACATTACTTTATCTGGTCACAGCGCTGCATCGCGGCGTCAGTCGTCTGGACCCATTGACTTTGAGACGCTCAGGAACAGTTCGGTTCCAAACCTTGGCGCCATGTTGACCAACTCTGACAGCAGCAGACCTGCGGTGAAGCCGGTTCCAAAACCCAGAACTGTATTCAACCGCCGCAGGACAACACCCGTCCACTTCTGTCCAACACCAGACCCTGCACCGCCTCCATCCAGGAGGCTTTCCCAGGAGTCCATCTGTTTTACTGTGTTAGAGGGTTTGACCTCAGGGGACACGCCCACACCTGACAACAGGTTGACCTCTGACCTCTACGAGAACTCAACCACACCCAGCCGAAAACCAAACCAGACGGAAAGGAGGAAGCCGAGTCGTAGCTTGTCTCTGTCAGACGCTGGAGGGTTTTTACCTCCTGTTCCCCCGAGGCTGAACCGTGGGACCCCCCCCGCCACGTTCCAGGGGTCCCTACCATCTTCTTCTTCACCTGTACGGACAGAGCAGAACCAGACGGTTCCTTTGACTTCCTCTCCTGGTAGTCTTGACAACAGCAGGCTCTCTGGATCCTCGCCGACTGGTTCACCCAGAGGTGGCGGGATGGAGATGGTCTCTAATGAGATCTACTGGGGGACTTTACCTAGTTCTACTGCCCCCAGTTTAGGGAGGAGTTACTGCACCCAGCAGTCAGCCCCTCCGACTCCACCCAGACAAACACCTGAGAGGCATCCAGAGAGGAATAGGTAGGTCACTCTGATGGACTTCCAGGTCAGGATCCACACTAGGTGTATTTACTTTGTTTTTAGATGTGCTAACCAAGATTTTATTTCAGAATGCATCCATGTAATCAGCATAAATAAATCCCACCTACCTTACGATCAGCCAACTGACTGAGGCCTCTGAATGACGCACCTACGTATTCGTGTACTTAACCGTCCATAACCAGTGAACATCTTGGTAATAAGGCACTCTGTGTCTGATCCCAATCACATTGTTGGTTTTTGGCCTTGATAAGCATCTTATGTTACGTTGGAAAACTACATAATTAATTGTCTTGTCTGATATTGTTACTGATTACAGTCTAATAGTAAAGATCGACTGAAGCTTCATACAGGCAATAGTGGACCAAACAATTCTATTCATTCATGCATTTTCTGCTGCTTATGTGGGTCCAGGTCGTGAATGCATAAAGCTAAGGGGGTCAGTATGTTAGAAATGAAGTGATAGCTGGATCTTCGAACACCATCGGAAACCTTGTTGTCCTAAACCATTCTGACGCTGAGTTGGACAAGTTTTCTGGATCAGATCAGCTTAATTCATCTTTTGGCCTTCACCAGATTCCACATATGTTGCCAGCCTAGATAAAATATATAATCCAGACTAGAAGTCAGGATAAGGTATTGGTGTTACATGACGTATTTGTGTAAAACAAACAAAAGACAAACAGCTGGTGCCCCCGTGCGAGTGGCGAGCTCACTATGTTCCACAAGCTCTCTTAGCTTTTTTAGTCTAATAAACTCATAAAATGTCAGAAAAGGAAATTATTCTTAAACCCATTTTTCGTATTGAATACTTTGATACCGCCCAAGTCTAGTCAGGACATCACCACCTATGCTGCACAGATTCTGACCTATCTGTTTGTAATATGTCTCTCACAAGTCCAACTACTTCAGTGACACACTGAATCACTGGAGTGTGTCTTTAAATCAATTATTGATTGATAGCTTATTTTTTGTTTGTCTGTGTGTGTTTTCAGTGGCAGCACTTTAAGTAACAACTCTTCAGGATCAGCCAGAGGTGAGTGCAGACCAGACTCTTGATTACTTATGAAAACATGATGTATGTTTACTGCAAGATTGATTTTACTAAAAATCTGCCTTGAAATTACAGAAACAACCATTTAATTCTGGATCCTGTTTATTTTGTCCCGCTTTCGTGGACTTTTTTTTGGCTTGAACACACTATGTGAGGATTTGCAGCGCTTCAGATTTGAACACAAAAGATAATGTTTGTGTTTATGTGGTTTAAAAGGCAAACACTGGTCACGCTGGCTGGGTTCGGGTTTACGTTACCATCCATGCTTCAGTAGAATATTAACTCGAGTTTTCTGTTCAACAGCTTCAACAGACGACCCTGAGGAGGAGATCAGCCCGTACTGTGAAACTGTTTTTCAAACCAGAAGAAATCCACACATATGTGAGGTGAGACAGCAGCACAAAGGCAAACCTAGTAAAGATCCATCTGTTGTTCCCTGTCTTCTCCTTCTTTCTTCTTTATATCTGTGGCACAAAGATATTAATAAACAGCAATCAGCTCCTTGATGATCACAAATCCAGCGGTTGTTGGGATTAAACTTGTAACATCTCCAGTCTGTGATGATATAAATGTGCTCAGTTAAAATTTCATCCTGCAGAGTGAAAGGAGCAGACTGGATGAGAGAGACATGAGGAAGGGGGAGGACAAACATGCAGAGGATCATGGGTAAGCCATCAGCAACTCTGTGAGGTTTATTTTAGCTTTGTGTGGCCAAATATTCAAAACGGTATGACAACATCAAAATAGCTTTACATGACATTACATAAAACCAGGAAATACAAACATAAAAGATAAAGTCAGACAAACACAAAGTTAAACAATACATTCATGAAAAGAAATAAATGTGATTTGCATTAACAAAAACAAAGGGTTAACATGACTTAATTCTGATTAATGGAAGGCAGTAAGGCACTTTCATCACAAAATAACAAAGACTACTGTTGTCTGCATTGAACACAAGCTTCAGTTAAATGAGCTGCGGCTGCAAACTATTAAAAACAGATTGATATTTGTAAGACAAAAGTATAAAACTGAATCATCTGCATATTGTCAGCTCTCTGGAGTTCCCCAAGGTTTTACACTCGGCCCACTTTTATTTTTTAGATCTTCTTTTAAAATAGACTTCATAAAGACAGTCTGTGTTAAATATGTTACAGTCTCAACTCTTAACTTAAAGTTGTGTTGAAAGAAGACAAAGCTAAGTTGGTACTTAGGTTTTAAATTTGTTTTTGACCTGTGAAAAATCAGTTGAGAAACATTCGATTGAAAGCTACAGTACAGCTAGGGAGAATTTATCAAATTTGTATTTGCGAATGTAAAATGTAGCCATCAAAATATAAAAAGTGACAATGAACTGAAATGTTTAAATCACATTACAAGGACAAAGAGACAAGCTATTATTTTATTTCTGCTGATTACAAAAAGTAAAAATTTGTCCACAGAATACAGGATGAGTCTGACAACCAGACTGATCTCTTCTGAGCTGTATAAATAATGTTGTATTTGTACTTCAGGTGTCAGAAGTTCTCCTGGACGAAGCGTTTGTCTCAGGCTCTTCACTCCGGAGACTCTCAGGGTTACAGCACCGTCGGAGAACCTCCACCTCCCGTCCGCTACCTCTCCCTGCCCAACCACACTTTCCCCACAGACGCTGATGAGGACCTGACCATCTCCCCCTACGCCAGCTACACCTCCCTGACTGAGAGAGCCCCGCCCATCATCAGCGGCTGGCTGGACAAGCTGTCTCCACAGGGGTGCGTTTGATTTAGACACCTGGTTAGACCAGAGAAAACAAAAACGCAGAGATGGGTTTGATTTACACACCTGGTGCATTAGATTTACAGCTGGTTAGACCAGGGGCACATTTAATGATATGTTAGACCAGAGAGAAGAAAACCAGGTTGTGTTTAATTTAAACACCTGGTTCGACCAATGACAACAAAACCATAAGGGGGCATTTGTTTTACACACCTGGTTGTACCAGGGGTGAATTTGATTTACACAGTTAGTTATTCCAGGGGAAAGAAAACCAGAGGGGTGTGTTTGATTTATACAGCTGGTTAAACCAGAAAGAACCAGGATTCTCTCATCGCTGGTATTCATTTAGTTTAGAGTCTGAATATTGCTTGAAGAGGTTTTAGACGCTCTTGAAGATGTACCAGAGGTCCTTGAAGAGCTTTCAGAGGTCCTCGAAGAGGTACCAGCAGCCCTCTAACAAGTTCCTGGGGTTCCTAAAGTTGTTCCAGAGGTTTTTAAGGGTGTCTTAGAGTCCTTTGGGAGATTCAGGGGTGCTTGGGGAGGTTTGAGAGGATTCTGAGGAGGGTGTAACATCCTTGAGTGAATTAAGATGTAGCTTATGTATGTGTTAGCATGTGTAGGCTAATAAAGAGTGAAGATGTGTGTGTGTGGGAACAAGAGGAAGGAATGCGAAGTCTGAGGAGCTCCAAGATCTCCGTGTTCTCACCTGACCAATCACAGCAGTCGATTCAGAATACACTAGTGTCACACACCTTCCTGTTCTTTGTGTCTCTGTGTTTCTGTGTGTGTGTGTGTGTGTGTGTGTGTGTGTGTCAGGGGTCAGAGGTCAGCGCTGGCTGTCGTGCTGCATGTCCTCTTCTCTGCTCCTCCCTGTGTCTCCCCCCTCCTGAGGGGCTGCCTCTGCCTCGTCACCTTCCTCTACTCCTCCTCTTCCTCTTGTTCTTCATCCTCTGCTCGGTGTGTGGTTGTCTTTTCTTCCTTTCCTGTTAATACTGATAAGAAAGTTCTTCAGTGGTTCTTTGGTGAGAGTTTTGGTGTTTCATGAAAATTTGTAAAACAAATATTTTCATTTTGACTCAGCTGAAAGACGCCAGTGTTTTCTGATGAAGCTCCATATTTAAACATCCAGCATATTTAAATGTCAAAACTTTGTAGGATTCAGTGTTTTAGAGTGTAAAGTACGCCGGTCTGATGTCACTATAAACCAGTAGTCTCCTTCTGAATTTTGTTTACCACAGTTGTGATGTGTCTTTGTGTCTTTGTTATGAATGTGATCATGTGACCCTCTCTGGATCTGTCTCTGGATCTGATGTGTGTTTTTATTTTTCAGGAATTATGTTTTCCAGAAGCGCTACGTGAAGTTTGATGGCAAAAACCTGATGTACTTTGGCAGTGATAAGGTACGAAGAACAGTCAGAGATGTATAATAATAGAAATATATCTACAAAACAAAGGAAATGAGAGAAGACAACTGTCCAAGGTGTATTTTTTTAACTATCATTGTTTCATAGTTGTTATCCTCTGAACTCCTCAGTTATCTATTGTTGTAAGTGTTTATGGTTCAGTGTTTTACAGCATTTAATCAAAGCGGATTTACTGTAGTTTGATTATTTGTCTTTAATGTCAAAGTGCAAACACATCTCTAATAGTGACCTAAATCAATGTTAAAGAATCGTTTCTGAGTTTATCAATGTTTAAACTCTCATTGCTACAGCCAGCTGTAGTCCAGTGATATTTGTTTACACTTTCAGAGAGCGTCATTGAAGTCCAATTTATTATTTCTTCTGATCTAACAACCTGGGTGGTGGAGGTGTGTGAGGAGGTCAACAGTCCTCCACATCTTTGTATCTCTCTGTATTCGATAAGCCACGCCCATTTTTAAAAATCCAGTCAAATATGGCGACTGATCGATTTAAACTCAGTCAGAAATGCGTCACATCACTGCAGATAAAACCGCTCTGACTGCTCTGATTTGGACCATTTGAAACCTTTCTGTTTCAGGACGTCTACCCTAAAGGAGTGATCCCATTGGCTGCCATCCAGATGGCCCGCCCAGCCAAAGACAACAAATTTGAAATCGTGACAAGTCACAGGATTTTTGTTTTCAGGGCCGATAATGAAGGTAGGAGAAGAAAACACTTGACATGACAGCAAAGTGACACTGAGTTACAGGGCAGCAGACATGTGTTTACATTCTCATCCATTACTGAATTATCTCCAGCTGATCTGATCTGATGTCAGACTGATAATCATGAGAAGCTGCTGCGGACATGTTTCTGTTGATCTGTAACCCTACTCATGTCACTTCCTGAGTAAATGAAACTAAACACTCTGAAAGTTACTGAACCTTAAAAGATACTCCCCCCTGAGAGCAGAGGATGATTTTGGGGCACAGAAACTGAGTCACTGGTTGATGAAATGCAGCTAAAGTTTCTTAAAAGGTTGATGTCCAGACACTGTGATGTATGTCTGTTCTTAAAAGTGTAATATTTCTCTTCTGGTTCATCGTGTTTCCAGTGAAAAAAACTCCTAATCACAGCTGAGAACACTGGGATAAATGTGAGAGGAAGAGGCAGTAATGTGTGTGAAGTACAGCATGTGATGTGATGATGATGATGATGATGATGATGATGATGATGGTGATACCTGTATCTCAGTGCTGAGGCGGCGGTGGGTCGGCACGATGCAGGAACACGTCAGAGATCAGCTGGTGTTCGGTCGGCGGCGCTTCGGTCCCGGATCTCACTGTCAGAGACACGGAGTCCTCGAGCTGAAGGGAACCAAGTCCAAAGTGTACGCCGCCATCAACACGGAGCAGATCTGGATCTACAAGAGCGAACAGGTGAGAGCGCCGACGGGTGGGACACTCTAATATTACACTGCTGAAATATACAAATTATAAAGTCCTTATGTGTGTTACTGACGTTGAACAGTCTTTTCTCAAAACTAAAAAGTTGCAAGTCTGATTTTGTCGTCTTTTAAGATGATGACACTCATTTATGTTAAAGTTGTTGTGCGGCTCTCGCTCTCAGTCCGTCAGTCAGTCAGCTCCGACACGCTCCAAACAGGAGCAGTAAAGTTCAGCTGCAGACAGGTTTTATAAGAGTTTGAGTGACTTTGTCCCAACTTGTTTATTGTTTCATCAGGAGCCCAAAGAGCAGCAACACAGCAGCAGCTCAGTGTGCAGGTTGTTGAACTTTCCTCATGTGTGTCCCTAACTTGTGTGTCTGCAGTGCTTTCGTAACGGAATCGGCATCACGGTGATCGAAGCTCGAGGATCGACAATCAGAGACGGGAAACACAAGAGCTTCGACCTCATCACGCCGTACAAAACCTTCAGGTATCACTGCACCACCGGCCCCTCTGTCACTAACACAGTAAACAGTTTCTGCACCTCAGAGGAGAAAAGGTTTAATAATAAAAATGTATTTTTCGAGGACGTGTCCATCCTGCAGCAGAGCAGCTTTGAGCAGTTCTGGGATGCTTCATGTTCAGATCTTTAGCTTCCAGCTCTGTAGATGAAACTGGGAACAAAATGTTCGTCCCCTCTGCCAACCTCTGCCAGGCTGTGCCATTTGGTCCCAAAAACCAGGTCACTGAATGAGAAAAAGCTCCTTACAGTTAATTCCCTGCAGCTCTGCAGCGCGTCGACTCACAGCTGCTGTTAGAACAATCGAAGTCACTTCACTCTGCTGCTGCTGGGACCAGCACGGATTCTGTGTCGATCTAAACACTCAAAACTGAAGTTAGTTAGCAGGCTTAAAAAAAAAGTGTGGTTTCTGCTTTTCAAAATGCCGTTGCCGTGGCGACCTGCCAACAAGCCTCTGCTCCGTCTTCTCAGCTTCACGGCAGAGTCGGAGCGGGACAAGCGGGACTGGATGGAGGCGCTGCAGGAGGCCATCGCAGAGACTCTGTCGGACTACGAGGTGGCCGAGAAGATCTGGTCCAACCGATCCAACAGGATGTGTGCCGACTGCAAGGCCCTGAACCCCGACTGGGCCTCCATCAACCTGTGTGTGGTCATCTGCAAGAACTGTGCAGGTACCTGGGACTCAGACTCAAGAGTTAGAGTAGACTTTTATAAAGTAAGCTATGGAGGTACGATTAGATCAGATCCAAGTTTGTCTTTCTGATGTTGATGATGTTGGATTAGCCTAATTAATGTGATTGGTGAGCAACATTCAGCTGTCCTAATAACCACATGGAACACTCTAATATCCTCCCACAACCCCTGATCACCCTGATCATAATGTAAACTCAGAGTGTGTTCATGCTGTTCACACACTTTCACAACTTCTACTCTGAGTGTGTCAACCTGTGAAGACATGAATCACTGCAGGTAAAACTGTCGCTGTGCTGGTTCAACTGCATTGTGGGGAGTGTGTGTGTGTGTGTGTGTGTGTGTGTGTGTGTGTCACCATGCTGTCATCCAGGTGTCTCAGTGTTCCTCCTGTCACCCGCAGCCTATCATCAGTCTGTAAGTTTCTGTCTCACCTGAAACTGAACTCTGGCGTTCACGTTCATGTTCGCTGCCACATTCATGGAGAGTTTTTATTTCAGCAACAAAAAGCTGCCGAACATGTTCTGACATGTCACTCACTCATTGGACAGTGTGAGTGATGTCATCCTCTGGTGGATGACAGAACTTCACTGAACCTGACGTGTAGACGTGACAAACAGAGAGGCGTCTTGTCAGAATCAGAATCTGGTTTGTTGCCACGTAGTTTTCACATACAAGGAATTTGCTTAGAATGAAAACAAAAAACGTGGGTTGCCCAGCAGTGCAGTCGTTAGCAGGGTCGCCTCACAGCGAGAGGGTTTTGGGTTTAACGCTGCCGACTGGCTGGGGCCCTTCTGTGTTGAGCTGATCTCCCTGTGTCTGTGTGGGTTTTCTCCGGCTTCCTCCAACACTCATTTGGAGCCAGAGTCTGCACAATAGTGATCAACAACTGCCCAACCAAGCTTGAGCAGCGCCACTGTTTGTGAGCACTCTGATTGGCTCACACAGCTGTCAGTAATGAAGTCACATCCCACAAACATTGAACAAATATCAGGGTGAGAAGAACTACATAAAGTGACAGAAACCATCTCTGGGAAAAATGTATTTGATGTTTCACGTTTGGGGAGCTGTCATGTCGACCATCTCAGCCTACAGGGACACACTGTCCTCCACTGTTTGTTCACCTGTGTGTGTGTGTGTGTGTGTGTGTGTGTGTGTGTGTGTCTTTGCAGGGCAGCACAGAGGTCTGGGGACGATGGTCTCTAAAGTTCAGAGTCTCAAACTGGACACCAGCGTGTGGAGCAACGAGATCGTCCAGGTGAGACCAGAACTGCGCTGAATCAAATTTGTAACAGTTAGAATTTCAGTTAGTTTTGATTTTATTTTATTTTTGATTTTTGGGTTTCATTTTAGTTCAGTTTTAGGTTGTTGTCAGAGTGCGTTTGCTATTTTTAGTTTGGCTTCAATTTTTCAGGAATATGGAGATCTGTGTAGGAGTGGCCTTAATGTATAAATCTTTTGATTTGGGGATCAAACTTGTCACCTGCAGTTTAATCCAGACTCCAGCTGGTTAACATCAGACCTGAGCTGAATAGCTGGTTACATGGCATTTGATCTACTACAGTATATAAATTATATTCTAGTTATTTGATTCTACAAGACCAGACTGCATGTGAAAAACAGTAGGGATTATTTGTGAAGCCATTGCAACAGAGCGAGATGAGATGTTAAGTCTGTTTAATGTCTGTGGTTCAGCGTCATGAGAGTTGACGGACATTCCTGCTGTCTCCTTCTTTTCGTAGTAATACGGCATAGTTAAAAAAAAAAAAAAAAAAAAAAAAGATAAAATAGATTATTTTTTAATCAAGCTCTATAGTTTCAGTTTATTTTTCGTTTTTCTTAAAATATATTGTTTTGATTTAGTTCCAGTTTTAGTTTACACTCTAAACCACCCGGCCTCGGCGCAGTGTGGTCACCCAGAGTTTATAGAACTGTAGTTACATACGTAACTCTTGTCCTCTGAGAATGATAAGAGATCTGGAGCAACATCTTTCAGATCAAACACTCTGTTTTTGTTTGTTTATTTGTTTGTTTGTGTGCACCAGCTGTTCATCATGCTGGGGAATGACCGTGCCAATGACTTCTGGGGGGCTCGGCTGTCTGTGTCGGAGGAGTTGGACCGTGACGCCTCCCCCGAGCAGAGACGAGACTTCATCACCCAGAAATACAGAGAGGGGCGATATCGACTCCCCCACCCAGCGTTCAGCAGCCAGGAGGAGCTGCTCAAGGTCAGAATGACACTTCCTACCTCACACAACATCAGAGGGGCAGAAACACCACAGTCCGTCTGTACACAGAGTCCAAACCACGAAAAGATTTAAGATTTCAATACCTGAAAGTCACATGAACCAAAATCATCAAACCTTTTTTTTTTCTCACATGGACACCAGTATTTATTCCTTGATTTTGATTACAGGCTACTACTACTACTAATAATAATAATGATAACAACAGGAGAGGTTTTCTTCAGCAGCTCTGAGTTCAGAACAGAAGGTTTTTTTGTTGAAGAAACAGAGTGAGTCTCTGAGAGCTCCAGTAGCTTCAAGGGTTTCAGTTAAAACATAAAAGCTGACCTGAGGTCAGTGAGGATCAGAGAGGTTTTAATGTCGCTCTGCTCTCTGTGACTCTGAGTGCTCATGTTGTCAAATTTAAATTTACTCTTACTGCATTTAACTTCTTATTTCTTGTTTGCCGTGAACCTTTGGAAAACTGCTCTTAAATGTTATTTTCTGAACAATATTCAGAAACACTGATGAGATCTGACTTTGATGACTTTTTGTTTAAAACCTGCACATAATATTTGGATGGAAGCTTTTCCCAGAGTGCACTGGGGCGTCAGCGGGGACAAAGGAAAGAAAAGATAAAAGCAGCTGGAGGCTCAAAGAAGGACTGAGTGTTTTTACTCCGACATGTCTGCTCTCTGTTTGTCCGTCTGTCACATTTACTGAGCTCAGGCTCTTATTGGCCGACAACATGTGAATTCAGCAACAAAAACTAAAAGTGTGAGAATCATGTAAATAAATCAGCTGATGAACGGCTTCATGTGCTGCATTCACAGACAGTGGGTCTCTCTTCCTGACTGTCTGTCTCTCTGTGTCTCCTCTCGTCTCCAGGTCTTGTGCTCGGCCGTCTCTGAACAGACTCTTCTGAAAACTGTCACTCACATTTTCTCGGAGGCGGAGTCAGCTCGCCTTGCAGACGACTCCAACGACTGCCAACGACATAATCCGCTCCTGGATCGCTGCATCGCTTCAGGTCTGTTTTCTACTGTACTCTGTTGGTTTCTACTGGTCTCTGAGCTGTACTTCTTTTAATGTTAAAATTTACAGTAACTGATCTGAGTTCAGGCCATCTTTCAGAGTATAAACTGACATCATGGAGACAACAGTTTTATTTCTATGCTGTGAAAACAGAGCTCTCAGGTTTATGAAGGTCAGTGGTGTGTGTGGAGGCAGACTCCAGGTCAGCTGAGGTGGCTCCTGTTTGATGCAGCTGCTGTGTTATCAGCTGTGTTCCTGCAGGGAGGCTTTTATCTCGTTACAGTTTGCTTCACTTAGCAGAGAAACTCCGACTGACACAGACATTTATTCTACTGACTGACCAGGTCAGCACGTGAGCACAGAGGCAGAACTACGATGAGGACGAGAATGAACAACAAAGTCTATTATCTGGACAATCAAACCACGTGTCTTTGTGTGTGTGTGTGTGGTTTATTGATTTGATGCTGCGGCTGAAATATTCCTCTGTTCTCCCTTCAGATCCCAGTGTGTACGATGAGATCATGCAGCCTGTCCTTCACTCTGGTTTCCTCTACAAGTCCGGCTCCGTCCACAGAGGGACGCTGTCCAGGAAGACTCGAGAAGGTGGGAAGAGGAAGGGAGAGGGGTGGTGCAGGGGTTAAAAAAAGTTAAAAAAGAAAGGACAAAGAAACTTCATTGGACAGAAAAATGTGTGGGGGATACAGGATACTAGATTTTTGCCTATATGCTGGTACCTTTCATACATGCAGATGTATACACATATTTTCTTCCCACCTAGTTGCAGAGAAGGAATCCACGACAGGAATCTCTCCTGTAGTGCAAGTAAAATAGTTTGCATTCTTGTGTCGTAATGCCGAGCTGTCAGATGAAGACATAAAATACAATGCTTTTCAAAACTGTCACTGCTCACATACTTCCATGCGGACAGAGACAAAAGTCTGTGACAACAACAAACATGGCGACAGCGGAGGAGGTCATAATAATGTACCTTTTAACGGAGGCAGCGTTGTCGATGGCGATAGTCTGTGAGGTCATTAAATACATCGCGACATGTGGATGGAGAATTTTTTTCACCATATTTCTTAAGAAGTCTTTGTCGTCTCCTGCGGTCGCGTCTTGCTTGAACTACGCTACACTGCCTCCATTATTTCCAGAGGTACTGCTCCATTTCATCTGTGTCTGTAAGCTTTAACAAACCATGTACAAATATGGACGACATGAAAGCAGAGTATTGACAGAAGGCTTTGTCCATGTCCGTGTGTGTATCGAACGTTTGGGCATGAATTTAGTCTTACCTATATTGGCAGAAATGTTCATTTCAGGCTGATGCTGATCTTTAATTTTAAAGCTTTTATCTGCCAATAACGTAATGATACTATCATGCATCTCTAAAATGTGCAGTTAACTCAAATAAAATATGATAAACACTTTCTACATTTCAGTGATACAGGAGCAGTTTAGTGAGCGGCACAGTGGTACAGTGGTTAGCATTGTTGCCTCACAGCAAGAGGGTTCCTGGTTTGAACCCCAGGATGAGCCCATCTGTGCAGAGTTTGCATGTTCTCCCTGTGTCAGTGTGGGTTTCCTCCAGGTGCTCCAGCTTCCTCCCACAGTCCAAAGACATGCAGGTTAATTGGTGACTCTAAATTGTCCGTAGGTGTGAATGTGAGTGTGAATGGTTGTCTGTCTCTATGTGTCAGTCCTGTGATAGTCTGGAGACCTGTCCAGGGTGAACCCTGCCTCTCACCCAGTGTCAGCTGGGATAGGCTCCAGCTCCTCTGCCACCTCTAACAGAACTACAGTTATGCAAATGTAATGAAAAAAGGAGCAGTTTAATAAAACCTGTAAAATAAAATATGCCCAAATGTCTCCTCGTCTTGTCGTCAGACTTCCAGAAGTTCTGGTGCTCAGTGGATCAGTCTCTGCTTTTCTACGAGTCAGACCGATCAGCTGATCCCTGCATGCAGATCAGCGTTAAAGACATCGTGTGTTTGGGCGTCAGTCGACCCGACTCCTCCAACAACAACAACGGCTTCATCGACAGGTATGCACTTTATCTTCTACTTGACGTTCAGCTGTGTTAAACTTCATGTCCACATGGAGACACAGCCTCTGTCTCTGTGTCTGTCCTCCTCTCCAGGTTTCGTTACACCTTCGAGTTGTATTTGACTTCAGAGAAACTTTATCAGTTTGGCTTGGAGACGGCCGACGCTCTGCACAGCTGGACCAAATCCATCGGGAAGGTCTGAAACTCTTAGGCTGTCCCCCTGTTTTACTTAACTGTCCTGTGAGATGTGATGTTTTTGGTTGTTACTAACCGTCCTGTCCGTCCCCTCCAGGCTGCGACCCCCCTCAGCTGTCACTGCCTGCTGACTCGGGAGTTTGAGCGGGTCGGTCTGCTGCGGTACAGAGCCATGTTGGACCCTCAGCAGTGGAAGGAGGCGTACTTCGTCCTGCAGAAGTCCAACCTCTTTATCTGTCCCCGAAACGATGGAGCAGCAGAGGACATCATCAACCTGAACCGTCTGCAGGAGCTCAGTCAGTTCTTGTCTACAAACACACCACGTCTGATCGATCCACCCTGTCTGATTTAAACAAAACTGTCTGTGTTTGTGTTGCAGGTATCACCTCTGAGACCGAGAACCACGAGAAGAAAGACATCCTGGTCTTAGTAGAAAAAGGAAGGTGAGATAAGAAGTGTCGCTGTTGGACGCCAGATTGTTTGAACTTGATTTATTTTTGTTTGTCTTCATTGTTTTGCTTCTTCTCTCCGTCAGGACCGTCCACCTGCAGGGTGTCGGCCGCACAGATTTCTCTCTGTGGTACTCTGACATCCAGCGAGCGGCCGGCGGTAAAGGAAACACTCTGAGGGAGCAGCAGCTGAGCAGAAATGACATCCCGATCATCGTGGACAGCTGCATCGCCTTCATCACTCAGTATGGTGAGGAAGAAAAAAAAAATCATGATCTGAACATTAAATCAAAAAGAATCATCGCTGCAGCTCTGCGAAGCTTTTCATCCTCTCTTAGGTCTAGTTTAGTTAGTGACGTTCTGGGCATGCTCTCTGTAGGTCTGGGCCACGAGGGGATCTACAGGAAGAACGGCGCCAAATCCAGAATCAAACTCCTAATGGAAGAGTTTCGTAAAGACGCTCGGAACGTCAAACTGCGGATCGGAGACCACTTCATTGAGGACGTGACGGACGTCCTAAAGAGGTTCTTCAGGGAGATCGAGGACCCCATCTTCATGGCTGAGCTCCACCCACTGTGGCAGGGGGCCGCCAGTGAGTCCAATTTACCTTAGAAAAGAGTTGATGTCAGGGATGTCCTGATCCGATCTCAAAGATTGGCATTAGACCCGATCAAGTCTTTAACAATAATAATAATAATAATAATAATAATAATAATAATAATAATAAATTTTATTTGTAACGCACTTTATATTTAACGAAAAATCTCAAAGTGCTACAACAGCAAGAAAAGAAAAAATAAGTTAAAACAAGAGTTAAAAGCAGTTATTGAACAATATAGAGCCCTATCAGCTAATGCACAGGTGTTTTTACTGACAAGGTTCATGCACAGCGACTCACAGTAAAGCCTGATTTATGGTCCTGCGTTAAAGCAACGACGTGGCTACGCAGGAGGCTCGCCGTAGCCCCCGGCGTAGCCTGACGTGCACCTCCCAAAAAATGTAACTACATGTCGAGGCGACGCAGACCCAGTGCAGACCGAGAGGGCTGTGATTGGTTTGCTTGGTAGCAACGTATTTCCGGTTCCGTATTTCCAGATTGCGCCATCCTCGCTGTCTTTAAACATCTTCTGTTGCAATGTAGATGTTGCAGTATTAACATACTTTCTTCGACATCCAACAACTCCAACTCCAGCAAGATTCTCTCTCTCTCTGTCGCCATTGTTCACTGTGACCGGAGAAGCCGGAAGCTAAACAAAGAATCAACTAGAGACGACGATAACCATTCAGGAAAGGAACGCAGCCCCCTACTGCTCTGGCGGTGAATTGCACCGCGACGAAATGGAGTGACGGAGAAGTTCGAAGGGTTCACGACAGCGTCATGGCAACGTTCTAGGTACGCCGCAGGACCATAAATCAGGCTTAACGAGTGCAAATGTCATTCACTCTCCAGCACTCCATCTCTCCTTCACTCCCCTTCTGTGGAGAAACTCCACACGCCATAAATGACAGCAAAACACTGTATGAGACTGTTTATTTTTGTCATTTACTGAAGTGACGAGCACTTGTTTCAGCTCAGTGTGAGAACCTCTTGCATTTTGCTGTCGTCTCCGGCACGTGGTGTTTCACCGCAGGCAGCGGAGAGCTGGAGACATCTACACTCAAACTACAGATGCAACAAAACCCTGCAAACAAAAAGTCAATACGAGACCACAACCTCCTGTGTTCTGTGAAATAAAATGACTGGTTTTGTCAGTGTAATCTGGTGGCTTTGACGAGAATAAAGATGGGGAACTGAAGATGTTAGAGATGCACCAATCAAGTTCTTTTTGCCTCGATCCGAGTCATTTAATATTGAGCATCTCCACATTTAAAGTCTGTTCTGTTTTTACCCTCAGAAATCTCTCAGAAGAGTCAGAGGTTGGACCGCTACAAAGAGATCATCCGGAGTCTTCCTCGAGTCAACAGGACCACTCTGGCCGCTCTCATCAGTCACCTGTTCAGGTGAGCTCACACTGACACACCTGCAGCTCTGGTACCAGCAGTGGTGTTGTCAGTAGCAGAGGTAATAATAGCTGCTGTTGTTTTTAAATGATTGTATTTCCTTCCTCTGTGTCAGAGTCCAGAAGTGTGCCGATCTGAACCAGATGTGCACAAAGAACCTGTCGCTGCTGTTCGCTCCCAGTCTGTTCCAGACTGACGGGAAAGGAGAGCACGAGGTGAAGATCGTAGAGGATCTGATAGACAACTACCTGTATGTCTTTGATGTGAGTACAGCTCAGAGAGGACGTTGACTCATTTTCCTTTGTGTTGTAAAAACTGAGCTCAGTGAACTTCTGACCCTGTTTCAGATCGACGAGGAGCATCAGACTCAGATCGAGCTGGAAATCAGCCTCATCACCACCTGGAAGGACACTCAGGTATCCTGTTTCACTAAACACACACACACACACACACACACACAAATACACACGCACACTCTATATAAGAACCCATTATTATTTAATACACAAATATCACAAAATCGGTTCGGTGGACCGACAGCTTTCAGTTACTAAATTTACTTAATTCTGGTCTGAAAAATGTCAGTAATGAGGTCCTAATAAATATAATAAGCTATTAAGTTAGTAAGGTAATCAGTTAATGATTAATAATATGTTAATATTAAGTTGGTAATAAGTTAGTAAGAAAGTGAAGTAGTAAGCTGATAAAAGTTGATAATTATGTTTTTATAATTCACTAAAAAATTGGAAGTAAGTTGATAATAACTTGGTAATAAGTCACTAGTAGGTTAGTAATACACTGTTAATAAGCTGGTGTGTGTGTGTGTGTGTGTGTGTGTAGCTGTCTCAGGCCGGTGATCTGATCATCGAAGTCTATCTGGAGATGAAGATACCAGACTGCTGCATCACTCTCAAGGTGAGTCTGAATATTGATTATCAGTATTGACTAGTCCATACCCATTGGTAGCTTTGTCACCTTCTACCTATGCCAGTCCTCAATGCCTGTGTGCAGTTTCACATAGATTGACCACGTCAGTGAGTAGAAAAACGTGGGACAGACAGAATGACTGACAGACAGAATGACACACTGACAGTTTCCGTGATTATGTACAGCATACCATACCATGACTTAGTGATACCAAAAATTAGAAAAGCAAAAACATTGGTCCACAGGGGGAGCCACAGTGATCGGTTGCATTTTAGCCATTTTGAATCATTTTTCTGTTGTTATAGCGCCACCCAGTTGCCAATTAGAGTTAAATTTCTCCAGTCACCTTGAGGCGTCCTGTTCTACATATCTACCAAGTTTAGTAAAAATCCATATGGCAGTTAGGCCTAGATAAGAAATGAGCTCTCTAGCGCCCCCATTTTGTTTGATGGGGTCAATAATGGAGGGGTCCCCTCAGATTATGTGTGGTCATATGCCTACAAAGTTGCGTGGTGATGGGTGAAACCCTTGAGATGTTATACACCTTTATGTGATGAGCCACGCCCTCCACAATATTCATTGCCTTATAGAAGCTCAGTTTTAGTAAGTTTTCCAACTTTTGCCAAGAGGGAACTTTAGATATTGGTCCCTAGATTATGTTCACCCAGTTTCAGATGCAGATCGCTCAAACTTCCTAGGAAGAGATCCATTTGAAGTGTTTTTCAAAAAATTCAAAATGGCGGAAAATCTATATAAGCGGAAGTTATGGGTTCTTGAGGCAAATGTGTTCCTCATGAGGAGAGGCATCTCTGTGCAAAGTTTCATGTCTCTACGACATACGGGGCATGAGATATGCCCATTCAAAGTTTGCAATTTTAATCGGTTGCTATAGCGCCCCCCTTTGGCCAATTGATGTAATATTGCTTCATTGGCATCCTCCCATGACCCTCTACCACTGTGCCAAATTTCACATGGATTGACCAAGTCAGTGAGGAGAAACACGTAGTAAGATACGTTGCTCATTATAATCCTGACACTGCGGGACGTCTTCAGCCTGTTATAACATGATGTGACCTGCAGGTGTCTCCCACCATGTGTGCTGAGGAGCTGACCAATCAGGTTCTGTTTATGAGGAATGTCCCGGCCGGAGACAAAGACGTGTGGATGACGTTTGAGGCCATCGAGGACGGACAGCTGGGTGAGACAATAATCCTGGGTTTTCAGATTACGACAGTGTTTCACTTCTTACTGGGATACATCGCTATGGTAACACCTTACCTCCTCTGGAGCAGGGTATGTTCGAGATAGTAGATCAAGCACTGCCTGTTGGCCAAAAAAGCACTTTGAGTTGCACTTGCTGTATGAAGTGTCCTATACAAATAAAGTTATTATTGTTACAAGCCCAGTAACGTACACATTCACGTACGCACACACATATTTTTATCCATCTGGCCCCTGATCTGAGTGCAGAGTGTGTGGGATGTGTTACCTGACAGTTGTTGTTCTTTGTGTGTCAGAGCGTCCGTTACATCCCAAAGAGAAAGTTCTGGAGCAGGCTCTGCAGTGGTGCAAGATGGCCGACCCGAGCTCGGCCTACCTGGTGGTGAAGAGAGTTCCTAAAGGAGAAGGCATCAACATCCTCACCTGTAGGTCCAACACACAACACACTGAACACAGAGAGAGCTGACAGTGTTAAAAAATGTGTCTGTCTGTCTGTCTGTCTGTCTGTCTGTTCAGCCTATAAGAGTGAGATCATGAAGGTTGGTCTGCTGAAGTGTCGTGAGGAACCTCCGAAGCTCCTGCAGGGGAACAAATTCCAGGAGCGAACGTTCCAGATCATAAACCACAAACTGCTGCTGCTCAAAGACAAGAAGGTAACACTCAGTGACAACTGGTTTTTCTCTGACAACCAATAAGCACTTCCAGTGTCCTGACTGGTCTGTGTCTTTGTTCAGAGCATCAAACCAGAGAAGGAGTGGTCTCTGAAGTCCATGAAGATCTACATCGGCATCCGCAGGAAACTGAAAGCTCCGAGCAGGTAACATGACGCTGAGCTCGACACCAAACGCTCAGCTCACACACAAAGACATGCTCTGTTCTACAGATACGGTATTAATGCTATTATTATTATTATTATTACTATGATTATCATGAAATGTCTGTGGAGGGGTTCTCAGGGGTCAAAGGTCAGCAGCGATGTCAATAAAATCATCTGTGTCTTAAAGTGAATATTTATATTATCTGCAGGTGGGGATTCACAGTGATGTCCGACAAACACCAGCTGTAAGTATCAATGTTCTTATTGACTGACTGAAGTACTTATTTACTTAAGTAAAAAGAAATATTCTGTTACAAATAAAAGTACTGCATAAATGTTACTCAAGTAAAAGGGTGTCGGACTCAGCCAGGGTTGTCCCATGTCGCCGATTCTGTTTGTGATCTTCATGGACAGGATCTCAAGGCACAGCCGGGGGGAGGAAGGGGTCCGGTTTGGGGACTTCAGAATTGCACGTCTGCTTTTTGCAGATGATGTGGTTCTGTTGGCTTCATCACACCGTGACCTCCAGCATGCACTGCAGTGGTGTGCAGCCGAGTGTGAAGTGGTCAGGATGAGAGTCCTCCAAATCTGAGGTCATGGTTCTCTGCTGGAAAATGGTGGATTAGGTCCTCTGGATTGGGAGAGAGTTACTGCTGCAAGCGAGGGAGTTCAAGTATCTCAGGGTCTTGTTCTCGAGTGAGGGTAGAATGTGAGCGTGAGATGGATCGGTGGTTTGGTGCAGCTTGTCGTGGTGAAGAGGGAGCTGAGCCGGAAGGCAAAGCTTTTGATTTATTGGTCCATCTATGTCCCAACCCTCACCTATGGTCATGAGCTCTGGGTAGTGACCGAAAGAATAAGATCACAGATACAAGCAGCCAAAATGAATTTCCTCAGAATGGTGTCTGGGCTCAGCCGAGAGATAGGGGGAGGAGCTCAGACATCTGGAGGGAGCTCGAAGGAGAGCCGCTGCTCCTTCGCGTCAAGCTGGGGTCAGCTGAGATGATTCAGGCATCTGATCAGGATCCTGAGGTGTTTCGGGCACGTCCCACTGGTAGGAGGCCCCGGGGCAGACCCAGAACACACTGGAGGGATTATATATCTCAACTGGTCTGGGAACACCTTGAGGTCCCCCAGGAGGAGCTGGAAAGCTCTGGGGAGAGGGACGTCTGGGGTGCTTTGCTTGGGCTGCTGCCCCTGCGACCCGGCCCTGGATAAGCGGATAAAAATAGATGGATGAACAAAAGTTTTAGAAGTTGTAGTGAAGTACAAGTATTAAGTAGCATAAAATGAAAACACTCAAGTAAATTAACTTCAGTATTCTGCTAAGTGTAGTTAGTTACTTTTACCACAGCTTTTTTCTGAATGACTTCTGGTTTAAAACAGAAACTGGTGCAGACAGGACTCAACTGCAATCACTGATTTATTTACACTGTGTGCACAATTATTAGGCAAGTGAGTATTTTGACCATATCATCATTTTTGTGCATATTCTCCAACTCCAAGCTGTATAAACTTGAATGCTTATTGGATTTAAGCATATCAGGTGATGTGTATTTGTCTAACGAGGGAGGGTGTGACCTAAGGAGATCAACAGCCTATATCAAGGTGTGCATAATTATTAGGCAGCTTCTCTTCCTCAGGCAAAATGGGCCAAAAAAGAGATTTAACTGACTCTGAAAGGACAAAAATTGTAAAAAGTCTTTCAGAGGGATGCAGTACTCTTGAAATTGCCAAGATATTGGGGCGTGATCACAGAACCATCAAACAAATAGTCAACAGTGTCGCAAGAAACGTGTTGAGAAAAAAAGACGCAAATTAACTGCAAAAGATTTGAGAAGAATCAAACATAAAGCTACCAGGAACCCATTATCCTCCAGTGCTGTGATATTCCAGAACTGCAACCTACCTGGAGTGCCCAGAAGTACAAGGTGTTCAGTGCTCAGAGACATGGCCAAGGTAAGGAAGGCTGAAACCCGACCACCACTGAACAAGACACATAAGTTGAAACGTCAAGGCTGGGCCAAGAAATACCTGAAGACAGATTTTTCAAAGGTTTTATGGACTGATGAGATGAGAGTGACTCTTGACGGACCAGATGGATGGGCCCGTGGCTGGATCAGTAATGGGCACAGAGCTCCACTTCGACTCAGACGCCAGCAAGGTGGAGGTGGGGTACTGGTATGGGCTGGTATTATTAAAGATGAGCTAGTTGGACCTTTTCGGGTTCAAGATGGACTCAAAATGAACTCCCAAACCTACTGCCAGTTTTTAGAAGACACTTTCTTCAAGCAGTGGTACAGGAAAAAGTCTGCATCTTTCAAGAGGACCATGATTTTTATGCAGGACAATGCTCTATCGCATGCGTCGAAGTACTCCACTGTGTGGCTCGCCAGCAAAGGCCTTAAAGATGAAAAAATAATGACATGGCCCCCTTCCTCACCTGACCTAAACCCTATTGAGAACTTGTGGGCCCTTCTTAAACGGGAGATTTACAGGGAAGGAAAACAGTACACCTCTCTGAACAGTGTCTGGGAGGCTGTGGTTGTTGCTGCACAAAAAGTTGATCGTCAACAGATCAAGAAACTGACAGACTCCATGAATGGAAGGCTTATGACCATTATTGAAAAGAAGGGTGGCTATATTGGTCACTGAATTTTTTTTTTGAAATGTCAGAAATGTATGTTTGTAGATTTTGAGTTGTTTGTTTATTATTCTCACTTTAATAGATGAAAATAAACAAGTGAGATGTGAAAATTTTCATTTTTCATTTAGTTGCATAATAATTCTGCACACTAATAGTTGTCCAATAATTGTGCACACATGGATTTTCTCCTAAGAAAGCCAAAACCTCACTTTTACTTTCTTAAATATTCAAGTTTGAGGTTTATTAACATTTTGGATTGACCAAGAGCACTGTAGTTGTTCAATAATAAAATTAATCCTCATAAATACAACTTGCCTAATAATTGTGCACACAGTGTAGTTTGACAATTTATAATTGAAATAGTTTGCCTGTAAAGTCCCTGATTCCTGAGTTTAACAGTTGAAGTTACATTTAGTTTTGATGATTAATATAAATGTTTATAAAGTCAGGATGATCTTATAACGGGAACAGACTCACTGTATTTATCCCAGAACACTTTAGAGTTTGTATTTATGTTGGTTTTATAACATTAAGATGTAATCCAGCTTCATAGTAGATTTAACCTCAGTGTATATTTGTTTCTCTTAGGTATCTGTGCTGCAGCTCTGAGGCTGAACTGTGGGACTGGATCACCAGCTTCCTCAAAGCTCAGGTCAGACCGACTCTCCTGCTGCTGTTTCAGTCTGTTTCCATGACGCTGAGGAACTGATTCAGGATCAGATTCAGACAGAAGGAGGTTGGAGCAGTTTGTCCGTCAGGGGACTGAAGCTGCTCTGAATCTGATCCTCGTCCCAGCAGATGTGTCTGAAAGGAGACTTCTAACAAGAACTACAATGCTTTAAACTCCCAGAGTCCTCGGCTCTCTGCAGGACGTCTCCTCCTGCTGACATTTTGTCTTTGGTTTATCTTTCAGAATGATGACCCGGGTCCTCCAGTCCTGAGGCGTCACTCCTCCGCAGATATCTCCAAGCAGAAGTTCGGCACAATGCCGCTCGTGCCCATCAGAGGAGACGAGAGCAACAACAGCATGCTGGCGGCCAATCAGAAGCTGGTCAGACGACGTTCTTAACATCTTTAACTGTAGTTGGATAAACTAGTTTAGAATACTTTGACTGTATTTTGAGTCCGTTCAACTGAAAATGTGTCACAGAAAAGAAACACAAAACAAACTGTCACCAGGACGCTGCTCTGCTCTGATAGGAAGTCTGGCAGAGGTGGTCACAAAAATATATTGCTGAACTTCTGTCTGAAAACAGTGTGCACTTTGGGGACAGTAACATTTTTTTTAAATCTTGAATAATACAAAATACTTTTCAATAATCTGAAGAAGTTATTTTTTTTTAAAAAAGTGTAAGTTAAATAAATAAATGAATAAATATATAATAGCCAGGAGGATGTGATCGCTTTGTGTGTTTATAATGTGAACCAGCTCTGGAGTTTCTTCTTCTGTGGTGTCATGATGCTGACGGAGCTTTTGTTTCTAGAAAATCCTTTTTAAAATTAGTGAAATTGTGCTTCAGATTTTAGGCTGAGTTTGTTTGCAGGGTTCTTCGCTGGTATGCTGATACTGAATAATGTTTCATTTTATTTAAATATCTTAACTTAGTGCTGTGAAAAAATGACTGAGACTAGTTCACTGTTCGTTAAGTATTAAAAATATATTTCCACTAAAAGTTAAGAATCAGCTCTTTTTCTCTTTGGAGAAAGACTCATAAAATTATTCATCAGACTTTTTATTTTCTTCTCTCTGCAGAGAAAGTTACACGACAGAAGGACGCTCTCCATGTACTTTGTGAGTATTTAATATTTTTTATTTCTTATGTTTTGTGTTTATTTTTTGCACTACTACTACTTTTAATTTGTATTTTATTCTTTTAATTTTTAAGTATTTTAGATTTTCATTTTGTGCTTTCTGAGTGTTTTATACTTTAGACTTTTATTTTGTGATTATTTTACACTTTTAATTTCTACTTTGTGAATATTTTTTATTTTCATTTTATACTTTGTGAGTATTTTATTCTTTGTACTTTGTACTTTTTAAGTATTTTTTTTAATTTAGTACTTTGTTTATTTTATACTTTCATTTTGTTCTTAATGAGTAATTTATATTTTGTACTTTGTGAGTATTTTTTTACTTTTATTTTGTAATTTATGAGTATTTTTTTACTTTTATTTTGTACGTGATGAGTATTTTTCATTTTTATTTTGTACTTTGTGACTTTTTTTTTTATTTATTTTGTACTTAGAGTATTTTTTATTTTTATTTTGTACTTTGAGTATTTTTTTACTTTTATTTTGTAGTTGATGAGTATTTTTCATTTTTATTTTGTACTTTGTGACTATTTTTTTAATTTATTTTGTACTTAGAGTATTTTTTTATTTTTATTTTGTACTTTGAGTATTTTTTATTTTGTACTTTGTGTGTATTTGTTTTTAATTTATTTTGTACTTAGAGTATTTTTTATTTTTATTTTGTACATTGTGAGAATTTAATATTTTGATTTTGTACTTTTAGTATTTTATTCTGGAGGAAAATGAGGTGATGCATCATCGATATACAATCCAGTATATATATTTATATATCTGTTTATCTGCAGCCCATGAAGGTGCAGCAGGACTCATTCGAGGAGCGTTCGGAGTCTCCTGACCTCCCTGAGCCGCTCTACGAGGAGGTCGGGGACTTTGGCCTGCAGGTCCTTAAATCTCTGGAGACCAGCTTCCTGTCCAGCAGCGCTGCCGAGACCCAGGAAGTCCCAGACCTCCCGCCGCTCAGACTAATTCCCGTGGAAGCCGGGCACTCGGACCACATAATCATCCCCGACTCGGGGTGTTCCGGTGCCGGTTCTGTGGACAGTCTGGAGCAGAGCGGAGGCAGCAGCGGAGGAGGTGATGGAGAAGACTTGAACATCCCTCAGCAGCCTGCAGTGAGGAAGAGGCAGCAGCTGCAGGGAGTCTGTACTCCATCACAGGAGCTGCTGCTGCAGGAGCTGTCGTCTGCTTTCACCAAGAAGACCAAGGAGGAGGAGGAGGAGGAGGAGGGGGAGAAGGAGGAAGAGGAGGAGGAGAGGCCGTATGATGTCTGAGAGGAAATAAGGTTTTATCACAGCTCAGTGAAATCTATCAAAGTTTCCACAGAGTCTGGTGAAGTCAGGAAGGAATCAGTTTCATTTCTATAACCCTGAATCGCACATTTGTCCCAGAGCTCCTCGCAGCATGTGACCCCCACGATCATTCTGCCCTTTACAGAAACTTTCAGTGGAATAAAAGCAGCCAGTAGGACTTTTATAATACCAGCAAAGACACTGAGAAGGACTCATTTAACCCTGTAATATTTGATCAGTCCCCTCAGATTAATGAATCATGCCTTGGAATTACCCTGATGATTCTGCTGGCACTGCAGCTCCCAGATCTCCTCCTGATGAACTGGTTTAAAAAGATAAGAAAGACGATTCGGGAGAGCTCGGAGCTCTGATGGAGATGTTCACAAAGACACCTCCAACTTGCTGCTGTTGGTGCCTTGCTCCGCCTCCAGTGAGGAACCAAACCGTCAGCTCTGAGAGACACAGAGCTGAAAACTTTCACACAGTCTGATGGTTTCTGATGGAACGTAGGAAGTCAAAACTCAGAGACGGAGGAGCAGTGGACACTGTGATTGGCTGAAGGGTCACTTGACTCACAGTCAGAGTGACAGAACGAGTGAAGTGAAGTAGATGGGAGGAGGAGCAGGTCGTAGACTGAGGTCAGAAGAGTAGAATTAAAAAGATACTGTAAGAACAGCTGAAGCTATTATTTTATATTATATATTATTAAATTACATATCTGTGTAATCTTTTAATGCCAAATAACAAGCTCATCGTTGTCTGTCGTCTGGATTATAGCACAAACTGTATACAGTCTGTATATATTTAAAGGAGCGTTCCGTAGATTTATCATCACACCTGTGACTGAAAAAAGGATCTAAATCGATGCAGCACACATTCTCCTTCCTTCTTAAAGCCTACATTACCCACAGTGCACCTCTCCCTCTGACAGCTGTGTGGGCGATTGTCGTGTGTTATGTCAGTAGCAGCTTATGTAGCCTGAGGCCTCTGACCTGCAGCAGAGATGAGCAGCGGGCTGCAGAGGTCTGGTAAGCTTACTTCTGTTTTTTACTCCACAATCTGATGAGACTTCACACACCTCCCTCTGGACACTCAAAAGGCTTTATACTATGTGTAACACATGCAGTAGATCAGTGGTTCCCAACTGGTGCAGCCACGGGGTCCAGATATCTGCTTAGTCATTGAAGGTCCACACAGTTTAATATATTCAGCGTCATACTTGCATTTGGCCATGTCATCCAGTTAGTTTGCCGTCTCTGTCAAGTAGCTGAAGCTGAAGTTAAAACAGATGAAATAGAAGTTGGGAACCACTGCAGTAGAACGCCTCAACACCTGGAGAGGGAAGGAGAAAATGGCTTCCAGTATTTGATTGATTTGATGCTTAAAAACACAGAACAGACAACAAACACCTGAGTTTGTTAAAAGAATACATCACCTGCAAAATGATGATTTGTCTGTCAGTTGCTGACGCTGTGTTTCGTCAAATTCGTTCTTGCGACGCCTCAACAGTGAACGGAGAATCTGAAAAAGCAGAACAATTGTCGTAAACTGCAGTAAACGAGGATTATGTTTAACAGCAGCAAAAAATCTGCTAATAAACTCTGGCTTAACTTGTGCAGTATCATCCAAGTCTCATGTATCCAGTCGTGTGCTCAGTGCTTCCCAGACACATGCATTTTTCCTAAAATCAGGCACGTGCACAGATGCACCTGCACTTTTGCCCTTCTTGCAAGACATGTTTTTCTGTTTCTTTTTATGATTTTATATTTTAGCTTTTAAGTTTAGCCCATGGCGTCAGTTTCAAATTAAAAGTGTGTTGTTTGCTCGACAACTGCCTTTGAGTCGAGCTCCTGCCTCCACATTTTCTCTTGTGGCAGGTGCATGCAAGTCGAGTGAACGGCAGCATCACGTCTTTATGGACAGCCAGATAACGATAGTGTTTGCCCTAAGCGTCAGCGCTGTTTGTCACTGATATAAATTAAACCACTATAAAGACATCTCAATACAGTCAGTCTAACATGGGCAATAACCCAGAGACAGACGCTGAAAATCTTCCCCACTTTAACTGATCTTTTTAAACCAAAATCATTTTGAAATCAAGTTTATGTTCCCCACGTCGCAGCTCTGATAAATGATTTAAACAAAAATGACCTGCAGTTTGGGGCTGTGCTGCGTAAAGAGTGCAGAGGAGCAGAGGAGGTGCGTGGGGTGTATGCATCTGTTTTCTGGGAGTGTTTAGGAAAATTAAAATCCTATTTAGAAGATCATTATAACAATTAGAGCAAGACTATTAAAAAGCAAAGGAGGGGAAGAGAATGAGGAAAGAAGAAGAACAAATTGAGGAGAGAAAAGGAAAGGATTCAAGAATAGAGAGGAGAGAAGAGGAGAATGCACGTAGCCTGATTGTTGTGACTGAAAATAGGCAATGCAGATGGAGAAGTGGAAGCCTGATTGTAGAAATTGTTGAATATTTTTTGGCACGTACCATTTTTGACTTTCGTCTGTACGTACATTTTGAGTATGGATCCTACACATTGTTCTATAAAGAGACCCCTGGTGTCTGGGCTACTGGGCAATGCCTGAGACTGTTAAATGACACTTTGATTATAGTGCATGAGTTGTGTGAGGGTTTGTAAACCAATGTTTTCATATAATTTTGCTGTTGTTTGCTGTGCTACATTACAGAGAAATACAAAACCGTACTAATGAACCTTCATTAATATAGGCCTATATTTTATCTCCAAGTGCACGTCACACACTGAGCGAGCCGCCTGTTAATGACGCTGTGGGCTAATGGGCATGTAGCTACTTCCATGTTTCAGATGATACGTCATGTTTGTAGTCGACCAATGAAGATGAGTTTACATATCACCTTGGGTTCGTCCTTCACCTTCTCAAAATGATCCCACACTTTGGATTTCCTGCCCGACATGTTATTAACTAGCCTGTGGAATAACCGCAGGTACCAGCCCTGGAGATTAACCTGACTCCTGTCTGACTGCTGAGCGTGGACACTTCTTGTGTCTGTCCTTTCAAAGTAAAGTCCCACATGGTCCAGTCATATAGGCTTGGATTTATTTTGACAAGGAGCAGCTCCTGATAGAGTTTCATGGTTGTTTTGCGACTAAGCGAACAATGAAATCTTGCCGCCTAATGACCTTTCTGGTCGACTGTTAGGGTGCAGCTCTGTGACGAATGTTCACCTTTTTTGGATTCTTCGTTCACCGTAGAGACAGGAGATAAAAAACAATTTTTCTTCATGAGTTCAAGGTAACGTGGTGAGTAATCGACATACAAACGCCCATTTTGGGATTTTAAGTATTCCTTTAAACCTTTACCTACAGTGAGTGATGATGACATGGGCGTCGTCATGTAAAATCCTCAGTTCTGATCCCGTCAGAACAAAACTATCAATCATCAAAATATTCTGTAGACAAACTGTACTGTAAAGTGTAAACATACATCTTTATAATATGTTCAGATACTTTCTTATCAATAATTTGTACATTTCATGAGCTACATGTGCAGTCAAACTGCTGATGTAAGTGTGGATGAACAAACTGGTTCCACTGGTTTTATTGGTGACACACTGTAAAGACTAGTTGTACATATGTAGTGTTGGTGGTCGTCTGTATCGTAACACTGGTGGAGTTTATTTAACCAAACAGTGTAGATTTATTCATGACATCACTGGATTTTATCACCTGAATTATATTTCAGCCTCTTTATATGTTAACTTATTTTATAAAACCATAGATGTTTTTAAACTGTGATTGAAACACCCCCCCCCCCCCCCCCGACAGGCTGTGATGCTCTGAGTGAACAGCAGGTGGCAGCAGATGCTCATGTTTCAACAGGTGAGGTTTGACTGCAGCTGAGCGTCTGTAAGTCTGTTCCTCCGACACGTCTGACAGTGAAGAATAAAACTCATCCTGTAATACTACCATGAAATACTACTTTGAAGGAAGAGTAGTCCACCAGTCCTCCCGTAACACAGTCTAACTGGTCCCAGTGTGACTCTAACAGTGGTCAGACTGGTTTGATGTGTGTGTATATATTCAGTATCTATCTGTTGTACATTATTCTACGTATCAAGCTGTTTGTCTCCTGATTGTTCTGGAAAGTTTCATGTGCATGAAGGATGATATTAAAATATATTTTTGGTTTCATAATCTGTTGTTCAGCTCACTTCTTTATAGAGCGGTGCAGGGACGAGTCCAGGTAGTATTTTTGTCCTTCTGTTCTGTCATCTTGAAGTCAGTGGGTCTTTGGGTCCATCCATCCATCTATCCATTTTCATCCGCTTATCCGGGGGCCGGGTTAGCAGGCTAACATACTCCTCCTGGAGGATCCAGAGGCATTCCCAGGCCAGATGAGATATGTAATCCCTCCAGCGCGTTCTGGGTCTGCCCCAGGGCCTCCTACCAGTGGGACGTGCCTGGAACACAGGGGCATAGCCATCATTTCAGAAGTGAGGGGGACAAATTGTTCAGAGGTCTACTGAGTGATTTATCATCCTCTCGCATTCAATTGCACCTCTCCTTAGCGGCTAAAGAACCACATTACCACAAACAGCCGCAGTACAGCACCATGGGACCAACTTTAGTTCTTTAAAATTATATACTATCAAAATCTAAAGTTTTAGCCACCAAACTCTTGTTGAGTTGACACAGAATGACCCTCAAGCATCTACAGGGTAAGTAGCCAGATACTTAAGAGCCAAATGACAACACTGAACATGAAAAATTCAGTAAAACATCATTCCTGTTAGCAAGTTATTAGCACACAAAATGGAATGGAAGTGACAAGGTAACAGGGTAATAAGCCACATAATTTAATTTAATGGCATGAAGACAGAAAGTGACACAACACTAAACATATCAACATCAAGATGTATTTTACATTTTAGTCAAATATGACAGCACAGATGTGCAAAATTAATCGAATATTTTTAAGCCTTCTCCCTGTGCTACCTATTGCAGTACAGACAAAAAAAAACAAAAATAAGAGTAGCTCTGAAATAGCTGTGAAAATTAATCTCAGAGTCACTCTTATCCTATAGACATTTCCTTAGCCAGTTATAATTTCTCCTTACCTGTGAAACCTTGGGCTGATAATTGGTGCTGCTGTCAGGTCCCTGTCCTGATACCTGCCTGGTTTCTCCCTGTCCCTCTTCTATCTATTGCAATAATATAGATAATAAGTGTGCAAAGCAAAATTCAGAAATAGAATTAGAAATAGTAGTGGTGACATAGCTGTGGAAATTAACCTCAAAGTCACTTTTATGCTATAGATATTTTCTCTCAGCCAGTTATAATCTCTCCTCACCTGTGAAGACCCTGCATGATCATCCTTGCTGGCCTCTGGTCCACTGTCTCCTCCCTGACCCTGCTCTTTATATTGTGGCAATAAAGATTAAAAAAATATGTGCAAAGCAATAGTGAGCACAAGTTCTTATTATAAGGAGGAGTGGGTTTATTCCTAGCATAAAACTAGCTAGCAAGCAATTTAACTTAGGTAACAATAACATTAGTATTCTTGTTAACTAGCTTAACTTGATATATTAGCATCTATTAGTCATCATTTAGCTAACATTATCTACATGCAACAGCATTACTCAACTTACACGGTTTGTTTGGAAGAAACTGTGCAAGGGTTTTTGCTTCTTGCTGGCTGGTTTGCTGAACATAGTTAACATGGTGGCACTGCTCAGTAACACACGTCTTGTCTGTGCGATTGATTCAGATCACAACAATATGTATGCGCCTATTTTTATACAGTCTATGGTATGCCCTCTACTCATGGTGCTTTTAAAGACGGCTTGGAAAAACACGGTACGACATGTTAAAAACGAATTGGACGGTTGTAATGGCTATAAAAAGTACGGGGGACAGAGGACACAGATACGGGAAGTGCGGGGGACATGTCCCACGCGTATCCCACGTCCGCTACGCCCATGCTGGAACACCTCTAAAGGAAGGTGCGCAGGAGGATCCTGATCAGATGCCGAACAACCTCAACTGACCCCTTTCGATGTGAAGGAGCAGCGGCTCTACTCCGACCTCCCGCCGGATGTCCAAGCTCCTCATCCTAACTCTAAGGCTGAGCCCAGACACCCCATGGAGGTGGGGGTTGGGACGTAGATGGACCAGTAAATGGAAAACTTCACCCTCAGCAGCAGGCACTGGGGTTGTTTGCAGCTGTGCGTGAGGCAGTTGGGATGAGAGTCAGCACCTCCAAATATGAGGCCATGGTTTGTCTGCCTGAAACCAGTGGGTTGGGAGAGAGTTACTGCCTCAAGCAAGGGAGTTCAAGTAACTCGGGGTCTTGTTCACAAGTGAGGGTGAAATGGATTAGATGTCTGAAATAAGGTCTGTAGTTAACTCAGGTTTAAAGGTCAAGTGTGTAGGATTTAGGAGGATATAGTACAGGAATTAAATATAATTTAATAAATATGATTTCTTTAGCGTATAATCACCTGAAAATAAGAATCGTTAGATTGAGCGGTTTAGATGAGCGCATAGAGAGCAGGTCCTCATCTATGAGGTCCACCATGTTGCATCGCTATGTTCCCACAGTGGCCCTGAACAGACAAACTGAACACTGGCTCGGAATAGGGACATTTGTGTTTTTGTGTCGGCCATCTTAGGAGCCAAACTGTGTCAAAAAAACACAAATTATTATGCCTAAACACTGGTGACAGCCATGGAGGCATTACGTTTTTGGGTTGTCCGTCCATCCGCTCATCCATCCCATCCTTGTTAACGCGATATCTCAAGAACGCCTCGAGGGAATTTCTTCAAATGTGGCACAAATGGACTCAACGATTAACTGATTAGTTTTTGGTGGTTAAATTAAGGAACATTTTGGTTAAAACCTGAATTGATGTGTATTAATCCTTGTTTTCCCAGCTGGTCAATCCCCTCAGTAACAAAGTTGCCACAGCAGGTGAAACAGAGTTGAGGCCTGTCTATAGGCAGTTTTGCAGTCATGCGTCCTCGCACACTTGACGTGATGACACTCAACACATTTGATTTGATTGATTGATTTCAAACATTAGAAAAAAAAGGAAAAACCTACGAAACAGAGACAAACGAGATATTGTGTCACATGCTTATTTGCAAGAGTTGAAAAATTGAAACTTCAGCAACCCATTCACACCGTGATAGCCAATCAGCATTGAGATCCTCCATGGACACCATTCAAACTCGCACGAGTAACGTGACGCAAAAATTCACATTGGATTTAGTGTGAACACGACATTAGAATGATGAGTGTGTAAGTTGTCCCGTCCAAACAATATGTATTCATGGTTTGCAGAAACACACAATGCCAACATTTCTTCTGGTGACTGGGTTTGATGAACAAAGATGATCAATTCTGTTCATACAAACATTTGATCCTGTGAATGCAATTCTGACTCTGTCCAACCAGTCAGACTGCATACTTTCATTGTTCCTTAAAGACACACCCCCACACACACACACACACACACACACACACACACACACACTCTGATGAAGGATAAGAAGCGATGTTGTTTCACTTCGTCTGCTTGATGTTTAAGTTGAAGTGAAGCACAAAGTTTCTTTACTATGCAGAGCTGCTGAGGACAGAAGACAGCTGCACACTGATGAAGTTCATGGCTGAAAGTTCAGTAAGTGGAGCTGTGATCGCTTGAAATGAGGTTATGTATTGTGTTTGGAGAAATAGTTAAATTGATGGTGAATGTTTGTTTAAAGATACTTTCAAATACAAATGTCAGCTGTGAAACAAGATGGCCGCCTGTGTGAGCAGGCAGAGAGAAGCTGTGGTTGGTTTGAATGTTTGGTTGTTGTCGTACGAGAGTTTCCAGATGTAACATACTGACCATAGTGGGTTTTTTTATAAGCACAGTTACATATCATTTTACTGTTTTGTGTTTTATATCTGGACTGTGACGGGAAGATCGTGTAGCACAGCTCCATTTGTTGGAAGTTGATAAATAATATTTAACTGTAATACACTGTAAATGTAAAATCACCTCTTCTGACATGTTCCTAATGGGGTTTAAAAGAAGGTAAAGTTATATTTGTTTCACCTCCAGAAACCTGGATTTTGAATCTAGATTAATTAACTGCTGTCACTCATTTGCCTGATGAAGACCCAATAGGGTCGAAAGCTTGCAGCTTTGAGCCAAATAAAAGCGGGAGCTTAAACTCAGTGTGCAGACACTTTCCTTCTAATTTGATTTGCATTCGACATATTATGTATTGGGACATATTCAATCTCCCTCTGACCTACTATATAGTATGGTAGTATGGGTACTGGAACACACAGTCAGCATCAGTGGCTTTGACACTAGCCCCTCAAAGCTTGAAATGTTTCCTGTAATCAGAATTCTGTGTTTGTCATGTGACTGACAGGAATAATGATAAATAATGTGTGATCTCTCCCAGCAGGTTGTTGTGTTTGTGTGAAGGTGTGGACTCTGCTATGGATCAGTGTGAGGAACCAGAGGAGGGAGTCCGTCCCTCTAAAACCACTCTGCGTGGGGACCATGACAGCCGGACTGAAGCTCAGAGGTGAGATGAGGATCTCTAACTGTCCATGACTCTTTTTCATGTCAGAGCTGAGCGCTCGGATTACTCCACCATCATTACTCACACTTAAAGTTGTGTGTGTGTTGTGTTGAAGCCTAGAGCAGAGGCACAGCCCAGACTCTACTGGACCTGAGTCTGAACCTGAACCTGGATCTGGACCCAGATGTTTGTCTGTGAAGAGTGACTGGTCAATAGCTTCCTCTTTTTTTAGGCAATCTGCTGATGTAAATTAGGAATTTGAAATGGACAAAAAGGCCTTTGTGACAAAAATGTACTTGTTGTCTGTGTTAAAAGATTGGACATGTTTTTCATCAGCGTTTCTCCTACATGCACATTTATGTGTGCTGTTTTATAATAGGATCCATCAGAGACCAGCCTCTCCTGGACCTGAACCCAGCCATGTGTCTGTGAAGAGTGACCTGTCAATGGAGCCTCCTCTTTTTTTTAGACGTGTTGTTGGAGGGTAAGAATTTAAACCTGACAACAAGGCATTTGAGATAAAAGTTAGATGTCTGTGTTAAAAGATTGAGCATGTGTATTTTTCATTATTTTTTTTCCAACATGCACATTTTTATCTGAGCTGTTTTTGTTGATGGGAGGTAAGAATTCAAAACTGACAACAAGTTAATTGTTTTTCACGTTAAAAGACTGACCTTTTATTCTCATAAGTTTCTCTCCAACATTCATACCGTCAAACTTCAATTAAAACCCTAGTCCCAATCAAACGCCCCTTCTCTTTTACTACCCCAGTGTGGCGACACATTTTGACAAATAAAGCCTGTCTCAAATAGAAGCTTGGTCTGGTTGCCAAGCAGTTCAATTTCATAGAAGTTCTTTGGATGTATAAAACAGTGTTTAAACTTTTGTCAGTGTGGAGATGCTTCATATTGTTAGATCAGTTCAATCATTTAGTTAATTTTACTAAAACCATGAATGCCAAAGAATAATTCATTCAGATTTACTGGCCTGGTAAACAAGAGAGATTAAAAAAAAGGTGGTGACTTCCTGCTTCTGAAGCAGTCATGAAGTCAAATTATGTGTCCATTCCTTGATTACCCTGTAGGTTATTCATATTCCCTCAGTCCGTAACGGTCCCCAGATCAAAAGAATCAAAAGGGTTTTTCATTGAAATTATTCCAAGTTGTGAGGATTGTTTTAACAGGATGAAGTGGTGTTGTATTGGTGTGCTGGGTGATGTAAACTAGTGCTGTAAAACCAGTGTCGTAACTCACTCTCTCTCTGATGTGCTGTCTGTCACAGCTAGATCAAATGAATGATTCAATATTGATATATTATCTGATTTCTAATTTTTATACATGTCATATTCATACTGGTTTAAATAAACAGCTTGATTGTGTTCCCCATATTTACTGAGCAACAGTTATGTGTTAAAGTAACTAAAGACCTGTTCCAAATATAGGCCTGTTGATCTCAGTGATTTAAGCAAATAATAGCCTGGGCTACTAATTGAAGTTTTACAGTATTTACAGTATCTGTGTTGTTTTTGTTACAGGATCCATCAGAGACCAGACTCTTCTAGGCTTAAACCCAGCCATGTGTCGTTGAAGAGTGACCGGTCAATGGAGCTTCCTCTTTTTTTAAGACAACATGCTGATGTAAAGTAAGAATTTAAAACTGACACTAAGTTAATTGACCTATGGCTAAACCACACCCCCCTCCACTCACTCAGACAAACTATCAACATTCAGTGACCGGCGCTATGACAGGTGTCACAGTACACAGCTTTTCACAGGAAGAAATTGATGATTTTTGGGGACATAACGATCAGATGTCATTGTAACCAAAAGGGCCTAATCTACGCATTGGAGGGATATATTCATCATTTTATTGTTGAGAAGGTCGATGAAAAGCTTAAATTACAAGCCAAAATTTACAGGTCACAGTGTACGCTTGATAAACCACATCTCGTTGCCGTCGCCATCAAAGACAATAAGTTAAAGTGCCACTGAAGTTAAGGTTTTTGGCTCAGAATATGAGAAAAGGATAACGGCCTTTTTACCATCTTTACCAAGAGTGTCTCTCCGTTAGTTTGGTGCTACAGTATTTACACTGAATCATTCAGCATAACGTTTGCCAACCTTTGTTATCTCTGCCATTACAGATAAGTTAATGAAGCTAAGCTCCAGAAGTTAACGTTAGCTTAACTAGAGCCCTTTGGACAACAGCTAACAATGATGTACGATCACCAAAGTACAAAACTAGAACAAAATAGGCTAATGAACTCCCAGCAAACAAGGTGACATGATGAACAACGCAGCTAGGAGCTAACGTTAGGCTAACTTTAGCTAACGTTAGCTAGAGATGTTAAAGATAACTTTATATTTCTTTCCAGCAAAGTGACAATATGTTGCCTCAAACACAATGTTGACTTACCTTAGAACAGATGTAGACATCATTGTTAATCTTATTCACGTTGAGTTGATGTTGTGGTCTAACGTTACCACACAACTTTATCCAAAGGAGACACTTTTCTCGGTTGAGATGTGGTTTAAAGTGTAAAAAATACACCTAACCTTAAGATTTTTATCAAGATTGCCCAATATGATTATTATATTTTATGTCTTATTGCTAGTTGCCGCTCTGCATTTCTGCACACATCAAAAGTAGCTATAATCACTACTGTTTAGCTGTTCTTTGTTGCTTGCTTGCATGGTTTCATGTAGTGAATAGTGGATACTGTTGATTTATTACTGTATTGCTGTTGCCTGTTGTTCTGGTTTCAAAACATCACATCAAAAATGAAGGTTAACCAGATGGCTGAGGCCCTGATCACAAAGAAAGTGTTTTAGCAGCTGGAGGCACCTTTTTGTAATTGTGCAAGTGAAGTTTTTTTTTATTGCTGTATTTTGCGTTGTGACGTGCCTCGCATTTCTGTGTGCTAAATGCTTGGCGTTTTTGCTGGAGCACTCTGAACTCCTCAAGTTGAAAAAAAAACTCAACTCAAAGCAAAAAAAAAAAAAAAAAGCCCCATGTCATCTCTTTTTTCGTCATCTTTTTTCCCATTGTCCAATCACATGATCTGAGAGGCGGGCCTTCTTTGGTGGTCATGACAACAAGTTTACAGTTGGTAAACAATGGAGGAGAAACTGGTGGTAGAAGTTGCTGGAAAGCAGGTTGTGCTGCCCCTGAGTCATCCTAAAATATGCCTGGAAATGTCCATCGTGGAGAAGCTCCTGGACCAACTGGTGGTACTCCCCATGATCCAGCCTCTTTTTTAGGGTCTCATGTACCCACACAGATCTCTGTTTATCTGCTGACAGCCTCTCACCCTCAACCAGAGCAACAGACAGTACCCTCTGCCTCAACATGTCAGGAACTACACACTGATTACTGTCAAATAAATAAAATGAATAAATAAACAGCACATCAGGCCTATTGAATTAGCAGCCCGTGGGCCACATGCGGCCCAGAGGCAACGTCTGATTGGCCCGGGCACGGATTGGTACTAAACGGCCCGTGGCAAAATTAATCAAGACTGTAATAATAATAATAAGCTCCGCTGTAATCGGCTCTTATCATTCCTTTTTAAAGTTTGGTTTCATGTATCATCATGAAGCAGCCTCTCTTCTGTTCTCTGCATGTCAGGGCCGACCTCCCCCTCACAGCACGCATACACTCAGACACACAAACACAACAGGGTGAAGTCAGACAACAGCATAGGCCGCGTGCAGATGATGGGAATGTAACTTCAAGATTATATACAGTACAGGCCAAAAGTTTGGACACACCTTCTCATTCAATGTGTTTTCTTTATTTTCATGACTATTTACATTGTAGATTCTCACTGAAGGCATCAAAACTATGAATGAACACATGTGGAGTTATGTACTTAACAAAAAAAGGTGAAATAACTGAAAACATGTTTTATATTCTAGTTTCTTCAAAATAGCCACCCTTTGCTCTGATTACTGCTTTGCACACTCTTGGCATTCTCTCCATGAGCTTCAAGAGGTAGTCACCTGAAATGGTTTCCACTTCACAGGTGTGCCTTATCAGGGTTAATTATTGGAATTTCTTGCTTTATCAATGGGGTTGGGACCATCAGTTGTGTTGCGCAGAAGTCAGGTTAATACACAGCCGACAGCCCTATTGGACAACTGTTAAAATTCATATTATGGCAAGAACCAATCAGCTAACTAAAGAAAAACGAGTGGCCATCATTACTTTAAGAAATGAAGGTCAGTCAGTCCGGAAAATTGCAAAAACTTTAAATGTGTCCCCAAGTGGAGTCGCAAAAACCATCAAGCGCTACAACGAAACTGGCACACATGAGGACCGACCCAGGAAAGGAAGACCAAGAGTCACCTCTGCTTCTGAGGATAAGTTCATCCGAGTCACCAGCCTCAGAAATCGCAAGTTAACAGCAGCTCAGATCAGAGACCAGATGAATGCCACACAGAGTTCTAGCAGCAGACCCATCTCTAGAACAACTGTTAAGAGGAGACTGCGCGAATCAGGCCTTCATGGTCAAATAGCTGCTAGGAAACCACTGCTAGAGAGGAGGAGAGGCAACAAGCAGAAGAGATTTGTTTGGGCCAAGAAACACAAGGAATGGACATTAGACCAGTGGAAATCTGTGCTTTGGTCTGATGAGTCCAAATTTGATATCTTTGGTTCCAACCGCCGTGTCTTTGTGAGACACAGAAAAGGTGAACGGATGGATTCCACATGCCTGGTTCCCACTGTGAAGCATGGAGGAGGAGGTGTGATGGTGTGGGGGTGTTTTGCTGGTGACACTGTTGGGGATTTATTCAAAATTGAAGGCACACTGAACCAGCATGGCTACCACAGCATCCTGCAGCGACATGCCATCCCATCCGGTTTGCGTTTAGCTGGACGATCATTTATTTTTCAACAGGACAATGACCCCAAACACACCTCCAGGCTGTGTAAGGGCTATTTGACCAAGAAGGAGAGTGATGGAGTGCTGCGGCAGATGACCTGGCCTCCACAGTCACCGGACCTGAACCCAATCCAGATGGTTTGGGGTGAGCTGGACCGCAGAGTGAAGGCAAAGGGGCCAACAAGTGCTAAACACCTCTGGGAACTCCTTCAAGACTGTTGGAAAACCATTTCAGGTGACTACCTCTTGAAGCTCATGGAGAGAATGCCAAGAGTGTGCAAAGTAGTAATCAGAGCAAAGGGTGGCTATTTTGAAGAAACTAGAATATAAAACATGTTTTCAGTTATTTCACCTTTTTTTGTTAAGTACATAACTCCACATGTGTTCATTCATAGTTTTGATGCCTTCAGTGAGAATCTACAATGTAAATAGTCATGAAAATAAAGAAAACGCATTGAATGAGAAGGTGTGTCCAAACTTTTGGCCTGTACTGTATATATATATATATATATATATATATATATACACATATCGCTCATCGACATTTTCTGGTTTTAAAATCCGGCCCAGTTTAATTTGTAATTGAATAGCCCTGCGGATTGGTTACACAGGAAGGTTAGAATAAGCAGTTGAGTTTGTGGTTGCCTCGTGGGTTTTTTTGTTCTTTTTTACTACTGGCATTCCATTTTTTAAAAATGCAGTGTGGTGCACCTTGCGGTTTGTTACCTGCAAAACACTCTCTGTGTGATCGAGGCCTGACACTGTCTTTTTTACGGTAATGCTGCTTAATGTGTGTTGTCCTAATGAATTAATAAATGACATGAAAGAAAACAGTGAGCTGAAAACTACAAACAGCCACAGAGTGAGCTGTTGATTCTCAGTGGGATCAGCAGGATAAGTAAACCTTTACCATCACAGGGAGTTATCAGCTTTACATGCAAATATCACTTCATGGACCTTTGTCTTGTATCTCTGTGTGGAAACACATAATGTGAGCTAATTCTTTGTGATTCCTCCTCAGAGTGGACGAGGAAAGCTCAGACGTTCCCAGTGGTCAGTGTGCCCAACATGAGCCACACCTGGACTCCATATTTATGGTCTGTACATGTACTACAACTACTTTTACATCTGTTCTGTTCACAATCATCTCTGCGCTGCACTTTTCAGACGAGTGGATTGTCAGTCTGGAAATTAAAGATCTAATGTATGGTTCAATCATTTCCCATTCCCCACTAAACTGCAGCAATGTCTTGGAAAAAAACGAATGCTGTTCATGCCACTATCCTGACATGAAATGCAGCGTTGTCTCCATGAAAAACCTTCTCTTTGTGCCAATATTCCTGGCTAGAAAAAAAGCGATGGGTCACTACAAACCATTATTTAGTGGCAAAAAGCCATTGGAAAGACAGCAGTGATGGGTTGCTACAAAACACCCACTGTTAGTGCCTAAAAAGCAGCTGGAAATGCAGCAATGGTTAACCACAAAATGCCCATGTTTGGTGTCTAAAACAGCCACCCGAAAGACAGCAGCAGGTTGCTACTAAACACCCACTGTCGGTGCCTTAAAAACTCCTGAAAATTCAGTAACAAGTTGCTACAAAACACCCAAGTTTTGTGTCCAAAAAGCTGCTGGAAATCTAGGAATGACTCCAAAATCACAAACGTTTTGTTGTTTGCTGGTCTGGAACAGTGGTCTGCAGCTTGGCTTGCATATCGCCGAGATGTCACGTCAGGCAGCATTCCCTCCACCTTCTGATGACAATGTCAGCTCATATACTACATCACTTTAGAAACATTAATATATTACATATGAAACATGCAAATTTTGTGGTTTGCAGAAAGGTAATTTGTCAACATTTTCTACTGGTGACTGGACTGAATATTCTGTTCCAGGTGCTGGAGGAGAACATTATCACTTTTGTGAAAACTGAGCTGAAGAAAATCCAGAGGGCTCTGAGTTCAGATCATCCGGAATGCTCAGAGAGTCAAGAGGAAGAGGAGGTGTTGGACAGTAAGGCTGAAGCACTGAGGAGGAGCAGCAGAAAGGCATTTCTGAAGATAACGCTGGGCTTCCTCAGGAGAATGAAACAGGAAGAGCTTGCTGACTGTCTGCTGAGCAGTAAGAGGATTTCTCTGAGGATTTAACATGTTAGATGAATGGGACATTTACTAAAGTCTCAAGAGAATAGTCAGTGTGCATAGGCCGATTTGAACAGGTGGGTTTTGAGATTGGATTTGAAGGATGTTATGCTGTTGGACAGTTGGATGTGTGGTGGTAGGGAGTTCCAGAGCCTGGGGGTAGTGCGTGAGGTGGGGATGGTCAGGAGACCAGCAGAGGAAGAGCGCAGGGAGCGAGGGTGGTGGTGGTGGTGGGGGGGGTGTACTCCTGGAGGTGGTCAGAGAGGTAAGTGGGGGCTAGGTTGTGGAGGGCTTTGAAAGTGAGCAAAAGGTTTTTGCAATCAATCTGGTACTGAACAGGGAGCCAGTGTAGTTGGATGAGAATGGGGGTGATGCGGTCAGATGATTTGGTGCGGGTGATGATTTGATTTGATTTGATTTGATTTTTATTTGTCTCAAACAAGCACAAGCATAAAAACTGGCAGTATATGTAGTAGAAAAAAAAAATGGCACACTGTGATAACGTGTAAGTTCGAGAAGGGGCTGAAGGAAGCAAAGCTTATCATGTTCAGCCCCCCCCCCCCCCCCCCCCCTTACATTGTCATATAAGCACATACATAATCGATAAATTTGTAAAATCTTAAAAAATTTAAAACATTTAGTCTTTAATATGAAATAGAGCCCTGCTTATAAACATACAAGGCTAAATAAAATCCTTTCTAAAAAAGTATGGAGATCTGGACAGAAGAGTTTTTCATGATGCCTGTTGATGAGTTTGGTGGGAAGGCCAGAGAGTACTGCATTATAATATTCAATACGAAATGTGACAAAGGCATGGACCAGGACTTCAGTGCTGGACTGGGACAGTGATGGGCGGAGTCTGGAAATGTTGCGGAGGTGGGGGAATGTGGTCCGGGTAATATTTTTTATGTGTGGTTCAAATGAAAGAATGCTGTCCAGAGTGACACTGAGGCTCTTGACGTGGCTGGAGAAGGGGACAGGGAAGTTATCAGTGATGATGTGAGGGACATGGGTGCTTTGGATTTTGGCCATGGTGTTTTTGGAACCGATGAGCAGGGCCTCGGTTTTGCTTTTGTTGAGCTTTAGGAAGTTCCTGCTCATCCAACTCCTGATGTCCTGAAGGCAGGTGGTGAGGGAGGTGGGAGGAAGGGCAGTGGAGGGTTTGGTGGAGATGTAGACCTGTGAGTCGTATGTGTAGCAGTGGAAATGAACACCATGGTGATGGAGGATTGTGCCCAGGGGAATGAGGTAGATGATGAATAAAAGTGGACCCAATACTGACCCCTGGGGGACACCCAGTGAAACAACAGAGCACCTTGACCTATGGTTCCTCATCTGGACAAAATGTTGTCTGTCATGCAGTCTCTTAGTATGGAGTCAGGCTGACACAAGCCTCCAGAACAGCTTTAATGCTCCCTGCCAAGTCTGTGGAACTCTACTGGAGGGATGAACACAATTTCTCCAAAGATATTCCCTTATTTATACACCGATCAGCCACAACATTAAAACCACTGACAGATGAATGAATAACATTGATCCTCTTTGTAGGATTCAATGTTCTGCTGAGAAACCTCGGGTCCTGGCATTCATGACGATGCAAATTGGCATGCCTAACCCACCAAAACACTGTTGCAGATCAAGTACACCACTGTCAAGGCAGTGGCACTCTCCGATTGCAATAGCCCCCTCAGCAGAAAGTGCGCCACTCCACATGACAAAACTGCTCAGGAATGGCTGGATGGATGCAACAAAGAGCTCAAGGCCTCAATGTGGCCCCTGTTCCCCAGATTCCACTGCCACTGGGAAGTGCCATTGCCGTGAGGAGGTTTCTTTGCTCTGCAACAGTGTTTGGGTACATGGTAAATGTCAAGTGGTATCCCCATGAATGCCAGGACCCAAGGTTTCCCAGCAGGACATTGCACTGTAACGAGATGATCAGTGTTATCCTCTCTGATCCTTTCTCTAGAGCACAAACTTCTTGTGTTTATTTGAATTCAGAACTAGCTCAGCTAGTGACTGCTGTGAATAGGGCAGCTGACAACAAGGGAAAGACCATGTGACCGCTTGGAAAGACAGCTGACAGGAGGGAAAAGACCCCAAAGGTGCTGGCATGGGCTAGCAACCCATGGTAGCAGTGGTGAGGCCTAGCAGCCTTACTACAACCAAAATTAGCTATAGCCAACATAGGGAAAATACCCCAAGAGTCAGCGAGAGCAGGGGTGGAAGATGACTCACATGGGGATTACACGGTAACAGACATTGGAATGGACACAACTATGCATTGGATCTGTGACTCAGTGAAGGATAGGGGCACGGACCTATCCACCAGGGCTAAAATTAGCAGCACTCAGGGCAAGGCGAGCGCATCTGTAGAGGATAAAAATAGCACAGTTGAGAACAAGATGCTTCAGGTTTGTCCTTGTGGCTGGCAGAAAGTAACATCAGTGAAAGGCCTCAGAACTCATCAGGGAAAGAAGAAGTGTGTGGCAAAGAAAGGGCAGAGTAGCCGCATTGATCAGTACTTCCTAAGAAGTCAGTCGAGTCAGTCGGATGAAGTCCAGCGGCAGGTAGAAAACCACAGTTCGCAGGATATCAGTAACACTGCCACTGAGGAGGAGGAGGAGGGGGTAGTAAGAGAGGATGCAGGTGACATTGAGGTCAGTATGCCAGTCAGAGAGAGAACCATGGAGCAAAAGGTTAGAGTTAGATGGCCTAGGGCAAATGACAGTAAAGAATGGGAGATAGTTAATAGAGATTTGTCAGTAATCTTAAGTAGTCTTAGAGGAAATGCAATAGAAAGGTTAGAAAAGATGGGAGATATAATTTACTCATATGGTGTAGAGAGGTTTGGGGTGCATGAGAGAAAGAGGAGTGAGAGGGTACAGTCAGGTAAGTCCAGGCGGCAAAGAGAAATAGAGAAGTTAGTCACGGAAAGGAGACAGTTAAGAAAGCAGTGGAAAAAGGCTACAGAAGAAGAAAGGGAGGGAATTAATGTGTTGCAAGAAAAGTTGAGAAGCAGCCTAGCAGTTCTTAGAAGGGCAGAGCATCTCAGGAAAAAGAGGAGGAAGAAGGAACATGTAAGGACAGGTTTTTTTTCAGGGACCCTTTTAAGTTTGTTAAAGGATTGTTCAGCCAGGAAAAGGGAGGGCAGGTCAAAGCAGAAAGGCTAGAGGTTGAAGAATATTTGAGAAATACATATTCAGATTTAGAGAAGAATAGGATAATAGGTTTCCCACCCGATATCCCTCCATTAGGAGGGATAGAGCATGAGATAGATGTCAGGCCACCTAGGTGGAAGGAAGTTCAGGAGGTGATCAGGCGTGCAAAGGCTTCTTCGGCCCCAGGGCCTAATGGAATCCCCTACCGGATTTATAAAAGCGCGCCTGATATCCTTAAAGTTTTGTGGAAACAGCTAAGAATAGTTTGGGAGAAACAAATTATACCAAGAGCATGGCGTAGGGCAGGGGGTGTCCTTATTCCTAAGGAGAGGCAGTCTGTGGACCTTAGCCAGTTCCGGATGATTTCTTTCTTGAATGTAGAGGGGAAGATTTTCTTTAGTGTAGCTGCACAGAGATTAGCTAGCTACTTAGAAAGGAATAGCTTAATAGATACCATGGTGCAGAAGGCAGGAATACCAGGTTTTCAGGGTGTTTAGAGCATACTAGCATGATCTGGCACCAGATTCAGGCAGCGAAGATTAACAAAAGGGACCTACATGTAATATTTTTAGATCTTGCAAATGTGTTTGGTTCAATACCGCATAGCCTCATTTGGAGTGTGTTTGACTATTTCAGAGTGCCACAGGTAGTTGTTAACTTAGTGCAAGCATACTTTCAGGATATTAGATTGTGTTTAAGTACGGCAGACTTCACAACAGGTTGGCAGAGGCTAGAAATCGCATCATGGCAGGGTGTACAATTTCTCCATTAGCATTTACTATGGCGATGGAAGTAATCATCAGGGCTTCTAAGTGGGTGGTAGGTGGGGAGAGACGGCAGAACGGATTGCATCTTCCACCAGTTAGGGCCTACATGGATGACATGACACTGGTGACCACAACAATGCCATGTACAAAGAGGCTACTAGAGAAGGTAAATAAGAACCTCAAGTGGGTCAGCATGAAGATCAAGCCTAGTAAATCTAGAAGCATCTTGATACATAGAGGGAAGTTAAGTGATAGGAAGTTTGTCATAGATGATGAGGAAATCCCAACAATTAGGGAAAAGTCAGTAAAGAGCTTAGGTAGGTGGTACAATGTGGAGTTGAATGATGAGGAACAGGTGGTGAAATTTAGAAAAGATGTGGCAGAAGGATTGGATAGAATAGATAAATCAGAACTTCCAGGAAAGTTGAAGTTGTGGTGTTTGCAATTTGGGCTATATCCTAGGTTAATGTGGCCATTGTCAATTTATGAAATTCCAATATCTGTTGTGGAGAGAATTGAAAGCTCCTATATTAGGAAGTAGTTGGGCGCTCCTAGGGGCCTAAGTAGTGTTGCATTGTATGGAAAAGGGATACTTCAGCTGCCAGTATCTAGTTTAACAGAGGAATTTAAATGTACCAAGGTCAGGACAGAGCTCTTGTTATCTGGGAGTAAGGACGTGGTAGTTAGGAGTGTGGTTCCAAATCCAACCAAGGGGAGGAAGTGGAACCCAAGATCGGCAGTTCAGGAGGCAGAGGCAGCTCTTAGGCATGCAGAGATTGTAGGTAATGTTCAGTTTGGCCGGGGAGGCCTGGGGCTTGGCTCAGGTAAACCGGTATGGAATAAAGCAGGTCTCAAAGATAAAAGAAAGCTGGTCGTGGAACAGATACGTAGACAGGAGGAGATATTAAGGGGTGCAAAGGTAGTGGCCCAGGCTAAACAGGGACAGTGGTTGAATTGGGAAAGTGTAGAGAAGAGGAAGCTTAGTTGGAGGGACCTGTGGAGTATGGAGGAGAATCGTATTAGATTCCTGGTAAGGGCTACATACGATGTGTTACCAAACCCCTAGAACCTAAAACTGTGGGTAAATGAGGACCCATCATGCCCATTGTGTTCAGGTACCGCAACCTTAAAGCATATTTTGTCAGGCTGTAAAGTTAGCTTGTTACAAGGCCGGTATACATGGCGCCATAACCAGGTGTTGAAATGTTTAGCTGCAGGCATCGAAGGGAAACGAAGACAGGTGAATTCAGAAGGTGTTAAGAATAGGAGTTTAGTAATTCAGTTTGTCCGTGAGGGAGAGAAATACAGAGGGGATAAGTTAGTAAGGAGGCAAGGGTGTGGACGCCTGGAAGGTGCTTGCGATTGGGAAATGCAAGTAGATTTAGGGGGAAAGCTTGTTGTTCCCCAGGAAATAGTTTGTACCAAGCAGAGGCCAGACATAGTGTTGTGGTCAGTGAGTCAATGGATAGTTTATTTCATTGAGCTGACAGTTACTTGGGAAGACTCAGTGGAAGAAGACTATGAAAGAAAAGAGCTTAGATATGCAGAAGCTGAGCAGCGAGGATGGAAAACTAGGATTTGTCCAGTGGAAGTGGGGTGTAGGGGATTCATAGCAAGATCAGCTGTCTCGCTCCTGGGGGAACTCAGAGTGCAGGGACAGAGTTTGAGGAAGACAGTGAAGGAAATGTCAGATGAAGCAGTTAGATGTAGGTGGAGAGATCCACTTCCTCTCAGGAGGAAATCCAGGAAGAGGAAGGTTATTTAAGTGTGGGAGAAGCCTGTTTGAATCCCTTTTGTTTGAGACCATGCTGCAATGTGAGTGTGTTTGCTGATCCTGTAAGTTTATTTATCTCCTTTAACTTTAGCTTATATTGTAGTTATGCTATGTAGCGTGTGAAATAGAGTATGGTGAATGTGCTAGGAAAGGTAGTATCAGCACTGCTTCTACCTGGAGCTCGCATGTATTGAGCCTGGGTTTGGTTGAAGGTAGCAGTGCTGTTTGGGCTGAGAAAGCCATGTGTAAGTAAGGTAAAGGAGGTTATTGGGTTGGTGTGGGGAGCAGTGAGACCTGGCATTAAGGGAGTGTCTCTGGGACGCCAGAGATCACTGTCTAGCCTCCTGGAGGTGTCGTGGGACCAACTAGACGAAACACTGGTGAAAGGAGGTTCCCACCCGATGACCCCAAAGACATGTTAGTTATCACTGCTCACTGGTCTGTATAGTTAAGCCTTGCTATATTAGCTTATCATAGGGCTTAGGAGGTTATTCACTGAGTGCTGATCCTTTCTCTAGAGCACAAACTTCTTGTGTTTATTTGAATGAATATTCAGTTAACCTGTCAGTGGTTGAGAGATCAAGATAGACTCGACTACAGCAGATAGAAAGACACACAAACAAAGCATGAAATAACAAAAGGACAAAATACATCAGAGACAATCGCAGACATCACTAAATAGATTTGAAGATATATTTTATATTTCTTTAAATTGTCCCCCATCTGTTTAATCATATATTCATTCTTTTTGGGGAATGAAATGTTGAAATATATAATTTATAAATTGTTCATTGAACTTATTTGATGTGTATTCATGCAGGATATGCTGTTGCAGTTTGTCAACATAAACTTAAATCTAACCTGAAAAAGAAGTTCCGGTGTGTGTTTGAGGGGATCGCTAAAGCAGGAAACCCAACGCTTCTGAATCAGATCTACACAGAGCTCTACATCACAGAGGGAGGGATTGCAGAGGTCAATGATGAACATGAGGTCAGACAGATTGAAACAGCATCCAGGAAACTAGACAGACCAGAAACAAAAATCAGACAAGAAGACATCTTTAAAGCCTCACCTGGAAGAGATGAACCAATCAGAACGGTGATGACAAAGGGAGTGGCTGGCATTGGGAAAACAGTCTTAACACAGAAGTTCACTCTGGACTGGGCTGAAGACAAAGCCAACCAGGACATACAGTTGACATTTCCATTCACCTTCAGAGAGCTGAATGTGCTGAAAGAGAAAAAGTACAGCTTGGTGGAACTTGTCCATGACTTCTTCACTGAAACCAAAGAAGCAGGAATCTGCAGGTTTGAAGAGTTCCAGGTTGTGTTCATCCTTGACGGTCTGGATGAGTGTCGACTTCCTCTGGACTTCCACAACAATGAGATCCTGACTGATGTTACAGAGTCCACCTCAGTGGATGTGCTGCTGACAAACCTCATCAGGGGGAAACTGCTTCCCTCTGCTCGCCTCTGGATAACCACACGACCTGCAGCAGCCAATCAGATCCCTCCTGACTGTGTTGACATGGTGACAGAGGTCAGAGGGTTCACTGACCCACAGAAGGAAGAGTACTTCAGGAAGAGATTCAGAAAGAGGAAGCAGGTCGGCAGAATCATCTCCCACATCAAGACATCACGAAGCCTCCACATCATGTGCCACATCCCAGTCTTCTGCTGGATCACTGCTACAGTTCTGGAGGATGTGATGAAGACCAGAGAGGAAGGAGAGCTGCCCAAGACCCTCACTGAGCTGTACATCTACTTCCTGGTGGTTCAGTCCAAACTGAAGAACATCAAGTATGATGGAGGATCTGAGACAGATCCACACTGGAGTCCAGACAACAGGAAGATGTTTGAGTCTCTGGGAAAACTGGCTTTTGGGCAGCTGCAGAAAGGCAATCTCATCTTCTATGAGTCAGACCTGACAGAGTGTGGCATTGATATCAGAGCAGCCTCAGTGTACTCAGGAGTGTTCACACAGATCTTTAAAGAGGAGAGAGGACTGTACCAGGACAAGGTGTTCTGCTTCGTCCATCTGAGCGTTCAGGAGTTTCTGGCTGCTCTTCATGTCCATCTGACCTTCATCAACTCTGGAGTCAATCTGATGGCAGAAGAACAAACAACCTACTGGTGGTCTAAATTATCAAAAGATAGAAGGGATGTGAAATATCTCCACCAGAGTGCTGTGGACAAGGCCTTAGAGAGTCCAAATGGACACCTGGACTTGTTCCTTTGCTTCCTCCTGGGTCTTTCACTGCAGACCAACCAGAATTTACTACGAGGCCTGTTGACACAGTCGGGAAGTAGCTCTCAGTCCAGACAGGAAACAGTCCAGTACATCAAGAAGAAGATTGAGGGAAGTCTCTCTGCAGAAAAAAGCATCAATCTGTTCCATTGTCTGAATGAACTGAATGATAATTCTCTGGTGAAGCAGATCCAATGGTACCTGAGATCAGGAAGTCTCTCCACAGGCGATCTCTCTTCTGCTCAATGGTCAGCTCTGGTCTTCATCTTACTGTCATCAGAGGAAGATCTGGATGTGTTTGACCTGAAGAAATACTCTGCTTCAGAGGATGCTCTGCTGAGGCTGCTGCCAGTGGTCAAAGATTCCAACAAAGCTCTGTAAGTACAGAGAGAGTGGAATTATTGAAATAATAATTATAATAATTAATACATATATAATTAATAAATTATAAATAGTACACTGATCTCTTCTAAAGAATAGTGAAAAATAAATACATTTCTTTCCTCATTGTCTCTTCAGACTGAGTGGCTGTCATCTTTCAAAGAGAAGCTGTGAAGCTCTGTCCACAGTTCTCAGCTCCCAGTCCTCTAGTCTGAGAGAGCTGGACCTGAGTAACAACAACCTGCAGGATACAGGATTAAAGCTGCTGTCTGGTGGATGGAAGAATCCACTCTGTACACTGGAAACTCTCAGGTCAGATCACAGAACTGTTGGTGTTAAGTAAGGGGAAAGCTTTTACCTCATCATTAGGGGTTTTAGCTCGAGGGGCTGAAACGCTGTTGTTTTTTTTCCCATTTCATTTTCATCTGCTTATTTGAGGCTGGGTCATGGGGGAGCAGTATGTGTATGTGATCAAAACAGAAAATAAAGAGATAAAGAGGTCACAGTTCAAAGTGAGAGAAGAAAAGAGAGACACGAGGGGATAATATTCTCCATGTATCATTCCATGGTTGAATCCATGGAGACAAACAAGCTTCCGTGTCACCCATTACAATCATGGAATGTACATGTCTGGTATTTTCCTTCCATATCATATTCAAGATTCAATACTTCTTTCCCATACAACTTGCACAAGTCATTAGGGATTTGCTGCAGTGCACTCCACATAGTAGGACAACCACAAGACAAAACAACAAACCCGAAAACAAATAAAAACAGGAATAGCATACATAGGACATTCTTCATGGCTTACACAGGGTCACATTTGTCATGAGAACAGGTCATACCTCATATGCCTTGACATGTTTTGAACCTGGATGTTAGTCCAGGAGGCTAAAGTCTAAAGTGACTAGTGCAGATTTTAAGTGCAAATTCTCATAAAGTGCAATATCTAGCAGGTTGACTCTGATGTGCAATAGTATAAAAAGAATAAGCATAAATACCATATAAAAATACAATGATAAAAAAAACAGAGAGCAGATTATTCAAGTCCTGTGGGGGAGTTTCCTACTACCATAAGATATTGGTGCAGGGATGAAGAGCTGTAATTGGAATTTGATGACATTACTGTATGTACTATTCAGAAAGTGAGAGGTCTTAGTTTTGATAGCACTTAATCTTCTACCTGATGGGAGGACCTTTAGGAGGGGGTTGGCAGGGCGGGTTTCATCCAGTAGGATTCTCATGCCCTTGCATTGGATACGAGCCTCGTATATATCTTATCAGGTGTGATGTCATTTTAACACAAATGTTATTTGTCACCCTGATCATTATTGTCTTTCCACAAAGTGGCTGTAACCTCTCAGAGAGAAGCTGTGGAACTCTGTCCTCAGTTCTCAGCTCCTAGTCCTGTAGTCTGAAAGAACTGGACCTGAGCCTGAACATAATCCTGTGTATAAATGACAATGTCATCAGCATATAGGTCTATTTTTGGCTGAATGTCCTTACCCAAATCGTTTATAAAAACAGATCAAAATGAGTCCCAGAATGGAATCTTGGGGAAAACCTTTAGTTATCTCAAGAAAATGAGACTGTGTCCATCTGCATGGATACAATTATTTCACTCTACAAAATTAAATTTGAACACAAATACTTTTTTTCCTTGTTCATTATTGTCTCTTTAGATTGAATGGCTGTAACCTCTCAGAGAGAAGCTGTGAAGCTCTGTCCCCAGTTCTTAGCTCCCAGTCCTCCAGTCTGAGAGAGCTGGACCTGAGTGACAACAACCTGCAGGACTCAGGAGTGAAGCTTCTGTCTGGTGGACTGGAGAGTCTGCACTGTGCACTGGAAACTCTCAGGTCAGAATTCATCAACTGGTTTCAATGGTGATCATTTAAAGTCTTATTTACACAAATGTACTCCTTTAGGTTTTCTAGGTTACTCACATTATTTTAGAATCAAGTGTGTTTGATCCGATTTTAGACACGTGAATAACTTTCCATCAACATTGTTTACATTAGTTAGGTTGTTCCTCTGTGGCTGAAACCTTATATAACAAAGAGAGGAACAGTAAGTTTTGTAATTTCAGAGCAGTATTTCTACTGGTGTCATTGTGATTTTTACTCACCACCACTCCAGCTATTATGTGGTTAATCACCATTTAATTCTTGTTGTTTTCCAAACATCTCCTCACTCTGGATGATCATTAAAGCCGGGTTGTAGTAAAATGTGAGATTTACATCTTAACACATTACAGTGGCATGCAAAAGTTTTGGCACCCCTGGTGAAAATTTTGTTTACTGTGAGCAGTTAAGTTTGTAGAAGATGACCTGATCTCCAAAAGGCATGACGTTGATGATGACACATTTCCTCAATATTTTCAAAGGGATAGTGCACCCAAAAATGAAAATTCAGCCATTATCTACTCACCCATATGCCGAGGGAGGCTCAGGTGAAATTTTAGAGTCCTCACAACACTTCCGGAGATCCAAGGGGAGAGGAGGTAGCAACACAACTCCACCTAATGGAGGCTGATGGCGCCCCAGATTCAAACGTCCAAAAACACATAATTGAAACCACAAAATATCTCCATACGTGAATTCGGTGCACAGAGAGGCAGTTAGAGCTACAGGCTACAATGAGGCTAAAAACAGAGTTTAAATGACGTTTTTCCAAACAACTTTTTATGTCGGGGCTTCAGGACACTTGGATCACTACGGACGAGCAGTATGGAGATATTTTGTGGTTTCAATTATGTGTTTTTGGATGTTTGAATCTGGGGCGCCGTCAGCCTCCATTAGGTGGAGTTGTGTTGCTAAAACTTCACCTGAGCCTCCCTCGGCATATGGGTGAGTAGATAATGGCTGAATTTTCATTTTTGGGTGCACTATCCCTTTAAGCATGATTTCTTTTTAATTTCATTTTTTTTACATTTTCAAAGTAACAAAAAAAGAAAAAGGCCTGAAGCAAAAGTTTGGGCACCCTGCATGGTCAGTCTTTCAGTTCTTGTTTGGAGGATTTGGATTCTTCCAGCAAAAGGCTTCTAGCTTTGTGAGATTCTTGGGCCGTCTTCATGCTCTGCTCTTTGAGGTCTATCCACAGATTTTTAATGATGTTTAGGTCGGGGGACTGTGAGGGCCATGACAAAACCTTCAACCTCCTCCTCTCGATGTAGTCCATTGTGGATTTGGAGGTGTGTTTAGGATCATTGTCCTGTTGTAGAAGCCATCCTCTCTTCATCTTCAGCTTTTTTACAGATGAAGTGATGTTTGCTTCCAGAATTTGCTGGAATTTAACTGAATCCATTCTTCCCTCTACCTGTGAAATGTTCCCCGTGCCACTGGCTGCAACACAAGCCCAAAGCATGATCCATCCACCCCCGTGTTGAACTGTTGGACAGGAGTCCCTTTTTTCTCCAGACATACCATTGCTCATTGTGTCCAAAAAGTTCTATTTTACCTTCATCAGTCCACAGGACTTGTTTCCAAAAAGCATCAGGCTTGTTTAGACGTTCCTCTGCAAACTTCTGACACTGAATTTTGTGGTGATGACACAGGAAAGGTTTTCTTCTGATAACTCTTCCGTGAAGCTCATATTTGTACAGGTGTGGCTGCACGGTAGAACAGTGCACCATCACTCCAGAGTCTGATAAATCTTCCTGCAGGTCTTTTGCAGTCAAACGGGGGTTCTGAATTTGCCTTTCTAACAATCCTACAAGTAGCTCTCCCAGAAAGTTTTCTTGGTCTTCCAGACCTCAACTTGACCTCCACAGTTCCTGTTAACTGCCATTTCTTAATGACATTACGAACTGAGGAAACAGCTACCTGAAAGAACTTTGCTATCTTCTTCTGACAGTGCTAGGCAGCTGTTTAGAGGAGCCCATGGCTGCTGATTGTTGGGACAAGGTTTCAGGAGTCAGAGTATTCATAAATCTTTGAAATTTGTATCACCTAGCCTTTCCTAACGATGACAAGCCAGAGCACTAACAACCTAATTAAGGTCTGAGACCCTGGTAAAAGTTGTCTGACAGCTCTAATGTCCTGGGGTGCCCAAACTTTTCCACGGTGTTCCTTTTCCTCAATCTAAAATAGTACAAAACAAAAATAATACACTGATCTTGCTTGAAATGTTGAAAAGTTTGTTTCATTGTTAACTTCAAGCATTTTGGAGATCAGTTCGTCTTCTACTTGCTAACTATTCACAGTAAATGCAATTTTAACCAGGGGTGCCCAAACTTTTGCATGCCACTGTAAATATGTTAGAAAACACTTGTTGAAAACATGTGAAAAGACTGGAAACTACATAGCACTGAACTGTGGAGTTCGACTATTAAACAGTTTTTCTGTATCTGTATTTTTTAGCTGGGGAGAAAAGCGTTCTTGATGACTCAGTGGAGCATCCTTTGGCATAAGCCCCATCCCCTACTGTATATGAGAACTGGAGCTGTTAAGTTTTGTTGTTGTTTGATAAAATAAATTAAATTACCTCATTCTGTTGCAGACTGAGAAATATAGTTATAATAATATAGCAGGTCAGAATTTGATTCTGGCTCTGGTGGCTTAAACATGTCTGGCTGTACAAGTCCAATAAAACTGCCAGATGGAACACCCTGCTACAAACAAAAGAGGCTGCAGCTTACCGAGTGGGTGTGGCTTCAGCACATTCAGCAGACATGCCACCAGCATCTCAGAGCAGAAAATACTACCTATTTTATCATAATTTTGAAACATAATTTTATATACTTGGCAACTTTTTAAATTACTCTGGGTGCTCAATTACACATTTTTCTGCAGTGGGACAAACTCATTACATGTATTAGTTTAGCTTTATCCACACTTTAAAACTAGTGAACTAGTGACTGTTTGATTTGGAACTATTGTCAGTTTTTATGTTTATTTCTACAACATACAGCCCTTATTTGGCACATTGCCATAGGTGATGGCTATGAATAGCTGACTCAGTGTTATGTACCTCTTTTAACATAGTTGTATATTGCCACCTGGCGTTTATAAATGGGTTTAAAATGGCAGCTGCTATTTGCGAACGCCGTTCAATTGGCCTGCACGCTATGGTCAGCAGAGGGAACGCTAGGACCTCTGCTGCTGACTGACATTTTTTCCTTGCTGTGTATATCCGAATGCCATTCTGAACAGAGACTGCATTGCCAGTGTGATTGTTAACACTAAAGAAATGTAAGGTAATGTCATTTTATTTATTTATTTTGGTAAAATAAGACTTTTTTAAAATCTCACTTTAGTGAATACAAAGGGTCATCAGGCATCTATAGAATATTATGTTTGTTCATCACAGTTGTTTATTTAAAAAAAAAAGGCAACTTTATTTCTTTGCACTTCCGTAGCATAAACAGCTGCACACTGGTGTTGTAGTTACCCAGATAAACACAGCAAGAATAAATGGCGGTTAGCAGCAGGGGTCACACATGCAGATGTATGGAGCGCTGCCAGCTGCTGTTTGCAATGGCATTTGTAAATGTCATCTGGTGATTTAAAACTATATCAAAAGGGATATAAAACATCAAATAGCAGGGAAAGGGACACAAATAATGACCCAATAAGCTTTCCATAGATACAGTTATAAAAACCCTTCAGTCCTCACAGTTCCCTTCAGATTGTGTGACATGTGTTTTGTTTTGTGTTTGCAGGCTGTCAGGCTGTCTGATCACAGAGGAAGGCTGTGTCTCTCTGGCCTCAGCTTTAAAGTCCAACCCCTCCCATCTGAGAGAGCTGGACCTGAGCTACAATCATCCAGGAGACTCAGGAGTCAAGCTGTTGTCTGCTGGACGGGAGGATCCACACTGGAGACTGGAAACTCTCAGGTATTAATGGGGTGTAACAATACATCAATGTAGATTGATATATCAATTCAATAATGAATGAGCCAATATAAAAAGGGAAAACATCAGTACACATCATCATCATCTTTAAGATATGTCTGTATTTTGAAATAAATGGCATGTCTATGTCACCATTTCCATCCAAGCTGGCCTCCTTCCTAAACATTTAAACAGTGCTAGAGGCCTAGTGCCAGGCAGGTAAGAGCAAGCAACCAAGAAAAAGACAATGAGGATAGTGACTGATATCATCTTATATTGATGGCAGGCTCCTGAATCGAATTGAATAAAAATTGTGTTGTGGCAGACTTTGTGATATCAGCATGATATCATTATCCAAAGAATCAATATCATATCATATCATATCGTGATAAAACTAGGGATTTACACCCCTTGGTATGACGAGGCCTGCTGCAGCCATAGACGGTTAATCTGATAGAGGAGGTAGAAACTTTTTTTCTATTACACTGTCAGCCTGGTTCATATGACCCTGAAACACCTCAGAACAACCAGAGCTGATAAAAGCTGACTCATCAAACTGAAACAACTTGTCAGTGGTTGAAATATTAGACTTGAATGACAAATAAAAGCAAAGCAGTTTATAATTCTGATGTTAATGATAAAATAACTAGTTGTCAGTCAGTAGGAAGAACCGTCCCTGGTATGAAAATAATTATTTATAAGTTGTTTATTTCACATAGACAATACATCCATCCACCCATTTTCATCCCCTTATCCTGGGCCGGATCACGGGGCAGCAGGCCAAGCAAAGCACCCTAGACATAACGCTCCCCAGCAATTCTTTCCACCCACAAGACTTACCCTGAGGGACGTGGTTGTAAGCCTTCTCCAAATCCACAAAATACATGTAGACTGGATGGGCAGACTCCTGTGACCCCTCCAGTGGCCCTGCGAGGAAAATGGGAACCACCACCCTGGTCTGCCACTCTGCAAGCACCATACCAGACCTTACTGACTACCTCAGTAACCTCTGCCAGATATATGGGCGAGAGCTCAACCGAGTGTTCAGGCTCTGCCTGCAAAACAGATAATCATTATAACAAAAGAAAAAACCAATGCAACAGATGTCATATATACAGACTGTGTAGCTGAAGCTGATTTGCAGCCTTCATACCTGGTTCAACTTTTCAATTCAAACAACTAAAGAACAAAATGTGTAAAACAGTTTCAGGAAGAAAATACCAGAACAGATAAAACAGACTATGTGTTTATAGTGTATGTCTGTGTGTATTGTGGGCCACATGTGTATGTACCAGGTTGTAGAGACTGAACTGTGTGCATGAGAGCAAAGTCATGTCCACATCATCTATCAGCATGGTAGCTGATAGATGATGTGCTGCTGATAGATGATGTGCTGCTCTGACCCCCTCCTCCTTTCAGGGTGGAGCCTGGTGGAGTCCAGTGGTTGAGACCAGGTCTGAGGAAGTGTAAGTGTGTTTTGAATTTGATTCATGCAGTCAAAGCAGCACACATTAAACCATCTTCAAACTGTGACATCACTCATTTAAATCCTAGTGAAGATGGAGTGCATTTACTTTTTATACTGCCGTGCAGAGGCAGAGACGGTCCCTGTACTTTACAGCCATTTCTTTTTCGTTTTTGAAGTTGGTAAACAAAAAACGGGAAATGATCCGATTTCCTTTTTTCGTTTTGATGTAAAAACAAAGTGTTGGGCAGTGCGTAATAGGCAGTGAAGAGCCTCAAGGAGAGCACGCCCGTGTAAGTTATGTTAGCTAACGTTAATTAATGTTAGCAGCAATGCACTGTTGTCTAGTCTGCCATTTCAAACGAAGAAGAAGAAGAAGGTTTTCCGGGTCAAGGCAAAGCAAGCTTGATTACAAGGATTATGGTTGTATTTTATTTCCCAACTTGTGTTTAATAAACACCTAATAGAAAATCAGATAAAGGCTTGTTTTCCAATTTTTGGATTTCCAATTTCCAAATGAGAAACGGCAGTTGACTCGTTTCCTGTTTTTTGTTCACCTACATCAAAACGAAGACCGAATGGCCGCAAAGTACGCAGACCAGAGACATAATGTTTTCAAGTTGTGTGTGAACGTGATATTTCAAGAATGGTGTGAGGGAATTTCTTCAAATTTGGCACAAATGTCCACTTGGATTCAAGGAATAATATAAATGATTTTTAGTGTCATAGGTCAAAGGTAAAGGTCACTGTGACTCTGTATACCTTATTCTTGTGAACATAATATCTCAAGACTGCCTTCAGGTAATTTGTTCAAATTTGGTACAAACATTGACTTTGGCTCGAGGATGAACCAATAAGATTTTGGTGGTCAAAGGTCAAGGTCGCCATGACCTTGCATCCATCTCAATTTCTTTAAATTTGACACAAGTGTCCACTTGGAATGGAGAATAAACTGATTAGAATTTTGTGGTTGAAGATCAAGGGTCAAGGTCAGTGTGACCTCACAAAATATGTTGTTGGCAATAACTTAAAAATTCATTCATTGTTGTGTCCTCATCTGTCTCATTCTTGTTAAGGCGGTATCTGAAGAATGCCCAGAGGGATTTTTTTTTTTTTTTCAAATTTGGCACAAACATCTACTTTGAATCAAGGATGAACAGATGAGAATTTGATGTTCAAAGGTCAAGGTCATTGTGACCTTGTCTGTCACATTCTTGTGAACATGATATCTCAAAAACATCTCAAGAAGAAATTCTTCAAATTTGGCACAAACATCTACTTGGACTCGAGAATGAAATGAATCGAGTTTGGTGGTCGAAGGTCAAAGTCAGTGTGACCTCAAAAAACACGCTTATTTTGACAAAATTTCACACAAATGTCTATGAGAATATTATAATGAAGTGATGACATTTTGTATCCAATCTTTATATTTTCCATCACTTTGCATGGTAGAGTCTGAACTGTCATTTGTACACTTCAGAAAACCAATGCCCTGCATGTACAAATGACAGTTCAGACTCTACCATGCAAAGTGAAAGCCACATATCAACAACTTTCAGAAACGCCGCTGACTTCTCTGAGCCCGAGCTCATCTGAGATGGATTGACACAAAGTAGAAAAGAGCGCTGTGGGCTGACCATTCCATCATGAACGTCATGTCCTCCCTCCTAATATGCACGTTCCCAGGTGCAGTGCTTTACAAAGCAGGACCTAAAAGTTAGACTTTATAATACAGTCCACAACTGGTGTAATTATCTGACAGTTACTGGTGCAGTCCACCTAACTCATGGTTTAATATTGTTTTATATAAACATATAGGGTGTATAAAGCTGCTGAATGCACACTTTGTACATAAACTTTAGCAGAAAAGCTGAATAGGCCCATTTCTGGCAACAACAAATCTCAATGCCATTAGAACACCCATGACGGACGTTCAGCTGATGGTCAGGTAAGGGGCTTTCATGTCATGTGAATAGCATGATGCTATTTTTTCCTGTCATTAATGGCTTACTGTAAGGATCATTAGTGTTTCCAAGGAATTAATTTTCGCTAATTTAATTTTTTGTTAAACACATTTTTGACTGCTGCAGCGGCAACCAGCTCCTGTGTTGATGGTGTCTGCAATCCCACTAGATGGGAGAATGATGATATCCTTCCTTCCTGAATATTTGCAGTCTGATTCTATTTCTTCCTTGTACTATGTACGTTTCTTAAACACATGGGTCATAAAATCATCATAAAAATAAACATTTTGGTCAATCACCTGAATGTCTTCAAGCCAGGCAGCAAGAAGTACTGTGCCTTCTGTAGCTTTGAAACAATACTACAAACTACATTTAACCTAGGTCTTTCGTTCTGTCCAGTCTTCAGCCCAAATGCCTGATGCGCCTTTTGAATGTTAAGGTCAGTTCTCACTTACAATTTCACGTATGTGAGGTTCCATCAAAATATGCAGACACAAAGCAGATCCTTAGACTCTTCCTGCCAAATACAGCTTTCAAGAACCAAAAATTTTGTTTTCAATTAACTTTGCCACTGCAGAGTTTGGATCGGTGATGTCATGAGTCATTATCTCAGCGTCTATAAATGAAGAGATGATAGATTAATAACTGTAGCCGTATTGTGTCTCATTCTCTCCATCAGACTCCTGTGAACTCACACTCAACACAAACACAGTGAACAAAAGGATCCAACTGTTGGACAACAACAGGGCAGTGACACACGTGAGAGAGGATCAGCCATATCCTGATCATCCAGACAGATTTGACCACTCACCTCAGCTGCTGTGTAGAGACAGTCTGACTGGTCGCTGTTACTGGGAGGTGGAGTGTAGAGGAGTGGTGGATGTAGCAGTGAGTTACAGAGGAATCAGACGGAGCGGATATGGTAAAGACTGTGTGTTTGGAGAGAATAAACAGTCCTGGAAGCTGCGCTATTCTGGTAGTGGTTATTCTGTCTGGCACAGTGACAGAGAAATATCCCTCCCCAACTCCATCCCCTTCTCCCCCAATCCCCAAGTCCCCTTAGTCAATCAAAAAGTAGCAGTGTTCGTGGACTGTCCTGCTGGCACTCTGTCTTTCTACAGAGTATCCTCTGACACACTGATCCACCTCCACACCTTCAACACCACATTCACTGAACCTCTGTATCCAGGGTTTGGACTCAGGTTCAAGATTGGTTGGTGTGATTCCTCAGTGTCTCTGTGTTCTCTGTAGGAGGGACAATCTCCTCCTGAGAAACTTTCATTGCTGACCAGATTGTTCAATCCATGGGCGTAGTGGACATGGGGTACATGTCCCCCACAGTGGCTGTATCTGTCCCATATGTCCCCTGCACTTTTCCGTACTGTAAATAGAGTTTGACAGCCGTTCAATTAATTTTAACAAGTCAGAGCTTGTTCTTCCAAGTTGTCCTGGATGCACTGTAAGTGGAGGGTCAAGGTGCGCACTTGTTGCTTCTTTTGTTATCACAGCAGAGAGCCATGCTCCCTCTGTTGCCTCTCTAAGCACAGAGTGGGGAGGATGTACTGTGTGTTTGAACAAAAATGTAAAGCAAACAAGGCAGCAGAGGCAGAAAACCCTGCACTCGTTCTTTATATCAAACCATGTAAGCTGAGTTAGTTTTTGATAACAGTTAGCTGACGTTAAAAGGTGACCTCTTTTCCTACTCATCAGGTGTTTTTGGTTATTTGGTTCGGTTCCGTAGCCGCTATGGAGAGGCGCAGTTGAATAGGAGAGAATACTTACTATTAATGAAACTTCAAAAATATGCAACCAGAGGAGTAATACTTTCTTGGCTAACCAGTTACCTAGAGAATAGGAGTTAATATGTGCAAATTAATCATGTTAAATCACAACTACTGAAGGTTAAGTGTGGGGTTCCCCAACGCTCTGTGTTGGCACCATTGCTGTTTATTTTGTACATTAATAATATATGTGAGGTTTCCAGAGCACTAAAAACAATTTTATTTGTGGATGATACAAATTTACTCTGCTGTGGGGATAACTTGAAACAACTTTTGTATAAAGTGGGAAATGAATTGAAGAAACTGAAGAGTTGGTTTGATTCAAATAAACTAACACTAAATTTAAGCAATACAAAATTTATAATATTTGGGAAACTCATGATAAATGATGTACAAATCGAAAAAGTGTCTGAAATCCAATTTGACTTAATAATAGACAATAAATTATGTTGGAAGCCACACATAAATTACACTAAAGCAAAAAATATCAAAGTCAACTGCAATATTATATAAAGTCAAAGATCTCCTAAATCAGCCATCACTAGAAGGAACAGTACAAGGTGTATAGTGATGGCTGATTTAGGATATCTTTGACTTTATATAATATTGCAGTTGACTTTGATATTTTTTGCTTTAATGTAATTTATGTGTGGCTTCCAACATAATTTATGGGGACTTTAGATCATCTGTTCCAATCCAAACATGCATCTTGTTACAGATATTCTTTGTTCACTGGCTGTTTAGTTGATTTTATGCCGTTTAAGTTGTTACACTAAAAACCAATAAATGCATAGTATGGCCTCATCTTTCTGCAAATAAAGACTACTTACAACGTAAACATTATTAGTTGTGTCTTGGTTATTTCCATCAATCATAAAGATCAATCTGATATTAAAACTGTGAGAGATACAATAATAACTCATCTCAGACTTATTCCAATGGATGGAAATAAGATTTAAACAATTTCTTGAAAATCTGGAGCAGCTGACGGGCATCAAACTACAGGCCATTTAGTCTTCTACCTGTATTCAACAACAGTTTGGTTAAAGAGAAAAAAAAACAGGCAAATCAGCAGTTAATAAAGTATTTAAATCAGAATAAATATTTTCAACCATTACAATTTGGTTTCCGTTGTAATTAAGGTTGTCAAGCGAAAAAAAAAAATCCAATTAATTACATACTCTGTTTTTAATTAATCTAAATACAACATACATCAACTTTTATTTTGAAAGTCTTTAAAAATGTTCAATTCAAATGTATTTTGGCAGATGTGTCATAGTAAAGCTGCTGGATTTTGGACACAGTTGTCCCCCTGTCCACCACCCAAACTAGTCTGCAGTCCATTTATCAAGGGAGTTAGTTTGTCGGTCACAAGTAGAATTACTCAGTTTGCATCTGAACACCTGGTCGAGTGTGGCTCGATGAGGCTGGTGTCAGAGACCATACTAGCTCGGACATCCGGGTTCCCTGCTAAATGCTTTGTGTTGAGGTGATATTTTACGCTTGAAGTTTCCGCTGGTACAAAAATTCTTTACTGCAGAAACTGCAGAGGACAGTGCTCCTATCAACAGTTCGATCTGGGTGTTTTTTAAATGTAAACGTTCCATTCACAGGGCCGAGCAGCGTCGTCTCATCTGCCTCCATCAGGTGACAAAGACACTGTGGCCTTCAGTGACACACCGGGTCAAATTTTTAACGTTATTTTTTATTAGATTAATTAATCAAAATGAATGCGTTATTTTGACAGTCCTAGTCGTAATTATTCCACAGAGTGTTAAAGAAAAAAATATGTTAAACACAGTGTTAACACAACTCTACAGTGGTTCAAACCTTATCTGTGTGACAATGAACCAGTAAACAGTGTATCTAATATGGAGTTCCACAGGGTTCTGTCTTTGGTCCTCTCCTCTTCAGAACATATAGTGTAAAAATAATGGATGTGGACTCCATTTTGAAGCCTAGAGTTTGGCATTTTAGCTGTTATTTTCCATAACTGCTTATCCTGTTGGGGGTCGCAGGGGTGGGCTGGAGCCTATCCCATCTGACATTGGGCGAGAGGCGGAGTTCACCCTGGACAGGTCACCAGACTATCACAGGGCTGACACATAGAAACAGACAACCATTCACACTCACATTCACACCTACGGACAATTTAGAGTCACTAATTAACCTGCATGTCTTTGGACTGTGGGAGGAAGCTGGAGTAACTGGAGGAAACCCACGCTGACACAGGGAGAACATGCAAACTCTGCACAGTAGGGCTCCCCCACCCTGGGGTTTGCGACCAAGTTCCTCTTCCCCAACATTTCTGTCACCTGCCCACCTGTTTCTGCTTTCCCTCATCCAGTCTGCAGTATTAACATTCCCCAGACAGCTGCTCGCCAGAATGTCTTTGTTGCCTCCTACCTGCCCCTTTCCTGCTCATCTTCAGATTCTCAGTTCCCTCCCATTTACCCTCATTTTATCATTAACTGTTCGTGTCTGCTCAGGTGTCTGCATCCACGTCCCATTGCTTATCACCTCACACTCACTTGTGTGACAGCGGTCAAAGTTCCTTCTTATAAGGAGCGCGAGAAAGAGGAACAGGATCATCATTTGATCAGATATGGCATGTGATGGAGGGAGATTCATTAACTTTTGCTTTTACTTCCTGGCTTTTTTTTGAGAAAGGACAGGAAATGACAGAGACTGTGAGACTGCTTCAAGTATGTTTTCTTTTTGATTCGAAAGCCGGCTACCAGGGAAAAAGAATCCTTCGGGTGAGTTAACAGGGCCCTTATCTATGGTGGTTTGTTAATAGAAATGTATGATATCTGTTTCTCAGTGCTGTTGTCAAGACCAACTCAACTGAGTCCAAGTTCCAAGACCAGGTCCAGTTGAGTCTGAGTTGAGACCATAATAGGCTTATCAATAGGCCTACTACTTATCAGTTTGTTTCTCTGTCAATACTCTTAGCTGGTCTTTTTAATTACTAAACAGTCATTTGAATATTATTTAAAAAAAGACTGAATTAAGAACAGAATTAGAGGTGAATATTTTAAAAATAACTCTGCAGCAACAGTAATGTTTACAACAGTCACTATATAAAGTCAATGGTATCACTGGGAACAAATCTACATGTCAACAAATTTAATTTCCTGACATCACAACACTGAGGGAAGTTTAGAATGGATGAAGAATGCAGTTTGTCTTAGCGATCATCTTTCCCAAATGTTACGATTCATATCAAGCTAAGAGAAACAGTTAGACCACACATATACACAGATGCTTCATCGACTGTTTTGGCTCTTTGCTGTGATATATGTTTGTGACAGTGCAAAACATAGTGATGATGGATGAGAAACTGCAGATAGAGTTTGAAATAAGGATTGAAATAAAACTTTTTTTTTAATAGTGTTTACAAGTTTATGCTTGTTGAACAAAAACAAAATTGAGTATTGGTAGGAGGAGCTCAGCCCTGACACAGAGGAGACCCTGCAGCATTATAATAAGGGCCTGTATCCATCTATGCATCCATCCATCTATCCATTCATCCAAGCAAAGCATCCTAGAAGTCCCTCTCAGCAAAAGCTTTCCAGCTCCTCCTGGAGGATCCTGAGCTGCTCTACTCCGAGCTCCCTCCAGATGTCTGAGCTCCTCCCCCTATCTCTAAGGCTGAGCCCAGCCACCCCACAGAGGAAACTCATATCGGCCGCTTGTATCCATGACCTCATTCTTTTGGTCACTACCCAAAGCTCATGACCATAGGTGAGGGTTGGGATGGAGATAGACCAGTAAATCCAAAGCTTTGTGGTCTCATAAAGGGCCCTAACGTAACTACAACTGATCCCGAATCAGCAGCCAGGACTCGGACTTACATTTGTGTAGCACGTTGCTAGTCTTTCAACCACTCATATCATTTTTACACTCAGAGCGAGACTGGGCTCGAGCACTACAGCCTTGCTGTGTTTTAAGATTGTATAGACTCACCATTTCATGAGAACTGCCTGTCTACCTGAGTTGGGTCATCTGTGAATCCTTTAAACTGCAAAGGATCAGCATTTTGTAAAATTAAGAGAGTTTCAGAGATGAAAAGGAATCATAGGGGGCATAAGTAGAATACCAGAAACCAAAGTAAAAACCATCAGACCTTCTTCTCTGGGGGCTGAAAACAGAGGGCTTCTCCAGAACCAGGAGCATAAATATAGACAGTGCAAGCAGTGTAGTTGCACTGGGGCCAGTCGTAACTACCTTACGCCACTGCCCAGAACACGTGTGTAGGGTTGGACCTGTAACGTGAGTGAAGATTGACCTTTGCTCAGGCCTCAAAGATGAGTCTGTCATTCCTGGAGGCTTCGATTACAGGGACACAAGCAACAGCAAGCCCTCTGAGACTGAGAACACAAGACATCTTAGGGGGAAGTAAGAGCCAACAAGTGTTATATTATTATATGTTATCCATCTATCCATCCAGCAGGGTTCACCCTGGACAGGTCACCAGACTATCACAGGGCTGACACATAGAGACAGACAACCATTCACACTCACATTCACACCTACGGACAATTTAGAGTCACTAATTAACCTGCATGTCTTTGGACTGTGGGAGGAAGCTGGAGCACCTGGAGGAAACCCACGCTGACACAGGGAGAACATGCAAACTCTGCACAGTAGGGCTCCCTTGTGGGATTGAACCAGGAACCCTCTTGCTGTGAGCCGAGAGTGCTAGTCACTGCACCACCATTCCGCCTCCATTACATGTTATATCATTAAATAATGATACTGATGCATTCATGTGTAAGCAGCATTTTACTGCTGTAGCTGGTCGAGATGGAGCCGATTTGATTTGATGCAGGACCATAACTACTAATTATTTTCATTATCAATTAATCCGATGATCATTTTCTCTATTAACTGATTGATTGTGTTTGGTTTGTAAAAAAAATGTCCGCAATGACCTAAGTTATGATTTCCTGTTGATGCTGGGATCAATATTCAAATCAAGACTCAGGGTGCCTTCTGAATCTGATACTTTTTCTTTTTACCTTTAGTATGTACTACAGCTGTCCTTAAAAAGTACGTACTGTTGCATGTAGTCGGCACACAATCAGGACATAGTACTGTCTCATAATGTCTCATAACATTACGCCATGAATTTTGACCCTCTTGCTTAGATCCGTTACCTTGGAGAGAAAACAAACGCCACTTATTGCGTTCGCCAGAGACAAAGATCAACCCCAAGAGCTTTGCTGTTGTTTCTTTGCGATGTGTGTATTCCTATTATTGCTATCCGACTGGTCATCAGTTACTTGAATGCACTGTCATCTGTCATTGCGACTTCTCACAGCTGTTCATCAGACGTCAAACAGATGTCAATGTGCTGTCAAGCTGCTATCTGTTGATGTGACATATCGTCTGCGGTGCAGAGGATTGTGGGTCAGAATAGCCAGAAAAGCATGTTGGCTTGCATACTGCAAAATGTAGATGTAGTAGAACATCCTGGTATTTTTGGCATGGTATTTGCATTTGACAGTATGTGTTGGAACATACTCAGTCTCCCTCAGACCTACTATATAGTGGCTTTGACACTAGCCCCTCAAAGCTTGAAATGTTTCCTGTAATCAGAATTCTGTGTTTGTCATGTGGCTGACAGGAATAATGATAAATAATGTGTGATCTCTCCCAGCAGGTTGTTGTGTTTGTGTGAAGGTGTGGACTCTGCTATGGATCAGTGTGAGGAACCAGAGGAGGGAGTCCGTCCCTCTAAAACCACTCTGCGTGGGGACCATGACAGCCGGACCAAAGCTCAGAGGTGAGATGAGGAACTCTAACTGTCCATGAGTCTTCTTCATGTCAGAGCTGAGCACTCGGATTACTCCACCATCATTACTTACACTTAAAGTTGTGTGTGTGTTGTTTTATAGCCCAGAGCAGACGCGCAGCCCAGACTCTACTGGATCTGAGTCAGAACCTGAACCTGGACCTGAACCCAGCTGTTTGTCTGTTAAGAGTGACTGGTCAATGGAGCTTCCTCTTTTTTTTAGACAATCTGCTGATGTAAAGTAAGGATTAAAAATGGACAAAAAAGCCTTTGTGACAAAAACATACTAGTTGTCTGTGTTACAAGATTGGACATGTTTTTCATCAGCATTTCTCCTACATGTACATTTTTGTGTGTTGTTTTATGACAGGATCCATCAGAGACCAGCCTCTCCTGGACCTGAACCCAGCCATGTGTCTGTGAAGAGTGACCGGTCAATGGAGCCTCCTCTTTTTTTTAGACAACGTGCTGATGGAGGGTAAGAATTGAGGACTGGTAAAGAGGCATTTGAGATAAAGTTAGTTGTTGTCTGTGTTACAAGATTAAACTTATGTCACATATCAGTTTTTCGCCAAAATGCATATTTATCTGAGCTGATTTTGTTACAGGAACCATCAGAGACCAGCCTCTCCTGGACATGAACCCAGCCATGTGTCTGTGAAGAGTGACCTGTCAATGGAGCCTCCTCTTTTTTTTAGACATGTTGTTAGAGGGTAAGAATTTAAAACTGACAACAAGGTATTTGAGATAAAAGTTAGATGTCTGTGTTAAAAGACTGAGCATGTGTATTTTTCATTAGTTTTTTCCAACATGCACATTTTTATCTGAGCTGCAGCTAGATAAAATTAATGATTCAATATTGATATATTATCTGATTTCTAATTTTTATACTTGTCATATTCATACTGGTTTAAATAAACAGCTTGATTGTGTTCCCCATCTTTACTGAGCAACAGTTATGTGTAAAAGTAACTAAAGACCTGTTCCAAATATAGGCCTGTTGATTTCAGTGATTTAAACAAATAATAGCCTGGGCTATTAAAAAGGTTTTAGAGTATTAGACAACATGCTGATGTAAAGTAAGAATTTAAAACTGACACTAAGTTAATTGACCTATGGCTAAACCACACCCCCCTCCACTCACTCAGACAAACTATCCACATTCAGTGACCGGCGCTACGGCAGGTGTCACAGTACACAGCTTTTCGCAGGAGGCAACTGATGATTTTTGGAGACATAACAATCAGATGTCAGTAGCCATGTTTCCATCAGCCTGTTTAGATGCGCATCTAGAAGTATTGCATCAGAAAATTATGATGGAAACGCCAAAATTCAAATTAAAATCCCCTGATTCGCACAAACTAAAATATGCTCGCTTTAGCCGGGTTTTGGTTGATTCGAAAAAATGTTGATTCACAAAACGGGGGATGGAAACAGTTATGTTCGAATTAAGTCTGACGTAGTGCATTTCTCTCCATGGTGATATCCACACTCCGGGTCGGGAAGGCGGTAATGCATTTACAAGCTGGTTGCCAACCGCCAGAAAACGTAGAAGAAGAAGAATGTGAGAATTGTTTTGTTTCCGGTTCTGCGGAAAACTTGCGCGAGTTCATAGATTTCACCAAAGTCCGTACATTTAATGGAAACACACAGGATTCGTATTTCTTTTAATGCGTATTTCCCAATGATTTGAATCACTTTTGGATGGAAACATAGCTATTGAGAAGTAACCAAAAGGGCCTAAACTACGCACTGGAGGGATATATTCATCATTTTATTGTTGAGAAGGTCGATGAAAAGCTTAAATTACAAGCCAAAATTTACAGGTCACAGTGTACGCTTGTGAACTGCATCTCGTTGCCGTCGCCATCAAAGACAACAAGTTAAAGTGCCACTGAAGTTAAGGTTTTTGGCTCAGAATATGAGAAAAGGATAACGGCCTTTTTACCATCTTTACCAAAAGTGTCTCTCCATTAGTTTGGTGCTACAGTATTTACACTGAATCATTCAGCATAACGTTTGCCAACCTTTGTTATCTCTGCCATTACAGATAAGTTAATGAAGCTAAGCTCCAGAAGTTAACGTTAGCTTAACTAGAGCCCTTTGGACAACAGCTAACAATGATGTACGATCACCAAAGTACAAAACTAGAACAAAATAGGCTAATGAACTCCCAGCAAACAAGGTGACAAGATGAACAACGCAGCTAGGAGCTAACATTAGGCTAACTTTAGCTAACGTTAGCTAGAGATGTTAAAGATAACTTTATATTTCTTTCCAGCAAAGTGACAATATGTTGCCTCAAACACAATGTTGACTTACCTTAGAACAGATGTAGACATCATCTTATTCACGTTGAGTTGATGTTGTGGTCTAACGTTACCACACAACTTTATCCAAAGGAGACACTTTTCTCGGTTGAGATGTGGTTTAAAGTGTAAAAAATACACCTGGTCGCCCAGCCTCTCAGGATACCTTGTGTCAGAGTTGCATGTACCCCATGCACACCGTTTGACCATTTTTAAACTTCAAATCTCAGAAAAAGCTCATAAAACCGAACAAACTGACTTTCTGTAATGCATTTCAATGGACGTCCAGGCAGAGAATGTCCAAGTGTATGGGAATGGCTATATGCACTGTGATTGGCTCATTGCGTTTGAGGGCGGGGCTTAGCCATAGGTCAATTGTTGTTCATGTTAAAAGACTGAACTTTTTCCTCATAAGTTTCTCTCGAACAAACACGCTCGAGAAGCTCTATTGGTTTGTTGTATCTTTATTTCATCTGGGAGCTGCCCAGTGCAGCCAGTCTGATACAAGCAGACACTGAGCAGCTCCACCGGAGCAGCTGGAGAGGACTTGTTGCAGGGCAATTCAGCAGTGTACAGTGAGGGAAGGAGAGCTATATGGAGGGGCTGGTGAGAGCTGTTGGGTCTAACTTAAGATTTTTATCAAGATTGCCCAATATGATTATTATATTTTATTTATGTCTTATTGCTAGTTGCCGCTCTGCATTTCTGCACGCATCAAAAGTAGCTATAATCACTACTGTTTAGCTGTTCTTTGTTGCTTGCTTGCATGGTTTCATGTACTGAGTAGTGGATACTGTTGATTTATCACTGTGGTAATTATTGCTGTTTCCTGTTGCTCTGGTTTCAAAACATCACATCAAAAATGAAGGTTAACCAGATGGCTGAGGCCCTAATCACAAAGAAAGTGTTTTAGCAGCTGGAGGCACCTTTTTGTAATTGTGAGAGTGAAGGTTTTTTTTCTTGCTGTTTTTGCGTTGTGACGTGCCTCGCATTTCTGCACACTAAATGCTTGGCGTATTTGCTGGACCACTCTGAACTCCTCGAGTTGAAAAAAACTCAACTCAAAGAAAAAAAAAAACAAAAACAAAAACGCCCCACGTCATCTCTTTTTTCGTCATCTTTTTTCCCATTGTCCAATCATATGATCTGAGAGACGGGCCTTCTTTGGTGGTCATGACAACAAGTTTACGTTAGGTAAACAATGGAGGAGAAACTGGTGGTAGAAGTTGTTGGAAAGCAGGTTGTGCTGCCCCTGAGTCATCCTAAAATATGCCTGGAAATGTCCATCGTGGAGAAGCTCCTGGACCAACTGGTGGTACTCCCCATGATCCAGCCTCTTTTTTAGGGTCTCATGTACCCACACAGATCTCTGTTTATCTGCTGACAGCCTCTCACCCTCAACCAGAGCTACAGACAATACCCTCTGCCTCAACATGTCAGGAACTACACACTGATTACTGTCAAATAAATAAAATGAATAAATAAACAGCACATCAGGCCTATTCAATTAGCGACCCTCGGGCCACATGCGGCTCAGAAGCAACCTCTGATTTGTCCGGGCAGGGATTGGTATGGGGACCCGGTACTAGATGGCCCATGGCAAAATTAATTAAAACCGTAATAATAATAAGCTCTGCTGTAATTGGCTCTTATCATTTTTTTTTTTAAGTTTTGGTTCCATGTATCATCATGAAGCAGCCTCTCTTCTGCTCTCTGCATGTCAGGGCTGACCTCCCCCTCACAGCACACACACACTCAGACACACAGACACAACAGGGTGAAGTCAGACAACAGCATAAGCCGCGTGCAGATGATGGGAATGTAACTTCAAGATTATATACATATATATATATATATATATATATATATGTATATAAATATATATCGCTCATCGACATTTTCTGGTTTTAAAATCTGGCCCAGTTGAATTTGTAATCGAAGGAAGGATAGAATAAGCAGTTGAGTCCGTGGTTGCCTCCTGTTTTTTTTTTTTTTTTTTTTTACTACTGGCATTCCATTTTTAAAAAATGCAGTGTGGTGCACCTTGCGTTTTTTTTACCTGCAAAACGCTCTCTGTGTGTTCGGGGCCTAACACTGGCTCATTCACAGTAATGCTGCTTAATGTGTGTTGTCCTAATGAATTAATGCCCTAAATGACATGAAAGAAAACTGAGCTGTCAGCTACAACCAGCCATAGAGTGAGCTCTTGATTCTCAGTGGAATCAGCAGGATAAGTATACTTTTACCATCACAGGGAGTTATCAGCTTTACATGCAAATATCACTTCATGGACCTTTGTCTTGTATCTCTGTGTGGAAACACATAATGTGAGCTAATTCTGTGTGATTCCTCCTCAGAGTGGACGAGGAAAGCTCAGACGTTCCCAGTGGTCAGTGTGCCCAACATGAGCCACACCTGGACTCCATATTTATGGTCTGTACATGTACTACAACTACTTTTACATCTGTTCTGTTCACAATCATCTCTGTGCTGCACTTTTCAGATGAGTGGATTGTCAGTCTGTAAATTAAAGATGTAATATGGTATGATATGGTTCGACCATTTTAATGTGATTGTTTCATTCATTTAATATTACAACCAAATCAACAGAAAATTTGTTGGTATTGTATGTCTCTGCAAACCACAGATGTGTTAAATTTCATTATTCTGTAGCAAATGCGTTGAAACTTTATGTTTCAACAAAGCTGTGGTTAACGTGAGGTTTAGGCACAGAAACCACTTGGTTATAGTTTAGGTAAATCATAATGTAGTTCTTGGGGCACAATCCCCACTAAACTGCAGCAATGTCTTGTTAAAAAAACAAATGTTGTTCATGCCACTATCCTGACATGAAATGCAGCGGTTTCTCCATGAAAAACACCTTCTCTTTGTGCCACTATCCCCCGCTGGGAAAACAGTGATGGGTCACTTGAAAACATTATTTAATGACAAAAATCCATTTGAAAGACAGCAGCGAGTTGCTACAAATCGCCCATGTTTGGTGTCTAAAAAGCCACTGGAAATTCAGCAAGGGGTCGCTACAAAAAACCCAGGTTTAGTGCCAAAAAAGCAGCTGGAAATTCAGTGACGGGGTGCTACATAACACCCACTGTAAGTGCCTAAAAAGCAGCTGGAAATTCAGTCAAGGCTTTCTTTAAATACTCACTGTTGGTGCCTAAAGAGCAGCTGGAAATACAACAACAGTTTACCACAAAATGCCTATGTTTGGTGGCTAAAAAGCTGCTGAAAATTCAGTAACAACTATAAACCACCCAAGTTTGGTGTCCAAAAAGATGCTGGAAATTTAGCAATGACTCCAAAATCACAAACGTTTTGTTGCAGCTCTGCAGCTTGGCTGGCATCTCGCCGAGATGTCACGTCAGGCAGCATTCCCTCCACCTCCTGATGACAAAGTCAGCTCATATACTACATCACTTTAGAAACATTAATATATTACATATGAAATATGCAAATATAATGTATTTGTGGTTTGCAGAAAGGTAATATGTCAACATTTTCTACTGGTGACTGGACTGAATATTCTGTTCCAGGTGCTGGAGGAGAACATTGTCACTTATGTGAAAACTGAGCTGAAGAAAATCCAGAGGGCTCTGAGTTCAGATCATCCGGAATGCTCAGAGAGTCAGGAGGAAGAGGAGGTGTTGGACAGTAAGGCTGAAGCACTGAGGAGGAGCAGCAGAAAGGCATTTCTGAAGATAACACTAGACTTCCTCAGGAGAATGAAACAGGAGGAGCTTGCTGACTGTCTGCTGAGCAGTAAGAGGATTTCTCTGAAGATTTAACATGTTGGATAAATGGAACATTTACTACAGTCTCAAGAGAATAGTCAGTGTGCATAGGCCGATTTGAACAGGTGGGTTTTGAGATTGGATTTGAAGGATGTCATGCTGTCAGATGTGTGGTGGTAGGGAGTTCCAGAGCCTGGGGGCAGTGCAGCTGAAAGTCGTGGCACCCATGGTGCTGAGGCGTGAGGTGGGGATGGTCAGGAGACCAGCAGGGGAAGAGCGCAGGGAGCGGGAGGGGGTGTACTCCTGAAGGAGGCCAGAGAGGTAAGTGGGGGCTAGGTTGTGGAGGGCTTTGAAAGTGAGCAAAAAGTTTTTGTAATCAATCCGGTACTGAACAGGGAGCCAGTGTAGTTGGATGAGAATGGGGGTCATGTGGTTGGATGATTTGGTGATGATCCGGGCAGCCAAATTTTTTAATGATTCGAAGCCTATTGATGAGTTTGGTGGGAAGGCCAGAGTACTGCATTATAATAGTCAATACAAGATGTAACAAAGGCATGGACCAGGACTTTAGTGCTGGACTGGGACAGTGATGGGCGGAGTCTGGAAATGTTGCGGAGGTGGAGGAATGCGGTCTGGGTAATATTTTTTATGTGTGGTTCAAATGAAAGAGTGCTGTCCAGAGTGACACCGAGGCTCTTGACGTGGCTGGAGAAGGGGACAGGGAAGTTATCAGTGATGATGTGAGGGACATGGGTGCTTTGGTTTTTGGGCCAGGGTGTTTTTTGAACTGATGAGCAGGGCCTCGGTTTTGCTTCCATTGAGCCTCAGGAAGTTCCTGCTCATCCAACTCCTGATGTCCTGAAGGCAGGTGGTGAGGGAGGTGGGAGGAAGGGCAGTGGAGGGTTTGGTGGAGATGTAGAACTGTGAGTCGTATGCGTAGTAGTGGAAATGAACACCATGGTGACAGAGGATTGTGCCCAGGGGAATGAGGTAGATGATGAATAAAAGTGGACCCAATACTGACCCCTGGGGGACACCCAGTGAAACAACAGAGCACCTTGACCTGTGGTTCCTCATCTGGACAAACTGTTGTCTGTCATGCAGTCTCTTAGTATGGAGTCAGGCTTACACAAGCCTCCAGAACAGCTTTAATGCTCCCTGCCAAGTCTGTGGAATTCTACTGGAGAGATGAACACAATTTCTCCAAAGATATTCCCTCATTTATACACCGACCAGCCACAACATTAAAACCACTGACAGATGAGTGAATAACATTGATCCTCTTTGTAGGATTCAATGTTCTGCTGAGAAACCTTGGGTCCTGGCATTCATAACGATGCCACTTGGCATGCCTAACCCACCAAAACACTGTTGCAAATCAAGTACACCACTGTCAAGGCAGTGGCACTCCCCGATGGCAATAGCCCCCTCAGCAGAAAGTGCGCCACTCTGCATGACAAAACTGCTCAGGAACGGCTGGATGGATGCAACAAAGAGCTCAAGGCCTCAATGTGGCCCCTGTTCCCCAGATTCCACTGCCACTGGGTAGTGCCATTACCGTGAGGAGGTTTCTTTGCTCTGCAACAGTGTTTGGGTACATGGTAAATGTCAAGTGGCATCCCCATGAATGCCAGGACCCAAGGTTTCCCAGCAGGACATTGCACTGTACGAGATGATCAATGTTATTCAGTTAACCTGTCAGTGGCTGAGACATCAAGATAGATTTGACTACAGCAGATAGAAAGAAACACAAACAAAGCTTGAAATAACAATAGGACAAAATACATCAGAGACAATCACAGACATCACTAAATAAATTTGAAGATATATTTTATATGTATATTATATTTCTTCAAATTGTCCCCCATCTGTTTAATCATATACTCATTCTTTTTGGGGAATGAAATGTTGAAATATATAATTTATAAATTGTTCATTGAACTTATTTGATGTGTGTTCATGCAGGATATGCTGTTGCAGTTTGTCAACATAAACTTAAATCTAACCTGAAAAAGAAGTTCCAGTGTGTGTTTGAGGGGATCGCTAAAGCAGGAAACCCAACGCTTCTGAATCAGATCTACACAGAGCTCTACATCACAGAGGGAGGGACTGCAGAGGTCAATGATGAACATGAGGTCAGACAGATTGAAACAGCATCCAGGAAACCAGACAGACCAGAAACAACAATCAGACAACAAGATATCTTTAAAGCCTCACCTGGAAGAGATGAACCAATCAGAACAGTGATGACAAAGGGAGTGGCTGGCATTGGGAAAACAGTCTTAACACAGAAGTTCACTCTAGACTGGGCTGAAGACAAAGCCAACCAGGACATACAGTTGACATTTCCATTCACCTTCAGAGAGCTGAATGTGCTGAAAGAGAAAAAGTACAGCTTGGTGGAACTTGTGCATGACTTCTTCACTGAAACCAAAGAAGCAGGAATCTGCAGGTTTGAAGAGTTCCAGGTTGTGTTCATCTTTGATGGTCTGGATGAGTGTCGACTTCCTCTGGACTTCCACAACAATGAGATCCTGACTGATGTTACAGAGTCCACCTCAGTGGATGTGCTGCTGACAAACCTCATCAGGGGGAAACTGCTTCCCTCTGCTCGCCTCTGGATAACCACACGGCCTGCAGCAGCCAATCAGATCCCTCCTCAGTGTGTTGACATGGTGACAGAGGTCAGAGGGTTCACTGATCCACAGAAGGAAGAGTACTTCAGGAAGAAATTCAGAGATGAGGAACAGGCCAGCAAAATCGTTTCCCACATCAAGACATCCAGAAGCCTCCACATCATGTGCCACATCCCAGTCTTCTGCTGGATCACTGCTACAGTTCTGGAGGATGTGATGAAGACCAGAGAGGGAAGAGAGCTGCCCAAGACCCTCACTGAGATGTACATCTACTACTTGGTGGTTCAGTCTAAACTGAAGAACATCAAGTACGATGGAGGATCTGAGACAGATCCACACTGGAGTCCAGACAGCAGGAAGATGATTGAGTCTCTGGGAAAACTGGCTTTTGATCAGCTGCAGAAAGGCAACCTGATCTTCTATGAGTCAGACCTGACAGAGTGTGGCATTGATATCAGAGCAGCCTCAGTGTACTCAGGAGTGTTCACACAGATCTTTAAAGAGGAGAGAGGACTGTACCAGGACAAGGTGTTCTGCTTTGTCCATTTGAGCGTTCAGGAGTTTCTGGCTGCTCTTCATGTCCATCTGAACTTCATCAACTCTGGAGTCAATCTGATGGCAGAAGAACAAACAACCTCCCAGAAGTCTGAATCAAGACAAGATGAATCTGCAGAGACACAGTTCTACCAAAGTGCTGTGGACAAGGCCTTAGAGAGTCCAAATGGACACCTGGACTTGTTTCTCCGTTTCCTTCTGGGTCTTTCACTGCAGACCAATCAGACTTTACTACAAGGCCTGCTGAGACTTAAAGTAAGTAGCTCACAGACCAGTCAGGGTACAGTCCACTACATCAAGAAGAAGTTTGAGGGAAGTCTCTCTGCAGAAAAAAGCATCAATCTGTTCCACTGTCTGAATGAACTGAATGATCGTTCTCTGGTGAAGCAGATCCAACAGTACCTGAGATCAGGAAGTCTTTCCACAGATGATCTCTCTCCTGCTCAATGGTCAGCTCTGGTCTTCATCTTACTGTCATCAGAGGAAAATCTGGATGTGTTTGACCTGAAGAAATACTCTGCTTCAGAGGAGGCTCTGCTGAGGCTGCTGCCTGTGGTCAAAGCCTCCAACACAGCTCTGTAAGTAAAAAGGTAGAGGGCTATTTACACTTCTAATTACACTGTCTTTTCAAGAGGGTAGATTTCGAGAGGAAGATTGATAACTTCTTTCATTCTTCACTTATTGTCTTTTTAGACTGAGTGGCTGTAACCTCTCAGAGAGAAGTTGTGAAGCTCTGTCCATGGTTCTCAGCTCCCAGTCCTCTAGTCTGAGAAAGTTGGACCTGAGTGACAACAACCTGCAGGACTCAGGGGTGAAGATACTGTCTGCTGGACTGAAGAGTCCACACTGTACACTGGAAACTCTCAGGTGACCCTTTGAATAGCTTTCCATGAAAACATTCTCATTGTAATTGTAATTGTAATTGTAATTCTGCCTCTGCCTTTGAAGCTTGAAATGCCAGAGAAATTTTGAGAGTCAGAACCTGAGTCATGAACTGTGTAACTGTGCAGATCTAGACACATCCAGCCGGTTATCCAACAAACATTTTTCTGTAAACTCATACAGTTTCTTTTTAATTTTAGAGCAGTTACTCTGCTGGTCTGAGGGTGATTTTGGTAAATACGTACTCATCATGCTGATATAACAGTGCACTCCAGCTCTTATGTGGTTAACCGTCATTTATTTCTTATTTTCAAACAATCCTTTGGAGGATTATTGTAGCTGAATGAGGGAACAGGAGTGGTTGAAAATAGTTTTTATATTTATTTTCACAACATACTACTCTTATGTGCCACACTGGTTTGGATTCCTGCGCTGTAGATGACTGTGAGCATCTGAAGTGGTGTAATTTACCTTTGTGATGTGTTGAAGGTTTGATGTTCGTCCAAACTAGTGAGAGTCTGTAACGTGCAACTCTTTATCTAATCAGCTCCATCCATTATCTTCCACCTATCCAGGACCTGTTGCAGAGGTAGTAGGCTAAGCAAGGCATTCCAAACTTCACTTTCCTCAACAACATTTTCCAGCTTCTCCATTCTCGAGCGTTTCCAGATCAGATGAGATATAACACCCTCCAGTGTGTTCACTGGGTTTGCCTAAGGGCCCCTTATCAGTTGGATGTGCCAGGAAAACCTTTAACGGGAGGTGCCCAGAAAGCATCCTGACCAGATGCCCGAACCCCCTCAACTGGCCCCTTTTGATGCTGATTCAAAAGGGGAGCAGCAGCTGTAGTCCAAGCTCCTTCTGGATGTCTTAGCCCCTTACCCTATCTGTAAAGCTGAGACCAGCTACTACAGAGGAAACTCATTTTGGCTGCATGTATCCATGAACTCATGCTTTCGGTCACTACCCAAAGCTCATGACCACAGGCTAGAAGGGCTAGAGGAAGGCTAGAAGACAATCTACCATTTTCTGGCAGAGAGCCATGGTCTCAGTCTTGGAGGTGCTGACTTTCATCCTGACTGCTTCACACTCTTCTGCAAATGTGTGTTGGAGATCACGGTCTGATGAAGCCATCAGAACCACATAATCTGCAAAGAGCAGGACACAATTTGGAGGTCCCTCAACTGCACACTGTCCTCCATTCCTCAAGATCCTGTCCATGAATATCACAAACAGAATCAGCGACAAGGGATGACCCCCATTGAAAATGTGTTTGAGTTTGTGCCGAGCATACAGACACAACTCTCACTTTGGTTATACAAGGACTGGATGGCTCAAAGCAACAGTCCTGGTACCCCACACTCCTGCAGTGCCCCCCACAGGACTCCCTGAGGGGACACTGTTGTAAACCTTCTTCAAGTCCACAAAGCACATAAAGACTGGATGGGCAAATTACCATGACCCCTCTAGCAGCTCTGCAAGGATTAAGAGCTGGTCAATTTTAATGGCCAGGACAGAAATCATATTTTCACTCTTGAAACTTAAGTTTGGCGGTTGTTTAGAGCTTCCTTCCTGCAGGGTTATTTCCAGATACGTAATTGGAGTTTACCTTCCTTTACCTTAGTCCCATTTAAAAAAGAAAAAGAAAAATGGGAACCACTACCCCAGTCTACCATTCCACAGGCACTGTCCCCACCCCTGTCACAACACTGAAGAGGTGCGTCAGCAAATACAGCCCAACAATGTCCAGACCCTAAAGCATTTTAGGGTGTATGGCATTCACACCTGGCACCTTGTCATTGAGGAACATTATGCCTAACTCTGAGACATCTGCCAAGGATATAGATAAGGCTGTCACGCCCTGAAAAATAGGAGCTCGGGAAAGCATTTGTACCACTGTGGCATCACTGTGGTGTTTTGAGCATGCCTGCTGCATGTCTACATTGAAAACAATTCATTTTAGGGCGCAAAAAATGCAGCATGTGTATGGCCCCATAGGTTACCATCACAACAGGCACCAATGACCTTCTGACCACAACTCCGAACGACAGCCTCCACAGTGGAGGTTTTGAACATGACCCACTCAGATTTTATGTACCCAACCATAATAAAAGCCTTACAGATGTAGGTCATTTGAATTATGAGGTAGTGGAAGTATTAGATTCAAAGATTTTATATTGGTGATGACACTAATAGATACAGTACCTTTTAGCCCTTACACTACCTTCAGATGATGCAACGTGTGTTGTTTTGTGTATCTGTAGGCTGTCAGACTGTCTGATCACAGAGAAAGGCTGTGTTTCTCTGGCCTCAGCTTTAAAGTCCAACCCCTCCCATCTGAGAGAGCTGGACCTGAGCTACAATCATCCAGGAGACTCAGGAGTCAAGCTGTTGTCTGCTGGACGGGAGGATCCACAATGGAGACTGGAAACGATCAGGTATGAAAAGGCCTGCGGCAGCCAAAGACAATTAGTTTGATAGAGGAGGTAGAAACGTATTTCCTATAACACTGTCAGGAAATAAGATCAAAAGGAGAGCAATAGAGTTGAGAAAATGGATTGTTTGCACTCAACCTAAGTAGGATATAACTTGCTATTACATTTGGAAATTTGGACGACAGTCAGGTTTAGCCTTCATGGCTCCATCTCACTTTGTTAACGTGACAACACCCAGTTTAGCTGGGGCTTTTTAGTTTACTGAGGTTGATTGATTTGTTAATCAACCCATCATTCTAACAGAGTGACTCAACCACCTCACTTTGGTGAATTTTGCTTGCTGGCCAACAGTCCAGTCCCATGCATCGGCTTGTTGAGATACTTTCCATGTTATGTTTATGTAAATATGTATGGCACCTAGGCCATATAACAGCAGGGAAAACCCCAAATATCTCTGGTAGAGCTAACATACAGCTTCTCGAAACTAATCTTGCTGTAAGCAAGATTAGTTTCGAGAAGCTACAGGCTAGGCTTGTGTCTGCTTCTTACATAACCACAATCAAAACTTGGATACTCTTTGCAGTGACCTAGCCTGACCTCAAACATTGTTTTGTGGCTAATTTGATTGGTAGAAGTTGACGAAGTAATAGGTTCGGGAAGAGTCTGCCAGCCTTGACGTGCGTTTGTGTGTACCACAGCAGGGACAGCTTATAAGCATTCATTCTAAATAGGCAACCAGTGTTGATTTAGTTTACCAAAACTATGATGAAAATTAATCATCAATGACTTTTGTTCCATGATGAAAACAAGACGATGATGACCTAAAAATATATCTTGATAATAAAATCTATCGTCTAAGACAAAATCTATGTTTCATTTTCGTTGAGATGAGATGTGATGAAAATGTTCGTGGTGGACGATCAGACATTGTAACCAGAGATCAGCCGTGCTTGCAATTATCTTCAAATGCTGCATGAGTGACAGGCTGGTAAACTCCAGTAAGTAGTCTGCACCAGGATGTTTTAGTAGCCCACAGGAACATTTAGAGTGGAGCTTTAATTCAGCAGTAAATAATCAGCCGTGTGTGTCTGACTGTGGATGGTGGAGCTGCTGAATGGATTTGTGGAGTTTGTTAGTTGCAGTGGTGGCTGTTAGCAGCTAGCTCCGCTCGCAGACTTCACAGCTTCACCCCGCAGGACTCCACTCAGTCCGGACTGGAGAAGGTTTCTGGGTTGATGGTGTTTGACAGGCAGGTAGGAGGCTCAGTTATCTGTGAGTGTAGCTGTGTTGTAAGTAAACAGTCTGAACTCAGATCAGTTTTCTCTGACAGAGATGAAAGTTTAGTTTGAATCACCAACTCTGTGAGAGGACACCAGTTTAAACCTCCAGACTAACATGTTGCACATGAAGAAACAAGTTATGTTTCTGCTTCTTAACAGTCACATGGATAAGTCAGAGTTTACAATGAACCTGGGGACAAATCCTAGTTGTCTCACATTAGTAATTTGTTGAGAGCATAAATAGAGAGATGTTGAGCTTTTCAAATGATGATCAGTAAATGTGTGCTCGTGAATCAGCCCTTAAACCTGTCAAACACTGCTGGAGACATGACAGTTTGGAACTGTGCACAAATTATTTGTAGATGTAGGAAAAAAAAATGTCTAAATTGAATTTTTATACAACCTGTCAGATTGATTCTAATTTCTGATACATGAGTTAACCCTCACTGGATTAGTTTGAAGATAAAAAATGAATGAACTAAAAGTATGAAGGATAAAAATGACTAAAATGTGACTAAAAGTATTTTCATCTCAAGACTGAGACTAAATCTAAAATAGCTGCCAAAATTAACACTTTATTCAAACCTCCAATGCAACAATGGCAAAACTGTTGCCCTGCAGAACATCCTTCATCTTTTCTGGATTGATATTGTGCAGCTCTGATGTCATGTCCATGTTTCCATACTGAAAGAGAATGTGCTGCTCTGACCCCCTCCTCCTTTCAGGGTGGAGCCTGGTGGAGTCCAGTGGTTGAGACCAGGTCTGAGGAAGTGTAAGTGTGTTTTGAATTTGATTCATGAAAATCAGCCATCTTCAAACTGTGACATCACTCAATCAGATCTCTGATGTCATAGATACAATAATAACGGCAGCTGCGTCTCGCTCTTTCCATCAGACTCCTGTGAGCTCACACTCGACACAAACACAGTGAACAGAAAGATCAAACTATCTGACAACAACAGGATGGTGACACATGTGAAAGAGGAGCAGCTGTATCCTGATCATCCAGACAGATTTGACTACTGGCCTCAGCTGCTGTGCAGAGACGGTCTGACTGGTCGCTGTTACTGGGAGGTGGAGTGGAGTGGAGAGGTGGATGTATCAGTGAGTTACAGAGGAATCAGACGGAGAGGAGCCAGAGAAGACTGTGTGTTTGGATGGAATGATCAGTCCTGGAGTCTGTTCTGCTCAGATGTTGGTTACTCTGTCTGGCACAACAACAGCAGAACACCCATCACTACTAACTCCTCCACATCCTCCTCGTCTTCTTCCTCCTCCTCCTCCTCTGCCTCTGGTAGAGTAGCAGTGTATGTAGACTGTCCTGCTGGCACTCTGTCTTTCTACAGAGTCTCCTCTGACACACTGATCCACCTCCACACCTTCAACACCACATTCACTGAACCTCTGTATCCAGGGTTTAGGTTCTGGTTTGGTTGGTCCGGTTCCTCAGTGTCTCTGTGTTCTCTGCAGGAGGGAGTGCCTCATCCTGTAAGGCCCCGTGTCCACCAAAGCGTTTTTTCCCCAGCCGAAAATGCCAGCTGCTCCTCAGAAAACGCCCAGCTAGGAGCTTTTAAAGTGCTTTGGGGGTACAGTGTTTTTTTACTTGAGACACTTTGGTTGCGTCTGGTTGCTGTACTGCGAAATATCCGCTAAAGTAAACATGTCAGCACAAGGGAGAGTTTTTCCTTTGGATGAGTGGAAGGGTGAAGCATGCAGGGAGAGAGGATGAACCTACTGGTCTGTGTGGGCTCATTAGAGGAAACACAATATACGTATACAGTATATTATCAGATTTCTCCTCTATTGTTCAGCACTTAACCAGCGTATCCTCATACAACGGGTCGTACGATGATGAACTGGTGCCCCATCAATGACATTATGTACTTACTGTAAAGTTAAGAAGGTTAGGTTTGGGGAAAATCAAAGACAACAAGATAGAGGATCAGCATTGTTCCACTGAAGTTAAGGTTTTTGGCTCAGAATATGAGAAAAGGATAACGGCCTTTTTACCATCTTTACCAAGAGTGTCTCTCCGTTAGTTTGGTGCTACAGTATTTACACTGAATCATTCAGCATAACGTTTGCCAACCTTTGTTATCTCTGCCATTACAGATAAGTTAATGAAGCTAAGCTCCAGAAGTTAACGTTAGCTTAACTAGAGCCCTTTGGACAACAGCTAACAATGATGTACCATCACCAAAGTACAAAACTAGAACAAAATAGGCTAATGAACTCCCAGCAAACAAGGTGACATGATGAACAACGCAGCTAGGAGCTAACGTTAGGCTAACTTTAGCTAACGTTAGCTAGAGATGTTAAAGATAACTTTATATTTCTTTCCAGCAAAGTGACAATATGTTGCCTCAAACACAATGTTGACTTACCTTAGAACAGATGTAGACATCATTGTTAATCTTATTCACGTTGAGTTGATGTTGTGGTCTAACGTTACCGCACAACTTTATCCAAAGGAGACACTTTTCTTGGTTGAGATGTGGTTTAAAGTGTAAAAAATACACCTGGTCGCCCAGCCTCTCAGGATACCTTGTGTCAGAGTTGCATGTACCCCATGCACACCGTTTGACCATTTTTAGACTTCAAATCTCAGAAAAAGCTCATAAAACCGAACAAACTGACTTTCTGTAATGCATTTCAATGGACGTCCAGGCAGAGAATGTCCGAGTGTATGGGAATGGCTATACGCACTGTGATTGGCTCATCGCGTTTGAGGGCGGGGCTTAGCCATAGGTCAATTTGTCACATGATCACAGCCTTCAAAAATGATGTGGGTTATACAGATTATTGCCTGATCATTACGTCTGACCCATAGACATATATACATAGACGCCGCATTGACTGCCGCTGCCTATCAGAGCCAACGTCCTCGCCGGCCGCCATCTTGGATGGGTCTCGCTTCGCCTCCACAGTGCATTCACTTCTACTGAGGAAGGAGCTGTATGCACGGGTAAAGTAGAATAACTCACTGAATTTGTAACTGATTTTCACACGGTTTGGTTTGTTACAAATGGCACACATGTACTTTCTGCAGATAGCAATAGCATGTTATTTAGGTCACAACAGTTCTTTTATTCACCTCAACCCCAGAGTGGGATATATATATATATATATATATATATACATACGCAGTATTTACATACTGTATAAACATACTGTATAAACACAATATACACAATACAAAACATAGTATAGCATATTATGTATAGCACACCTTTGTGCACATATTCACTTTTCCACCAGCTGTGCTGCAAATATCCCCTGCTGCTCATCCTTCTGTATCTTTTTTCAAATTATCTTGACCACAGTCCCATTTTCATAGTTATAATACCAATACCAAAATTAATTTCAGTGTTTATGTAAATACTAATATTTGTTTTTTTTACTACTTTTGAGGGATCACAGCAGTCAGTGTAATAAGAATAAGAAGAACTTTATTAATCCCCGAAAAGAAAATTTCAAAGAGGTCTGTAAGATCATCTATTTAACAAAGAATTATTAAGTCTGATGGCTGTGGGTATAAAAGAGAGTGAGTGTGTGTGAGAAATAAACTCAATCAACAATCAAGCTTTTTCTTTATTAAAATATATTAATAAATTTATTAATATGCTATACTATGTTTTGCATTGTGTATATTGTGTGTATATTGTGTTTATACAGTATATACAGTATAGCCTATATATATATATATATATATATATATATATATATATATATATATATATATATATGTGTGTGTGTGTGTGTGTGTCTATCTATCTATCTATCGCACTCTGGGGTTGAGGTGAATAGAAGAACTGTGTTGTGACCTAAATAACATGCTGTTGCTATCTGCAGAAAGTATTAAAGCATGAAATCCCGTATTTTTAATGTACGAAAGCATCCTGTATCATAACTACATGTGTGCCATTTGTAACAAACCAAACCTCGTGAAAATCAGTTGAAAATTCAGTGAGTTATTCTATTTTACTTGTGCATACAGCTCCTTCCTCAATAGAAGTGAATGCACTGTGGAGGCGAAGCGAGACCCATCCAAGATGGTGGCCGGCGAGGACGCGCTCAGGCACTCGATGCGGCGTCTATGTATATATGTCTATGGTCTGACCTGTACAAATTGTGGTGCATTTCTTTTCGTAGGAAAACATATGAACAATAGCCTACATGAGAACAGCCTGAAGATGTGACAGTTTGTCTTTGCGGTATTTGTTCCTCCTCCACTGTGACTGAATGTCTGAAGTGACAGTGATGAGCACGGTGTTTTTATGCAAAGTTAAACATTTTTCCATCGGCGCTCAGAAAAAGAAAACACCCAGCCAACAGCGCTCAGTGCAGAATTCATGCTAATAAAATAGAAGCAGTGGGGTTTCTGTGAAGTGCTGTAAAGGTTAGTTGATTCAAAACACACGTTAAACATGACTTAATAGAGACAATTTCAAGTACACAAACAAACAAAAATCAGCTTCACTATAACTCGCAGCATTCACAAACAAACACTTGTCTTTATCTGGACACATTTTCCCCACAAATACAACATGCTAACGTTATTAGCACAAGCCTATGGCATTTTACATTGTATAAATTAGCCTTGCGGTTAGCAGAGATTTCCTCTGCTTCAGCCTATATGAAGCCGGGAACAACAGCAACATTTAACAAAGGTGAAGTTACAAAATTCGGCTCCACCACAGCTCACAGGATTCATTGACAAAACAACTGTCTTATACTAAACATGTTTTCCAAACAAATACAACATGCTAACATTATTAGCACAAGCCTATGGCATTTTACATTGTATAAATTAGCTTAGTGACTAGCAGAGATTTCCTCTACTCGTATGAAGTCAAGTAAAGTTTCTTTAAATTAAATTCCCAAATTCGCTCATATAGTACAAGACAGAGTAATCAGCTCCACCCTCCTTTTTACAAAATGAAACATTGGGGGTATGCCTTCAGATATCATGGTGTACAAATTTGGAACACCACAGCACATGTTGTCAAGAGCCCTTTATGCTTAGAAAATTTTACAAGGAAATTATCATTACATTCAATTCATGATGTCTTATTATTTCTTGACTTATACATATATTTTTACACCATTTTTTTCTTTTTTCTTTGCACTGTGCTCCCTGTATTTCTTGGTTTATATTGTATTATTTTTCCTGTTGTTATTTATCTTTTGTTGTATTTTTCTGTATAATCCCTTTTTTTGGGTCATTGTCTGTTTTCTCCTTCAGTTGAGCAGAGGTCTGTTTGTATAAGCCTCCTTAACCTCTCCTGAAACATTTCTTATTTTTCCTATTTCACTATTTGGACTTTATATACCATTATAAAACAATTAAATAAATAAATAAATACAAAGTGCATGAGTGTGGACGTTGGGATCAGACCAAACTATCTGTAACTCTTTCACATGCAACACATTTATGTCTCAATGAGTCGAATGTTTCCATGTAGTGCTACTTGATACTTGTACTCCACTACATTTCAAAGGTTTATGTTGCACTGCACTACATTTATCTGACAGCTTTAGATACTACAAATTAAAGTGTCTGCACAGCCACACAGGTGTTTTCTATTATTAGGCTCATTAGATTTTGAGTCAGGTGAAATCTGGGTGGAGATGTGCTTGAAATTATGGGATGACATCATTTATCTGCACTAAGGATGGTAAGAGATAATTTGCCTCGCCCCAACAGGTACAACCAGATCGACAAAGCCAGAGTGGTAATTAAAAACTCTCTCAGGTCAGTTTCTGTTGTCTTTATGAATGTGTTTACTCAGTTTTTATTTTTACAGTCTATGGTTTGTAGCCAGGAAGTTAAACTCTGCACAGCAACGGCTGCAAAGGTTTCATCAGTTCCACACTACTCTTCATATACAAGAAGACAAGGTGACAGACGGCTGTCAGGGGTCCTCTAAACTATCTGCTCTGAACAACAGAATTCAAAACTTTGATTTATTTTTAACTTTTCTTTTTCTTTAAATCAAAGTTTGTGAGTTTGTTACACGATGACATGAGATGATGAATTTGCTTGGTTTGAATCAAAGCAACTTTGTACAGGTTCTGTTGACAATAACATTTGATCCTGTGAACGCAGCTCAGATTCAGTCCAACCAGTCAGACCACATACATTAGTCACGTGAGGCCACAGAAACAAACAAACACACACACACACACACACACACACTAATGAAGGATACGATGCAGCATCACTTCACTTCGTCTGATAAAAGTTGAAGTTGCAGCGAAGCATTAGGGTTCTTTTTTTTACACAGAGCTGCTGAGGACAGAAGAGAGCTGCAACCTGATGAAGTCCATGGTGAGAAATTCAGTAAGTAGAGCTTTGATGGATTGAAATGACATCATTGATTGTTGTGGTTGGAGAAACAGCTGAATTGATGTTGACCGTGTGATTGTTTAAAGAGTAACTAAACCCTAAAACCATTTTTTTTCAGGTGATAATCATTGTTTCTGGTTATATAGTAGTGTTACTGACTGATCCTGCTCAACATCTTGACAGTTTAGTGCAAACTGTTGAAAATCTACATTTTATTTTAAAAATGTGGTATGGAGTTCCCTCTATAGCTTGAAACCTGGTTACTACATTTGAATTTACATTACATTACATTGGAGGCAAATGATTCTTTTTCGAGGCGAATGACGTCACTAACTGTCCACGCTAAAGCCTGCCCTCCTCCCTTTACTCCTCCCCTTACTATAAAACCATTCTGTCCAGAGAGAGCCGAGCCTCGGGGGTATATGTGTGGGCTGCGAGGGAGGGAGGGGTGGATGGATGCGGTGGGGTGGGCTGCTGCGCGGTGAACCCAGGCTCCCAGAGAGGGAGAAATAGAACCAAGGAGGATAAAATAAGTCAAAGTGTGGAGTAGGGGACCGGCTGAACTCTGGCCGCCTTCCCTTCTGCCCGTGTGACACAGTTAGGGGCGGTTTTCCAAGCCACCATCGGCACAATGAAAATAAGTTGAAGTGTGGAGGAAGCCCTCTCCTCTCTCCCCGCAGCGAGGAACAATCTTCACTCCGCCCCCTTCCTCAGCCTGTCTCCCCCCCCCCCCACCCCCACCCCCCTGTGTTCAATGACTGTGTTCAGCCCAAATGCATGAAATATTTAGTTTTTTTTGGGGGGGGGCTTTCCAGCTATATAGGAATATAGGTATATATCTAAGTTTTTTGGAGCTGTGCACGCTGCTGTTTTTCAACATTTCTACTGAGCCATGGAACACAGTCACGTGTGTATTAGTATTGAGGTGAATGAGCCGTCCAAAAGCTTGATATGTTTCCTGTAGTCAGAATTCTGTGTGTTGGTCATGTGACTGAGAGGAATAATGATAAATAATGTGTGATCTCTCCCAGCAGGTTGTTGTGTTTGTGTGAAGGTGTGGACTCTGCTATGGATCAGTGTGAGGAACCAGAGGAGGGAGTCCGTCCCTCTAAAACCACTCCATGTGGGGACCATGACAACCGGACCGAAGCTCAGAGGTGAGATGAGGATCTCTAACTGTCCATGACTCTTCTTCATGTCAGAGCTCAGCACTCAGATTATTCACCGTCATTACTCACACTGCAAGTTCTGTGTGTGTTGTTTTATAGCCCAGAGCATCTGCACATACCAGACTCTCCTAGACCTGGACTTGAACCTGGAACTGAACCCAGACCAGAACCTGAAGCTAAACCTGAACCTGAATCTAAACCTGGACCCAAGCCTGTAACTGGACCTGAACCTGAAGCCAAATCTGAACCTGAACGTGAACCTGAATCTGGGCCTGGACCTGGACCTGAATCTGAACCGGAACCGGAACCGGAACAGGAACCTGAGCTTGAACCTGAACCTGAACCAGATCCCAGCTCTGTGTCCATGCAGAACAATGGGTCCATGGGGATTCCTCTTGTTTTTGATGTTGAAAGGTAAAAACTGAAGACATTTGTTGTTTGTATGTGTTAAAAGATTGAACATATTTTCACCAACACTGGAACAAAGTGTTGACCCCAGCTGCTCACGTGAAAAATGATAAATAGTTGTCTGATTCAGGATTTAGTTTGTTGTGATTTTTTTGTGTACCTGCATACAGAAAAAATTAAATGCTCTTCTTCCCGGCCCACAGCAATCCAACAAGAAAGGATAAAAATACATAAATACAAAAAATCCCTTAAAAACGAGAAAACTAAAAAACAGAAGCTGTTAGCAGCACATTACATCAAAGTGCATTATAGAGAAAGTGAATGTCTCAGTTTGATGCATGTCAGCGGGTGACCGGCACTGATGGATGGGGTTTGCGGCCCAGTGGGGAACTGAGAACGCCGGTGGGGGGGCACAGTGTAGTGATGATCCTGACTGCTTGCTGATAAAAGCTATTAAGCATTCTGCTTGATTTGGCCCAGGTGCTCCTGCACCTCCTCCTGGATGGCAGGAGGGAAATCACACTGTGGGAAGGGTGGTGGAGATCCCTGATGATGCTGGAGGATCTGCAAATGCAACATTAATGGTAAATCTCCAGTTTGATGGCGAGAGGAGCATCAATAATCTTGCTTGCTGTCTTTGATAGTTAGTCAGCGCATGCATTAGCGTTGTGATTAACTAGCAGTAGCTTTGTAAAAAAGTCATAAACTGACAATTTTATCAAGTTTTTAAGCCAGTTGTTCAGCCACACATTATTGCAGCACTAACCTATTCACGAATCATTCAGAGATTTCTGATCATTCATGGATTTGTTTCAAGCGGACTGCTGATAGCCTGCATCTCACTTGCATAGCTGGGTTTGCTTTAGCCTGGCAGCTGAGCTAGCTGATAACTTTAACAACTGTGTGTGAACAGCAAGCACTCTCAGCTGAAAGATGACATCAGCTGGCTGAAAATGGAGCTTAGGAAAATGGATGTGCCAACCCTGGGTTTCTCCACTGTTGGCACTATGATGTCACTTTCAAAAGCTTTGGTGACATTAAATTCAATTATGTCTGTCGACTCCACATCTGGCTTGGCTTATTTTCATTCTCGTATTTTTTTTAACCTGTCTTAGTATATTTTGGCTTGTTTTTATTAGGTGTCTGTGCCTGTGACAGCCATGGCTGGAGTCATTATGTTTTCAGGTTGTCAGCCTGTCCATCTCTGCTGTACTCGTGAATGTGACATCTCAAGAACACCTTGTGGGAATTTCTTCAAATTTGGCACAAACATACACTTGAATTCAACAATGAACTAAATAGGTTTTTGTGGTCAAAGGTCAAGGTCAGTCAGTACGTTTAAATGCACAGTCAAGTCCAGCTATGGTTGTAGTTTGAGTAGGCCATTTAATTGGACTACTGTCCTTGTCCCAATATACAAGCACGGGACTCTGCTACAGTAGGTGGTGATATGCCCCCCTTCAGCTTGTTAGTATTGGATCTTTTTCCCGTTAAGGTATTACATCACAGACCAAACAATCGACAAACAAATTAGCTACAGTTAGCTAGTGGCTAACTGGTGAAACATGAACATGAACTTTGTCTTCTCGTCAGTCCAAAGGTGCACAGCTCTGGATGTAGATTTCTCCATGTTGTTACCGGCGTCTTCTTCTCTTAGACATTTAATGCTATTGGACTTCCGGGTCAAAGCCCGGGGCGGAAACTGTGGAGCATGCTCAGAGTGCCTCAGCCAGTTTGGGTCTGATTGACTGTAGGCAGAGGGAATTCAACTGCCAATCACATTATCTGGGTGTGTTAGTCCAACTTTAGAAATTCCATTTAGCACAATTTCAGGCAGACTAACATGTTTACACATGTTTGTGTTGGACTAACACAATAAATACATTTTCTCTGACTTTCTGACTGCGACCTTGCATCCATCTCATTCTTGTGAACGTGATATCCCAAGAGCACCTTGAGAGAATTTCTTCAAATTGGTGCAAACATCCACTTTGAGTCAAGAATGTACTTATCAGAATTTGGTGGTTTAAGGACAAGGTCACTGTGACCCCATCTGTCTCCTGAATGCAATATCTCAAGAACACCTTGAGGGAATTTTTTCCTTAAATTTGGCACAAACATCCACTTGGATTCAAGATCTTCAAAATACCTTGACATCATAGTGCATACTGAACTACTGATTCTCAGTGGGTTCAGCAGGACTAATAAACCTTTACCACTACATGGAAACATCTGACATTGCTGTTCACATTCAAATATCACTTCATGGACCTTTACCTTGTCTTTGTCTCTGTGTGGACACACATAATATGAGCTCATTCTATATGGTTCCTTCACAGTGTGGACGAGGAGAGCTCAGACGTTCCCGGCGGTCAGTCTGCCCAGCAGCATCAGACACACCTGGACTCCATATTTATGGTCTGTACATGTGCAACAACTACATTTACATCTCTGCACTGTACTTTTTAGATCAGTGGATTGTCAATCTGTCAATCATGGATCTGATGTTTGGTTCCATGATTGCAGTTTCATTGTGTCATAATATTCTGTTCCAGATGTTGGAGGAGAACATTGTCACATTTGTGAAGAACGAGCTAAAGTTGTTCCAGAAAGTTCTGAGTTCAGACTTCTCAAAATGCTTAGAGAGTGAGAGGGAGGATGAGGAGGTGTTGGACAGTGAGGATGAAGAGCAGAGGAGGAGCAGCAGAGAGGCATTTCTGAAGATCACACTGCACCTCCTCAGAAGAATGAAGCAGGAGGAGCTGGCTGACTGTCTGCAGAGCAGTACGAGGATTTATTTAAAGATTTAACTGGATAAATGGGACATTTACTAATGTTTCAATGAACAATGTTTTATTTACATGATAAGTTATTCATTATCTTGTTTGTTGTGTGTTCTTTCAGAAAGTCGCCCTGGAGTTTGTCAACGTAAACTCAAATCTAACCTAAAGAAGAAGTTCCGGTGTGTGTTTGAGGGGATCGCTAAAGCAGGAAACCCAACTCCTCTGAATCAGATCTTCACAGAGCTCTACATCACAGAGGGAGGGACTGCAGAGGTCAATGATGAACATGAGGTCAGACAGATTGAAACAGCATTCAGGAAACCAGACAGACCAGAATCAACAATCAGACAAGAAGACATCTTTAAAGCCTCACCTGGAAGAGATGAACCAATCAGAACAGTGATGACAAAGGGAGTGGCTGGCATTGGGAAGACAGTCTTAACACAGAAGTTCACTCTGGACTGGGCTGAAGACAAAGCCAACCAGGACATACAGTTGACATTTCCATTCACCTTCAGAGAGCTGAATGTGCTGAAAGAGAAAAAGTACAGCTTGGTGGAACTTGTCCATGACTTCTTCACTGAAACCAAAGAAGCAGGAATCTGCAGGTTTGAAGAGTTCCAGGTTGTGTTCATCTTTGATGGTCTGGATGAGTGTCGACTTCCTCTGGACTTCCACAACAATGAGATCCTGACTGATGTTACAGAGTCCACCTCAGTGGATGTGCTGCTGACAAACCTCATCAGGGGGAAACTGCTTCCCTCTGCTCGCCTCTGGATAACCACACGGCCTGCAGCAGCCAATCAGATCCCTCCTGAGTATGTTGACATGGTGACAGAGGTCAGAGGGTTCACTGACCCACAGAAGGAGGAGTACTTCAGGAAGAGATTCAGAGATGAGGAACAGGCCAGCAAAATCGTTTCCCACATCAAGACATCCAGAAGCCTCCACATCATGTGCCACATCCCAGTCTTCTGCTGGATCACTGCTACAGTTCTGGAGAATGTGATGAAGACCAGAGAGGGAAGAGAGCTGCCCAAGACCCTCACTGAGATGTACATCTACTTTCTGGTGGTTCAGACCAAACTGAAGAACATCAAGTTTGATGGAGGATCTGAGACAGATCATCACTGGAGTCCAGACAGCAGGAAGATGATTGAGTCTCTGGGAAAACTGGCTTTTGAGCAGCTGCAGAAAGGCAACCTGATCTTCTACGAGTCAGACCTGACAGAGTGTGGCATCGATATCAGAGCAGCCTCAGTGTACTCAGGAGTGTTCACACAGATCTTTAAAGAGGAGAGAGGACTGTACCAAGACAAGGTGTTCTGCTTCGTCCATCTGAGTGTTCAGGAGTTTCTGGCTGCTCTTCATGTCCATCTGACCTTCATCAACTCTGGAGTCAATCTGATGGCAGAAGTACAAATACCGCCCTGGTTATCTAAATTATTTAAAGATAAAAAGAATCTAAAATATGTACACCGCAGTGCTGTGGACAAGGCCTTACAGAGTCCAAACGGACACTTGGACTTGTTCCTCCGCTTCCTCCTGGGTCTTTCACTGCAGACCAACCAGAATCTTCTACACGGCCTGCAGACACAGACAGGAAGTAGCCCACAGACCAGTCAGGAAACAGTCCAGTACATCAAGAAGAAGATTGACGAGGGTCTGTCTCCAGAGAAAAGCATCAATCTGTTCCACTGTCTGAATGAACTGAATGACTGTTCTTTAGTGGAGCAGATCCAACAGTTCTTGAGATCAGGAAGTCTTTCCACAGATGAACTCTCTCCTGCTCAATGGTCAGCTCTGGTCTTCATCTTACTGTCATCAGAGGAAGATCTGGATGTGTTTGACCTGAAGAAATACTCTGCTTCAGAGGACGCTCTTCTGAGGCTGCTGCCTGTGGTCAAAGCCTCCAACAACGCTCTGTAAGTACTGAGACAGCTGGCGTTACAGGTATAGATAGAGGTATAGGTATAGACAGAGGTATAGATAGGTGTAGGTATAGTTGGGTATAGCTAGAGTTATAGGTATAGATGGTTATAGATATAAGTATAGGTACAGATGGGTATAGATAGAGGTATAGGTATAGAAATAGGAATAGCTATAGATGGGTATAGATAGAGGTATAGGTATAGATAGGTATTGGTATAGATGGGTATGGAAGTGGTATAGAGGCATAGGTATAGCTAGAGTTATAGGTATAGATGGTTATTGATTTAGGTATAGGTATAGATAGGTATTGGTATAGATGGGTATGGATAGAGGTATAGACGCATAGGTATAGCTAGAGTTATAGGTATAGATGGGCATAGATAAATGTATAGGTATAGAAAGAGGAATAGCTATAGATGGGTATAGATAGACGTATAGATAGGTATAGACAGAGATATAGGTATAGATAGGTATAAATAGAGGTATAGGTATAGATATGGTATGGGTATAGATATGTCTAGATAGAGGTATAGGTATAGATAGGTATAAAAAGAGTTATAGGTATAGACAGAGATATAGGTATGGATAGGTATAAATAGAGGTATAGGTATAGATATGGTATGGGTATAGATGTGTCTAGATAGATGTATAGGTATAGATAGGTATAAAAAGAGTTATAGGTATAGATAGGTATAGATAGAGGTATACATCAATCAGACAAAACATTCAAACCACTGACAGGTGAAGTGAATAACTTTGATTATTTTGGTTCAGTGCATTGTTCTGCTGAGAAACCTTTGGTCCTGGCATTCATGTGGATACCACCTGACATGTTCCACCCACTCAAACACTGATGCAGACCAAAGGTTTTCCAGCAGAACAATGCTTTGGCTGATCGGTGTAAGTATAAATAGGTATAGATAGAGATATAGGTATAGATAGGTATAGATAGAGGTATAGGTATAGATAGAGGTACAGGTATAGATAGAGGTATACTTACCTGAAGCAAGTTTGATTTACTCATCTGACTCATCTACTCATCATCAATGAAAATAAAGCACAGATTTCAAATTAGTTTTTATTATCCAGATCTATGTTTAGCTCGTCATCGTCGTCGTTATAGTTTTAGTCAACAAAATTAACACTGGATACTGAATCCTCGTTGAGAAAGAGTTTTTACACTTGTTGCAGGGACATCTCAGTCAGCAATCCCAAAAAAAATAAAAAAGGTAATTCATTGGGACTTCACATCCTCAGATGGTGGAAGCCAACAACAGAACAAGTACGATGCCTTGCTTGTGTCACCTTTAAAACGTCATTATCTTTTAAAGAGAAAAATAAATGACTTTCTTCACTGTCTCTTTAGATTGAGTGGCTGTAACCTCTCAGAGAGAAGCTGTGAAGCTCTGTCTTCAGTTCTCAAATTGCAGTCCTCCAGTCTGAGAGAGCTGGACCTGAGTGACAACAACCTGCAGGACTTGGGAGTGAGGCTTCTGTCTGGTGGACTGAAGAGTCCTCATTGTACACTGGAAACTCTCAGGTCAGAATTCATCAGTATGTTCAACTAATGACCACCTAAATCCTGGTTTACATTAAAAGTGCAGTGTGTAAGGTTTAGGGTGATTTAGTGGCATCTAGTGGTGAAGATTGCAGATTGCAACCAGCTCTAATTGCTCAAAATTCCTTCAATGTTCATTGTTTAAGAGGTTTTCACTAGGAGCTGAAGCTCTAAATCACCTTGACCGTCTCTTACAAAATGCACATGTCGAAAAAAAGACTCTTCTATTAAGTTTTGGAGACAGGGCAATCTCTCTCTCTCTTAACCTTGGGAGCTATGGCAATGGAGCCAGCTAGGCACCCTCATCTGGACAGCTGTACTTCCTACGAAAGAACTGGGAAACCAAAGGTGCAGTGCGTTCATAACAAGGAGCCTCTTTTAGGCCTTCTGCTGACCTGACTGTTACCTTAAGCATAACTGCCACCCATTTTCTTTACTGACCAAGGTTGGAGGTTGCAACACCACAAAAGTCCTTTACAGTTGTGACTGCAAAAAAATCAGTAACAATGTTAATGCAACCCCACTCCCAGTCCCTTCAAATTATGTCACGTGTTGGTTTGTGTGTTTGCAGGCTGTCAGGCTGTCTGATCACAGAGGAAGGCTGTGCCTCTCTGGCCTCAGCTTTAAAGTCCAACCCCTCCCATCTGAGAGAGCTGGACCTGAGCTACAATCATCCAGGAGACTCAGGAGTCAAGCTGCTGTCTGCTGGACGGGAGGATCCACACTGGAGACTGGAAACTCTCAGGTCAGAAATTTATATCGAGTGTCAATGTCGTACTGATAACATTATGTCCTGAAGAAGTGGAAATAATGAGCTGTAGTCGTCGGCCAATAAGAAGAAGAGCTACCGAGCTTAAAGACAATCAGTAGATGAATAATTAGTTCTATATGAGGACATTTGTAGAGACTAAATAAACTGTGCATGAGAGCGATGTCATCTCCAGGTTACCATGCTGACAGAGGATGTGTTGCTCTGACCCCCCTCCTCCTTTCAGGGTGGAGCCTGGTGGAGTCCAGTGGTTGAGACCAGGCCTGAGGAAGTGTAAGTGAGTTTTGAATTTGATTCACGAAAACAAAGCAGCACACATTCAACCATCTTCAAACTGTGACATCACTCAATCAGATCTCTGATGTCATAGATACAATAATAACGGCAGCTGTGTCTCATTCTCTCCATCAGACTCCCGTGAACTCACGCTCGACACAAACACAGTGAACAGAGGGATCGAACTGTCGGACAACAACACAAAGATGACACACGTGGAAGAGGAGCAGCCGTATCCTGATCATCCAGACAGATTTGACTACTGGCCTCAGCTGCTGTGTAGAGACGGTCTGACTGGTCGCTGTTACTGGGAGGTGGAGTGGAGTGGAGAGGTGGATGTATCAGTGAGTTACAGAGGAATCAGACGGAGAGGAGCCAGAGAAGACTGTGTGTTTGGAGAGTATGATCAGTCCTGGAGTCTGAGATGCTCTGATGGTTGTACCTCCGTCTGGCACAATGACAGAGAAACATCCCTCACCACATCCTCCTCCTCTGCCTCTGGTAGAGGTATGTGGACTGTCCTGCTGGCACTTTGTCTTTCTACAGAGTCTCCTCTGACACACTGATCCACCTCCCCACCTTCAACACCACATTCACTGAACCTCTGTATCCGGGGTTTCGGCTCTGGTCCGGGTTCAGCCTCATGTCTCACAGGTCTGGTTCCTCAGTGTCTCTGTGTTCTCTGTAGGATGGAGAGTCTTCTGTTAAAGAAACGTTCCCACTGCTGACCAGATAGTTCAGCCTGTACAGTGTCACACACAGCTGATGTTAAACATGTGGATGTTGAAATTCAGGTGACTGAGCGTGCACAGGAGCTGGTACTTGATGCGTTTATGGGCAAGGAGGTTGTTGAAAATGCAGTTAAGTTTCTCGGTTGGCAGGGAGGCTTGAAAGAAGATGGAGGCAAGGGTGATGCTGAGAAATCAAGGGATGTCCTGGGTTGCAACCATATGGTGGTGATGATGGTGAGACAGTGCTCCTGAAAAGGTGATCAAATATTTTGGGGCTCCCTTTGTCACCTTAAAGAGGCAACAGATAGCATCTTTTCCTAAATATATCATTCTGAAAATAATGTGGGTTGCACAGGGTAGTGGCCACAGTAAAATCAGACTATCAGCGTTTACATAGGTTACTTATCTTTAGTTTTGCAATAAGCTTTTGCCACCGGTGCCGAAATTTCGCGGAAAAAATCTGCTTTATGGCAGGAAACGTGTCATGTATTGTAAAATTGGTCGGTCAGCCAATCAGGCACTGGAGCTGGTCCTTATGAGGAGTTGGGCATGAGATAGTTGAGTCACGAGCACAATGGCAGACGGACAAAGTTTGGAGACAAGTGAAAAACAGCCTAGCAAAAGAAAAGGAGCTCCTCTGTTTGAGGAGGCAAAGAAGAGCAAAAAGGAGAGTGATAAAAGAAGAGGAAAAACAAGAGTAAACCTCAGTCAGGTGTTCAAGAGATGGAGGGAGCTCCGTGACCAAAGAGGCTTCAAAACCCATGTCCAGCTAGCTTTCTTTCTAATGGATCAGTAAGTAACACGGCTAAATGTTAGCTAGACCAGAGAGGACTGTACTGTACTGGCTGCTAGTTCATTCCTAGCTGGCCAGCATCACAAATCGCCGCAACCAGGGAGCGGGTAGCGAGTGTTGGTCGGCTGACATCCTGGTTGCCATTCTACGGCAGCCCTCGGACAGTGATACCCCCCTCCCTTCCTTCTGTTCTCTTCTCACGGAGGCAGCTATCCACGGACATCGCCCAGCTAAGTTACGCCCAGCTAAGTGAACACTGGACTTTGTTTCCCATTCAATTTGAGCTCCAACCGGCCGCATGGTTTCCATACGGTAGCGTTTATTCTAGAATGGGGACTGTTTACATGTGCATATTGGTATAATTCCACTGTGTCTACTGTTGTTTGTACTGATACTGTACATATTGGTATCATTTACTGTGAGCTGTTTGTACTGGTACTGTGCATTCTGCTATAATTATTTGCATTACTATTTGTTTTTATTTCAGATAAATCTGATAATTGTTGCTTGGTCTCTTTACTCATTTATTTAGTAGAGTGTCCACACACCTTCTCATTCTACATATACATAGAGGTATACTGGTGGCTTTACAGCCTACATTTTATTGATTATCTCTGATCCCCACGGTCAATTTGGTCGTTGCGACAGTGCGACGCAGCACCACTGATGCTAGGTTGCGGCAAGCTAAAAAAACCGAATCCTATCTGTTGCCTCTTTAAAGGGCCAGTGTGTAATATTTGGCATAGTTTATTGTCAAATCTGAATCTGAATCTGAATATTCTACCCATTAATATGTTTATATAAGTGTATAATCGCTATAAAATAAAATTGGTTTGGTTTTCGTAGCCTTATAATTATGCTTTTATATATATACAGTACAGGCCAAAAGTTTGGACACACCTTCTCATTCAATGCGTTTTCTTTATTTTCATGACTATTTACACTGTAGATTCTCACCGAAGGCATCAAAACTATGAATGAACACATGTGGAGTTATGGTACTTAACAAAAAAAGGTGAAATAACTGAAAACATGTTTTATATTCTAGTTTCTTCAAAATAGCCACCCTTTGCTCTGATTACTGCTTTGCACACTCTTGGCATTCTCTCCATGAGCTTCAAGAGGTAGTCACCTGAAATGGTTTTCACTTCACAGGTGTGCCTTATCAGGGTTAATTAGTGGAATTTCTTGCTTTATCAATGGGGTTGGGACCATCAGTTGTGTTGTGCAGAAGTCGGTTAATACACAGCCGACAGCCCTATTGGACAACTGTTAAAATTCATATTATGGCAAGAACCAATCAGCTAACTAAAGAAAAACGAGTGGCCATCATTACTTTAAGAAATGAAGGTCAGTCAGTCCGGAAAATTGCAAAAACTTTAAATGTGTCCCCAATTGGAGTCGCAAAAACCATCAAGCGCTACAACGAAACTGGCACACATGAGGACCGACCCAGGAAAGGAAGACCAAGAGTCACCTCTGCTTCTGAGGATAAGTTCATCCGAGTCACCAGCCTCAGAAATCGCAAGTTAACAGCAGCTCAGATCAGAGACCAGATGAATGCCACACAGAGTTCTAGCAGCAGACCCATCCCTAGAACAACTGTTAAGAGGAGACTGCGCGAATCAGGCCTTCATGGTCAAATAGCTGCTAGGAAACCACTGCTAAGGAGAGGCAACAAGCAGAAGAGATTTGTTTGGGCCAAGAAACACAAGGAATGGACATTAGACCAGTGGAAATCTGTGCTTTGGTCTGATGAGTCCAAATTTGAGATCTTTGGTTCCAACCGCCGTGTCTTTGTGAGACGCAGAAAAGGTGAACGGATGGATTCCACATGCCTGGTTCCCACTGTGAAGCATGGAGGAGGAGGTGTGATGGTGTGGGGGTGTTTTGCTGGTGACACTGTTGGGGATTTATTCAAAATTGAAGGCACACTGAACCAGCATGGCTACCACAGCATCCTGCAGCGACATGCCATCCCATCCGGTTTGCGTTTAGTTGGACGATCATTTATTTTTCAACAGGACAATGACCCCAAACACACCTCCAGGCTGTGTAAGGGCTATTTGACCAAGAAGGAGAGTGATGGAGTGCTGCGGCAGATGACCTGGCCTCCACAGTCACCGGACCTGAACCCAATCGAGATGGTTTGGGGTGAGCTGGACTGCAGAGTGAGGGCAAAGGGGCCAACAAGTGCTAAACACCTCTGGGAACTCCTTCAAGACTGTTGGAAAACCATTTCAGGTGACTACCTCTTGAAGCTCATCGAGAGAATGCCAAGAGTGTGTAAAGCAGTAATCAGAGCAAAGGGTGGCTATTTTGAAGAAACTAGAATATAAAACATGTTTTCAGTTATTTCACCTTTTTTTGTTAAGTACATAACTCCACATGTGTTCATTCATAGTTTTGATGCCTTCAGTGAGAATCTACAATGTAAATAGTCATGAAAATACAGAAAACGCATTGAATGAGAAGGTGTGTCCAAACTTTTGGCCTGTACTGTATATAGCAAGGGCCTTGCTTTAGAGAGGTCGCCATCTTGCGCCGCCATGTATGTAAGGCAGCCCTAGCGGACAATCCAGCCAGCCAGAGAACGCGTTTCGTGTGTATAAATAAACCAACGAAGACAGCAGAAGGAAGGAAGAAGGAGGAGGAAACAGCAGAGTGTTAGTAGTTCGTCAATAGAGAGTAGTGAAAAGTTTTTTTTAGTCATAAAGTTTGCGAATGGACCACACTTACCACGCAACAGGAGAGAATGAACCCGAACCGTCATCTGCGAGGAAAAGAAGACGCAACTTCACTCCTTGTGATGCACTCTCTGCGACGCTTTTCCTCCTGATGATATATCTCCCCAACGATGGTAGCAGTAGCACCGAATCCCATTCTGTGCAGCAAAATGGAAGCAGAGGATTCAGCCTCTCTTCTCGCCCGCTCAGCATCAAACACATGGAGTTCCTCATCTGTATGCTCCGGCTCAAACAGGTATGGCTCTGGGTCTGTGTCTGCTACAAGAAACTCTTCAAAATCGCGTTCAAAGTCGTCCATTGCAGCTGCTATAGTCCGGAGATATTGCCAGGCTAAATAAACAGTTGAGTTTTGTTTACAGGCTACGCTGTCAGTCAGTGTGCGGGCTGGAGATTGGTGGAGCAGAGAGGGGAGGGGGTCCCCGCTAGGTACTGTAAACGAGTATGTGTGTATGAAGTGTGTGTGTTACGCTAGAAGAGTCAGAGTTTGGGACGGAGTCTTTTACGTGCTATCCCCTGGAGTGTTACCAGAGTTTTTGGAGTGCTCAAATAAACTGGCCTTTTTCCCGAACCCTACTCTGGTCTCCTGCTCGTGAGGGATTCATTACAATATTGTAACATGGTTTAGATTTCTAAATAAATATTCACCTCGTCGCTAGATACACCTACTCCTGAAAAACTTGTGTCTGCACAAGGCTTTTTGTCCTCACGAGGCCACCATCATTTACCTGACGGGAGGGGTGAGCGAGTGAGCCCTGCACTCTAGAATTTGACCACTGATGTCACTGTTTTCAACGGTTGTCAACCCATTTTACACACTGGGCCTTTAAGTCGAGACAAACAATGAAATGAGAGGAAAATATATATATATGTATATATATATATATATATATATATAATTCATCCGTTAATTTAATTATGGATTACTACAAATACAGTATTCTGTTTTAAAAGTATCAAACTGTCACAAAGTGAGAAAAATAAATCATGTATTGAAATCAAACATTTTGATGCATCAAGATGCATTTTATAATTGCATTGTAGCCCTCTGACTCGTGAGGTGCCTTGAGATTCTCACCCCCAGTTTAACCGCCCCCCCCCAACACTGATTGTGTCCAAAGATGACGAAGCTAAATTCAGAGAAAAAGAAAAATCTTTAATGGTGAAAGATTCCAATGAAAAAAGTTGTTTTACAGAGATATGAAAATATATTTAACACAGCATTATAAAACAGATGTTTTTATTATTGTGAGCACATATTGCTGCAGTCGTGTGTGTGCGCGTGCATGTGTGTGTGTGTGTGTGTGTGTGCGTGTGTGTGCGCGCGCGCGCGCTACGTGCTAACAGCTACATTCAAACAGTAATGACATCATCATTTAGGGAGAAGTGCGATGATGTCATCAGTCTGGGAGGAGTGAGTGAATGATGTCAGCCTCAGCAGGGTCCCTCCGTCACAATCAGGATATCAGCGTTTTTCTCCCTGGACAGAAATGATTAATAATCAGCCATGAATTGATTATGGGATGCTGCAGACGCTTGCTTAATATGATCATTATGTTGCAGTATTTTTTTTTTATCAGAGGTCAGAATTCAGATATACAGAAACCAATCGATCACATGAATTAAAAGCATTGGTGGTTTTGAACATATGAAACTCCCAGAGTGTGGAGGTATCAGAAGTTCAATGAATGACTGTTAATGACTTACAGCCTGAAGACACACAGAGAACATTCGTTTGGGTAGGTGATGCCGTTGCTGCCGCACACAGGAGAGTAGTTCAGGGGACATGCCATATTTGCGGTCATCCCCTCACAGGAGGGCTGCAGAAACAACAAACAACAAAACACACGTTACCCCTTCTTTCCTCAAACATTACAGGTCAGACACAAACTGACACGAATCCAGACTCCAGACTGATTTTCAGCATGTTTAGGTTCAGCGTCAGTGTTATTTATGTTCCCTGCCTCCAAACAGAAAACCTAAAAATACACACCACATCAGCTTTTTTCTGTTTACCTGCATGAACTCTTTGTGACTTTATCTGGTTAAAAACAAGTCACAGTTTGACTGTTCAATGCCTGAAGAAGCAGCAAGTGGTGCGTGAGATATCTCAGTTTGGTTTGGTAATCATCACAGTTCGTTGTATTTGACTCTTAGTTTCTGAAGAGTCTTTAAGTAAACATACAGTTTTCAAGGCCAAAATACACTGTTGGCGAACGGCGCACATCAAAAAATAAGCCCCTATTATTTTTGATGTACGACCCCACATTGGTGGCAGCTACACACATGTTGGCGCTCCTGGATGTGCTGCACTGCGGTACTTCACACCACTGTCCTATTTCCAGCCTCGCCACCCCCAGAAATAAATGCATTTTTCCCCCACTCGCTCTCTGCTTGCACATACCAGCTCCTGTAGCAGCTCTTTTTCTCTGCTGCTCTATCAGCTCAACTCCTCTCCTCACCATGGATGTATAAAGAGAACTCTGTAACTGTTACTGTCTCTCGTGTGTGACGAAGACTGGATGAGAAGTTGTTGAGGTCGAGAAATATCCCGAGCGTAATGACTCACAGTCATTATAAAGACAATGGCCTAAAAGACACTCCCTGGTGAGACATAGCTCTGGAGATCGGCTCTTCAGGTGAGAAAACTTTAATTAGTGGCTGTCCACACATGATTTTAAGCTAATGCAGAGGGGGAGGAAGTACAGATCTTTCAGTAAAAGTAGTAATAACTTTGCATGGTCATCTGTTGATGAGCTGCAGCCTGACTTGTTCGTGGTGTGCTGAGGATGGCACTTGGCGCGCATCATTTGGAGCACTGCACCACGGAGGTGCCGGTGTGTTTTCAGCTTCAGAGTCCTGAGGCCTCCCTGAAGGCTAGGGATGAGCGAGTATACATTATCTATATCTGTTCAACCAACTGTTCAACCAAATTATCAATATTTGTGTCTGTACTTGGAATGGGTGGGGTTTTAACCAGAAGTGGGTGTAGTTTAAGATGGAAATGGACCAGAAGTTGTTATTATTTTAAGCCTGAAATTGATCAGAAGTTGCTATATTTATTATATATTAAGTATTTACAGAACAATTTCAGGATTGATCTTCAGATCAGTTTTGATCACAAGAATAAGAGATTAAATACAGCTACCCAAATGAGGATTTTCCATCATCACCAGTGCAGATATTGACACATTTTACTTTTACATTTTTCTTGAAATTCCTTTTTATGTTTATCTTGTTGAGAAGCGCCATTGAATACAACCCCATTTCCAAAAAAGCTGGGGCGCAGTGTAAAACTCTGATTTCTACTGATACTGTCTGACGCTTAATAACATTAAAGAAACTTAGAGAAATTCAGAAAGGATTAATTCTGTTAAATATACTATAATTCAATAAATTTCATTTCTAGAGCTAGTTCAGGTTTTAGAAAACAGTTTGTAGGATGCTTTTGTTTGTTTCTTACCCTCCTGTAGAGCCTGGATTTGTCCTCAGCATCTGAAAAAGAGACAGGAAGGTTTTTAAGGTACATCATAGCTTTAGTATTCACTGTTTATACATCTGATGCTGACCCTGTGCAGTCTTCCCTGGACTGTACACGTGACTCTTTACAGTCTTACCTGGACTGTCCTCTCTGTGAATTGTCACTATGTCGCGGTAGACAAGCGTATGTGCTCCTGAGATCCAGAGAACAATGCCGTTGTGGGGGTCCCTGAAGACCAATCCAACCAAGACCTCCAAGGCAGCACAGGTGGAGGAAGATGGCTAACTTTAAAGCCCAGGTCAGACCAAAGATTCACGATGAGACGGGTTGAAACAGGCAGCTACTTACAATGTGCCATTTTGCAACGTTCTAAAAACCTGCTGGTTTAGAAATACAGGAAAATGAACTTTGAGGCCTGGAATGTGCAACATTCATGTGATAGATAGTGAACCCAGTGACAGCCAGGAGAGGAGTACCATGGTCATTGCTAGAGAACTGAGAGGATACCGGATTGACCCTAGCTCTCCGATGGGCAGACAAAGGACAACTGAAGAAGAACAAGGGTTGCTGCAATCTCTTCTGGAAAGGAACAGGATCCATGGTATTGGATTTGCCATTGGAAATCAGCTCATCAATCACCTCTCTGAACTTCCTGTGGGGATCAGTGAGCGTTTCATGACCATCTGTCTGGTGCTTGCCAACAAGATGGTAATAGCTGTAAGTGCCTATGCCCTACCTTAGATTCTTAAGAAGAAGTGTAAGTGACTTCCTTAGACGAGATGCTGTTAACAATCCTGTGGGAGAATAAGATTAATCTCCAAGGACACCTCAATACCGGGGTCAGCCAGGACCGCTTCTGGAAGGGCACTGTAGGAAAGGAAGGCATCGGGAACATCAACTCTGATGGAGTTCTCCATCTTAGCAAATAAGGTATTGAGGAGATACCCCCGCTCCAAATAGCAGCATCTCATTCATTATGTCACTGTTCGAGCCAGGGGTTGCTGTGATGTTAACATTACAAGGGCCATGATCGATGCAGATGATTGCTGGACAGATCATCGCCTCTTTTGCTTCATGACGACCATCAAACTCAAGAGGAAAAGGAGGGTTCAAAACAAGCAGATCCGGCCAAGACTAAAATATTAAAGCCTGGTTGAGACTTTCACTCAGCAGTAACTCTTTCTTGGGGAAAGCCTTAAAGAGAAAGCCGGGAGAACAGATGCACCAACATCAGAGTTCTGGAGGAAGCCAACATGACCATCATCAACACCACAATAACGTAGTTCCAACCTGCATGTCCAACACGTCTCCCCAGACAGATCCTGTACTCCCAACTGAAGGAAAGTCAGGCAGATAAAAGACACTAACACTGGCATTACAATCATTTACTGTCCCTGTTATATGGCGGCTGATCTCGTCCTCTGCTCGGTGGGTAATGAGCTCCCGGACCTCAACATTTTCCCACTTTGCAGACATTTTTGGCTGCTGTTCTTTTTCTTTGAGTTAGCTGCTAACTGCTAGCAGCTACTTTTTAAATCTCATGGCAGTGGGTTGCACGCACAACATGTCATCACAACGTCATTCCCGTCCTACTGGCTGTCCAGTTCATGCAGGCATTGTTTTGACACCGTTACCACCTCCAATCCTTAAAGGTGAGACAACTCTGTGCCCCCAGTCTGTGATTGTACCTTTCATATGGAACGGCAAGGCGGCATAACAGCGTGAGATTCCTGCCATGAAGAGGCAGTGTAAAAGCAGCTTGTATCACTCATTTGTTGACATTTACTATAGCAACACATTCTCACTCTGACCTCTTCACATATCGACGTTTAGTCATGGACTTTCCCCACGTCTAGATACGACTTGAAAAGCAGTTGTCAACTTCAGCCTTTTACATGCATTGCCTGCTTTCAAAATACACTAATGTTTTCACAGGAAATTCAATGTTTACATACAGTCTCTTTAAAAATAAACACACTACTTTGGTACAACACTGGAATTGACGCTTTTTGTCCTTCTACAACAAAAACATGTGGTGAGATCTAGGAAAAAACAACAGGGTTTGGCTTTAGAATTTTATGGGATGTGAACACCGGTCCCTCGGCGACAGTCGTGTTTGTTGGACCCATCCACCACCTCTCCTGCCTGCCCAACTTGGACTTTCTCAGCCTTTTGTCCTTGTCCCGCCACATTTCCCCCTGACCCCCTGATGCTGCTGGATGCCGTTAAACTAAAATGGTAACTGGCCGTGTCTCATGTTGACGTCAAAATAGGCCTTTTTTTGTTGGTTTCTGACGCCGCAAGTTTCTGCCCAAGTGCCAGATATCGACGACTTCGGAGTGAGACTGGACTCACTATAGAGTGACACCACTCAAAGGAGCTGTGAAAGGGGCTCTTAACTTTATTTCAGACCAACACTCAGAACAAAAACTAGTTCTGACCAGGTTTGGTGTGTTGTATCAGTTACCATGGTGATTTAGTCAGGTTAAAGGAGAACCACATTTTATACTACATGAATTAGACGATACGTTTTGATATCAGTTTGTATTTCACAATCATTTTATAGTCATTTCATTTCAAATTTTACAACTCTCATATTCACTTATTTATTTTTACTGTGTCTTTATGAATCCACTATGTCTGATCCACTATGTCCTGAGTTGAACTCCTCTCCTGTTTCTTCACAAAGCTCATCTGCTCTTTTATGGAGATGTTTTGTTCTACTTGCCAAGTATAGCAAATGTTTTATTTGGCAAGTAGCGTTGGACATTCGCAAGGTTTCATATTTCAAGTTCTCTTGGACAGGCAGTTCTTGCCAAGTTTACATCTCACATTTACATCGTTAAACCTGCACAAACCCGTGCTCCTACACTACTGTACATCCCCGGGCTAACTTATATACATCAGCTCATCAGTACACAAACACACGCGTGTCTGAGCACACACTCCCAGCTGTTCTCTACATATACCAAGCCCTATCTTTGTTCTTGTTTCAGATTCACTGATGCACCTAATGCTCTGTTAATCTACCCATGCGCACTTGCACTACATTTTGCCTTTATCAAGAGTCCTTTTGTTGCCTGATTGATTCATCTTCCTCAGATCTTGGGATCTACCTTCACCCACTGATCTCATCTCGTGGTACAGCCCTCAGCTCTGGTCCAGTCTTACCTGCACAGAAGAAAACTGCAATGCAGATGAGCAGAAGAGTCCTGCTGAACATCTTGGATGAAACCTCAGGAGTCAAATGAAATCAAGAATACTGAAGTCGTCTGAGGAGGTTGAATCAGTGAGTCGTCCTGGTGTCTGATTGGCCGCCGATGTGTCTGTGGTCAGGTCCTCTGTGGTTGTGATGTTTGGCGCTGGCCTGGTGTTGTCATATAGAGGCTCTGTGTTGTCGTCTGAAACCATGTGAGCTGCTGTTGTTGTGACGGCCGCTGTTCTCTTTTGTTCGGGCTTTAATCTCGGGATCAACATTCTGTCTGCTGTGAAATATCGCTGACCAAGTGAAAACTGTCGGGAAGAGGAGTGACACAGACACCAGAGCAGAAAAACAAGCGTGACTCTGTCACGAGTCTGCACAACAACGCAGTTACACAATTTAATCAATGAGTTGAACACAAACACCACGGCACGAGAACAGGCTCAAAATATTTATCATCATCATCATCATCATCATCATCTTCATCAACATCTTCATCATCATCAAATTTAATGAGACTGACAGATTTAAAGGTTAAAAACAGCTTAAAAACACAAAAACCACGACACGAGAACAAGCTCAGCATATTTATCATCATTCTAATCCTCGTCCTCATCATCATCATTTCATCGTTTCATTTCCAAAACATTGAAATTAATCATACAAACAGATTAAAGCAGATTTTAAAAAAACCCCACAACAACATAAATTCGCAGTGAGTCTTCACAGCTCTGATGGTAACTGCTGCCTTAACTTGAAATCAGATTTATATTATTAAATTAAATGTATATGGCGCCTTTAATACTGATAATGCTGCTTTATATCATATCATGTAAACACATTTAGACAAATACACAAATAGAAAGGTGGAAAATATAAATAATAGAGTGCAATAAATAAGGGGAAATATTAAATTAAATTAAATTAAATTAATTAGGTTAAATTAAATTAAATTAAATTAAATTAGGGGCAGCACAGTGCCACATTGGTTAGCACTGTTGCGTCACTACAAGGGGGTTCCAAGTTTGAACTTACTGGATGGGGCCCTCCTGCATGGAGTTTACATGTTCCTCCCTCGTCAGCGTGGGTTTTCTCCGGCTTCTGCTCACAGTCCAAAGAAGTGCATGTTAATTGACCCTCTGCTAAGCCTTGTATTGGTCCATGAAGCTCTCGTAGTTACCTCTTTTTGTATCTTTTTGTCATATGGATCACTGAAATTTATTATGTTGACCTGTTCTGTACGACATCTATTGCACATCTGTCCATCCTGGAAGAGGGATCCCTCCTCAGTTGCTCTTCCTGAGGTTTCTGACTTTTTTTTTTTTTACCCATGAAAGGGTTTTTTGGGAGTTTTTCCATATCCACTGGTAAAGAGGGGGATGGATAGAGGGAGAATAATAGAGGTGGATGAGGTAGAAGGGGAGGAAGGGGAAAGGGGGAGGAGGTGGGAGGAGGATACATATAAATATAGACAGTGCAGGCAGTGCAGTTGCACTGAGGCCCGTGAGGTGGGGGGCCCATACAGAGAGTCGGCCCTCAAACATGTGATGGATGGAGAATGGGCCCTTAGGAGTGATTGTTACCTTGGAAATATGGCTGTGTTCAAAGATGAACTCTCATTATTATTTTTTTTTGTAAAAAAGTTCATAACATCTTTGACAAATTATTTGTTTATTCCAAATAAATTTTAATAATCTACGAATGACGTGAATGGAATTACTTGTAAATAGGTTGCACTGCGAAACTAATAAAATCCAGCAGGTGGCGGTGATGCAACACATATAGAAGTCAACCGCCTTAAAATTCCACGAAGAAGAAGAAGGGGGCGGAAGTGACGCGCATTTCCCGAGGCGCGTTGTTCGTCGCATCGTCGTGTCGGAGTTTTCACTTTGTTGCATTTTGATATTTTCTGGAGATAAAACATGTACGATCAGGACGAAGGTGAGCTGCTGTCTGTGTACACCTGCAGAAACTTTATCAACACACAGACCGATTAAACTTTATTAACACAACGCCAGTTTACCTCCGTAACCCGTTAGCTCCGTGCTAATGTTAGCCTCTGGTCTCAAAACAGAATACACACATGCTAACACCGGTTAGCTCACACTAACGTCCGAAACCTTTAATAAAACACTCAGGTTAACACCAGTTGGCTCACGTTTACATCTGAAACATTAAATAACACACATGCTAACACCGGTTAGCTCACATTAACGTCCGAAGCCTTTAATAAAACACACGTTAACACCAGTTGGCTCACATTGACGTCTGAAACATTTAACAACACACATGCTAACACCTGTTAGCTCACAATAACGTCTGAAACAGTTAATGAAATCAAATGCTAATCTTAATCTCATTTGATTTGTGAATCTTCTCTGATCGGTATGCTAACAGCAGTTAGAGGTATTAGCGCAGTGTTTTGTTTCATCTAACAGGTTCATTTAGAACCTGTTGTAATTAATATTGGTACAGAACCTAATTAAAGTTCACACCATCATTGTGTGTTTGTGATAGACACTCAATGATCTTTCAGTACAAAGGCCAAAACTACAGTAAAATGTATTTAAAGCCCCCAAATCAATATATATAGCTACATCAACCTTGGAGAATAAGATGACTGCATAAGGGTAACATTTATCTAGTAGTTACTTAATATTCAGTGTATATATTTATAATATAAGTTTAACTAATGATCCCTCTGGTTTCTTCAGGCTTCAGTCTTTATCAGGATACTCCAACAAGCAGCATTATCGAATCACCTGATCAGCACTGATTGATCCAAATTAATCAATAAATACAGTGAAAATAAAACATACATTAAAATAAAAACATAGTCTGAGTTGATGGGTCTGCCTACATAAAGGCCTATTGATAGGTGACAATACATATTGTTAAGAGAAAATGTATATTGAATGGAGATGCTATATTTTTTTATGTTTGTGTGTTTTTCAGATAACCAGTATGACGAGGACGATGATGAAATCACTCCAGATTTGTGGCAGGAAGCATGCTGGATCGTCATCAGGTAAACTCACCTGGACCTCACCTCACTTGTGTTCATGTGCCGTAGAGAATCGGTTTAGTTAAAAGTAGAGAACACTGATTATAGTTTTATTCAACGAGAGTCTAAAAAAAAACCCAGAAATCTGAAACTGCTGATGTTTGTTGGAGCTTTACACTGAAGAGACTCTGATTTCTTAAACTTCTGAATAACAAATAAACAAACAAAAGAAGAGATTTTCTTTCAGATAACGTTGGTTTTATTGTCAGAGGTTTTTGTAGCGTCTGTTATTGTGTCCAGGTCATTTATGATGGTATCTTAAAAAATTCTATTTAAAAACACTGGATTATAATCTTGAGTACTGTGTTATTCATGTACGAAGAACAGAGCCCAGTTACTCTCAGCTCTTATTTTGATAAAAATAACAGTTTCACTTTTGTCTTAAAAGTCCTTTTTTTGATGGGACTTTCTCTTCAGCTCTTATTTTGACGACACTCCTTTTGGCTCCTCCAGCTCTTATTTTGAAGGGACTCTCTTTTACTCTCAGTGCTCTTATTTTGACGAGACTCTATTTTTCTTTTCCAGCTCTTATTTTGACGAGAAGGGTCTGGTGCGGCAGCAGCTGGATTCATTTGATGAGTTCATCCAGATGTCGGTTCAGAGGATTGTGGAGGACGCTCCGCCCATCGACCTGCAGGCTGAAGCCCAGCACACCTCAGGAGAGGTGGAGGAGCCGGTAAGGACCGTCACCTGGGACTGGAGACCTGTACCAGGACCTGGTTTAGGAGGTTTAGAAATATAAAGAGCGACTTTGTATAGCTGCAATCTTCAGTTGTTATCTCATTAACGCACTCTCTCTCTCTGGAGTAACACAATGCATTTAAAAATTAAATTTAAAAAAGGCTCCAGTGACATCACTCTTTTACTGTTTCAGCCTCGTTACCTGCTGAAGTTCGAACAGATCTACCTGTCCAAGCCCACCCACTGGGAGAGAGACGGAGCGCCATCTCCCATGATGCCCAACGAAGCTCGACTGCGGAACCTCACGTAAGTCTCACCTGTCTTGCCTGCTCTCACCTGGTCTTGCCTGTTGTCATCTACACTGCCTGGCCAAAAAAAAAGTCACCACCAAAAAAAAAAGGTCATACACTCTAATATTTCGTTGGATCGCCTTTAGCTTTGATTACGGCACGCATTCGCTGCGGCATTGTTTCGATAAGCTTCTGCAATGTCACAAGATTTATTTCCATCCAGTGTTGCATTAATTTTTCACCAAGATCTTGCATTGATGATGGTAGAGTCTGACCGCTGCGCAAAGCCTTCTCCAGCACATCCCAAAGATTCTCAATGGGGTTAAGGTCTGGACTCTGTGGTGGCCAATCCATGTGTGAAAATGATGTCTCATGCTCCCTGAACCAGTCTTTCACAATTTGAGCCCGATGAATCCTGGCATTGTCATCTTGGAATATTCCCGTGCCATCAGGGAAGAAAAAATCCATTGATGGAATAACCTGGTCATTCAGTATGTTCAGGTAGTCAGCTGACCTCATTCTTTGAGCACATACTGTTGCTGAACCTAGACCTGACCAACTGCAGCAACCCCAGATCATAACACTGCCCCCACAGGCTTGTACAGTAGGCACTAGGCATGATGGGTGCATCACTTCATCTGCCTCTCTTCTTACCCTGATGCGCCCATCACTCTGGAACAGGGTAAATCTGGACTCATCAGACCACATGACCTTCTTCCATTGCTCCAGAGTCCAATCTTTATGCTCCCTAGCAAATTGAAGCCTTTTTTTCCGGTCAGCCTCACTGATTAGTGGTTTTCTTAGGGCTACACAGCTGTTCAGTCCCAATCCCTTGAGTTCCCTTCGCATTGTGCGTGTGGAAATGCTCTTACTTTCACTATTAAACATAGCCCTGAGTTCTACTGTTGTTTTTCTTCGATTTGATCTCACCAAACATTTAAGTGATCGCCGATCACGATCATTGAGGATTTTTTCCGGCCACATTTCTTCCTCAAAGACGATGGGTCCCCACTATCCTTCCAGTTTTTAATAATGCGTTGGACAGTTCTTAACCCAATTTTAGTAGTTTCTGCAATCTCCTTAGATGTTTTCTCTGCTTGATGCATGCCAATGATTTGACCCTTCTCAAACAGACTGACATCTTTTCCACGACCACGGGATGTGTCTTTTGACATGGTTGTTTAGGAAATGAGAAGCAACTCATTGCACCAGTTGGGGTTAAATAACTTGTTGCCAGCTGAAAGATAATCACCCATGCAGTAATTATCCAATAGGAGGCTTGTACCTATTTGCTTAGTTAAATCCAGGTGGCGACTTTTTTTTTGGCCAGGCAGTGTATTCTCACCTGGTCTGTGTGACTGTGTGCCCCCCCAGGTACTCGGCCCCTCTGTACGTTGACATCACAAAGACCATCATAAAGGAGGGCGAGGACCAGCTGCAGACTCAGCACCAGAAGACCTTCATTGGTAAAATTCCCATCATGCTTCGCTCCACCTACTGTCTGCTGAGCGGCCTGACAGACAGAGACTTGTGTGAGCTCAACGAGTGTCCGCTCGACCCCGGAGGTTATTTCATCATCAACGGCTCCGAGAAGGTACGCTGTGACATCATGACGGACCATGTGACATCATTGAGAGTCAATATGTGGCGTGCTCTATCAAAATCAGTTTGTGGTCATTGTTTTTTCCAACATGGACATTTTTGGCTGCTGTTCTTCTTCTTTGAGTTAGCTGCTAACTGGTGGTTCGCACACATAACACGTCAAAACGTCACACCTGTGCTGCCCATGATCCCGTCCTGCTGGCTGTCCTGTTTATACAGACCTTGTTTCAGTGCAACTCAGAGGCGAGACAACTCTGGCCCCCCATTCTGTGATCGTAGCGTATATACAGCACAGCTAGGTGGCACAACGGTGTGAATTTCCCGTCTTAAAGAGGCAGTGTAAAAGGGGTGTACCGTTTGCACCGTCAGCAGCGTTAGCACAGCTTGTGGTGCTGACACAGTTGATTTGATTTCTGTTTTGATCGCTTTTAACTCTGACTAATCTTCCAAAAGTCCACATTAAAAATACTGAAGTATACAATAATTCATAATCAATTTAACACACAATTGTATACACACACACACACACACACAACCTACATACATAAGCACATGTACTACAGACTTATTTTCTGTAGGTCTAATATGTGTCGATGCGTGACCTTTTGTTCACCATCATGTACGTCTCTTCATTTTCTTCCCGCGCTCCGTCTTTCCCTCCATGGATGCCACCTAGCTGGTATAATGTTAGAATAGAGTTTGAATCTTTCCACACCACACATGGGAGGCCTAGAGCGTATACTTGTCACTCGGAGCACCATCTCGCACATTGGCTTGTAGTTTTTCTGATCAGACTGGTTCCCCTTCTGGTTTTCAGGTGCTGATCGCTCAGGAAAAGATGGCCACCAACACAGTGTATGTGTTTGCCAAGAAGGACTCAAAGTACGCCTACACTGGTGAGTGTCGGTCCTGTTTGGAGAACTCGTCCCGTCCCACCAGCACCATCTGGGTCAGCATGATGGCCAGAGGAGGACAGGTGAGTCCTGATGTTCACCTGCATACAGGACTGATTATAAAATGAATTTAAATTACCATTGTCTTTTTATACACGTTACTGAGAGATGGATTATTTATTGATTCTCTCAGGGTGTGAAGAAGAGCGCCATTGGTCAGAGGATTGTGTCCACGCTGCCGTACATCAGACAGGAAGTTCCTATCATCATCGTGTTCCGAGCGCTGGGCTTCGTGTCAGACAGAGACATCCTGGAACACATCATCTACGACTTCGACGACCCAGAGATGATGGAGATGGTCAGTCTGATTATCTGTTATTGATCATCATTAACAGGGAACATGGTGAACGTACTGAAAGACAATTTACAGGTAGAATCATTGTTAGCCCCACCACCCAGGCTGTGATGTCACCAGTGATGTCACTGTGTTTCCAGGTGAAGCCGTCTCTGGACGAAGCGTTTGTGATCCAGGAGCAGAACGTGGCGTTGAACTTTATCGGCTCCAGAGGTGCGAAACCTGGAGTGACGAAGGAACGGAGAATTAAATACGCAAAAGAAGTTCTGCAGAAAGAGATGCTGCCGCACGTCGGAGTCAGCGACTTCTGTGAGACCAAGAAAGCTTACTTCCTAGGGTGAGTCCCACCTGACACACACCTGGGGTCTCATTTATAAAACAGTGTGTAGGATCCATACTTAAAGTGTATGTACGGACAAAAGCTGAAAATGGTGTGCGCCAAAACATATTCCTATTAATAAATGTGCGTACACCTGACAGTGTGCAGTTTCCCTTCATAAATCCCAAATCATCGTTGAATTGTCCGCACATGGATCAGCCTCATATCCCGTCCTCTACGCGCCCACATTCTACCATAAATGATTTATGGAAAGTCTCCTCATAAATGTCGCTCTGGCATTTGAGCGTGCCTGCCACGTGTCCACACTGAAAAACAATCAATTTGAGGGTGCAAAGAAAGTGGCATGTGTACGGCCCCTTAGTCAGCATCGGCGAATGCTCGCTTTCGGAGGGTTTTATAACTGCCTTTCACTCCTCACTAGTTGGTTTGGGGCGGCGTGAACACGGAAACTGAGTGGGAGTTGGTGGGGAGAGACATCTGTGTGTAATGCTGTGTATAACAGTGTGTATTTCTGTGTGCTCAGGTACATGGTCCACAGGTTGCTGCTGGCTGCTCTCGGCAGACGTGAGCTGGACGACAGAGATCACTACGGCAACAAGAGACTGGACCTGGCCGGGCCTCTGTTGGCTTTCCTGTTCAGAGGGTGGGGCTTCTTTCACGCATCACGTCTGACCTCTGACCATCACTCACTCACCTTTAACAATAGGAACACATAAACACATACAAAAACATATTTTAAAGTAGATGTACTGCAGGTTTAAGTTTAACCAGGTTTTAATTCTGTAAATGAAAATAAATGATGAAACTCTTTCTGTGTTCAGCATGTTTAAGAACCTGCTGAAGGAAATCAGGATTTACGCTCAGAAGTTTATCGACAGAGGAAAAGACTTCAATCTGGAGCTCGCCATTAAAACTCGAATCATCTCAGACGGCCTCAAGTACTCGCTGGCCACTGGAAACTGGGGCGACGTGAAGAAGGCTCACCAGGCCCGAGCTGGAGTGTCACAGGTGAGAACACCTGCCTCCATCTGAAACCTGTAAAGGAGTGTGATGTCAGATCAACATGTTTGTGTGTCATCAGCTCAGTGTAGCTGGAAGGACAAAGTTTGCACATGTATCCTCATCGAAACATCTTCCTGTTCTTGTAGGTGTTGAACCGTCTGACATTTGCATCCACTCTGTCCCATCTTCGACGAGTCAACTCTCCAATCGGCAGAGATGGCAAACTGGCAAAACCCCGACAGCTGCACAACACACTGTGGGGGATGGTGTGTCCGGCTGAGACGCCAGAGGTAAAGAGAACACAAATCCTGAGAAACACACAGCACCCCCTCCAAAGTATCTGAAAATACAAATAATCTGAGAAAGAGGAGGAATTTAAGTGATTAAAACTTGAACTCAACCTCAGCTGTGTTCATTGACCATCGGTAATATTGATCAGTTCACTGGTTAACAAACAGCGGCTGTGTTTCAGGGTCACGCTGTGGGTCTGGTGAAGAACTTGGCCCTCATGGCCTACATCTCTGTGGGCTCTCAGCCGTCTCCCATCCTGGAGTTTTTGGAGGAGTGGAGTATGGAGAACCTGGAGGAGATCTCGCCTGCCGCCATAGCAGAGTCAGTCACTTCAGCTTGATTTCAGATTTCACAGCATCACTCTCTTTAGATCAGTTTGTTTTATTTTTATGTCCATCTATCTGAGAGATTCTTTTCTGCAGTAGTTAAGCTCATTCTTCCTGCAGTGTCTTGAACTCACCTGCAGATGGCAGCATCACTTTGTGTCTGTCAGAGCAAAAGCAGGAAGCTCAACCAAACCCCCAGAACATAAAAAGACTATCATGAACTACTGCACAGTGTTAAATGGATCTTCATTATCAAAAAATTAACCTTAAATTTAAACTGACGCGGTGCTTAAACTCTCTATGACTTGACATGTGATAACTATTTGATTTATTTGTGTTTAAATGTTTCAGTGCCACTAAGATCTTTGTCAATGGCTGCTGGGTTGGAATCCACAAAGATCCTGAACAGCTGATGAACACACTGAGGAAACTCCGCAGACAGATGGACATCATCGTGTCTGAGGTAAACAAAACCATTTTTTCGAAAGAAAAACTGCCGAGTCCACACTAACAAACAGTGACATCAATCTTACAATCACCAGTTGTGTCCTTGAATATCTCAACTCATGACTCCTGCTGGTTCTGTGAACGTTTCAGGTGTCAATGATCAGAGACATCAGAGAACGTGAGATCAGAATCTACACAGACGCTGGACGAATCTGCCGACCGCTGTTGATCGTCGAGAAACAGAAGCTGCTGCTGAAGAGGCGACACATCGACCAGCTGAAGGAAAGAGAGTACAACAACTACAGGTGAGAGAGTACAGGTTACAACAACCGTTTATTGAGTGTTCTTGCAGACTTTGATGACTTTGTAGAGATCTTCTTGTAGAGTTTTCAGATTGTTCTGATGAAAATATTTGGCTGTTACCATAGCTTTGTGGATAAAAATAAAACCTATGGAACCAAACAAAAACACAACTCTCAGCTCCCTGATGAGCCACAGAAACAGAAGAGAAGTGGAGCAGATATAAAAGGCAGAGAACGTCCCACAAGACCTCTCAGGTTACCAGCTGGTCAGCATGGACAAAGCTTCAAACAGGCTAAACAGAGCTGTGTCACTAGTTCGTCAAAAAGGCAGAATTTCACCAGAAACTAACAGCTCAGTGGCCAAAGGCAGTGAACACTGGTCTCAGGGGATGATATACTGTTTCGCTGACATTATGATGGATGTAGATCAGGTATGAGTGATCTAGGAGCGCAGAGAGGGGCGTGGCAGACCAGTAACACTGTCAAAGAGAATAACACTCTTCCAAATTGAGGTCAGAGGAAAAGTCAGTGGGCGTAACGATCCTGTACAGTTTGCCGGTTGTTCCTATAAACTTTCCCAGTTGTTCCCAAAAATGTGTATCTTGTTCCCGAAGAGTTTGTGGACTTCTCCAGTAAAGTTTCTGTCACAGTAAAGTTGTTGTTTGTCTTTTGTTTGTGGTGATCAGCTGGCAGGACTTGGTGGCGAGCGGCGTGGTGGAATACATCGACACGCTGGAGGAAGAGACGGTGATGCTTGCCATGACCCCTGATGACCTCCAGGAGAAGGGTGTGGCTTACTGCTCCACCTACACACACTGTGAGATCCACCCGTCCATGATCCTCGGAGTCTGTGCTTCCATCATCCCCTTCCCCGATCACAACCAGGTACCAAAAAACTAAAACATGCCTCTTTATAACTCCACGCCATCGATAGCTGTCAGTGATCGTTACACCACTTTTGGTGTTTTTGTTGTTGTTTAGTCTCCCAGGAACACGTATCAGTCTGCTATGGGTAAACAGGCCATGGGTGTCTATATCACCAACTTCCATGTACGAATGGACACGCTGGCCCACGTCTTGTACTATCCTCAGAAACCGCTGGTCACCACTCGATCCATGGAGTACCTGCGCTTCAGAGAGCTGCCTGCAGGTAACACACACCTGGACAGTCAGACTGATAATGTATACAGCTGGACAGAAAACACTGCAGGCTCACTAGATGAGTTCAGAAAAACCCAAATAAATTGAGTAAGTTTCATGTGTCGTAATACAGGTAAAAAACTGTGATGCTCTTCATGTTTAGATGTAGAAGATCAGCCCATTATTTATTTTCTTAACTCTCAGGTGAGGCTCAATACTTGCCTGAAACCAGGTGATATGGTTTTTGACCTGTTGACCTGTAACTGAAAGTTTCTTCTTGTTCTTCAGGAATCAACTCCATCGTGGCGATTGCCTCGTACACTGGATACAACCAGGAGGACTCTGTAATCATGAACAGGTCGGCTGTGGACCGAGGCTTCTTCAGGTCAGTTACTAACTTCTACACCCAAGTGTTTGTTACTGGTCTAACCTGTGTATGTTTCGGTCTGTTTTCTTCTTTAAAGCTGTTGTTTTTTCACCTGCAGGTCTGTGTTCTATCGATCCTACAAAGAGCAGGAATCTAAGAAAGGTTTTGATCAAGAGGAGATCTTCGAGAAGCCGACACGTGAAACCTGTCAGGGTAAGAACTGATTAAAACACCTGTCATTCCTCTGAGGTGTATAAGCAGCATCCAGTCGTAGTTGGGGAGAAAATCACAGATTGAGAACAATATAAAATCTTCCTCAGGTATGAGACACGCCATCTACGACAAGCTGGATGATGATGGGCTCATCGCACCCGGTGTTCGTGTCTCCGGTGAGGACGTGATCATCGGAAAGACTGTAACGCTGCCAGAAAATGATGACGAGCTGGACAGCACCAACCGACGCTACACAAAGAGAGACTGCAGCACCTTCCTTAGAACCAGTGAGACTGGCATTGTGGACCAGGTGATGGTGACTCTGAACCAGGAGGGCTACAAGTTCTGCAAGATCAGGGTAAGAGAGGCAATCTGATTGGTCAAATAGACATTTAGAATGTTATCAAATCAACATGACAGCACAACTTCCTACACCGCTGTTTCCGTGGCAACGGTGTAACTTTCAGACCTGATTAAAAAACCAAAATGAATCGCTTTGTTGTTAATTTTGTTTTGAATCAACTTTCTTTTATGAGTATAATTTATGGTGCCGTTAGATTTCTGCTACACCGCCCCACTAAACACCACCGCCGTTTTATTTCTGACGAGTTTCCTGTTTCCTGCAGGTTCGCTCGGTCCGGATTCCTCAGATCGGAGACAAGTTCGCCAGCCGACACGGACAGAAAGGAACCTGTGGAATCCAGTACAGACAGGAGGTAAACAGGAAGTTAACAGACAGGAGGTAAACAGGAAGTTAACAGACAGGAGGTAAGCAGGAAGTCTTCAGACGAGGTAAACAGGAAGTCAACAGACAGGAGGCAAACAGGAAGTCAATAGGCAGGAAATAAACAGGAAGTCTTAAGACAGGAGGTAAACAGGAAGTCTTAAGACAGGATGTAAACAAGAAGTCAACAGACAGGATGTAAACAGGAAGTCAGTAGGCAGGAAATAAACAGGAAGTCTTCAGACAGGAGGTAAACAGGAAGGCTTGTGTGCGTGGACGATACAGTCATCGTAAGTGCTCAATCTTAGGCAACGGGACTCGCTTGAGTTTCTTGAAGGCGAAAAACGTCTTCAAGAAAATCAAGCGAGTCCCGCTGGAGCACTCATGTACTCAGTCATGTACTCTTATGGAAAAACAGCCATTGAAATTATGACTTTATGTATTTATTAATATTTTTCATTATGACGGCGCTGTGCAAAGTTTTGGTTTACTGGTCCATCTACGTCCCAACCCTCACCTATGGACATGAGCTCTGGGTAGTGACCGAAAGAATGAGATCGCGGATACAAGCGACCGAAATGAGTTTCCTCTGTGGGGTGTCTGGGCTCAGCCTTAGAGATAGGGTGAGGAGCTCAGAGTGGAGCCGCTGCTGCTTCATGTGGAAAGGGGTCGGTTGAAGTGGTTTGGGCATCTGATTAGGATGTTCCCCAGACAGCTCATGTTAGAGGTTTTCTGGGTACATCCAACTGGTAGGAGGCCCTGGGGCAGACCAAGAACATGCCAGAAGAATTATATATCTCGTCTGGTGTGGGAATGCTTTGAGGTCCCCCAGGAGGAGCTGGAAAGTGTTGCTGGAAGGAGGGATGTCTGGAGTACTTCGCTCAGCCTGGATGGATGGATGGATGGATGGATGGAAGGATGGAAGGAATATTCTTCATCAACCTGCAGTTTAATTCTCTGTCTTTATATCTGTAAAGTTTGAAAATGTTGCTGCTGAACACTGATGACTTTTGGATGTTTTGTGTTATAGGACATGCCGTTCACCTGCGAAGGAATCACACCTGACATCATCATTAACCCGCACGCCATCCCGTCCAGAATGACAGTCGGCCATCTTATCGAGTGTCTGCAGGGCAAGGTAGCAATCAAAAATCATATATTGATAGTAGTCAGTAACTAAGAGTCCAAAGACGTATAGAGGGCATTGCCTCAATTTTAGTGATGCTGAGAGAATAGTAAGTAATTACTGAATTTCACTCATTTTAAGTTGCTTTGTATAAAAGTTTCTGCCAAATGTTTGTGATGTTATTTAGTCCTGATCACAAGCTAATCAATTATTAGAAAATGGAAATTGTCAGGATATCCTAATAATCAGTCATTTTAGCACAATGTTAATTATAAAAGTAGAAATTATATAAATATGAATAGTTTGAGTTTAACAGAGTCAAAACTTCAGGTTCTTTGTGCAGCTGATGATTTAGTCACATTTTTAAACACAGTTGTCTGCCTTGTTTCAGGTCTCTGCAAACAAAGGTGAGATCGGTGACGCCACGCCATTTAACGACGCCGTCAACGTGCAGAAAGTGTCAAACCTGCTGTCTGAATATGGATACCACCTGAGAGGAAATGAGGTCACACACACTTTTTATTTCCTGAGATACATGAACCCTGCGTCCATGTTGGAGTGTGTGATATTAGTGTGACGTTAGTGTGATGTCAGTTAATTGTTCTATGAACAGGTTCTGTATAACGGGTTCACGGGGAGGAAGCTGACATCACAAATCTTCATCGGCCCGACTTATTATCAGCGTCTGAAGCATATGGTGGATGACAAGATCCACTCGAGGGCCCGGGGCCCCGTCCAGATCCTCAACAGGCAGCCAATGGAAGGTCGATCACGGTGAGGAAGATGGCTGTCTACCTGTCTGTCTGTGTGTGTGTGTGTGTGTGTGTGTGTGACCTATCCTTCTGTCTCACCTGTCTGTCTGTCTGTCTGTCTCTCAGTGATGGCGGCCTGCGTTTCGGAGAGATGGAGCGTGACTGTCAGATCGCTCACGGAGCGGCTCAGTTCCTCAGAGAACGTCTGTTCGAGGCATCTGATCCGTATCAAGTTCACGTGTGCAACCTCTGTGGACTGATGGCCATTGCCAACACACGGACGCACACGTATGAGTGTCGAGGCTGCCGCAACAAGACACAGGTAAACATGATCAATAACCAGTCCCAATAAGACACAGGTAAACATAATCAATAACCATATTATTATTGTCTGTCTGTCTGTCCATCAGATCTCTCTGGTCCGGATGCCGTACGCCTGTAAGCTTCTCTTCCAGGAGTTGATGTCGATGAGTATTGCTCCTCGTATGATGACATCATAGAGCGGCTCAGCCAATGAAAGGCCTCCCTGCGGACTTTAAATGTGACATCAGCAGCAGGAAGTTGAAGTATTAAGTTTTAACAGTTTCATGTCGTCCCAATTTGTTTTTGTAAAAGTAGAATAAATCTGAGTTTCTTCTTATGATGATGATTCTGTGTTCTCATTGGTTTACAAACGTCACGTGATCAAATGATTTGACTTTATTTGTCAGGTTGTCGTTACTTTGACTAAACTACTCAGTGTCAGTGGTATTATGTTTTTGGGTTGTCCGTCCCTCCTTCCATCTCATTCTCGTGGGCGTGTTGTCTCAAGAACATCTTGAGGGAATGTCTTCAAATTTGGCACAAACATTCACCTGGACTCAACGATGAATGGATTCATTTTTGGTGGTCAAAGGTCACTGTGACCTTGCGTCCGCCTCAGTCTTGTTAATGAAATATCTCAAGAACAGCGTGAGGGAGTTTCTTCAAATTAGGCACAAACATCCACTTTGAGTCAAGAATGAACTGATTAGAATGTGGTGGTCATACGTCAAAGGTTAAGGTCACTGTGACCTCATCTGTTTTTTTTTCCGCATTTCTCATAAACAGGATATGTCAAGAACACCTTAAAGGAGTTTTCTAAATCTGACACAAGTGGTCACTTGGACTCAATGATGAATTGATTCATTTTTGTGGTCAAAGGTCAAGGTCACTGTGACCTTACATCCATCTCAATCTTCTGAATGCATTATGTCAAAGATATCCTTGGGGAAATTTCTTCAAATTTAGCACAAACGTCCACTTGGATTCAAGAATGAACTGATCAGAATTGGTGTTCTAAGGTCAAGGACACTGTGACCCCACAAAATATGTTTTTAAATGTAACTATGAAGTAATGTTTGCTTGTGTGGACCCCAGGAGGAGTAGTTGCTACCTTGGTTGTGACTAATGGGGATCCAAATAAATAAACATAATAAAAATAAATTCTTACGCTAATTATGACAAAACTTCACACAAATATCAAACAGGATAGAATAATGAAGTGATGACATTTTGAATCCAAAAGGTCAAAGGTCAACTTCACGGTGACATCATAATGTTGTGCATAGAACACTTTTCTGTCCATTATTCAGCTTCATATCTCAGGAACAGAAGGGGAGACATTTGGTCAGATACTGAACTGGTGACTCTAATCTTGAAACTGTGCTGATTGTATAGATCTTGCAGCAATGTGACGACTAAAACCCAGTCAAAAGGGAGACACTTAATAAACACCATCGTGGTGCCTGTAATCTGTGACACAAAGAAAGACTCAAAGTGTGGGAGGGGGTCAAAGGTCAGACAGGGAAGTCGTGGGAAAGTCAGAGCCTATAAATTCTAATTATAAACCACCTTCGTAGAAAGAGTTCAAGGAATGTGAGGAAGTGTGGGTTGAACCCGTTGCTAAGGGACAGTTTGTTATTTATGTGTGTGTGTGTGTCTGTGTGTGTGTGTGTGTGTGTGTGTGTGTGTGTGTGTGTGGGGTGGGGGGGGGGTCGACTTGTGTTTTATATTTTGGCTTAGGGTAGGGATGTTTAAATTTAAATAGTTGTTTTTGTGTATTTATTTTACCGCTGATATTTAAAGAAAATATGGTGGCTGAAGAAGGCATGTTCTTTAAAAAATGCCAAAATGAGACAATTTATAGAAATAATCATTGGATTTTCAAATTTCCAACGGTGCCTGGAGACATCGTGTGTGACAAATGTTTTCATCAGAAAAAAATGTAACAAAAGAAATTAAACTTAAATAGTGTGATATAATCAAACTCACTTTATTCTACATATCTCGTTTTAAATTTGGCCAAAAATAAGCATGCACGACAAGAGTGAAAAATGCAGGCTTTTGTTAACTCCAGGATTTCTTATTCAACTCTTGGACGAAGGGTCGTGCATTTTCCATCAGTCACTCAGGGAGGCTCAGGGAGAAATATTTGTAGCTTCAGGGAGGGTCAAAATAATTAAAAACAAAGTCGCACCCCGGCCACCCTCCACCTCTGGTAAAGAACAGTTGCTAAGCAACACATTTTTGTGTCACAGCTCATGCTGGTGTGTTGAGAACAGTTGAAACTGTCTTTATGGAGCATTTTACCACCGAGTTTGTATCGAGTTGCCGTCATTTGTCTCTTAACAGCAGCCCATTCCTGTTGTAGTTTATAGTCTGTAGTATCTATGTAGCACTGTTTACTTCCTGTGATTCTATAGAGAAAGTCAAACTGAAGCAGCCTAACGTTGATATGTTTTATTTTCCCGTCTTTAAAACCACACCAACGCACAACAGCAGGGTAAGATGGAGGAAGATGTCCCCACCCTCTTAATTCCTCTCCTAACCAATACATGGCACTAAATATATGTAAATCTACTCTCGACACACGTAGTGAACGGCTCCGCTATAGTGAACTGTGACATTTCATCTGAACTGCTGCATTCTTGAGATTTATTCTGCTGCAACAGTTTTAGGGTGAACTGGTCTAATTTTTTCTCACTGGAAAATACTGATGATCTATGTATTTATATTAACATTCTACATAAAAAGCTTTGATATATGTGATAACGGGGGATTTGTGGGGAGAGTCATTGAATTATTATTATTATTTAAAAAAGAAAAGAGCCTTAATTGGGGCAAGAAACCCCCTTAGAACGGGGGCGAAAAATCTGCCTCAAAATATTCAGTTAGATCATCTAGTATATAGTAATACATGATTTAATAAAGTTCATATCTAAATACAGTAGAAGTAAAGTGCTGTAGTTTTATTGGCTTGATAGAGGAACACATTCTGAAATAAAAACAATCAGCCTGAAGGAAAAATGACAGTTGGCTTCTAGATAATCCATTAATTTGTCAGGGTTGGGATTTTATTTTATTTTATTTATTTAGACAGCTCGTTTATAGCTCGCGGGTGTCTTGCCCCGGGGAGGGGGCGGGATGCCCCTTTACAAGATTTTAATTTTTGTACTTTAACAACAAATTTGGCTACAGTGCCAATTTTATTCTCCCAGTGGTGTGTTGGTTTGTGCATCATCATCCTGCTCATGTTAAAATGATGTCCAAATATATATTGTTTTATTTTTCCATAAATTGACTTTGTTCTTAAGGGGGGCATCTTCCTCCATCTTACTGAACATTAGTAATAGTGCCCATGCATCTATATCTGTATTTCAGTCCACAATAAAAAAATAAAAAGAAAAAAAAAGAGAACCCTTTTTACTTATTCAAATATTTGATGTTTCCCAGGGAGTTTTCTGAAAAGAACTCAATAATGGTTGTAATTATAATTATAGGTGACCACGGCGGGTCGTCTAAATATTAAATGTGAAATTTGTCAAAAACACACAAGGTTTTTTCCTTTTTTCCTCAAAGAAATTCATTATATAACAAAAAAATGTTCTTTAAAGACGATTTTATTCTAAATGTTAATAAATGTACACGTTGAAGAAACATCTGAAAACAAAGTGGAAACGTTGAAGTCAGTTTATTCAACAGTGAAACGGCAGAAATGTTGATTATTGATCAGTTTCACACAACAAAATAAAAACTACCATTTTTATTAGTTTTATTTGAGAGGAAACACTGAAAAAGTAATTTCAGTTTCCACCAACAAACCGAAGCTCGGAGAGATAAAAAAGTTCATCAAACACATATAAAACTTTAAAGTTTAATACACAGACCTGAACTGATGATCAATACAGTTTTAGTTTTCTGTCAGTCGTCACTGCGAGAGTAATCTGAGAACTCAGAAGAAAATCTGCTTCATTAAACTGAGTTTTTTCAGATATTTGCACAAGAAATAATAAATGATAAAAGCACCATCTGTATCAGTATCATGTTGCCATGGTGACCTGGGTCAGTAGCACTGTTGCCATGGTCACCAATGGTTTAACTATGGCTGTGATCAGATTCAAGTCTTTCCAAAATAAAAGCATTATTGATTACAGTGTATCTTTGTTCAGAGGAGAAAAGATAATACATGATAAAATATATGAGTATAAAATGTTGAAATAAGAAAAGTTAAACTAAAACTTTGGATCAAGAAAGAAAAAATAAAGAGATTTAAATCTAAGTGCTTTTTTTTTAAAACAGAAACTAAATCATTGAACTCAACTAAACAAAATTCAGACTGAAGTCAAAACTAAAGGTGTTTTTTGTTAAGAAATACATGAAAAGAAACGAAGAGGAAAAATCTGATCATTTCACTGAGAGTTGAAAACATCCTCTTCAGCTGTTTCCTGTGACGGTCCTCTTCACAGCTCGCCGTCCTTTGTCACTGAAAGGAAATGACATCATCAGTCATCAGAGGGGTGAAAGATTTTGACGTGAGTTTTAAACAGTTGTATCACTGCTTCTCTCACGGTGTTTCTATTTTAAACACAAGTGCAGGTAAAGGTTTTTCATTTTAATCTGAGATCAACGTGGAAACATTTTCACAGTTTGGAGTTCAGTTTCATAAAATTCAGCCGATGTTAAAGGTCTAATTTGTAGGTTTTAGTGCCATCTAGCTGTGAGACTGCAGATTGCAATGACTGAAACTTCTCCTGTGGGCCAAGAGTGAAGGAGTACTACAGTAGCCAACGCAAAAACACCAATATCCCTTTTTAATGCATCCCGCCATCATTTTAAACTCAACACTTCCTGTATCCATTTGAAATTAAAAGCCTCTTATAATTTCGGTTGAGAGAATTCCTTCATTTTCTAAAAAGGCTTTTCTTGTGAAATATTTGCAGGAACTTGTTGCCTGGTTTAAATCTAATCCCTCTGGCTGCACTCACTTTGTTCAACTCAGAAATGTCAGATCCAACTCTGCCAGTTACTAGTGGTGTTCCTCAGGGCCCTGTCTTAGGTCCCCTTTCATTTATTATCTACCTTCTACCTCTTGGCCATATCGTCAGAAAATTTGGCATTCAATTCCACTGCTACGCTGATGACACCCAGCTCTACCTATCCACTCGGCCTACTTCCACTCTTTCACCCAGTTCCCTTTCTTACTGCTCATTGGATGGTAACTCTCAGCTCTGCGATGGAAAATTCTGGTATTTAAACACCTTTAATCTATAATGTGTTGTATAAGGTTACTTGTTTTGATGAAACTGAACTTCTAACCTAAAGATGTGTGGTGCTCATTTAACCCCTACTGTGACAGCAGTGAGAGACACCAAGGTCACGAGCCAGGGAGGCTCAGACACCAAGATTATGAGCCAGGGAGGACAACAAGTGTCCTTGTTAGTCTGAAGAGATGTTGTGTTTTAGGAATGTCAAGGCGCCATATATTTTGACTGTTGATGTGCATGTGTTATGGGAACTATAAAGATAGCAGGGCGAGAGGACTTGCTGCTTACTGACTGTTCATGCGGTTCTATGTGTGAGTGTCTCCATTCATGAATGCTTATTAAAACTCAAGAAAGACAGCCGACGTGTGAAGACTTTTTCTTTAAACTGTTCATTAAATAGCAGTTTTGCCACCACAGCTCTTATACAACTGCCCCAAACTTAACAGTGATAAAACTGAGGTTCTCCTTGTGGGTACTAAATCTACTTGGGTTAAATGGCACAGTTCACTCTGACCATTGACAACTCCTAAGTTCGTCCATCCCCTCAGGTTAAGAGTCTGTGTGTCACCCTGGACAGTACACTGTCCTCTGAGGCCACATCAGTAATGTTACTAGTTCTGCATACTTTCATCTATGAAAAATTAATCGTCTTCGTCTTTTAAAGGTCTTTTTTAAGGCTTTTTAATCGTTTGAAATTGTGAATCCTTGTCTGGGAAAAGAGCGTTTTCCAGCACAGGGTAAGTTTAGAAGTTGAAAAAGTTAAAGCAGATCAAATCATATTTATTTCATGTAAATGTTTCACATCAGAAACTGAATCAGTGTGTTGAAAAGTCTGCTTGATTTATTTTTAAATGTTCTTAATGTTTTATATTTTAATCTTTTAGATCCTCTTCATGTGTGTTGTGTTTTCATTTGTTTGTGTTGTTGTCGTTACCTTTCTTGACGATGTCATCGAGGGACTCGACCAGGTGAATCGTACCGATAGCTGAAGCCTCTCCTTGAGAGTTGGTGGCGTGACACTCATACGATCCTTCTTCTTCTTTGGTCAGAGGGGAGATCTGAAATACAAACACCATCAGTGAAGCTGATTGGTCCAACAGACAGCTGGCATCACCTCCTGCTTCTACAGGTCATCATTGTTTCTGGAGTTTACTTTTCCACATTAAATCCTTGATGATTTTAATAAAATCCAACTTTCAGTTTCACCGTCATGTAAAACAGATCAGTTCATTGTGATCATCGTTGATTCATCAAAATAATGTTGTTGTTTTTTTACTTAAACTTTTGCGAACTTGTGAGTTTTTGTTGTTGCTGTTTTCTCAGCTGCCGGTGACGATGCAACAGGTGAGTACACCTGAGAGCCTGATGTCTCTTTTTCTTTTCTCTTGTTGTTAAAAACACATCTGTGATCCACACTGTGTCACTTTGTGACTTGTTCCTTCATCACCATGAACACACACACACACAGTAGTGTATCTTACACACGACCCTGTTAACACAAATACTCACTAGAGCACCAAATGTGGATTCATTCGCCGCTGAAAATAGTCCCCAACAAATTGACTGTTTCCTCCTGTTTGTCTGATAAAACCACAGCGAGCAGCAGTTTGAAGAATTTACTGATCCAAATACTGATTTGTGTTTTTACAGATTTATGTTTTCAGGAGGAACCAACAGGCTCAGAGCTGAGAGACAGACAGGAAGTCCGACAGTACTGAGACACAGACGAACATGTTGGTTTGAGTCTGAACATGACATCTGATAATAATAAGAACTATAATTATCAGCTCAGTTTTCTGCTTCCACCAACAAGCCCAGCTGCAGTTTACATCTGTGTCTGTTTGGACTAATGTAATATATGTAGTGTATTAATGTGCACACATTATGTTCCTGTTTATATAATGTATATATACTGTATATATGATGAACCAGCACCCAGCGGGTCACTTAATGGGTCTCATTCATCAAACATGAGCAGAATGAATTTGTGTGTAAACAGTTCACAGAAGAATATTTACATGTGTTTCGGCATTCATCAACATGTTAGTGGCTCCAGTCTTTCCGTAGGTGCTAACAAAATCTACCCCTGCTTCTGACTGCTCATAGTGCTCGTGTAAATAAGATATTACACATAATACATGTGTTTTCTACATTTGTGGCATCCTGTTACCACTTGATTCAATCAGAAAGAGAACTCTACAAACAAGGCATGTTGCCATCTACATCAGGAATAGTTCCTGACACAGAGGATTCTCTGATGATGCAAGCAATGTTCTCAACTGCGGCTGTGACTGGAAGCAGCCTTCCACCTGCAGCTGTTGTGGGTTTTTGTGTGTATGTTTTGTTTTTTTTTTGCATTTTTTGCGACTATCACAGGGCTGACACATAGAGACAGACAACCATCCATGCTCACAATCTAGAGTCAAAAATTAACCTGCATGTCTTTGGACTGTGGGAGGAAGCTGGAGCACCTGGAGGAAACCCACGGGGACACGGGGAGAACATGCAAACTCCACACAGAAGGGCTCCCACACCTTGGTCTTCGAACCAGGAACCTTCTTGCTTTTTAACATATGACTCCACGTCACCCAAAATAACTTAAGTCTCTCTTTCTTTTTCTTTGTTTGCTGCATGTCTGCAGGTCGACAGGATGCACCTATCCATAGTGACTATCACCTCCATATATGATGGAATCTACTGTATATATAATGTGTATATACTGTGCACATAATGTAGGCTATATATAGTATACAGTGTTTATATGGTGTATGTTTGACTAACCAGCACCCAGCCGGTCACTTCATGTTTCTCTGGTCCTCCTCTGGTCTGAATTGCGAGGTTGTCTCTGTCTCCAGGAAGAAGCTCCATCCTCTTCCTCCCGCTGAGGACCTGAGGGAAGACACCCGAGCATCATCATCTCCTTCTTCATCACTAACGACATCAACATCATCAAATATCTGCAGCATCTTCTGACAGGTTGTAAATCTTTTGACGTAATTAAAACACATTTCAATAAATATTCTGACAGGTCGGAAAACTCTTAATTATTTCACGAGAAAAAAACAGATAGGCGAAAATTCTGTTTCTGGAGGCTGATAATAATCAAACACAGTCACACACACTGAGTCTGTGTATTCTCAGTCAGCACACAGTGTTTACTGACTGTATACAGTGTGTACCTCCTGTGTGTGCTCAGACGTTTTCAGTCTAGATGAAACTTTCAGCATCAGTGCAGCTGTAAGGGTTCATGACGATGATGTACAAAACATTTCGCCATCACACGACATAGTTGTGTATTTGAGGTTTTAGGTCACTTCACAAACTTGATCATCTGCAGATGATCTGTCAGTAAATCAGCAGACACTTCACACAGGCACAGATCTGTCTGTTGTTTGTTTTCAGTCAGCCTTTATGAAACATTTTGTTGCGTGCAGTCGGTGAATCTGCAAAAACTCATGAGGAACATTTTCTTTTGATTGAGAAACGTGCTGCAGCCTGTTCCTCCCTCTGCAGGAAAATTACGCTCAATTTAAAGTCCACAAACAAAAGAGTCTGAACCTGCAGAGAGGAGCACGCTGCTGACAGACACACTGACACCTGAAGCACCTGAGGCTGCAGGGAACATATGAGCTCATTGAGAGGAGTGTTTGTCTCTGTTTAACCCTCTGAAGTCCTCAACATTCTTATACTTTAATTTATTGATCAAAAGTCAGCTAAATTATCCTTTTACAAACAGAGACATAAACATTTGCTCTCTGTTTTATGTCTATATATCTTCTTCAGGACTCCACACTGATTGTGAGACAGTCGCTGATGTTCGTGAGAGAAACTAAGAACAAAAAAAGTCTTTTGTGTTTTAGATACCGAGGCGTCTGATCTCCAGCAAAGCCTGTTTATTTTTCTGCATGTATATTTCCATCTTTCAACACATATTCATCATCAAACTGATGTCACACAGTCTGAGACAGATTTATTAAACTCACACGTGTAACCTCCCCTCCATTGTTCTGTTTCTGTAGTTTAAAGTTTGTGAGAAACGAAGCTGTTAAACTCTGGATTTATTTCCTGTCGTACATTTTCAGGTGGAGCTCGGAAGACTTATTGTTTCTCCAGACAGCAGCAGGAAACAGGAAATCAGCAGAGACAGGAAGACGGATGGAGAGACGAGACGCTGCAGCTCAGACAGGTCTCATCTTTATGTTTCACATTTTATAACTCATCCTGAGCATAATATCATATTTACACATATATTTACATTTAAGATGAACCTGACAGACAAAGAACATGTTGTAACTGATGAGCAGCTGAGTGCCTGAGTGATGACAGGGAAACTCACCTTCTTCCAGGTCAGGACAGGTGTGGGCACACCCACCGCCTCGCAGCTCAGGTACACCTGAGAGCCGCTCACGTTGTAGACCTCACCTGGAGGGGTGACAATGACTGGAGCTGCAGAGAGACAGGGTCAGAGACAGACAGGTCAGTCAGAGATAATTAACATGAAGTTCAGGTACAGAGAATCAGTTTGAAACAGGACAGAGAGAGGTTAGTGAAGTTATACGTTCAACCTTTATCTAACCAGGAAAAAAACACTTAATTTTAAAAACCTCTTTTTCCAGAGTGTCCTGGCCGAGACAGGCAGCAACATAAAGTCACAGACAACATAGAATAAACATCTACAACTCTAAAACAAGCAATATGAAACACAAAATGACATTACTACTACGAGCAGCCAAAAAGTGTGTTCGTATTTGCTGAAAGTGAACCATAGAAACAGTCTAGTCAGTCTACAGGAACTTGGCTTGGGAACTGGAGGGCTGCGGTTCAAGTCCCAGTCCGGAACCAAGTATGCAGCATGAACTGGTAGCTGGAGAGGTGCCAGGTCGCCTTCTGGGCACTGCCAAGGTGCCCTTGAGCAAGGCACTGCACCCCAAACTGCTCGTCTGTCCATGGCAGCCCCCTTACTCTGACATCTCTCCATTTAATACATATATCGGTCCCGTTTGTGTGTGTGTGTGTGTTTCAGGCCTGTGTGTGTGTTTCAGGCCTGTGTGTGTGTGACAACAGAGTGAAACAACTGAATTTCCCCTCAAGGATTCATAAAGTTTATCTTCTTCTTCTTGTTAAAACAGAGGCAACCACATGATTACAAACACCAGCTAAAATAAACCCTGACTGCAGATATATGATTGTGTTCAAAAACCCTGCAGCAGTGCTTTGAATCAGCTGAGAGCAGGGTCGGCAACCTGCGGCTCTTTAGCGCCTCGCCAGTGGCTCCCTGAGGCTTTGACAGAAAATTATATGGAAACGACTAATTGTTAGGTTTTTTTTAAATTTTAATTTTCATTCATTGTTGTCGGCCTGAGGAGATTTTTACATTCTTCAACTGTAAGGTTAAGCTACCGAGCACCTGCCCTGACACACCTCCACCTGTGTCAAATGCAAAAACAATGATGCCACCCTGATGCATTTGTTCTGGCTGTGCCCTCAAACATTTTAGAGAGATATCTTTCATACCCTGTCTAAAATCCTCTTTTAAAAAATTAAAGCTAGCTCCTGTTGTAGCCTTGTTTGGCACTGCTGGGGGAGAAGACCCCCATCTGACACCTGCAGAGCAACATATGGTGATTTTTGCTTTGCTCATCAAATGGAAGGAGGTTGTCCCGCCCACATCTGGCCAGCGGCTTTGAGACGTAATGTCCTGCCTAAAATTAGAGGTGCTGCACTTCTCTGCCAGTGGTTCAGAGACAGTTTTTTGAAGACCTGGGGACCTTTTTTTTGTCTCATTTTCATAACACTCAAACATCAGCTCTCAGTGCGTTACAAAAGTAAAATCTGGCTCAGTGGAGGTTACTGTGCATATTAAACTCTGGACACTGTGCCTTAGAAATATCAAAGGAAGGAAAAAACTGAGGACAGGAGTATGGGAGGGAGGGGAGGGTATCACTGGTATCACCTCAGGGTTATTTTTACTTTTGTTTGTTCTGCTCACTGATGTGTGCTGTGTGGTGCTGTGGAATGTGTCCGCCCAACCCTGGTGTTTTTTCTTTTTGAAACCTTAATAAGAAATATCTTGGAAAAAAAGCTATAAAAATATGTAGCCTATACACTGACTTAATGTCACAAGCAATGCCTACAGTTGTTTTGAGTCTTCCTTGCTCGGCTAACTGTGGATTCCAAATCCAAAAATGGAAAAGTCTCAGGAAAAAATAGAGCATTTAAAAATGCACAGACAAATTTGTTTGCTTTCATTGGCAACGCTGCAAAGTTAAAATACCAAATAATCAGAAACAGCCCGCAGCAGAACAGCTACTTTGTTGTAAAATATATTAATGATTGCTCATTTTGATCTGTTGGTAATGCTGACAGGCTTAATTCAACTTAAAAGGCTGTCTCACCTTTGTGATGAGGCTCAGACAGACTTATTTTTGGCCAAAAATGGCTCTTTTATTATGTTTTATTTTGTCATACTGTATATTTTATTAATCCCTGAGGGGAAATTCCTTTTTTCACTCTGTTGTCATACACACACACACACACACAGGCCTGAAACACACACACACATGCACAAACAGGACCTCTACATGCATTAATGGAGAGATGTCAGAGTCCCTTGGACAGGCGCCCCGAGCATTTAAGGTTTTGGTGCCTTGTTCAGAGGCACCGCGTTGATGTCCAGGAGGCAAACTGACACCTCTGTAGCTGCCAGTCTGCGCTCCATGTTTGGTGCGGGGCGACCCTCCTGTTCCCAACCCAGGTCCCTGTGGACTGAGCTACTGCCGCCCCCAACATGAGAGCTTGTAAGAGTTTGACACAGTGAGAGTACGTCGCCCCGTTATCGACTCTGAATCTTTTTGATAGTAAAGGTTGCCGACCCCTGATGTAGAGGAACCAGTGAGTGCAACTTTAAATGCTTCTGCAGGAGACTCCACAAACAAAGAGCTGCAGACATAAATGCTCACTTGCCAAACTCTGTACGTGCCCTCGGTTCAGACAATAAAAACACGTTCTGTGAACGGAGAGCAGCCATTTTCAGTTTTTTGCTCAATGCACACATAAATATGCTGTAAGTGGGCCGAGACTAGCTCTGTAAACATGAGAATGCTGATGAAAAAGAGACAGAGCCACCTGACCCGAGCACACAGGATACAGTGATGCGTTAGGAGCTTACAGTTGGCAATAAATCTCAATGCACCATGGTACAAAGTCAAGAGCATGCAATGAGCGTGCATTACATCCACATAATCAAGCACAGTCAAGAATGCAGCAGAGAGAAGCGGTTCCTGTTTCTAAAATAGCAAACCAGTTCAGCCTTTTAGTAAAATGAGAGATAATCATGAAGCATGAAGTTTGGTTCCAGAGAATCAGAGTGAAGACAGAGAGGGAGAGATGGGTCGTGATAGTCAGTAATATGGAGATAATTATCATGAAGTTTGGTTATGGAGAAGTTTCCACTTCGGTCTGAAACAGGATGAAACAGGTCGCAGGAATCCATCAGAGACAGTAAATCCTCGGTGACCTCAGAGGAATTCAGTTTGCTCTGAGCGTGCTCAGTGAGGGTTTTCATGTAGAAAGGAATTCAGTGTTTTCCGAGGGATGAAGGTGGATTATCATCACTCACTGTCTGTTACTGTCAGAGGGTTATAGGCTGCGACACGCTCACTTCAACCATAAAGACATACACGTCCAATATATGGGACACAACTTAATGAGTCCTGAAGGAAACAACTCATTCCTCTGACTAATGCTGCAGATTAATGTGAGATAAATTATTTTCTGCATGAGTGATTTACAGTTTTAAATGTTTGCACCAAACATCATTAAATATTTATTTCAATATAAATCAGGTTAAATGTTTGTTTGTTGTGTCAGTCAGAGCAAAAAATCAACTGAAGCTTTATTAGTTTTTTAGGGAACAACAGATGTTTGTTAAATTGTGACATTAGTGAGGAACAGGGGCGTCACAGTGGGGGGAAAGTGGGACTGATCGCCCAGGGCCCCGATTGGAGGGGGGCCCTTGAAAAGCCTGGAATGCAAAGTTTGATTTTGTCTTTATTTCTAAGTAATCAGTGCCAGAACTACATAAAAATGATCTTAATACAGGGCGCTTGGTGGTTTAGCGGGCAGAGCAGGCATCCCATATACAAAGGCAACAAACAAAAAAAAAGATCATCTTTAAGGAAAAAAAATGGCTGAATAAATCGACTGAAAGACTGTACTTTGTTTAAAAATAAATGCAGAATTTTTTTAAGGCCCCTCCCGCCCCCTTAAGCCGCAAAATGATTAAGGGGTCAAACATATGTGGCGTTTTTTGCACCCTCAAATTCAGTGTTTTTAATATAGATGCATGGACGGTGCATGTGCTCACATGCCAGAGCGACGCCATCACAGCGCGTTCACAAGCGCCTATTTTTCAGGGCCTGACAGCTGCACCCAGAGATAAACAAAATTCAACCTTTGAAATGCAGCAGCGTGCACCCAGCACATTCCCACTGTGACCTTGTCACATGTCCACGTTTGGTCATGGACCTTCCACGTCCACATATGACGTCCAAGGTACCCTGGGTGTGCTGGTTGTTGACGTTCTGGGACGCCGTGTCAACTTCAGCCTGTTACATGCATTGTCTGTTTTCAAAATACACTTCTGTTTTCACAGGAAATGAACAGTTTGATACAGTCTCTTTCAAAATACCTGGACTTTCACTGCCTTAACCTTCGTTCTTGATGCCGCCAAGCGCCGTTAAACCATAACAGTGACCGACTGTGTATCACACTGACATTAAAGGACGGCTTTTTTCACCAGTGTCTGACGCTGCAAGTCACTGCCTCATCGCCAGATTTCAACGACTTTGGAGTGCGACCGAGTTGGTGCACCGCGTGTCATGTGACGAGGAACAACCAATCACAGCTGGTAGATATATTTCCCTTCTTTAATAGATATCAGTCTGTCATAAATATGGAGGAAAAGCTGATCAGGTGAGCTTTACATCTGTCCCACGGACGATACTTGAGGCCTACACACTGCTCTGCACTCAGGATTTCAGGTGAACAGGCTGTGACACTGCCCCACGCTCATGAAAGGAAACTCAGAGTTCCAAAAAAGAAAAGAAAGAACGAGTAGAGAGGAGAAAGAGAGCAAACTCACTTTGTACAAAGAAAAAAAACATTCAACAGATGTGTGAGAGAACCATGATCCAGAGAGGAGGGGCGGGGGCCAACAGAGACTACTGGGCCCAGAATTTGGTGCTACGCCCCTGGAGAGCAACATGAACTCTTTGAGTGATAGTAAAACAATGTTTGTTCATCTGAGTTTGAATTTAAATTAAATGAAGATCAGTGTTTTCTCACCTGAGGCGCAGCGGCCCTTGTTCTGGACGCTGATGGGCTCTTTGCCTTCTTTCTCTGCGCTCGCACTGGCTTTCTTCAGCGCGCAACCGCTCTTGTACGTGACTCCGTCGGTGCCGCAGACCTCATAGTTGCTCTTACACACGCACACTCCCAGCTTCTTCTTATTGTCCTCGTCGCTTTTGACGCACTCCAGCCCGGGGCCGCAGCGGCGCGCTGCCGCGCGGCGCCCACCGCACACCTCTCCCTCCGCGGAGGCGCACACGGTGCAGCAGCCGCAGGCGTCCAGCAGAGAGCCGGCAGCACAGCCGTCCACCGGGACCGGAGCGCACTGAGCCGGGTCACACGGTCCGCAGCTCGGACCCGCTGAGACCCGGACCGAGAGCAGAACCGGAACCAGAGACAGAAGGAAGATGAAGGACTTCATGATGATGAGGTGGAGGTCTGATGTGAACTGTGATGAAGTCTGAACACACTGAGATCTGATCTCAACACCCAGACCCGATCAATGCTGCTGGCTCCGCCTCACACCGGAGACCAAGACCTGATCTCAGACCCGCTCTCACCCACAGCACAGCGGGAACAAGCAACAATGGTAATAATAATATCAGAATTTTAATAAAAACAAGTTAAAAGGAACCAACGCCCATTTTTCAAAATCCATCCATATCATTGGACTAAGAGAGTCCAACAATTTTATTACACATGAACAACTGTCTCCCATATCCAAAAACTGGAGTGATAGGGGCTGTTCGTTATTTATAAGGGGTGGTGCAACAAGGGAAGGCAGGTCAAATAAGTTTTTATGGGTTAGTGGAGGGGCATACAACTTTAAATGACTGGATGTTGTATTTATTTTACAGCAGACTCAGGTTGGGAAGTTTCCTTTAAAAAAAAAAAAGATCACCAAATTTCACCACTTCTCACAGAAATTATCACCGGATTTTCAAATTTCAAGTGTTCCTTGGACACATCGTGTTCAGGACGGTTCACTTACTGTGTGACTGTAAAGCGAAACCCTGTTCTTTTGTCCTAAACCCAACCATGTGCATGTGTTGTTGGAGGAAAAAAAACGTAGTGCTTTTATTTTGAAAGAGACTGTATGCAAACTGTACATTTCCTGTGAAAACAGAAGTGTATTTTGAAAACAGACAATGCATGTAACAGGCTGAGGTCGACATGGCGTCCCAGAACGTCAACAACCAACACACCCAGGGTACCTTGGACGTCATATGTGGACGTGGAAAGTCCATGACCAAACGTGGACATGTGACGAGGTCGCAGTGAGAATGTCTTGAATTTATGGTGGAGGGTGGTAGTGGATTTTCTGCCGGTCACTCAGCGAGGCTTAGGGAAAAACATTTGGAGCTTTGGGAGCTCGTCTGATGAGTATGGGGGCTGCCTTGGACGGGTGCCCCGAGCAGTTGGGGGTTTGGTGTCTCAGACAAGGGCACCTCAACAGTGCCAAGGAGGTGTACGGGCACCTCTCCAGCTACCAGTCCACGCTCCAGACTTGGTCCATGCGGGGACTTGAGCAAAGTTTTTATTTTCAAGCCTGCTATCCTTTTTTTAAAAAAGATTCCTTGTCAGCTGCTGTTGCGCACATACACTGCAAAACTTTTAAACAAGAAATACAAAAGGACCCATTTAAAGTGTTTATGTTTCAGATGGTCTGTATAGACCATTTTAGGGCCGACGTCACGATGACATCATGTTATCAGCTGGAGGTGCAGCTGCCTCTCCCCCACAGGGCTGTAGGCTACACAGGAGTGTTAAAATGTGTTTGTCTTGTTGTGTTATTGGGAGCCAGAATAGAAGGAGTCATGGCTCAAAACCAGCCGCCACTGCCCGTCAACAAAAACAAAGACAACTATGGTTAAATGTGACAAGACCAAAGGACTGGACGGAGGCCATCATCAAAAATGCTCACATGTGCAGCGCACACTTCATATCAGGTTAGGGAAAAAGTATTTCCTGTTGTAGGGATGAATAAGGTTATGTGTATTAAGGGTTATCATGTCCACCTCATCAGAAACTGGGGAGGGATTAAGAGGAATATTGGATTTCTCTGCAACGCTAACTTTTTAGCACATTAGCTAACGTTAGCTTCCATAGCAAAACAAACAAGTGTGGTCCTCCTTTGTAAGATTGGCTTCCTGTGACATCATCCATCCACTGAGTGAGAGCATACGGGTCGGCCAGTCTGGTCCCGTTGGTCAGTGTTTACTTATTCAAGTAACACTGGCGGTCCCGGAGAGTGAGTGACCTGACATGGTGCGTTGGTAAATTCAGTCTGACGCTCTACACTAAAATGAGAGCCCTGTTGGTGGAAGAAACGCAGCGTTATATTTCTACATGAATGAACCAACGGTTAAGTTAATCACACATTCACTCCGCTCTGCTGCTCCATCTCCACAGACAGAGTGTCCAGAGTGCGCTCTGCCACTCTGACAGTGCGCTGCTCTGGATAACCCAACGCTACATTCAGACAGCGCTCCCAACGCCAACGCTCCAGTTTGTGTCAGAGTGCGCTCCCACACTCAGAGTGAGTGTTTCTGAACGCACCACTCACATCATCTTCCTCCATCGTCTAAAACAAGACAACACAACTTGTTAGCTAGCGCTAGCTAATGTCTGTGGAGAGTTGTTTTGCCTTCAGCTAAGCCCCGCCCACCAAAAACATCACACTGTTCAGTAACAGTTAAAGGGTCTATACAGTAGTGTAGTTGTGACATCACAACTTAGAGAAATCCTGACAGCTCATTTAGTGGCGCAGTTTCTGAACTGTGGACTGAGCATTTTAATACATTCACAGTATTTATAAATCATCTACACAGCTTTATTTTTGAAAAGACAGGAAATCTGACTTTTCACAATATGGGAGCTTTAATTTCTGTCACTGACATTTATAAAAACATAAATCAAACTTTACTCCTCTGGTTTCTGGCTTTGAGAGAAACGCTGTTCACGGATACTGATAACATATTACAGTTATTAATTTAGTTTGTGTGGCCCTTTAATTTTCAGAATGAGTCACTGAGGCTTTAAATCTAATGATTTGAATCTGTAATGTTTCTGCTCTAACATAATTAATAATCAGTAATCATTAAGTTTCCTGCTGCTGATGATCAATAAACTCATCAGACAGTTTATTTTTATTACATTTAATATTCATACAGCTGTTTCCTGTTACTGAGTTAAATAAATAGAAAAAATAAATAGATTAAATATTTCAGCCTGTAAGTAAATACAAAAACAAGTTCAACAAACACATCAGCAGCTTTGAATGTCGACATATAAACTGAAATCTTTAATCTATTAAAATAAACCGACATATAAAAAGTTCCTTTGATTAGATATGGACAGATTGTTTCTGAGCTGGTCGCTGGGAAAACTAATAAACAGGAAATGTTTCAGAGTCAGAGGTCACATTGATTCTTCCTGTCATTGTTCCAACTCTTCAGTTCACACAGATGAAACTGCTCAGACAGAAAGCAACTCCATCAACACAGATATTTTTATATAAGGATATTTTTTTTATCTATGTTTTATTTTCTCGTCCACACAAACAGAGTTTTAGGTCACTGAAACTCAGATAATTTAAAGAAGTGTTTTCAAGTTTAGTCTTTAAATCAGATGAAGAGACTGATGTAGGTGATGTTAATATTCATGTGGACACTGATGATGGTAATATGGAAATAGATAGAAATAAATGTGTAAATTAAACACATTAGAGCATAAATAAATAAGGTAAAATAATTATGTAAATAAATAGACAAATGCAAAACTACATGATAGAGTTGATAGTTAAACAGGACATTAATAAGTAACTGTCTTTAAAGTTTATTGTTGTTTAAAAAATTACAATGAAATTCTTGTTTTTGTGGAACTATGCTGACACAACGAGGACACATTAACAGACAACAGAAAAAAAGAAACATTACACACAATATACAAAACAAGCTGTTTCTGAGACAGGTGGGGGAACGTTTCTTTGATGGAAGAACTGAGAGCAGGACGGCCAGTGTCCTTCAGGATGTTCTGTGACGTCTTTACTGTCCTGTGTAACCGTCTGCAGTCAGATCAAACCTCTGAATCCTGCTGAACTGTTTCTGTTTTCTGTTTCTTTCAGCCATAATTTCACAGGACGGATGGAGACAGCAGCTGTTGATGTTTATTGATCAGGAAAAAGTGATCAGATCATGTGAGGCTTTAATTAACTGATGACTCAGCTGATCAATCGGTGAGAAAAACAATAATTAATGCAGCTCTCGTCTGATGTAAACTACAACTCTACATCATAAGATGTGCTCTTATAATCAAATGTCTGTACGTCTTCTCAAGAGGATGTGATGTCACCTGTCAATCACACAGTGTGGGCGGGACTGAGATCTGTCACAGTAAGTGCTCTTCCTCTAACATTGTTTGTTTAAAGCTGGAAGAAATCTGCAAATGAAGAAGGTGCAAATCTTTTATTAAAATATCACAAATTAACGAGTTTATCAGTATAAATGAAATATATATTCACAAAACGCATTGCTGACCATATTCCTTAATACACATACATACGTACATATTTATACACTCACCAGCCACTATATTAGGTACACCTGTTCAACTGCTCGTTAACATCAGCTGTATTATCAGCCAATCACGTGGCAGTTTCTGAAATAATCAGACCTGCCCGTCTGGCACCAACAACCATGCCATGTTCAAAGTCACCTTTCTTCGTCATTCTGATACTCTGTTTGAACTTCAGCAGATATTTGCGTTAACGAGCAGTTGAACAAGTGTACCTAATAAAGTGGCCTCTGTGTGTGTGTGTGTGTGTGTGTGTGTGTGTGTGTGTGTGTAGATATATATAAAATTTGTGACAATTTTTGTACACACATAAACACATGTAAATATCTTTGTGTAAATATGACATTTTGGTGCACAAAATTACAACAGCAATGATTTCAAATCTTAAATGACTGGTTTCTTCTTCCTGTTAGTGAATCATTTTCTTAGTCTGCATGTTTTCTCATTCAAGTAAAGACCAGTCGGTCCCTGAACATCTTGTCTTTGTCACTTTAAACAAAAAATCCTCAGAGAATACAGAGAATATTTCACATGGAACAAAGTTCAGTGCTCAGAGTCTGAGTGAGTGTTTTGTTGTAACATGCTGCTTCACTTTGATCTGCAGAGCAAATAATGGTGTTTATATATTCAGTCATACATCATTTATCACTTACAGTTTGTTAGACTTTCAATTAAAACTCTCGCTGCTTCAACACACAAAAAAAAGGGTTTCCTAAAACTTCTTTATTCTTCTCAGAGAGACATCACTCGACAGATAAGGAGGGAAAACAATTTTTATTATATTGAACAGGATTTGTGGTTCATATAAAAACAGCAGCATCGCCCTTTAAATAATTTGTCTGTAAATTGAGTCGTTAACAGAAACTGTCTGTGACGACTGCTCAGTCTCATCATACCGCAGTGATGTCATCAACAAGCCCCCTCTCTCTGTGTGACATCACCAACAGTGATCTGTATCAGCCTTGTACAACACCTGCACACAAGCACGCACGCACACACACACACACACACACACACACACACACACCTCTCATCAACAACACAAACACTTAACTCACACAACAATATTAATTCATGTGTGTTTGTGTGTGTGTCTCAACTCTGTCCAGAGAGCATGTTGTCAAGGTAACCTGTGTGTCTCCAACTGTGTCCACCTGTGTCCTGTGCCAGAAGGCAGAGCTGTGTCTGCATCAGCCAATCAGGAACAAGACGTCACACAGGTGATTTCAACAGAGGTTATTTTTATGCTTGATAAAATAATTTGCTGTGTTTCATAATGTTATGTATAACTGGCTCTGACACCTCGTCCCTTTCTCTTGACAAAATGCTGCAGCACGCTCACATGATGCCTCGTCAGTCAATGGGAGAAGGAGAAACACAAGTCACCATGACTCCAGGGCGGGACTATTTGGACGAAGAATCTCGCTGCTTCAGCTCCAGGATGGACAAATAATGCCCACCTAAGAGACAATAGAAATGTGTTGTAGTTAAAATTCTTTTTAGGGAGAAACTTCATGGTCTACGTCAAAAATATTTCATAAAAAAGAGTAACAGTATAGTATGTGTTGAAAATTTCATTAAAAAATGGTATAGTATGTGAAAATAAATCATAAAAGACATAGTATAATACATACAGTAATAGACATTCAAAAAACTCATATAGTATGTAAAAAACATTTTGTGTATAATCAGAATTCATTAAAAAAGTCATTGTATACGATGTCAAAAATTTTTCACAACGATTTCACTAAAAAGTCTTAGTATGCTATGTTGTAATCATTTTCTTGAAAAACATCATAGTATAGTGTGTCATAAAAAATTAATCAATAAAGTTATAGTTTAGCATGTCATGAAAATTTCATTAAAAAAGTCATAATAAAGCATGACAAAAAGTTTTAGCAAATATTTAAAAAAAAATAAGTCTGACTATACTATGTTGTAAATTTATTGTTGAAAAACATCACATTATAGTGTGTAGAAACAATTTCACCAAAAAATCATAATATAGCATGTCAAAAAAAAAATTCACACGCATTTCACATAAAAAAGGCTTAATATACTTTGTCATAAAAAATTTGTTGAAACACATCATGTAATGTAATGAAAGCAAGTCATTGTAAAGAATGTTAAAAAAAGAAATCACAGTAAAAAAATTCATGAAAAACAGCATAGTGAAGTATGTAGAACATTTCTCAAAAAAAAAATACAGTATAGTATGTTGAAAAATTTGATGAAAAAAAAAATCATGAAAAAATGTCATAGTATAGTATGTCATCCAAAACCATGAAAAAATGTCATACTATAATATGGTGACAAAAAAAAAAAAAAAACTCATAGCATAGTTTGTCTTAATAGTATTTTTTTAATTTTTATGAATAAAAGTCATAAATAAAAGTCATAGTATAGCATGTCGAAAAATTTCATGAAAAAGTGCAATATGTCGTAAGAAATCATAAAAAAAAGTCATAGTATAGCATGTCGTCCAAAATCACGAAAAAATGACATGGTATAATATGCTGTACAAAATCACGAAAAAATGACATAGTATAGTATGTCATCCAAAATAACCAAAAAACATCTTAGTATAGTATGTTGTCAAAAATCACGTAAAAACGTCATAGTATAGTATGTCTTCAAAAATCATGAAAAAAAACATCATAGTATAGTATGTCATCCAAAATCACGTAAAAATGTCATAGTCATCCAAAATCATGAAAAAACGTCATAGTATAGTATGTTATAAAAAATCACGAAAAAAACATCATAGTATAGTGTGTCATCCAAAATCATGAAAAAACATCATAGTATAGTATGTTGTCCAAAATCACGAACAAAACATCATAGTCATCCAAAATCAGGAAAAAACGTCATAGTATAATATGCCGTTCAAAATAACCAAAAAACATCATAGTATAGTATGTCATCCCTAACCACAAAAAAACCACATAGTACAATATGTTGTACAAAATCATGAAAAAAAGCCACAGTATAATATGTCATCCAAAATCACTTAAAAACAACATACTGTAGTATGTCGTCTAAAGTCACTCAAAAACAACATACTGTTGTATGTCGTCTAAAATCACCAAAAACATCACAGTATAGTATGTTGTCCAAAATCATGAAAAAACTACACAGTGTAGTATGTTGTCCAAAATCATGAAAAAATGTCATAGTATATGTCTTCGAAAATCACGAAAAAACAGCATAGTATAGTATGTTGTCCGAAATAACCAAAACATCGTAGTATAGTATGTTGTCCAAAAACACGTAAAAACGTCATAGTATAGTATGTCTTCGAAAATCATGAAAAAACTACATAGTATAGTATGTTGTCGAAAATAATCAAAAACATCGTAGTATAGTATCAGAATCAGAATCAGAAATACTTTATTGATCCCCATGTCGTCCAAAATCATGAAAAACATCATAGTATAGTATGTCGTCCAAAATCATGAAAAAACTACATAGTATAGTATGTCGTCCAAAATCATGAAAAAACTACATAGTATAGTATGTTGTCGAAAATAATCAAAAACATCGTAGTATAGTATCAGAATCAGAATCAGAAATACTTTATTGATCCCCATGTCGTCCAAAATCATGAAAAACATCATAGTATAGTATGTCGTCCAAAATCACGAAAAAATGTACATGGTATAGTATGCTGTACAAAATCATTAAAAAATGTCGTATGTCATCCAAAATAACCAAAAACATCGTAGCATAGTATGTCGTCCAAAACCATGAAAAAACGTCACAGTATAGTATGTTGTCCAAAATCGCGAAAAAATGACATAGTATAGTATGTCTTTGAAAATCACAAAAAAATGACATGGTATAGTATGCTGTACAAAATCACAAAAAAACCACATAGTATAGTATGCTGTACAAAATCACGAAAAAATGACATAGTATAGTATGTCGTCCAAAATAACCAAAAAACATCTTAGTATAGTATGTCGTCAAAAATCATGTAAAAACGTCATAGTATAGTATGTCATCCGAAATCATGAAAAAACATCAAAATATAGTATGTCGTCCAAAATCACGAAAAAAACATCATAGTATAGTATGTCGTCCAAAATCATGAAAAAAATATCACAGCATAGCATGTCGTCAAAAATCACGTAAAAACGACATAATATAGAATGTCTTCGAAAGTCATGAAAAAAAAATCAAAGTATAGTATGTCGTCCAAAATCACGAACAAAACATCATAGTCGTCCAAAATCATGAAAAAACGTCATAGTATAGTATGTTGTCCAAAATCACGAACAAAACATCATAGTCATCCAAACTCATGAAAAAACGTCATAGTATAATATGCCGTTCAAAATAACCAAAAAACATCATAGTATAGTATGTCATCCCTAACCACGAAAAAACCACATAGTACAATATGCTGTACAAAATCACGAAAAAAAGCCACAGTATGTCGTCCAAAATCACTTAAAAACAACATACTGTAGTATGTCGTCTAAAGTCACTCAAAAACAACATACTGTTGTATGTCGTCTAAAATCACCAAACACATCACAGTATAGTATGTTGTCCAAAATAACCAAAAACACCATAGTATAGTATGTCGTCCAAAATCACGTAAAAACGTCATAGTATAGTATGTCTTCAAAAATCATGAAAAAATAGCATAATATAGTATGTCATCCAAAATCATGAAAAAACGTCATAGTATAGTATGTTGTCGAAAATAACCAAAAACATCGTAGTATAGTATCAGAATCAGAATCAGAAATACTTTATTGATCCCCATGTCGTCCAAAATCATGAAAAACATCATAGTATAGTATGTCGTCCAAAATCATGAAAAAACGACGTAGTATAGTATGTCGTCCAAAATCACGAAAAAATGTACATGATATAGTATGCTGTACAAAATCATTAAAAAATGTCGTATGTCATCCAAAATAACCAAAAACATTGTAGTATAGTATGTCTTTGAAAATCATGAAAAAACATCATAGTATAGTATGTCGTTCAAAATCACGAAAAAAACGTCATAGTATAGTATGTCATCCAAAATCACGGAGAAAATGTCATAGTATAGTATGTCATCCAAAATCACGAAAAAATGTACATGGTATAATATGCTGTACAAAATAACAAAAAACGTCATAGTATAGCACGTCATCCAAAATCACGAAAAAAAGCGTCACAGTATAGTATGTCGTCCAAAATCACGAAAAATCGACATAAAATTATATAGCATACTATGTCCAAAATCACGAAAAACATCATAGTACAGTATGTCATCCAAAATAATGAAAAAACGTCATAGTATAGTATGTCGTCCAAAACCATGAAAAAACATCATAGTATAGTATGTCGTCCAAAATCACGAAAAAACGACATAGTATAGTTTGTCGTCCAAAAAACCCCCAAAAATTATATAGCATACTATGTCGTCCAAAATCATGAAAAACATCATAGTATAGTATGTCGTCCGAAATCATGAAAAAACGAGATAGTATAATAAGTCGTCCCAAATCATGAAAAAATGACTAAGTATAGTGAGTTGAAAAATTTCCTTAAAAAAGGTTATAGTAGTGAAAAAAAAATCACAATTTATAGAATAGTATGTCATGAACATTCATATAAAAGTCATAATGTACTAGTTTTTACATTAAAAATACACAAGTTGATAGCTTATGTCTTTAAAACCAACTCTACCAAGAAAGGCTGGAGTAACTTTGGTATTCCCTGTGGCCATACTCATGTATTTTGTGACTGCACGAAAATGCAAACATCTTGGATAAATTTCAAGGAAGAAATGGAGTTCTGGAAGTGGACATACCCCTGGACATGCCACTCATTGGAAGTACCTGAACACCTGTTTAACACAGACCAGTGTTACATGCTGCAAATTATGACAAGGCCTGAAAAAAATGAATGAAGTCTTGCTGCTGCCTGCCTGCTCAATTGTAACAAGGAATCTTGTATTTTATTGTTTCAGTGTATACTTCTGGTATGCAGATGTGTGTATATGTGTAAGTGTTTGGGTAGATGCAGGTGTGTTCTACACTCGTATTGTATAACTTTATCTAAATCTGCTTGTATGTGAAGTTAAGCCCAATCTCAATGTGATTTTGTTTTGCAGTGTTGATTGCCTATTAATGTGTTTTGATGACAATAAAATGCAAAAAAAACAAAACAAACAAACATCAAAGTATAGTGTGTCTTAAAATTTCATTAAAAAATAAAGAATTTCATGAAAATTATAACAAGCCCAACATAACAAGGCATGGTATAGTATTTTGGAAAAACTTTATTAAAGAATTTAAAACATGTAAAACTTTCATTGAAAGTAGGTTGTAAATATTTAATCAAAAGTCAAAGTACAGCATGTCAAAAAAATTTCACAACTATTTTGCAAAAAAGTCTTATTATACGATGTCCTATAAATTATGTTAAATGCCATCATGGAATACTATGTCAAAAAATGTCTTTTGAAAAAAAACATCATAGTATAGCACGTTGTCCAAAACCATGAATAAACATCATAGTATAGTATGTAGAAAACTGTCATGAAAAAAAGTCATAGTAAAGTATATCTTCGAAAATCATGAAAAAACGTCATGGTATGGCATGTTGTCCAAAATCATGAAAAAACATCATAGTATAGTATGTAGAAAACTTTAATGAAAAAAGACATAGTATAGTATGTTTTCGAAAATCATGAAAAAACGTCATAGTATAGCATGTCGTCCATAATCATGAAAAACGTCATCGTATAGCATGTCAAAAAATTTCATGTAAAAAAAGTCATAGTATAGTGTGTCTTCTGAAATCATGAAAAAACGTCATAGTATAGTATGTCATCCAAAACCATGAAAAAACGTCATAGTATAGTATGTTGTCCGAAATCATGATAAAATGTCATAGTATAGCATTTCGTCCAAAATCACAAAAAAACGTCATAGTATAGTATGTCGTCCAAAATCACAAAGAAAGGTCATAGTATAGCATGTCGTCCAAAATCATGATAAAATGTGATAGTATAGCATTTCGTCCAAAATCACAAAAAAAGTCATAGTATAGTATGTCATCCAAAACCATGAAAAAACGTCATAGTATAGTATGTCATCCAAAACCATGAAAAAACGTCATAGTATAGTATGTCGTCCAAAATCACAAAAAAACCGTCATAGTATAGTATGTCATCCAAAACCATGAAAAAATGTCATAGTATAGTATGTCATCCAAAATCATGAAAAAACGTCATAGTATAGTATGTCGTCCAAAATCATGAAAAAACGTCATAGTATAGTATGTCGTCCAAAACCATGAAAAAACGTCATAGTATGTTTTCGAAAATCATGAAAAAACGTCATAGTATAGCATGTCGTCCATAATCATGAAAAACGTCATCGTATAGCATGTCGAAAAATTTCATGTAAAAAAAGTCATAGTATAGTGTGTCGTCTGAAATCATGAAAAAACGTCATAGTATAGTATGTCGTCCAAAACCATGAAAAAACGTCATAGTATAGTATGTCATCCGAAATCATGATAAAATGTCATAGTATAGCATTTCGTCCAAAATCACAAAAAAACGTCATAGTATAGTATGTCGTCCAAAATCACAAAGAAAGGTCATAGTATAGCATGTCGTCCAAAATCACAAAAAAAGGTCATAGTATAGTATGTCGTCCAAAATCACAAAAAAACGTCATAGTATAGTATGTCGTCCAAAATCATGAAAAAACATCATAGTATAGTATGTCATCCAAAATCATGAAAAAACGTCATAGTATAGTATGTCATCCAAAACCATGAAAAAACGTCATAGTATAGTATGTCGTCCGAAATCATGATAAAATGTCATAGTATAGCATTTCGTCCAAAATCACAAAAAAACGTCATAGTATAGTATGTCGTCCAAAATCACAAAAAAAGGTCATAGTATAGTATGTCGTCCAAAATCATGATAAAATGTCATAGTATAGTATGTCGTCCAAAATCATGATAAAATGTCATAGTATAGCATGTCGTCCAAAATCATGAAAAAACATCATAGTATAGTATGTCATCCAAAACCATGAAAAAACGTCATAGTATAGTATGTCGTCCAAAATCATGATAAAACGTCATAGTATAGCATTTCATCCAAAATCACAAAAAAAGGTCATAGTATAGTATGTCCTCCAAAATCATGAAAAAACATCATAGTATAACATGCCATCCAAAATCATGAAAAAACATCATAGTATAGCATTTCGTCCAAAATCACAAAGAAAGATCATAGTATAGCATGTCGTCCAAAATCACAAAGAAAGGTCATAGTATAGTATGTCGTCCAAAATCACAAAGAAAGGTCATAGTATAGCATGTCGTCCAAAATCATGATAAAATGTCATAGTATAGCATTTCGTCCAAAATCACAAAAAAACGTCATAGTATAGTATGTCATCCAAAACCATGAAAAAACGTCATAGTATAGCATGTCGTCCAAAATCGCAAAAAAAAGTCATAGTATAGTATGTCGTCCAAAATCATGAAAAAACGTCATAGTATAGTATGTCGTCCAAAATCATGAAAAAACATCATAGTTTAGTATGTCGTCCAAAACCATGAAAAAACGTCATAGTATAGTATGTTTTCGAAAATCATGAAAAAACGTCATAGTATAGCATGTCGTCCATAATCATGAAAAACGTCATCGTATAGCATGTCGAAAAATTTCATGTAAAAAAAGTCATAGTATAGTGTGTCGTCTGAAATCATGAAAAAACGTCATAGTATAGTATGTCATCCAAAACCATGAAAAAACGTCATAGTATAGTATGTCGCCCAAAATCACAAAGAAAGGTCATAGTATAGCATTTCGTCCAAAATCACAAAAAAAGGTCATAGTATAGTATGTCATCCAAAATCATGAAAAAACGTCATAGTATAGTATATCATCCAAAACCATGAAAAAACGTCATAGTATAGTATGTCGTCCGAAATCATGATAAAATGTCATAGTATAGCATGTCATCCAAAACCATGAAAAAACGTCATAGTATAGTATGTCGTCCAAAATCATGATAAAACGTCATAGTATAGCATTTCGTCCAAAATCACAAAAAAAGGTCATAGTATAGTATGTCCTCCAAAATCATGAAAAAACATCATAGTATAACATGCCATCCAAAATCATGAAAAAACATCATAGTATAGTATGTCGTCCGAAATCATGATAAAATGTCATAGTATAGCATTTCGTCCAAAACCATGAAAAAACGTCATAGTATAGCATTTCGTCCAAAATCACAAAGAAAGATCATAGTATAGCATGTCGTCCAAAATCACAAAGGAAGGTCATAGTATAGCATGTCGTCCAAAATCACAAAGAAAGATCATAGTATAGCATTTCGTCCAAAATCACAAAGAAAGGTCATAGTATAGTATGTCGTCCAAAATCACAAAGAAAGGTCATAGTATAGTATGTCGTCCAAAATCACAAAAAAACGTCATAGTATAGTATATCGTCCAAAATCATGATAAAAAGTCATAGTATAGCATTTCGTCCAAAATCACAAAGAAAGATCATAGTATAGCATGTCGTCCAAAATCACAAAGAAAGGTCATAGTATAGTATGTCGTCCAAAATCACAAAGAAAGGTCATAGTATAGTATGTCGTCCAAAATCACAAAGAAAGGTCATAGTATAGCATGTCGTCCAAAATCACAAAGAAAGGTCATAGTATAGTATGTCGTCCAAAATCACAAAAAAACGTCATAGTATAGTATATCGTCCGAAATCATGATAAAAAGTCATAGTATAGCATTTCGTCCAAAATCACGAAAAAATGTCATAGTATAGTATGTCGTTCAAAATCACAAAAAAACGCCATAGTATAGTTGTTGACACTGTTTTCTCCTGTGTACTGAAGTTAGAGAGGTTCATTACTGTAAACTGGTTTCTATTAATGTCTTTAAATTGGATTTGATCCATCTTAAATTCTGACCAGGATCCCAGCATTATCATCCCAGGTTGTAAATATCTAGTTTGTTTCTTTCTCTTTTTATGAATTTATGAATACCATAGCCTTTTTCATGAATTTAAAATTAAAATATGTATGTGGATGTAATGTAAAAGCTCATTTTAAAGATTTTTGTGATGGACATTAAAGCCGTTCCATGGCGATTTGTGGGTAGGGCCTTGCCAAACAAGTTACTTACGTTCTAAAATTGTTGTTACGCGTGTCTAATGTTTTTTTTTATGAGTACGTTTTTATGAGATAACTAAATGTGGGAAGAAAGAGCAGCTACAATCCTAAACTGGACAGTCGACAAGCGCTCACCTTTAAGTGGTGGCATGTGGACTGCAGTGATGGTGCTGTGTGGACTGACAGATAAGTGTAGAGTTGCAGTGCCTCCAGTAGAGGTCAGTAGTATGCTGTGTTTTCAGGTGTTGTGCCTTCAGCTGGAGGGCCAGCCCTGTTTTTAAGAGCGTGCAGTGGATGTAACAGCTTAGTGGGAGCTTTTTGGTGTCCTGGTGGGACGTGTCCATTGTATCTTGTTGTATCCCTCCTCCTGTTCGTGAATTGTTAATTTTTCACTTGAAAAAATAAAGATTGTCCTATATTTTATTTCATATATTGTTTTCTGTGGTTATTTGACAGGTCTGACTTAGTGGCAAAGCTTTCCTGCAACACCTGACCTACTATACTATGATTTTTAAATGACATTTTTAATTATATATATTTTTTTATAACTTTTTACTTATTTTTTATGACATATATGTTGTGACTTTTTATTTTCAATTTTAATGATACACTATGTTGTGAGTTTTTAATTAAATTTGTATGGCATACTATACTGTGACTTGTTCCCTCTCTAAGGCTTTTAGAGTGCATTTCTTTGACAAAAATGCATTTTCGTCAGCTTTCTTTTTGTATGAAAATGAACAAATTCAAGAGCTGATAAAAAGAAATGGAATAAGATAGAATAAAATTGTCTTTTTGCATGTGTGTGTGTGTTCGTGTTTAAAAACAGAAGGTCTCTTCTTTAGTTTGATATATATACTGTTTACATATTTATAGAACAAATTATTCTGTGGGTCTTGAAAGATTAGTGAATATGATCAAAATTGATGGCGGTGACTGGCAACTTTAAAATAATACTTTGGCAGGGAAAGTGTTAAATGGCATGACTGATTGTTTTCCAGTTAAAAAATCAGACCCCATGTATTTCTATGGAAACTGAGATAACGCCCCACAGTATGAACACATTTTGATGGGTGAGCTTTCCTTACGTCACACAGTGACAGTAAAACACACCCTCTCATGTAATATTATCTAATTATTCCATTTAAATTATGTCATAACAAAGAAACACAATGAACCCTCAGTGATGAAAGAAAAAGCAAGACTGAGGCAAAGCCAAGCAGAACAGAAAATAAAAACACAGGTATCTTTAATAAACCTTTTTTTTATTAGTGTTATGCATTTAATTTCCAAAAAGAATGATTTAATTCCATTGATGAGACAGTTTTACAGTGATTGGGCTCCACATAGAATATATGACATGCAATTAAAGAACAAATAGCATAAGAACTCATATTTTACATTCTTAACCTCTGTACCCTGAAATGATTTCACCCTGAATTAAAAAGAAAGACCCTCTTGATTTAAAAAGTTAAGAGAAATCCGCTCCTGTTTTCAGCTGTTTTTAACCTTTATCTCTGTTCACTATTGCCCATGTCAGTCCCAGCCTCTCCACATGGAGTTCTCCAGCTGCAGCGACAGAACAACGTCACATCATCAGCAAACTTGTTAACATTGCCAATTATGTTGGTTGGCACAAACGGCCAAACTAAAGGGAATGCTGCCAGGTATCGAACCGTGCTCACTACGGTCTTAAACCTTTTAACTTTATTGTTTAGAAGCCGGACAGTCATAAATTTTTTTTTTAAAAAGTACAGGTAGTTGATAGTGGTGACTTTGTAGATGCCATAACTGTTGTTAGTGTAACATTTCAGCGTATTCTAGTGCAAATGCCAAAAAGACTGGAATGTATTCAGAAAGTTTCTCTTCACAGTAACAGCTGTGCTCGCCAAAATCTCGTCTTCCACTAGAGGGAACGTAAACGTGGTGGTAAGACGAGCTGCTCAACGTGACGTCTCGGTAAGACGTTCGCCAAGCAAGACACGTTAACTAAATTTACTGGCAGGAATCAGCAGGGCAGTCACAATAATAATCCTACGTGAAAAATGTTACAAAATTACAAATGTTATGACATCATTACAGCATTCAGAAAACAGTCCGGCCCTGGTTGGAGGAACGATAAAGTTAAAAGTTGCGTTTTTTTTTCTTCTTCTCTCCATCTCAACTGCTCATTGCATTTCAATGAAGTTATAATTAGGAAGTAAACATGTGCGGCATGAGTAATGAAGGATTTATACTTTTGCATTGAATCAACGCCGTAGCCTGATGTGCACATCCCCAGAAATGTAACTACACGTCTCAGCATCTTTTATTGTAAGCTGAAAGCATTTCCCTCAGTGGAAACCAAGCCTTTATTTGCTTTAATCTCACAAATAAGACATAATACATTTTGAAGACAATAAAACATTTTAAGTCTTGTGTGTGATTTATCCTTCAGGGATTTTTACTTCAGGATTTATCCTGGCTTCATATGAGCAGAGGAAATCTCCGCTCGTCGGCAGGCTAATTTATACAATGTAAAATGCCATAGACTTGTGCTAATTACGTTAGCATGTTTGGAAAAAGTGTTTAATATAAGACAGTTGTTTTGTCGGTGAATGTTGTGAGTTGTTAATAGAACCGAATTTTGTAACGTTACCTTTGTTAAATGTTGCCGTTGTCCCTGGGTATATATGAGTAGAGAGAAGTCTGCCGCCAACTAGTGTTTTGGAGGTGTTAACTGCAGAGTGACACAAACACACCACCGCACAAGTATAAATACTCACAATGGCATAGGCCACGTGCGTAGGCTATGGCGTAGGGTCTGCTGCACAAGTATAAATCCCCCTTAAATCACGTTTTGTTGGGAGAAAATGAACTGTGGTTTTTAATGGCAGTTCCAAGTCAAATCAGTTTTGTTTATGAAATCATAACCAAAGTGATCTCAGGACACTCAAGTCAAGCCTGTTTCTCCGTTCTCTGAATGTTTCTGGGCTCCTGACAACAGAAGATGCTTTGATAATCCAGATGTTACAATCTCTTCATCTAGAGTCTCCACTAAAGCCTTCGAGCTCAGATGTTTCAGCCATTTAATGTGTTTGAGGCATTTCTGCTCAAGATCAACACTCTCATTCACCCACACCTGCTTTTGTGTTAGGAAAATATACAGTTTATATATTCCATGTAAAATAATCTGTATTGTGTATAACCCAGCTCCTTGCTTTTACACTGTTACCTATCAAACCAAAGATTTATCTAAACTGAAAACAACATGTCGCTCCACAAACACAGTTTTACACACTCAAGTATCTCATGCAACCACAATGAATTAAAACAACCTCACACCAGGACAAGTGACAGATGAGTCACCAGTAACCTCACATACAGATGACATGGTAATAGCCCTTTTCAAAGGCAGTTCACATGCTGTGACGCCTCGAGACGAGTCCCGCTGAGAGACTATTTTACATACAGACGATCTATGGCTGTAGTTTCCATGAATTAAGCCTAGTCCAGGATTTATGTCCCCTCTGTCCTACCCGCCCGGGAGATACAAGGCTTGAATAAACTTAATCCACGTGCGGTGGGTGAAACTGGCCTGGCCTCGGGTGCGGGAGGAAATGTGGGAGTCCCTGTGTCCATGTAGTAAATAAAATCAATCAGACAACTCGAACAAAGCTGCACTACAAACCATCTCAGTTTCTGCTCTGCAACCATTTTACATCTATGAGGCTCCCACATGGGAGGTTAGTTAATGACGATGAGCTGCATTAAAATAAATCTCTCTTCAGGTCGGTCTCTTATAGAGAAACATGAAAGTTAACATTAAGTATTCTACACTGGAGTCAAAATATTTTTCGTACCATGAGGTTATCAAAAAAGCATTTCAGTTGCAGTTTTTTTTTTTTTTTTTAATTGCACGTCTCCCATTTCCTTTTTTAAAAGTATACTACAGAACTGAGACACATTTACGATCAGCTGAGTAACAAAGCTCCTGTGTGATCACAGCCTTAAAAGGAAAAGCTGCTGGATTTTCAACCAGTTCTATGTCATCGCAGTGTGTGCAGGTAAACAGTGTTTGCTTCCCTCCATGTTGCCAGCACTCGAAGCTCCCTGCTCCCTGCAAAAGTCTGCCAGACGACACGAAATGCAGACGAGCAGGGATCTCTAGGCACTTGCAACAAGGAGGGAAACCAAACACCATTAACCTGCACACACATACTGCAGTGACACAAAGGGGGTTGAAAATGGAGTTACCTTTGAGCATAAGTAACAAAGCTCCAGTGTGATCACCCCTTAGAGTGAAACTTTGCCAATTTTATACCAGCTCTGCATCACCACAGTGTGTGCAGTAAGTGCAGGTAAACAGTGTTTGAAGCTCCCTGCCAGTCCATGGACGACAGGTAAAGTTTTTGGGCAAATCTTTTGTGTCACCTGGCAGACGCCCACCAGTGGATGAGCGAAGACCTCTGGGCACTGGCAACACAGAGGGAAGCCAAACACCCTTTACCTGCACACACCACGGTGACACAAAGGGGTTGAAAATGCGCAATGTTTTCCTTTAACCTTCACCAAATTTAATCTTGAGTCAACTTTCAGTATTCTTAATTTTGTCCCATTTCTTGTTATATGTGTTGCCTAACTACCGCAACTACTACAAATGTATACTAGGCCTATAGAACTGGGACACATCCACGATCTTTGTGGCTCAGCTGAATAACAAAGCTCCTGCGTGATCACGGCCTTAAAAGGAAACTTTGCCAATTTTCAACCAGTTTGTATCACTGCAGGATGTGCAGTATGTGCAGTGTGGGCAGGCTTATGGTGTTTGGCTTCCCTCCATGTTGCCAGCATTCTGATCACCCTGATCACCAGCAAAAAAATGAGGACATCTGGTGGACCACCACCAGCAGATGAGCCAACCCATTCTCATTCTGAAGTAGTCAAATACCGTTGCTTGGCCTTACATGGCTGTATGATACAGTACCAGGTGCCACCAGATTATAACACTGCCCAACAACAATATAACTTAAGGAGCTCAAAAGTCCATGTAGGGTGAGAGGGAGGGGTGGTGAATGGGTCCAACAAACACTAGACTTTCACCCAGGAGGCCAGCGTTTTCTTGCCACATGAATGTTGAGCCAAACAATGATGTTTTTTCTACATTTAATTACGTGCATTAGTTGCACAAGGAAATAGACATAAATATGAGGTGTTCTACTGAAGTAAGACTGTACACATCTAACACGCAGAAACTTTCCTGTGAAAACGGAAGTATATTTTGAAAAGACACAAGACATGTAACAGCACCCAGGATACATAGCACGTCACATGTAGATGTGAAAGATTCAGTGACCAAATGGCGATAGGTGAAGAGTTGGGAATGAGAACATGTTCGATGAGCACAGACTGCCAGGCACTGGCAACACACAGGGAAGCCAGCCAAACACCCTTTACCTGCACACACTGTGGTGACACAGAGCTGGTTGAAAGCGGCCAAAGTTTCCCTTTAAGCTTCACCAAACCTCCTCTCTTGTCAGCTCACTCAGACAACATTGCACACTCAACAAGCCCATTGCACAGCCTTCTCTCCTTCTGGATCCAATGCACGGATTCTGTTGCCTGGAGACTCCTACAGAAACAGGAAGTTGTCTATTTTTTTATCTTTTGACATTTGTTGACTTCTCTACCAAACATTTGCATGCTCAACATTTGAAAGGAATGTGTTAAGTATAATTCTTTTAAGACGTGGCAGGAGTAGGGAGGCGCCCCAGCGTCTGCCTGTGCACAAAATAGTTCAAAGACACGTTTACATGGTATAAAGCAGGACTATAGGAACCAACAACATGGTCTCACGTCACAGACACGTAGAAAGACATACACATAGAAACACACACTTACAGTACACATGTAGTACACTGAGACACTTAAAACAATGGCTTCCTTTTCTACGTACATTTTCTTTGTGTATACTTTAGTATACATGTTTAAAGATACAAGAATGGTGAAGATTTACAAACAGATATGCAAATATCATTTTTCTTTTCTTTTTTTTTTACTGAAAACAAACATGAGACAGTTAACTTATTCTCTTTTTTTCATTTGAAGTAATTATTGCGATCTAAACAATATGGCTTTGTCTAGTGAAAAGTCCTATCTGAGCTAGAAAATGAAAAAAAAGAAAATGTTTTTATAGTGCTTCATCATTAGTCTTATTTATCCTTAAAATTATTTTTAGTTACAAACTCATGGAACAATGTATTAATCATACACCGTCGATAACTAACCACTGAGAAGCCACCAGATAATTTAGGAACAACCCACATGCTTTATCGATAAATGTCTATATAATTAGGTAGTTTCACTAAATAGAGATCGTTTCCATTTACAGTACGTCTACTTAAATGCTATATGACAAATCACTATGATATTTTGTTGGATTAAGAGATGCAGGATGCAGAGTATACGCAGCTCTACGTGAGCTCTTCAGGCAGTGAGAACCACTTTTTCTCAGGCTCAGTCTACAGTTACATTGTCTGGTTTAATTCAGCCACTGAATACTTTAGAGGACAAAGGATCATTTTAATGTATTGGTGGTCTTTGGGATGCATGCACACGCTGAACAGGCTGTAGGGTTTCTCCCGCAGGCCTGCAGGTCGGACATGCACGTCTGTGTTTCAGCGGTGACAAAAGAAATAGTAAGATCTCACCAGCATTTCTTTGGTCTCGATGTTGATGAACTTTGATCAAGGTAAACTTATGCATTAAAAGGTGAGGGAAAGGGTTAGCTCAGCAAGTCACACCATTTCAGTTGCATTAAAATAAACTGGTAGCATATTCACAAAAACTAAAAAAAAACCCTGGAGGTTGTCTGGAGTTTGCATTCATGTGTGAAGAAGAAAAAAACATCAATAAACAGTTTAAATAAAGAGACACTTAATAGCAATCAGATAGTCGAGTGCTTGACGTTACCAATCCAAGATGACGTGACAGGAAATGACAACATGCAGAGTAGCGGCTACCCTCTCAGTGGTCGATGCTTTGATTGTCTATGGGGACCTCAAAAATCATTTACTCTGAGCTCTCTGCTTTTTTTTTTTTTTGGACTGAACAGCGGAGATTTATTTTTGAAAATGGGATTCAAACAAGCTAAGAAGATTCCTGCATGGATGAGCAAATTAAAATCTATTCCAAAGAAAAGTCATATACTGACGAGTTCTCGACAGGTTCAGGATTTTTAATTCTATTTTCCTAGCATGATGGCAGTGTTTCCAGCTGACAGGCTCCAGCTTTTGGAAAACTAGGGGTGGAAATAGGAGCCAGATAAAATGTTTTCGTCAGCAAACAGTTCTCTGGAAGCTCGTAGCCATGTAGCTAACAGTGAATTATGTTTTTAAATTGTTTTTTGGACTGTTCAGTCTTCAAAACTTCATCTGGGATTCGCAGAAGTAAAGAAAAACCCAAAATACGCCAACTGGCCAACTTCATATAAAACACGTTATTTTAAAAGTGTCGGATGTTGTGTGGTAAGGGTGAGGCCTCCATGCTACCAACACCTGTACACCTGACTGAAAATTAAACCCTCATTTACAATCCTCTGCCAGAGGAGATGGTATGAAGGCACAGGTCCTAAAAACTCAAATGTGATTTATTTATTTTTTCAATATAAAGACCTACAGCAGGTTCATAAAAGTAGAAAACACCCACTAAAATAAAGACAACATGCTCCATCTACTGGACACATGGTGGCAGTGCCATTTTGAAAAATCTCAGATCTGTCCACTGCTCTTCTTTAAGGGAATACTGTTCTCCGTTGGTCACCATCGGCAACAGATGATAGCCAACTGATCAAAATGTCTGATCTGAATCAGGTGTAAAAAGAGCAACAAGGACAGGACATAGACATACGAATTGTAAGAAATGTGCTGAGTGGCAGTTGAAAAGTTGTACGGCAGTTGTGGCAACAAAAAAGGAGAAGAATGACGCAATCGTCGAGGAGTAGAAAAGAAGAAGTAAACGATTTCTAGAAAGGCAGTGTGTAGCCTCTAACAGTTTTGCAAGAACCCCCCTCCCGAATCTGTGTCGGCGTCTACGTACCCTAAATCTACACTCAAGCCCAACCCCCGCCCCACCCCCAGTCTCTCCTGCAACACTCCACCCTCTCCACCCGACAGAAACTTCCCGCCCCGCAGCCTGGCCCAGACCAGACTGGACCCTGAATTTAGGGATCCTTTTATTTGTTGGGGTTTTTTTTTTGTTTTACTTCTTGAACATGTCCTGTAGAGGTCCGGGCAGAAACTTGAGGACGGTGTCGAGGATGCTCTCCTCGTCCTCTTCGTCGTCGTCTCCGCAGCCCCGAGGGATCGCCTTCTTTGGGCGTGTCAGTGAGCCCTCGCAGGCCTGCTCCATGGCCGCCTTCTCCTCCGCCTCCTTCTCCTCCTTCTTCTTCAGCCCATACTGAACAGAGAGAGGACAAGAGGTGATACGCAGGGAAAGAGCATCAGTAACAGACAGTTTAGCAGTTAGCTCAGTGGCTGCAGGTTTAATGATTTCGATGCAATCAGGAGTTGCAGTGATGTACGTTATTTAAGAAAAAGTAACAGAGTCAATATAGCTGCAATGCCCTCTTTCTATCATGGTGTATTATTAGGAGTGTTTAGAGTCTTTCCCACTGCACAAAAAACCCCACTTACACCCGTTACCATCTGGCTTTTGTATGTAATGGGAAAGGTGACAACTGGCATTCACATCCAGGTCAAATGACTCTGCAATAGTCACGAGTATTTATCAGTTTCAGCTCCCATCAACGGTGATGGAAATACAACAACAGGGTGAACAAGATGCAATGACGTGGCACCACAAAATACCGTCTCTGCTCAAGCAGCACTCAAACATCGATCCAAATGAGTCTGCACTAAGTTTGAAAGAGAGATGGAGAAGATATATTAAAAGAAGTAACCACTGTAACATTGTCCTTCAGGCCTTCATGCTGTTTTCTACTGTTCACTAACCTGTTTTCCTGCCTGTCTGTGATGTCATACTTGGCACACCAGGGAAAAAAAACTAAGGTATGCTCATCTGCTGCAGAGCCATGTACACAGCTCTAGTCTACTGGCAATGGGAAAGGAGTCTATCACCTATTTTTAGCTAATTTTCCTGTGTTAAAAAAAACTGTATGCACATGCTAACCACAATAATATAAATAACCAGCGGCAATTCATCAGTCAATGAGAACGTGTGTGTGCGTGGGCGGGGCATAAGCACATACAGCCAGCAGCAGCAATGAGCTCAGACCGTCCAATTCACACTGCTGCAACTTTTCTCTGCAACATTCTAAAATGGCTTTATGAGCGGATGCTCCATATCTGAACCTAGCTGAGTCCGCACATATGTGTCCACACTTCACACTTCACTGTGACCTGCGTGGTCAGACAGTGATCAGATATGTTACCATGCAGATTAAGTGTATAACCTGTCAGTGAACAGCGCTTATAAAACATGTTTTCTGTACAAAAAGTACAAACGTAGGAAGAAAGCAGGTACTGAGCCATCTTTGAAGTGGTCACACCTCCAGTATGTGATGATCTCGAGCACACAGATGATACTGTGAGCTCACAGCTGATGGGTACATGGCTGATTTACTTTACGTATCTGCTTTATTTTACTGTGACTGTACAGTTGAGGTTTGTTATAGTGACGCTGCTCAGAGAGCTTAACAAGTCCACCACAACGACAGGAAGTTTGTGAAGAATTATGTCTAGACTCAGGTACCTATTGGTGAGTGACAAGGACAGGTGTTGGACACTTGGTGTAAACTTGAGGCTGGAGGTCACTTGAAGCATGTTTTTGAAACATGTTAGCAGAGACATGAGACAGACGTCACTCTGGTGCATGTGAGTCAGAACGTTAAAGGATCAGTTAAACCAGAGGAGACTTTCTACCTTGTCCCTGATGGTCTGCCGTACTTTTTCCCTCTCGGCCTCCATGCGGGCGTGTTTGGCCTTCCTCTCCTCCTCCTGCTGCCTCAGCGCCTCCTGCCGCTCCTCCTCCTTCTTGGCTGCATCCGGGTCCTTCTCCTCCTCCCCTCCCAGCATCTTACCCATGTCTTTGGTGGCCCCTGGACAGAAAAGACACAGATATGGGAGGTAAAAACAGACTGTCTGTGCTGTTTAACTGACTCTCCCACCGTGACAATGATTGCTGGTAAAATACCTGTTCGTGTTTGTCATAGAAACAGTCACAGTGGCTGCTGCTCAGTGGTGGACTAGCCATCTGGCTAACAAGACAAATCCCACGGGGGCCTCCAAATCGACAGGCTGTCAAAAAATCCATAAAGTTTTTACCTGCTGTCCAGACCTGTCTATGTGTTTATCAGCCCTGTCTGTGTGGCTGTCGTCAGGGGTGTGCATGAGAGCGTGCTGTGTGTGTGTGTGTGTGTGTGTGTGTGTTCTGGATCTGGGCTCACTAACCAGTTAGGGGCAGTCATTACCACAAAAGTTGGTTTCGATCCGATACCAAGTAATACAGGGCCAGAATCGCTGAAATTGATACCAATAAGATTTATAAGTTTCTATTATTAAAAGCGACTGTATTGTCATGTAGGAGAAATCACTGTGTCATGATTCATAAGGTGAGTCCCACACGGGTCCCAGTTTGAAAAGCTGCACCCACCCATCCTCCACGTCGGTGACCAATGTGACAACGAGGTCAAAGGTTCCACTTGTGTCAGTGACTTTCAAAATAAAAGGAACTGCAGCTTGATAATAGTAATTTAGATGTCGGAATATTACACATATACTGCACATCTTTTTATTTGTTTCATTCTGAAAAATAAAAAATATATTTGTGTGATGACTCACTGCCCGCCCACATCGAGGTCATTTTTTACCTGTGCCAATACCCGTGAATTTATATGTATTAGTGTTGTCACGGTACCAAAATTGGGACCCACAGTATGATACCAGTGAAAGTATCATGGTTCTGAGTAGTATCAGGATACCACAGCGAAAATGAGGCAGATGTGCCTTTTGTCATTTATAAAAAGATAAATCACTTTTCTATAATACATCACTGATATTTCAATGGAATAAATTACTTATTGACTCATTCATACTTCAAAAACAGCATCAGTGAGTGATTAACATAGGGGGGATCAAAATAAAATAAATAAATGAAATAAGAATCAACCAGCCACCCTCCTCCCCTGACAAGTAAAGAACAGTCCCTAAAGTGCGGTGAGGTTTGTGGGCCGTTACCTGCCACAAAGAGAGAAATGTGAACGGCTCGTTTCTCCTCTGACACGCCACATACCTGTGTGCCGCCACGGCTCGGCTGTTCAGGTACTACTGGGCAGTCATGACGCCAACGAAAGAGGAAATTACTGGACCTGGAGTTGGACTTCTCCGTCGCCGGTAAGCCGTTATCTTGCGCCACGGAGCACTATGGCCGCCGTATTTGGCCGTATTCCTGTCTGTGACCCCCGTTCAACCCACAACCGGCAGCATTCACCTTTCGTTTCTGCTGCTGGTTGAAATCTGTACTCGCACAGCATGCTCCTGAATGATTTCTTTTGCTCGCACAAAACTATTTTTAGACGCAAATGCAAGTGAAATGCTCGCACCGTAGAGCTCTGTGGAAAACAAATCACTGCCGACAAGTTAAAAGAAATAAATAATAACTTTCACTGCTCAAAGATACTCGATAGCTCAGCTAATACCTGAAATGTCACTGGAAAACAAACCACTGCAGCAGCTCGTTGAGTGCCAGGTGGCCAGTGCACGCCATTATTGGACGGTGCATGGACACTCACTCACTCTTGCGATTTGACTTTGAACTTATTCCACAGTAGTGGTGCCAGAGGTGGGTAGTAACTAGTTACGTTTACTCAGTTACATTAACTTGAGTAACTTTTTGGATAAATTGTACTTTTCAGAGTAGTTTTAATGCAAAATACTTTTTACTTTTACTTGAGTTATATTGTTTTAAAGCAACAATACTCTTACTTGAGTACAATATTTGGCTACTCTACCCACCTCTGAGTACATAATTACATATATATATATGTACAGTATATATAAGAATATACTTGTGTTTCTTGTGTCTTGATTTATGTTATGTTTGTAAAGATTTAATTTATCTTTGTTTTAGTTAAAGGGGTATCGTTTAAAATACATGAATTTGCAGATTATTATTTTTGATTGATTTATTACGTTCATGTTCTTATTTTACAAATAAATCAGACGTTACTCAACAGTTACTCAGTACTTGAGTAGTTTTTTCACCAAATACTCTTTTACTCTTACTCAAGTAATTATTTGGATGACTACTTTTTACTTTTACTTGAGTAATATTGTTCTAAAGTATCAGTACTCTTACTTGAGTACAATATTTGGCTACTCTACCCACCTCTGAGTGGTACCGTGAGGTACTGTAGTACTATGGTACTCCAACATTATGGTATCATAAGTACTGTGGAGTTTTAGTACCGCGGTCTACCGTTGGTACCAGTATACCATGCAACACTAATATATATACATAATATGCAGTCAAAATGTGTAGGCACACCGGGCTAGTCAGTGGAACTAGGCTTTTAACTGATGTTTTATGGTAAATTATTTTGTCTCTATTCAAGTTAGCAGAGGGCTAAACGTGAAGTCTGTGGCGACGCTCTGCCCACAGAGCATCTTAACACATGTCAATGTCATGTTTTTATTTTAGGAGATCTTTTCATTTGTTTTCAGTCAGTAAGAATGTGAGATTTGTGCTGTTTTACTGAAAGATAATAAAAGAAGTAACAGCTATAATCTCTGGAGTGCTATTTACCGTAAAACATGACACTAAATGTGATAAATGTTTGCATATTTTCTGCACTGTATGTAATCACAGTTCCCCTGGGTCGGTCCCAGTAGAAAAGTCCAGGGCTGAATGTGTGTCTCAGTACATCACTGATGCTGCAGGAGCATCTGCCGACAGGTTTGGATACTCAGAGGTGATCATCAACCCTGGGCTGTGGCACTGCTGCAGGCAGGGTTGAAACACTGATTCCTCCTCCTGTGTTACTGCAACAGATCCAAACTCATGTGGACCACACTGATATAAACATGTACACTGACACCCACGTCTGTCAACTGTGACAACACTGAAAACCCTGTGCGTTAGCACTTCTGAGGATTATGTGGCGGTGGGGTTTCCTGAAGATCCTCGAGGCGTCTTAGAAAACAAGACGGAAGAAGAAAAGGATCCAGCTGGAAACGCTTCAAAGATCCACAGAGACAGAAGCAGGCGCACTCTCCCATCTGCTGTCGGCCATCTGTCAGCACTACCTGTCCCCTCCACGTCCACCTATTCTCTGAATTATTAACCACAGATTCATGGACGTGGTCTGAAATCTGCTGAATGAGTTTATGACAGGCTCGTCAATTTGAATACAGCAAAACTTCTTACAGCCTTTTTTGGAGGCATCTCTCTGATGCTTGAGCATGTCAGAGTATTTGCACACGGTACAACACCTGCCCTTAAATTGTGTTTAAGGTGCCTGGTGAGAGCAGATTTGGATGGTTAAGAACGTTTGATGCATCTGGAGTGGACTCCTGTTATATTTTCTCTTACCAGAAAATTAAGAGAAACTCAAGAGACTGTTGCTGTGTGAGGCCCAGTGTCTGTTTTACTGCTATTAGGCTGTCTGTATATTTACTATGTGCATGAAGTAACAGCCTCTGGATGTTTAAGGTTTAATGCCTTGCACAAAGGCTCCTCTGCCTCCCCCAGCTCACCTCTTTATCAGTGACAGAAGTGAAAGCGACTCCCTCCGGCCTATCGATGTTGCTGCTGTTACCTCCGTCTGATCGATAGTAAATACAGGACCACCTGAGCGTGTATGAATTATGGATCCTCAGGCAGAGAGAAAACTTCATCTGGGTATTGATCTTTCTCTCCGGCGCAGCTGCGAGGAGAGCCTGGCTGTCGGCCTGCTCTGCTGTCCAGCGTCTTTCTTTAGAATAAAGGCAAAATGTGTTTCACTGCTGAGGAGATTATTTGAGGGACGGCTGTGAACAATGGAGAGCTGTGTGTTTTCTGTGACTGTATCCCAGAGATTACATGTGCTGGAGAATCAAATTCAGCTGACAATTATCTTAATGCCCCCAAAGTTAGCGGGTTATTATATTATTTTATTTAACCCTTATTTAACCACAAAAGGTCCCATAATATTTTTTACCCGTTCTCAGTCTGCACTCGTCAAATACTACTGCTTGGTCACTGATTTCTGCATCAGACACCTACAAAAAACAGGCATCCTTTTGCAGCAGTATGATTTTGCCATTGCCACCGGATGGTGTCAGTTTAAAGGCGCTGTATGTAAGAATGTGGCCAAAACGGTTACTGCACTCAAATTCAAAATACTGCTGCGAGTCGTGTCCACCCCCCCTCCCCTTACAGATTCGAGGCTGCTGGACAGCGGCGCGCTGGAGACTGATTTGTTTGCCCATGGGCGGCTGCCGTGACAGGGCCACGTCGCCGCGTCCTTGATCTTCGGTTTTCCAAGCAAGCCCGGCTTCTCTGCTGCTAACGCTGCTGCTGGGATACAGCTGAGGAGGAGCCGGCTGCTAATGCTATGTACTGGGACACTGCTAACGCTGCTTGCCGTGCTGCTGTAGCTCAGTCATAACTGTAACTGACGCTGAGACTCTACTGACTGTGTGACTGGTAGACGGCGGTGGGTGGCGCAACAGGTCAAAACACAAATTCAAAACATAAACATGATTTGCAGACCGCAAAAATGTTTTTTAAATGCGAATATTCTGGCTGTACTACTGTTGTCGGTGAGATCAGTATGTTATATGAACATTATTCCTTAGTCTCTGTGACATATTAGGAGGATTTTATGACTATTTGCTTTAGATTTCTTACATAAAGCTCCTTTAAAATACCACGGGACAACAACTCAATTTAATGACCTAGAAAGTCCGTAAAGGACAGAGGGGAGGGGCGGTGGGTGGGTCCAACAACACCGGACTTTCACCTAGTAGACCAGTGTTTGCTTCCCTTGTTTTTTTCTAAACCTAACCACTGCATTTGTTGCACAGTAAAATAAACGTAAATGCGAGGTGTTTTACCTATGTTGTAAGTTTATTTTGAAACTGTACATTTCCTGTGGAAACCGACGTGTATTTTGAAAAGATGCTATGCATTAAACAGATGTAAATTCACACGGCGTCCCAGAACAATTGTACCCAGGATACCTGGCGGATCATACGTAGACGTTAAAGTCGACTGACCGGGCGATGACATGTGACGACTTGGAAGTGAGAATGTGAAGAAGATGAAGAAGAAAACATACGTGATGCTTAATAAACGCTGGCACACATCTATGCATATTAGAGCTACGTTATGTCGACAGCTTCAGAAATAAGGAAGGTGGACTACTGCAACAATTACATTACATATAACAAAATTCCATGACTTTTCCAGGCCTGGAAAATGTGATTGTGAAATCCCATGACTGTTCCAGGTTTTCCATGACCGTGGGAACCCTAAATGATAGTTATTAGTTTGATATATAAAGTGGATCTGCTGGTGTTTTCAGTCTGGTTTCTGACCAGTGTGGAGGTTTAGGTTTGAAACAGAACTGAGAGTTACTGTTGGAAGCTCGTTAAACATTAATGGTTCAGTCATTGCTATTGATCACCAGCCCGTTCACTGCTCAGATATATTGTGGTCATTCGCCGTTATGTGGCAATAAAAACCTGATGTATTGCCTCGTTGAGCACACAGGAGCCGATGGAGAACATTTGTGAAGGCGCAGAGTGAATTAGTCTGAAGAAATGTGTGGTTCCCTCCAGGGTTGGTGAACCCAGGGGCGTCCAGTCCTGTCGCTCTGCAGCACACTCGTACAGCGGCCTAATTACTCTGCAGCGCTGTGTGGTGGCAGCAAACCTGAGGATGACGAATTAATGCTTAGCTGGAGGGGAAGGGGGCGGTGAATTGTTCCCCAGGACTCACCGGGGAGTCGGGTTAAGGTCAGACTGTCCGCTGTGTGTGTGTTTAAACAGTCAAACACACACCATATGGACTGGACCACGTGTGTGTACAAACGCCTTCAGAGCAGGTGTGCACACATACAGTAACACACGCTGCTGTTCTGTTATCTGTCTGTACAATTCTGACTCTCAGTGATAAATAATTTAAACAGAGAAAAACGATCAAGATAAAATAAAATAAAATTCAAATCTTAAATTATGAAGCAAGGTAAAAAGAAATGTCTATAAAATATGGTCCATATGCAGTTTATTATTTCAGTCAGTGTTTATATTATATAGTATGTAGTTTTTTATTCCAGTAAGACCAAAAACCTAAAGCTATTTATAGTTTTTGACTTTTCCCTCTATTGCAAGCATTGGAGAGCTTGATAGTTATTCGATAGCTTAAAAAAATAAATGAGTGTTGAAATACAGTTTAACATCACTGGGACTTTTAATACTGCATGTATCACTCCACTTTACGAGTATTCTGAGCCGTTAATTAGCCAACATTAAGGGTCGTCGTGACAAAGATGAACATATTACCACAAACATTTTTATTAAATAATGAATGGAGGTGAGAAAAGGACGAAGGGATGTAAAAAAGCCTTGACACTTCACTGTAAAGCTGAAAACACACCAGCGCTGTGCGTCATGTGATATGTGTAAAGTGCCCCCCTCAGCACACACCGGATGCGTCGCACTGCAGCTCGTTAACACTTGTTAGCATTGTCTTTATAATGACGGGATTGTGGGTCGTTTAGCTCGGGATATTTCTTGACCTCAACAACGAGTCTCTCGACATCCAGTCATTTTCACACACGAGACGCAGCGATAGGGCTGTCAACGAATATTCTAAATTCGAATTTAAATTCGAATTTGAAAAAAAAATGGACCTTCAAATGTGAAAATTGATATTCGATTGTGGAGAGAAAAAAAAAACACCACCGCAGCTGTCCTCTTTGCAAGTGGGCGTTGGCATCAGATGCGCATTTCTCGACAAGCAGTTCTGCTCCCAGCTGTTGTCTCTGTCATCCGGCTTGACACATTCGCTCGCAGCTCACACAGAAAATAGACCAGACGCCGAAACGATTGCTGCAGGGCGCGAGCCGGTCACGGTCCAGTGCTTCGAGGCTATTCACAGCGCTTCCGCGGGCGGTGTGGTCACGGGTCAGAGAGGGGGGGCGAGCGAGAGGTCCACGGTTGTTTATAACGTAATGTTATAGATAATTGTTTTATGTGTTTTAATGTGTAGGTATGTAAATGTTTTCAAAGACGTTTATGTTGAAATAAAAATACATACAAGTAGTTACGTTTCCTTGTATTAATACATATACAAGTATGATTCCTTGTATTAGTTTGCCCTCTTGTGGACATAATGTGGAAAAAAAAATATTCGAATGGTTCGAACCTATGAGTTATTTTTAGAAGGAATATTCAAACGTCATTTTTGAGCAATTTTGACAGCCCTACGCAGCGACAGCTACAGAGTTCTCTTTATGTATTAATGATGAGGAGAGGAGTTAGGCTGCCACAGGAGCAGAGAAGAGCTGCTACGGGAGCTGGGATGTACAAACAGAGAGCGAGTGGGAGAAAGGTGCATTTAATTCAGGGGGCAGCAAGGCTGGAAATAGGACAGAGGTTTGAAGTGCTGTGAGGCGATGCGTCCAGGAACACCAACGTGCGTCTAGCTGCTGCTGGTGTGGGGTTGTACACTGAAAATAATAGGGGCGTACTGTTTGACTAGCGACCTTTGCCAGCGGTGTGTTTTGGCCTTTCATCTCCAGGTGTGCTCACATGACATCAGAAGACGTCGCAACATACTGATTAAGGTTTAAACTCGTCAGCATCACATGTATGCAACCAAAGCGACTGTCAACAGACTGACTTCACTGGTAGATAGACACACAGTCCCGCTCCAGTTGCTGAACTATTTGTGCTGGTGGACCCTATAAATGACTGAATAAAGAAACAAATCAGAACCTGTTGCTGCTTTTTACTGTTGATAAATGGTGTTTGCAGAACTGTTGTGTAAAAGCAATGTCACACTAAAGTCATGCTGTCGTACTGAATATCAGCACAGCTGTTATCTTTGGCACTCGACCTGAGCCCTTATGCCGACAACCGAATCCCAGCCGTGCTGAGATACAGTACAACAGCACTCCCTCTCATGTGATATTGCTTAATTAATTACATTCATGTGAAGGAGACCGATGTGGAGGTGGTAAGTGTGTCTGAGAACAGCTGGCTCTGTTCACTCTGCTTTTACAGTCCAGCTCCCAGTGATGATTAAAAATGACATCACCAGAATCACCAGTGAAGTTATTCATATGAAATGAGATGATTCGGTTACAGCGAGGCCCGGACTGGCCATCGCGCAATTCTGGCAAATGCCAGATGGGCTACCACCAGCAATATTGAATTAATTGCTGTTGAAACAATTAATCAAACATTTTGATGCATGGCGAAGGATCAACGATGGTTTTATAATCTCATCGTGGCGTCTGAATCGAGTCGAGCTGTGAGGTGCAGAGAGAGTCCCACACCGAGTGCTGCTTCACCAGAGGAGGAAATGAAATGGAAAAGTCATTATTACTCCAGTCTCCAGAGACGCAGTATGTTTTCTCTTTGACCCATCAGTGTCTTTAGCCCTCCCTCCATCATCCATTCCCCTCCTCTGTCCTTCACTTCTGTCCTCTGCTGCTCCTCCCCCCTCCCCCTCTGTTTGTCCTCCTCTTTCCTTTATTACAGTCGTAAACACAAATCTGATCAGGTAGTCTTCCTCCTCTTGTACCCACTCCCCTCCATCTCATCTCCTGCTCTCTTCTTTTCAAACAGAATCTCTCTCACTTAGGACTCATCCATTGTTCCTCGTTCCTCTCCTTTGCTCCCTCGCTCAAACAGCCTCAGTCCTCTTGTGCGTCCAGTCGCTCAGCCAGTGTAGAGACGAAGTGAAAAGAGAGACAGGACGGAGGAGCTGAAGGATGACAGAGACCATGGAGATGGTTCGGAGAGGAAACCAGAGAGACAAAGCACGGAGCACTGACTCCCCCTGCGGCTGCTCAGATGGATGGCAGTGTTGCTGGGTCATTTGTTCAGGGCGGAGGGGGGTTTGAGAAATGGACCTCATTTAAATAATGGATGACCTCATCGCCAAACTACACCCTCATAAGTCCCATGAGCGCCTGGGCTGGTGAAAGAATTCTGCCTTGTGTTACATCACTACATGTTCTGCTGAAGTGCTCTCGAGCACCATAAAGTGCGTGGTTCTGGTCGTGGCTTGCTGTTATTGCACCGTCCCCGCCTGCTCGCCATCATCATCATCCCGCCTGCACAGGAAATGAAACAGTGAGCCCGACCTGGCTGGTCAGGACGAGTTCACGCTGATGTTTCAGAGATTATCACAACATTATCTTTAATATGAGCTTCTTTATGAGAAAAGCCAAGATGTTCATGTGTTTGATATCTTGCTGGAGGCAGGAAGGACATATTGGGGGCTATCTGGAGACACGGCGTGGTCACATCTTATCACCAACGTAAACTTCAAATACCCAAATCACAAACATCTCTCACCTCAGATTCGCTCACTCATATAAGCAGGGCTGCAGAGGATGAAATGAATCGTCTCTGGAGACGTTCTGTTACCAACGTGGATCTTTATTCATTTTAAAGGTAGAAAACATGAGAGACAACAAATATGCTCAGGTGTATTTAATATTTAAGCTACGAGATTCACACTGGATCCACATCTGGACTGATTCGTCACCACTGAACCGACTGATCGAATACAATACGTGGAAACTCTGATGAATCTGATCACTAATTAAACTACCAGCAAACACAATCTGTGGCCCGCAGCTGAAATCTATACCTCAGTCTGAACCAATGAAATGTTCAGCAGCTCTCCAACTCTAATGACATTAGTGTGTGTGTGTGTGTGTGTGTGTGTGTGTGTGTGAGAGAGGCCAAATTAGATTAAAGTTTGAGTGCAGCTAAACTGGACAGAGTGGATGTGTTTAATCTGGTAAACCAGTATGTGTTGTGTTGCTGTTTGTTTTCGACTGTTTCACTGTTTCTAAGCAGAATTAGACTCTTTCTGTGTGTGTGTGTGTGTGTGTGTGTGTGTGTGTGTGTGTGTGCACACGCTGATAAAGTAAACAAAACTTTACAATAAACTGAATCAATGTGACGTCACTCTAACAATCATTTCCGGGTAGAAAAGCAGCAGTTTGATTGAAATTGTGGAAACATAAAAAATTGGCAGACACTTTGATTTCTGTCATTTTCAGCCGTAACTGTAACACTTGGAGATATACTGTTTAACATGGTGGTTCAGCTGATCTGACGTCTCTGCTGTGTTTATCTAACGTGCATTTTTGCTTTGCAATCGTCTTTGATAAACCAAATCTACCGGCAGGGAAGCTAAACAATGCACTGCTGTGGACAGGGCCACCTTTAAAAAGTCTATATCAGTGTAAGTGTACGCTATATTGGAATATTTGCTTTATTTTACCATACACACTAACCGATCGTCACCACAGCTGACCAGCAACTCCAGTGCTCTGCTAATTAAAAGTGACTGGTTTTGGTGACGGAGTATGGTGGCTCTGATGTAACGGCTTCAATGCCCCTGTGGAAAAGGTTTTCTAACTGTACGTTCACACCAAAAGCGACCAGAGTGCTCAAAGCGGCAGAGGTCATTCATTTTCAATGAGAGCCCGGCGACTTGGGCGACCTGGTCGTCAGCCGCGTTTCTTGGTCAACCAGACCGGCTCCGGAGGGGAGTTAAAGGGCCAGTGTGTAATATTTGGCATGGTTTATTGTCAAATCTGAATCTGAATATTCTATCCATTAATATGTTTATATAAGTGTATAATCGCTATAAAATAAAATTCGTTTGGTTTTCGAAGCCTTATAATTATGCTTTTATATATATATATATATATATATATATATATATATATATAGCAAGGGTCTTGCTTTAGAGAGGTCGCCATCTTGCGCCGCCATGTATGTACGGCAGCCTGAGTGGACAATCCAGCCAGCCAGAGAACGCGTTTCGTGTGTATAAATGAACCAACGAAGACAGCGGGAGGAAGGAAGAAGGAGGAGGAAACAGCAGAGAGTGTTAGTAGTTCGTCGATGGAGAGTAGTGAAAAGTTTTTTTAGTTATAAAGTTTGCGAATGGACCACACTTACCACGCAACAGGAGAGAATGAACCCGAACCGTCATCTGCGAGGAAAAGAACACGCAACTTCACTCCTTGTGATGCACTCTCTGCGACGCTTTTCCTCCTGATGATATATCTCCCCAACGATGGCAGCAGTAGCACCGAATCCCATTCTGTGCAGCCAAATGGGAGCAGAGGATTCAGCCTCTCTTCTCGCCCGCTCAGCATCAAACACATGGAGTTCCTCATCTGTATGCTCCGGCTCAAACAGGTATGGCTCTGGGTCTGTGTCCGCTACAAGAAACTCTTCAAAATTGCGTTCAAAGTTGTCCATTGCAGCTACTATAGTCCGGAGATATTGCTAGGCTAAATAAACAGCTGAGCTCTGTTTACCGGCTACGCTGTCATTCAGTGTGCCGGCTGGAGATTGGTGGAGCAGAGAGGGGAGGGAGTACCCGCTAGGTATTGTAAACGAGTATGTGTGTATGAAGTGTGTGTGTTACGCTAGAAGAGTCAGAGTTTGGGACGGAGTCTTTTACCCCCTGGAGTGTTACCAGAGTTTCTGGAGCGCTCAAATAAACGGGCCTTTTTCCCGAACGCTACTCTGGTCTCCTGCTCGTGAGGGATTCATTACAATATCGTAACATGGCTTAGATTTCTAAATAAGTATTTACCTCATCGCTAGATAGACCTACTCCTGAAAAACTTGTGTCTGCGCAAGGCTTTTTGTCCCTACGAGGCCACCATCATTTACCTGACGGGAGGGGTGAGCGAGTGAGCCCTGCAATCTAGAATTTGACCACTGATGTCACTGTTTTCAACCCATTTTACACACTGGCCCTTTAAAACTAGTTCAACTTTATGGTAATGAGCTCTGACGCAGTTCGGCGGCAACCGGTCGGAATGCTGACGTGCTTCGATGAAGCAGGTCCCAGAGAACAAGCCATGTAACTTTGGTTCATACAGCACACTTGTTCCGACGATGGATATCGAGAAGTTTATTACTTGCGTTCGCGCCCACTCAGTCCTTTATAATGTGTCGCTGTTCAGTTACAGAGACCAAAATAAAAAGAATGAGGCTTGGGACGGCGTCGCAGAGGTCGTTGGTTGGTCTGGTGAGTTTTAAAGTGTGTAATGTTCGTAACAGAGGAGAGAACTGCAGGCTAATGTTGCGACGTAGCCTTAGTAGTCTTCCTTGCTTGGTTTGAATGGGACGTTTTCTCCGACCAAAGCTGCCACAGATATTTTTGACAGCCGTGCTTCTTGGGCGTCTGCAACAGACTTTGCCTCTTTGGAAGCTTCTGGTGTGAATGTACAGTCTGTCAAGGTAAAGCGGTGAAAATATTCTAAATATAGTGCACACTTAAACAGATTATTTTTATTTATGGGCCTTTTTGGGTCACATATCACATAATTTTCATCAGCACATGCGTTTGGTTGCTCAGTTGTCAGATGTTAAAAATCCCTTTTTTTGTCCGAGCTCATTTCCTTTTTCATCTGCAGATGAACACCATGATATTTGATGGAAAACTCCAGAGCAGCTGCTGATTGGATGAAGTGGTGAGACTGTTTTCTCACCTGCTGATGAACATTTATTTGGGTTCAAATAGAGTTTTATTTTCTCTTTAAATAATATTACAGAAAATAAATAGATTTTATTTGTGTTTGGTACAAAATCAATTTATTTGGGTCATTTCTATTCATGAGAATCGCGGCAGGGTTGTAGTTAGATTGATGTCCTGACACACCCACCTAAACACTGCGCTCCCATTGGCTGCGCACTTCATCTCTAAATGGTCTTGTTCCCCCTGGGACCAAAACCACGACAGAAACCTCATCTGTGTGAGTGTGTATATATTCATGGACGGCCAGCTGTGCCCCAATGAAATAAAGGGCGGTCTGTTCCGGGGAGAAAAGGTCACAGCAGTAGACAACACCTCTACGGGAGGTAAATTACAACCCTTCAGTCTGTGATGGAGGGATGGATAAAGGGTAAACTGCTACACTGTAAGATGGAGGGATGGAGGGGAAGGAAAAGCAGAGTCGGTTACTGTGCTGAAAATAAAGGGATGCAGGATGAGAGGAATATTTATCAAGGAAAAATGCTACAACCCAATCCTCACTGCTCACAACAGGAGGGACAAAAGGAAGGATGAAGGAGAGGAATCAAGTCGAGAAAGATGGAGAGAGTGAATCACAACAAGCCTGTGGAAGAGAAGGATGAGTGAATTAGGAAAGAAAGAGGGATCAGGACATGGAGAGCAGGGGAATTACTCCATCCCAGGCACGCTCAGTGAAGGGAAAGATGAATGGATGGATAGATACAGACAGAGATGGATGAAGTGGTGGAGTGAGCCCAGATTAATGGTGTTTGGACAGAATTTCGAGTCCTTTTATTCAAGCAAATTTGTGGGCTTCAGCACAGATCTGTAACCAACAAAGTATCAGCGGTGGGTTCTGTCCATTTTGATGCTTGAAGTCTTTATTCAGATTCCAAATGTAATTTGTTAGAAAATGAGTCCATGTGTGTCAAGTGTTGCACGTAGATAAAAAAAAAAAAGCCCTGTGGGAAAAGGCAAAGAGACACAGCAAAGCCAGTGTGTGGGAATAGCCTGGTAGTTAGCAGTCAAATGGATGAAATGAAGCAAGAATAAAGCTTCTCGGCTCAGGTTTGAGTCATATAGTTAGTAGGTTTATATGTCTGTTGGTCCCTGATGGGTTCAGGGGCTCAGAAATGGACTGATTTCAAAGGTAAACTGTCCATTTAGAAGAAGAAGATATACTTTATTAATCCCCAAGGGAAAATTGAATGCTTTCATGTCATACACACACAGGCCTGAAATACACACACATGCACAAACAGGACTTACACATGCATTAAATGGAGAGATGTCAGGATGGGGAGCTGCCCATGGACAGGTGCCCTGGGCAGTTGGGGGTTTAGTGCCTCACTTGAGGGCCCTTCAGTAGTGCCCAGGAGGCGAACTGGCATCTCTCCAGCTGCCAGTCCATGCTCTATTAGGCCCGGACAAGGGCTTGGGCTGGCAACCCTCCAGTTCCCAGCCAAAGTCCCTATGGACTGAACAACTGCCACCCCATTTAGTTCCTTCTCGACTGTCTTAATTCTGCTCTCATCTCTGCACGAATGTGTTGCTCATGTTCAGACAGTTTCACACTGCACAGAGGGAATCTGCATCTGTTCTTCATTTTGGTACGTGAACAAGAAGCAGCGCCATCTAATGGCTTCATAGCTATCTCAACCACTAAATAAAGGCAGGAGCTACACAGAAGAGGTAGAATAAAAGCTTCATGAATTGATCAGTGGTTCGACCCCTGGCTCCTGCAGTCTGCATGTCAAAGCATGTCGAAGATACTGAACCCACCTTGTAGAAAAACCCGGTCAGAATATAATTTGGCCCCAGCCTGAGAGAAGATGTAGGTGCGTCACGCGAGTTAGGGAATATAGCGATGGAATAAGACAGAGAGGAAGACATGAGAATGGGGGGATGTGAGATGGACGAGGGAGGAGTAGAAATACAAGTGATGTGAGAAAGAGGGGAGTGAGGTCAGACTGATCTCTAAAAGACTACATCTCATTTCACCCTGGCTGCTGGTCACTGAGCTGATGAAACCAGATGAGAGGACTGATATATGGAGACACTGACCTCTGGCCCCTGGCGGCCCCTGGGGGCCTCTCACTTACAAGAGCAGCCGTTTTTTATGTTGCTCTTACTGAATGAGTCATGATGCCGCTGTTGTTTGTTCTGTGTAAAAATGTAAAGGCAGCACAAAGAAGGGGCTGTGTAGCAGTGTAAATGGGCTGATTACCCAGGTAGCCAAAATGACCTGGCCCAGAATCGGCCTGAACTCGGCATGCTGGATGAAATTGGCCTGGCTATGTCCAGCTGCCTGACTCGGCTGAGACTCAGCATGAATGACGCCCCAGAATCAGGGCTGGCCTTATTCCAGCTGCCAACTGCAGCTGATTGGTTTTGCAGGTGTTTGGTCATATATTTTCATTTTGCTAAATTAAAAAAAACCTAGAGGATCTCAGTCATAACAGTTCATCCTGAGGAGAATATTTGTACCTAATTTCATGGCAATTTGATTTCATAGCCGCTGAGACATTTTAGAGAGAACGTGACCCTCAGTGTGGTGCTATAGAGGAACAGTCAGGATTCATTCTATGAGGTACAGGGTTTCTTCTAACATGTTGGGCAGTGTGACGGACGTTGATCTCTCTGGCTTCAATGTGTCAAAACTTTTAAATGATGCTTTGTATGATGTTTCCTATCCCTGACTCTTGTTCTAACATGACAGGTTAAGATACAGAAGGTCAAGGAGGCTACAGCTGAGTACTACACCCTAAAGCTTGCTTCATTACAAAATCCATGGTTCCTGCTGATTTGTGGAGTTCTTCTTCTCAAAACCAAAGAGAACTGAGCATGGGCATTCTTGAGATATCGCATTCATGAGAATGGGAAGGATGTATGGACAACATGAAAACAGCCTCCTGCCATGGCTCTTGCTGGTGTGGAGGCATAAAAAAAGAGACCACATCCAAAGGAGGACCTCAGGACAGATGCCGTAACAGGCCCTTGTTCCCACATGACATGTCAAGAAGCAGAAGGTCAAGGAGGCTACAGCTGAGTACTTACCACCTAAAGCTTGCTTCATTACAAAATCCATGGTTCCTGCTGATTTGTGAAGTTCTTCTCAAAACCAAAGAGATCTGAGCATGTAGCCACCGAGCCTGGGACCTTTTCACTCTCCTTTTCTTCTGTCGTGATGCTGAGTGTCTTCACTCACTCTTCTGGACCTGAGAGACAAGAAATGAGACATGATGATTAAACAAACAACCCTGGAAGCTCACGTTTAAACACATATTCATACAGATTCATTCAGAAAGTGTTGTATTTAGTGTCTCTATTGATGTAAACAGCCAACACTTCCTGTCCAATATGTCCAGTGTGGGACAGAGTGAGACACGAGTGATGTTAAAACAACAGGTCATGTGATCTCTTTAACTCTCTGTGACAGGAATCCCATTCTGGGAAACATCAATACTGAGGCCATCTGCTCCATGTCACTTATCCGTCTGTAACTCAATACCAACGAATCAGTCTTCTTCTACTGTTACCATAGAATACACGAGAACAGGCTTCACAGACACACATACACTAAAAAACATCCTCGTCCAAGTCTAAGTGGATGTTTGTGCCAAATATGAAGACATTCATGAGGTTGTATGTGATATGTTAGATATGCTCGTAAAATATTGTGTCCGCAAGAATGAGACTGATACAAGGTCACAGTGATCTTGACCTTCGTCCTCAAAATTCTAATCAGTTCTTTGTTGAGTCTCAGTGGATGTTTGTGCCAAATACGAAGACATTCATGAGGTTGTATGTGATATGTTAGATATGCTCGTAAAATATTGTGTCCGCAAGAATGAGACTGATACAAGGTCACAGTGATCTTGACCTTCGTCCTCAAAATTCTAATCAGTTCTTTGTTGAGTCTCAGTGGATGTTTGTGCCAAATACGAAGACATTCATGAGGTTGTATGTGATATGTTAGATATGCTCGTAAAATATTGTGTCCGCAAGAATGAGACTGATACAAGGTCACAGTGATCTTGACCTTCGTCCTCAAAATTCTAATCAGTTCTTTGTTGAGTCTCAGTGGATGTTTGTGCCAAATATGAAGACATTCATGAGGTTATATGTGATATGTTAGATATGCTCGTAAGATATTGTGTCCACAAGAATGAGGCTGATACAAGGTCACACTCATCTTGACCTTTGTCCTCAAAATTCTAATCAGTTCTTTGTTGAGTCTCAGTGAATGTTTGTGCCAAATATGAAGACATACATGAGGTTGTATGTGATATGTTAGATATGCTCGTAAAATATTGTGTCCGCAAGAATGAGACTGATACAAGGTCACAGTGATCTTGACCTTCGTCCTCAAAATTCTAATCAGTTCATTGTTGAGTCTAAGTGGATGTTTGTGCCAAATATGAAGACATTCATGAGGTTATATGTGATATGTTAGATATGCTCGTAAGATATTGTGTCCACAAGAATGAGACTGATACAAGGTCACACTCATCTTGACCTTTGTCCTCAAAATTCTAATCAGTTCTTTGTTAAGTCTCAGTGAATGTTTGTGCCAAATTAGAAGAAATTACCTCAAGGTGACGGACAGACAACCTTAACACATAATGCCTCTGATCACAGCTATTGCGGACATGAAGGCTTAATAACAATGACGAGGTAATAAGCAGACAGAACTGTGGATGAAGGTGATAAAATATTAACAATTAATGCTCGTCTTGAATTAAAATCATAAAAAAGCAGCAGTCAGTATATATATCTAATAAAAGTAAATTTGCTAAGATGACAGATGATGGAATGAAGAGTTTCTTGTTGCTATGGTTACCCTGTATCATCCTCCTGAAGGGAGTTTATCAGATTCATTAAACAGAGGATGTGAAGGGTCCTGGACTCATATAATGTCTCTGTGTTCTGTCCAGCTGCACCAGCTGTCTCTGGGGGTTCACCATCGTCTGCTTGGCAGTGTAAACTATTTTTGTGAGCTTGTTTTTGCTCCTGTATTTACATACTAGCAGGTGATGTTGTTGGACATTATACTTTCCACTAGACTGGTGTAAACCATCCTCAGCACTTCTTTTCTCACATCAAAGCCTCAAAACAGTCGAACGAAAACAAAGCACCGCCCACCAGCCAGACTGACCTTCTCATGTTAGAGCTCAACAGTCACTAAAATATGTTTCTGAAAACATCTGAGGTGAGAAATAAACAATGCAGTGACAGAATCTTGATTCATATTTGATCAGCAAAAAATCTGCTTATATTCACACATACTATTGCACATATAAATGAACTCATTCTCGGTGTAAGAGAAAAAACGAAGGACAGTCACATCCATATTTTCTCATTAATATTTCATAATCTATGACACTCTGCTGTCTCTGTTTCAGAAGATACTTCCTGTGTTTCCATCCCAGCTGGTAACACAATCTCTGGACTGAACATAAAACACTGAATCTGAAATGTATTCACAGTACACAGTGACACCAACAGTCATTTAAAAACCCTGTCAGATACTGATGACTCTCTTTAAGACAGAGATGAGTTTAAGTCTGCACAATAAGTCATCACACTTTAAAAAAAAAGTTCTTAAAAGTCATTTAATCCACTGAGAAAGTCACTGAGTTGGAAACATTGTGTAAGGTAGTGTTGAGATCGTCATCAGCGCTGTGTGAATAAATACACCTTCATTTATGTTTACCAGTAGGGCGATATGGCTTAAAAACAATGTCACAATATTTTTAAGCTACGTTGTGATACATGATGCTTCTTAAAATCTCCTCTAAAACTACTGTAGACTACTGAAATACATAATTCTTCAATGATCTAAAGTTACAGTAAAGATAAATAAAGTAGCTACTGTCATAATAAAATGAACTAAGTACTGTTATAATAGAGTTAAATCAATTCCGATTATAGTAAAGATAAATAAAGTACTGTTATAATAAAGTTAAATAAGATACTTTTATAATAAAGTTAATTAAAGCAATTTTGTAATAAAGTTAAATTAAGTACAACTATAGTAAAGATAAATTAAGTATCGCCATAATTAAATTAATCAAAGCAGAGCCACTGGTGCTTTTATTTTGAAACACTTGGCTCATCTGAGACCAAATGTTTTGATATTTTTACTGTGAATTTGAAGCTTCCGGTCAACAGTTGTTAGCAGTTAGCAGTAAGTGAAACTGTTGCTGCTGTGCCTGTAAATGTGAGCATTTATTCACTGTGAGCTGGAAACAAACTAACAGCTCTCCAGCTTACATATTAACAACATTTGCAAGTTCCACTGGTGCTCCATGGTTGCAAATTGCAGTTAAATAGTTGTGGTCTGAAGCCCTGCAGATACAAAAACACACACTTACCTGCTTGCACTGTTGTTAAAATTATTAAGTTAAACTGTTACTGTGACACGATTAAATGTGATGCTTTATTAACTGTACTCTACAGCACTCTAGGTCATATATCAAAGCAAGTCCCACTGGTGCTCCATGGTCGCAGACTGTGACTTAATAGTCACAGTCTAGAGCCCTGCAGATCAAAAACACATGCTTTTTTTGATCACTGTGTCTTATTCACTGTAAGATGGAAACAAGCTAACAGCTCTCCAGTTCATATACTGATAATGTTTGCATGTTGCACTGGTGCTCCATGGTCGCAAAATGGCACTAAATCATCATGGACTCACACACTCGCTCAAAGTGATCTGGATGGGCAAGAAGTGTGTTCTTCCTGTATTGTGTCCCTTTACTTCCTGTATTGTGTCCCTGTTCTTCCTGTATTGTGTCCCTGTATTGCGTCCCTGTCCTCCCTGTATTGCGTCCCTGTCCTCCCTGTATTGTGTCCCTGTCCTCCCTGCATTGTGTCCCTGTATACTCTCACTGTATCTATTTGATAAACTCCTCCACTGCTCCGGTGTCATCTAAGATAAATCCTCCACATTTATTGCACCTGGCGAACCAGAACACCATTTCCATTTTGAAGCAGATCCCTCCTGCTCCTCCTCCTCGCCTCCGTGTCATTTCACTACACCAATATTTGCCGGAGCTGAATAGAGCTGGGATGAGACGGTAACAGAGGACAGATTGAGCTGCACGGCTTTTTCTGGGAGGCAACAGGGGAGACGGGGCCGAGAGGGACGAACTGCAATCACTTTGTAACTGTGACCGCCGAACGCTTCGGGGGGTGAACAGCCTCATTTCCATTAACACACACACACAGAAGATTTCATTAACAAATGTACGCAGATACTCGAGAAACACAAATGCTCCTTTGTCTGTGCGCAAACATACAACGTGAATAAATGCAAACATAAATAAGAGGTGTAAAGACACGTCATGATCTGTCTCTGTTTCGTCTCTAGCTCCTTTAGTACTGCCTCTATAAGGTGGGAATTTCACACCATTATTTCGCCTCGCCGTTCTGTATGAAAGGTACAGTCGTGGAATGGGAAGACAGACTTGTCTTATCTTTAGGGAAGCATCGGAGGTATTAACAGCGTCAAAATGACCTGCTTCTTAAAATCTGAATGAGGATAGTGATAGTGAGATACTGGCTACAGTGATGAAACAAAACCAGCATCAGATGGACTGTATTCATAATCAATACGCCACAATAATATAAATAACCAGCGCCAATTCATTAGTCAGTGAGAATGTGTGTGTGGGCGGGGCATAAGCACATACAGCCAGCAGCAGCAGCGACCCACCGTCTGACACCGGCACACTGTGAGGACGGAAACAGAGGGCTCGGTGGGGATGGAGCACCTGCTGCAGCAAGCCAACATGCCATCTGTGGTCATTTTGACTTGACCAGCTGACTTCACTACAAGCTGATTGGCTGTTGAAACAGGTGACGTGTTTTAAAACCAGCCACTGGTGATTTTACCAGCTGAGTTGCAGGTGACATCATCAGCCGGCTTGAGTCAAGCTCAGACCGGCCAGTTCACACCGCTGCTACTTTTCTCTGCAACAAAACAGTTTCATCTAGTTGCAAATCTTTGGTCTGAACTGGGCCTTAAGGCAGCCCCCTCATGATGGCAGTACTTGTGTGTGTGTGTGTGTGTGTGTGTGTGCATGTGGTCTGGCAGCAGAACATTTCTCTTATCATTACCGAAGCAGACTCAAGGACACACTAATGAAATAAAGGCAAGATGCTGCTGTTCGACAAGGACACACCCGCACACACACACACACGCGCAGCTGATTTTTGTTTCTTTCAGTGCGGATTTCTAAAAAGGCAAACTAGATTTTTGTTATTTGCATATAAGACAAAAGCTGTAATATGTTAGATATGTATTTATGCAACAACCACTTCAATTTAACCTCCCTGAGACAGCAGGTGGCCGCTTGTTCTGCTGACGTTCAGCTGCTAACGAGCGGAGCTAGCTGCTAACAGCCACCGCTGCAACTAACAAACTCCACAAATCCATTCAGCAGCTCCACCATCCACAGTCAGACACACACGGGTGATTATTTACTGCTGAATTACAGCTCACAACTGACGCTGCTCCACTCTGACTGTTTCTGCTGGCTACTGAAACATCCTGGTGCAGACTATTTACTGGAGTTTACCAGCCTGTTGCTCATGAAGCATCTGAAGATAACTGACGTCCAAAACTGAAACTGGACGGGTACCTGGAGGGTCATGGTTTGCAGGTGTGAGAACATATTTCTGCCTTCACTGATTCATTTAGAAGAATTAAAAGAATTTTTGGGAGGTTCATCAGGATGGTCTGTAGTCTTCAATCATTCCCAACGCCCTCCACCTGCAAACTGCAACCGCTCCAACTTCATCATGCATGTTGTCATGTGACACGGAGGAGCATCCGTCTACCTGCCTCCACTGAGGGCTGAGCGGCGGTCGTTATGTAAGAGCAGTGATCAGTGGGCAGTTAGCGTTGGACTGGAAGCTGAAGCAGCAGCAGCTCTCCAGCAGACTGAACTTCTCCATTCTGGTGATGGTGGAGGGGCTTTAAAACCTTACATAACCCTCCCTTTCACACAGAGACAAATATACCATACAATCACTGACGCCAGCACCCAAGGGCATCCCCCGCCCCCCCATCATCTCCCAGCACCATTTCCCCTCCCTTCCTCCACCAGCCTTTCTTCTTCTTCTTCTTTAATTTCATAATCCAGGCGCTGGCAGCGGTGCGTGACGTGGGATAATGTTATCAGGGCCGGGCAGGACGCCGTGCTGATCCTATCCACTTAATTGGAAGTTGTTTCCGAGTTTCACGGCCGGAGACGGGGATGGGAGCGGCTCAGGAAAGAGAACATGAGTTTGTCACTGCAACATGTTTATGACAGGCGACGGAGACGCGTCAGAGGGAGGGAAGGAACGAAAGACGCTTCACATGTGTGTGATTTCAGTTCAGAGATGACAGGTCCATTACTGGAGTTACCACCAGTATGGAGACTGGTCACACATACTGGATCCAACAGCACTGATACTTTAATGATGTAAATAAACAACATATTAGAGTCACCAACTCAGTATCTGACCAAATGTCTCCCCTTCTGTTCCTGAGATATGACGCTGAATAATGGATAGAAAAGCGCTTTTGTAGAACATTATGTCACAATGAAGTTGACCTTTGACCTTTTGCATATATGATGGCTGAATCCAAATGTCTGGACTTCACTGCACTTGCAGACTCGTGGACTTTGTGGGCAGGTTCCCTGGGAAATCTGGGAGTGCTGAGGGCTCCAAATCTACAATTCATCCAGTCCACAAGGGGTCTAGAGCCGACTTTCTGCAGACTTCCAGAGAGTCCGCTTGGGGTGCAGACTTCACAGATTTAATTGCCCACAATTCATTGCAATACAGACATGTACTGCAGGGTTTTTTTCAATAGCCAACTAAAAAACACAAAACTTTACTCCACTTGAATTATGTCGTTTAGAAATAAAATTCAACAGCCTCATGATACAGAAATATGTAGAAATATAGGCTGTTGAGTCAAAATGCATTATATTATTGCAGCTATGGGTAGCGCAGTGTAATACCAAATCTATATAGGCTAGAGAAGTGGCTAAAGAAACAACAAAAGAAGATCTTATGATGTCACCAACAGGCCGACACAATTGATTTAGTCATAGCTCCGTCCTTATTCACAAACATCTCTGTCTGCAGTCTGTTCGTTACACATAATTATATCTCTTGAGATGAGCAGACACAATATGACAGCAGTCACAATGACTGTAATCGTCACTCAAACGTTTCCATGGCAACGAGTAAAACAGTCTTGAGGGCTGTCTATCAGCAGCTTGTGGTCTCTGACGGCGAACTCATCACAGTACGTACGACTGAAGTCCGCGAGGGCAGAGGGTGGACATTTGGATTCAGCCATCGTCATCGCTTCATCATTTTATCCTGTTGCATATTTCTGTCATAATTATAATTACAGTATGAATGCTTAAGTTTTGGCCAAAAACATGTTTTGTGAGGTCACAGTGACCTTTGACCTTCAACCACCAAATTCTAATCAATTCATCTTTGAGTCCAGGTAGATGTTTAGCCCTTTTTAGATAGGGCAGTCAGTGTTTTTTCAGCATTGGCAGTATAAAAACAAAATCGGGGAGTGCAGCAAAATGCCACCTACCTACTTTTGTTTATACAGAATGCGCCTTTTTTGGGGCAATGGGGGGCGTGAGCAAGTAACAAAACGTGTAGCTCAGCGTGTGACGTAAACAGTGACGTGGGAGGGAAGCCGCGGCTGGTCAGTCCTTCGGCGATTCTCTCGTAAGTCGGCCTGTTCTTCACCGTCCCCGTCATCTGACGGTTAATGGCCTCTTCGTTTGCGAGGACAAGGAGGGCGCACAATTCCTTGTCTCCCCAGTTGCTCATCTTTACAGTGTCTGTCAGGTTTGTGTTTCCCTCTTGCTACTAGCTGCTCACTAATTCCTGCTATCAGCTGTTTCCTGTTTATCCACCGCCAGTGGCTCGCACGTGTGTCATCAACAGCCCCTCCCACAAGTCATCAACAGCCCCTCCCGTTGCGGAAGGCGGCCTCGGTCTGTTTAAACTAAAAGGGTTCCACCAATATGTCTACCCTACAAGGCGGAAATTGGGCACCTCGGATCAACTCGCCAATCCGGCTCTGTGTGTCTAAATGCTCGCAGCTTGCCGGCAAAACGGCCCAACATTCGCGGAAAATCTGGCAGTGTAAAAGGGGCTTTTGTGGCAAATCTGAAGAATTTCCTCTGAGGTGTTCTTGAGCTGTCGCGTTCATGAGAATGAGATGTATGACGTTACAGTGACCTTTAACCACCAAAATCTTATCAGTTCAACATTTGGCACACTGACAAATTGGCGGCATTTGACGACTTGGGAATGAGAACAAGCCAGTCTCATAGAAACACCAAAGATCGTCTTCAGTGACACAGAGGGACATGACGAAGAGTTAATATTTGATTTCCTGGGAGAGAGAACGGGCTGACAGCTCCTCTGTTCTGTAGGGCAAAATGAGCGATAGAACAGCTTCAGTTCCCCGTCAGAAATCGCTGCCTGACGGGAAGGTAGAAATATTCTTAATATAGCTTAAACTGATTTTGATCTTTTTAGGTGTCTAAAATACATTTAGCTGCTGACCCCGCCCACAGCAGTTCACTGCTGGGCGTCTGAGGTGATGCTCCTGTCTGCTTCTCCAAACTGACAGCTACTGTAGGCAACACACTGACTATGGACATACCTCATACAACCCTACTTCAAAAACATCTGATCCCTTTCAGTTATTATCATTATCAGCACTGTTTTTGCCAATAGCTGAGTGAAGGTTTCCATCTGAAAAACACAGGAAAGACCTCAGATGAAGTCGACCTTTAAGAGGCTAAAAAAACAAAAACAGCGGTCTGGCCCTTTAATGAAACTCCTTCTGCTCTCAGGCTCATCAGACTCTGTCAGGAGCTCAGAGCTGCAGGTCTTATTAACCAGAACGTTTGACGTACAGCAGTCAGCACTGGACTCAAGATAATTACAAGTCAACATGTGAGTCTGAATCTCCCTTTATTTGTCTCCCAGACACCTGGACACCCCAATTCAGATCCGAACGCAGCTTCATAAAACAGAAACTAAACATGTGATGAAGTGTAGAGAAGGTAACAGGAAATAAATCAGCAGTGAAATGCTCCTGTCCCCTTCAACCAGCTTCAAGGACAGATGTTAGAAACCAAAAGTCATTTGTAGTGGTCAATACACAGTGTTTGATGAGCTGAGCCCGGGGACACTTGGCTGGACTGGATGGGAAAATCAATACAGAGATGTGGATGAATGAAGCAGGTTAACATGACTCCACCACCACCATGCTGTGTCCGAAATCATTCACAACTCCCTACTCACTTTATTAGGGAGTTCTAAGGTAAATGGATTGTTTCTGATCATACAAAGCCCTTTGACACTACATGTCACATTCACCCATTCACACACAGTCACACACTGGCGGCCGAGGCAATCGAACACTGCACCACCTGCTACTCAGTAACCATTCATGCGCACTCACAGCCATCAGGAGCAATTTGGGGTTCAGTATCTTGCTCCAGGATACTTCGACATGAGGACAGGAGGAGCAGCGAATCAAACTACCGATCTTCCGATTGGTGGACGACCTGCTCTACCTCTGAGCCACAGCCGCTCCATATGTAGAGGACTATGTACTGAGCTCATCTGCAACACGAAGAAACACTATTGTAACACCTGTTACAGGAGCAGAATGAGTCAAAGACAGAAAGACAACTTCACTTTCCACGTTGGTTCAGACCTGGCCTGGCCCAGAATTGGCCTGAACTCGGCGTGTGGGATCAAATTAGCTCGGCCACGTCCAGTTGTCTGACTCGACTGAGACTCGGCATGAATAACGCCCCAGAATCGGGCCAAAGCTGCTGACACTGCCATCACTGGGAAAGCTCAACAGAAAGCTTGATCTCTGTCAGTGAGATGGAACAACACTGACTTTACTGTACTCTGGTCAGTATCTACAGTCTCTCTCTCACACACACACACACACACACACACACACACACACACACCAAACCAGGTGGAAAAACATGTCCCACGTCCGCTGTACAAAATAACACATTGAGGATAAGTCGTGGAGACGCAGGTGAATGAATTAATGATGAGCTGCTAACGCCGGGCCGCGCTCTCAGACCTGCCAGCCAGCGACATCATTTATTCATGTGACTTGAGTGTGAGTAATTATTCCCTCAGCACAGACTGCAAGGCAGAGGAGGGCTACATGACTCCATTTAATTTTTCTTTTTTTTGAAAGTGACCAACCCGCCTCGGATGTTAACGGAGCTTCTGTGAAATGATGTCACACCGAGGAGGCTAATTTTAACCTGAATATTTTATACGTTAATAAAACTTAATATAGAAGTTCATTACTGCACTGACTTCCTGCGGGAAGGAGATGATGACAGATGAGATGTTACACCTCTTTATATGATTCAGAGTTTGGTACGTAGCAGTAATAAATGTGGCTACAGTCAGTACAGTTTGTTACTAAATCAGATAGTTAATGTGACAAACACAGATATTTTTCCTCGTCTTGTTGCTCTTTCTTTGCCTGTTTATTTGTTGCCTCACATAAATTTCGCCTTTTTTCTGTTAGTTTGGTGATGTGTTAACTTTTGGCTGCAGCTCTGTCCCGTGTTTGTGCCACACCTTAAATAATCCCCCAGTTTTAACATCTGCAGTCGCTGAGCACTGATGACATGAATCCACCTGCTGAGAAGAAGAACTCCAGTTGCAGGTCGGACAGCGAACGAGAGCGTCGGTGTGTCAGTGTGCTGCAGGTTTGTTCTCAGAGAGAGAATCAGACTGTGTTGATTCGCGCTCTCTGTTGTGCTCCATCTGTTTCTGTCTCTCTTCCTCCTCATCGTTTCACTCTGCCAACATCTTCTTCTTCTGTTGCTTGAATCTCAGTCGAATTCTCTCTCTCGTTGTCTTTTCGTCATGTTCCCTTTCTTTAGGAAAAACATTCCTGTCACTCACCCCACCTTTCCTTTTCAGAGCAGATGACAGAGTCTGTGGGATTCATTTACATCTTATTATTTGAAGAGAAACTGTTTATCATTTGACTGTTGATCAATGAAAATAAACTGTCAGTATTTGTCAGTACAAATGTAAAGAAGCCCTTCTCTATATTATTCAGAAAATAAGTTATATTTTCTGTAAAATCAAGTATGGATGTAGTAATGTAATGATGAATGAATCCTTCCCTACGTTCAGCTCCTGTTGTTGCTGTGTAGTTTCCACACAGCAGATCTTTCTGTGTTTCTATTGGTCAAACTGACGGCTGTGACGGGAGAGGTCGTGGAAGACAAGAAAATCAAACACGCTAGACTTTCTGTCGGGACATCATTAGGCGTCCCAGACACGCCCTTGTTTGTCGTCTACGGTGACAAACTACACAAGATAAAACGATGGATTATCACGTACGACACTCACAATCGTTCACGATCCGAGGCGACACCTTACGACACTGCATCAGGCTATAATAAGGCTGATATCGTGTAGTGTGAACCTGACACAACACAAGTACTGACTGTTTCTGCTGAAGAGCTTAATGGCTAAAAAAATAATCTTACAATCTTAGACGTTTGCTTGCTCTCTCTCCCTCTTGACTTCAGCCGTGTTTGTTTTCCTCACTTTTGTTTCTCTTTTCGTTTGCTGAGCAGAACTGACAATCAGAGTGATTTCTCACAACAACAAGCTCTGACGCAGATTCAACATGCTGAATCGACTGAAAAACAGTTGACAGGGGCCAACGAGGGCCAATGGTGCGGGATACACCGTGACAGACGCTCACCGACAGCCTGACATTGACCACTGGCCGACTGCCGGCTTGGTGTGTCAGAGCCTTATGAGGTGTCCTGAATTTTAGTCTGTAGCATGGGCCAAGCTCCAAAAAATGCTGGATCACACTTCCCATGATGCAACTCTGTAGTGCCTATTATCAGACCCTGCTTGTCCGCTACTTCTTTTTCTCTTCAATGTGACATTTATACTTTTTTTTTGTCTCCTAGCAACCCTGATGACATCACTGTGACATGATCAGGGTTATTTTTTCAGGCAGGATGAAAGAGGCCATTCCACAGGACTTCATACAGCTGTTTTCATACGTTGAGTCATAACAGCCACATCATCACAGGTCAAATCTGCACAAGTGCACTTAAAACATTTAAATAGATCTGTGCTACAGGGTGGACACACATGACGCATACACCATCTAAAAGTGGAAACTTTTTGCCCACCAACAGACAGAACATGAGGAAAAAATACACTTCAGTCTAGAAGATTCTTGAATCAGGTTGATCAGTGCAGAAAATTATGATTTTTTATTGACTTGTTTCCAGAGAATAATATTTCAGGGTCTCAGTAACGAACAGACTGAAGGTTTCAAAGTGTAGTAATGACTCTGGAGGAGAAGTGAAGCAGACGCACGGAGGCAGCATGGTGAATATTATTTAATTAATGGAGCAATTAGCTGCGACAGTACGGAGCATTCACTCAGCCATCTGTTCACATGACAAACAACGAAATCGATACGGTGCCGAGTCCCGACGCTCAGACGCTGTTCAGGCTGTCAGCCGTGAAACAAACCATTCAGAGGCGCCGCAGCTGAGGGAGCCTTTCTTTTCATCAGGATCTCTGACACCTGATCAGCTCCACCTTCACTGTGTTTACCTTCAGAGCCTTATCACAGGAACACGCAGGTGTCGTGTGAACTGATTCAACAGGTTATCGTAGTTTAATTTGAGCAGTAACCTGATCTGGTTATTTCTGATTTCTTTTTCTGTTGAGAACTGAAAAGGTCGCAGGCTGAAGTGACGTCATGATTTAATGAATAAACAGCCGCAGCACAACAGAACATGTTTAAACTGACATCAATACACAACATCATCCTGCAAGACGCAGCATTGGCCAATCACATACGTACATGCAAACATTTTGGATGGATTACTTTGTGACATGAATAATGTATTTTCACTGTCACCACAAAACATCAAATCTAGATGTCAACAATGGTGGATTTAAAAGGCCAACATAATGACCAGCCCGTTCTCACTCAGAACTTCTCAAATGCCGCTGCTTGGTCAGTGATTTCGGCGTCAGACACCAACGCCAAAAGCCACCTTCTGCGGCAGTATGATGCGCCACCGCTTGGTGTCAGTGAGCACAGTCTCACTCTGAAGTTGACAAAATTCAGTGCTTGGGCAGTGACTTGCGGCATCAGAAACCAATGAAAAAATGCGTCCTTTAACATCGTTGCTGTTATAGTTTAACTGCGCCCGGTGGTGTCAGGATACAGCCACTACGAGGAACATGTACCCTCTGCCCTCTTATGATGACGTGCTGTTTCCTGCTGTAGAGTGAGTGACTAACGGACAGCTACTGGTCAGAGACAGTGAACTAGCTCGTGACACGGCCAAATGCAAGTATGACGCAGAATGTATTGAACTGTGTGAACCTTGAACTAAAGCCCCTTTTACACTGCTAGATTTTCGGTGAATGTTGGGCCGTTTTGCCGGCAAGCTGCGAGCGTTTAGACACACAGAGCCGGATTGGCGAGTTGATCCGAGGTGCCCAATTTTCCGCTTCGTAGGGTAGACATATTGGAGGAACACTTTTAGTTTAAACAGACCGAGGCCGCCTTCCACAACGGGAGGGGCTGTTGAAGACTTGTGGGAGGACCTGTTGATGACGCCGCACGTGCGAGCCACTGGCGGTGGATAAACAGGAAACAGCTGATAGCAGGAATTAGCGAGCAGCTAGTAGCAAGAGGGAAACACAAACCTGACAGCCACTGTAAAGATGAGCAACTGGGGAGACAAGGATTTTGCGCGCCCTCCTTGTCCTCGCAAACGAAGAGGCCATTAACCATCAGATGACGTGGACGGCGAAGGACGGGCCGACTTACGAGAGAATCGCCGAAGGACTGACCAGCCGCGGCTTCCCTCCCACGTCACTGTTTACGTCACACGCTGAGCTACACGTTTTGTTACTTGCTCACGCCCCCCATTGCCCCGAAAAAGGCACATTCTGTATAAACAAAAGTAGGTAGGCGGCATTTTGCTGCACTCCCCGATTTTGATTTAATACTGCCAATTAATTGCCCATCTGAGAACCTTTAATAAAATCAGCGCCAGAGCAGTAAAATTCTGTCTGAGAGTATTTAAAACTGTTTGTAAATGCTTTTAAATTCATGGATCTGTCACTCAAACTTCATATTTCATGTCTCAGCCAGACACAGCCCCCAAACCTCTCATGGACGACTTCAGCAGTGCGGACCACAGTTTACATCCCGTCTCTTACCTGAGCTCAGCACTGGTTTATCCTAACGTTCTCTAATGACTTTCACACCGTGCATCACTCTGGAAGATGCTGACAAATGAGCTGTTTAGTTGTTGGGGTATGAAGACGTGAAAAAGGATAGTTTTTGAAAAATGAGCAGATGGAGGGCGCCACAGTGAGAACATGACAGAGATGATGTATGTGGTTGACATTTGTGCAGAGTAACGTAGAGGCGGCGCCTGCAGTCTCAGCTCTTTAAACATTTCCATAAAGCAGCAGAATAATCAGCTCAAACACACTTTCCCTCTGTTCATGTTGATGTTGTACGCTGCTTTCCATTTTCATGTTGTTGCGTTCGATGACATTTAATGTTTAATCGACAACTTCTAGTGTCAGTCCTTCAAAACTGGAGCGTGAGCTGCCATTTTACCAAATTATACACACCGAAGGACCAACATAAAAACACAGCTGAGGGAAACATCTGGAAACATGCTCTGTCTGAAAATATAAAAAGTCACTGACTGAAGACGATGAGATGTTCAGAGACGGTAAAACATACCAGCTGGAGCTGAGTGAGACGGAGAGATTTAAAGACCATGATCTCTATATTGTGATGATATTGTAAAGTTGGCTGTTGGTGCTTTCACTAAATATTTACACCATGAGATAATTGATCATCAGTGATGTGGTTATAATGACTAAGTGGGTAAAAACAAATGACAAAGAATGATGCGCTAGATATCCTCTTGTGTCAGTTTTGGACGTTCAGAGACGGCGTGTCAACTTCAGCCTGTTACATGCATTGTGTCTTTTCAAAATACACTTCTGTTTTCACAGGAAATGTACAGTTTACATACAGTCTCTTTCAAAATAAGATATATTTTGTTTTTTAGGTTAATTTCCTTAAGTTGTATGTTTTCTTTTTTTAATGCTCTTTGGCACCTTATACAGTATGTGCTTAATTTTCTTTTAATTTTCCTGATTAATTATGATTTATGATGTTAAAAATATTAGTAGTTGTAAGTCATTCGTATTGTCATCAATGGCAACGTGGTTTCAGTCCAAACTCATAACATACCGGTGCTAGGTCAGTGACTTCTGGCGTCAGACACCAATGAAAAAAAGCTGTTCTTTCAGTTGGCATAGTACGCAGCTGGTCAGCCTAACCCCCAAATTCCACCAGATGCGTGTTGGCTGCGTCTGCACTCTGGCATGGCAGCGGAGCCGATACTGTAATGGCAACCAGCGGCATCAGGGGGATATGCAGCCGGACAACAACATAGTTTAAGGGGGTGAAAGTCCTAGTATGGTGGGCAGGAGGGGTGGTGAATGGGTCCAACAACCACCTACTTTCACCCAGGAGACTGGATCTTCGCTTTCCAAAAGACTGTAAAGCCAAAACCTGTTCTTCTTTCCGAAACCCAACCACGTGTGTTGTTGTAGAAGCATGAAAACATCAGTTCACTCTGTTGCACTAGCGTAGTGCTTTTATTTTGAAAGAGACTGTATAGAAACGGTACATTTCCTGTGAAAACAGAAGTGTATTTTGAAAACAGACAATGCATGTAACAGGCTGAAGTTGACACGGCGTCCCAGAACGTCAACAACCAACACACCCAGGGTACCTTGGACGTTATATGTGGACGTGGAAAGTCCATGACCAAACGTGGACATGTGACGAGTAGGGCTGCAACTAATGATTATTTTCATTGTTGACAAATCTGTCGATTATTTCTTCGATTAGTCGACTAATCATTTTATCGAAAAATGTGTTAAAATGTTGTTAAATGTCGGTCTGTCTCGCCCAAACCCCAAAATGATGTCATCTAATGTCTTGTTTCGTACTCACGCCAAAGGGTTTTAGTTCACCATCATGGGAGAGTGTGTAAAGCTGAACGTAAGAAGCTGCAATAAGAGTATTTTGGGGGACTTTATAGTACTTTTCTAGGAAAAATGACTCAAACCGATTAGTGGACTACTAAAATAGTCACTGATTATTTTTTTATAGTCGATTAGTCGGCTAATCATTGCAGCCCTAGTCACAAGATCGGGGTCCTAAAAGTAATCAGCAGATTAGTCGATGATGAAAACAATCCTTGCTTTAATATCATCGTATCAACATGATACTGAGTTATTACCCAGCCCTGATACTAACTCTTCACAGCAGCGTGACGGAGTGTGGTTTACATGGAGCATGTAAAGGACAAATAAGGCAGAGAGGCGGCGAGTGGTGATGAAGTGGAATCAAACTGCCGCTGACATTTTCAGAGTGAACTCATTCAGCCTGAAGACAAAAGATTCAAAGACACTAAAGATTCTCCCATGACATTCATTCATCTGATGATAAATAATATTCATACTGATACAGAATGTCATCCATCCATCATCCATCCATCCGTCCTCGCAGCTGTTTTCCTGCACATTTCTTTACCACCACTAATTGTGTTTATCCATCAACCAGCTTCTATCTTCATCCATCATCTGTCACTTCACCTCCACCTACCGACGCATCTCTCCATCAACCGCTCATTAATTCAGCATCAGTCCATTTATTTCGATGGCCAGTTATCCACCTAGTCCTTCACCTATCAACCACTCCTCAGCCACTTAATCATCCCGTTCATGCATGCATTATAAATCTAATTTAACCCTCAGTCGTCTGTTTTCACTCTCTCAGTGTTTTAATGGTGTTTCTGTGTTTGTGAGTCCAGAGACAGCAGCAACAGAATCGTCACTAATGTATGGAAACAGAGCCAATGATGCCTCACAACCACACTCCACTGACTCTGGCTACTTTTCTTTCTTTCTATATGTAGCTGCAGACCTCCTCCTCCACTCCTCCCCTCCTCCCCGCAGGCGCTGGAAGACGGAGGGGCAGCGAGCAGCCTATATATCACCAACGAGGCATTTGTCCATTTGTCTTGTGGTTGGGTGGCTGAAGGAAGAGAAAGAGGAAAAGAACGACAGGAGGGGAGGGGGCGTAAAGAGAAAGGGAGGGTAATGAAGAGAAATGAGGACAGAGGAAGGGGGGAAGGTAGGAAGGAAGGATAGAGAGGGGAGGAGGATGATGGGTGGAAAAACTGCGGGGCAAAAATATCGAAGGCTACAGGGAATGTAAAGAGAGGAGTTATTATCAGAGAGGAAGGGACGGGATGGAGAGGTGGCAGAGGAAAGAAGGTGTGATCAGAAGAGTGACGAATGGTAAGAATGTGTAAAGGAGAGGTAAGAGAGTGATGATAAATGGAGAGGACGCGACAAAGAGAAGGAGAGGAAGGTAGGGAATGACTGAGGAGGCTGTAGCTAGAGGACACAAAGGAGATAGTGAAGGTGGAGAGGAGACGAAGAGAGTGAAAGAAAAGGACACAGAAACTGAAGGAGAAAAGTCGACAACGACTCCCGAGGAGCATTTCAGAAGCATCCAATCACAGAGCTCAAAACTGTTAAGTAAATAAATAAATACAAAACTTCCAGAACCAGCAGCTTGTCCAACTTCACAACTGGTCCCAGTAACACAGCTGGTGATATCATGTTCAATTGATCCACATCAGGACAAACTTTCACGTCTATCAGCTGTTGGACAAAACTTCCAGAATGACTCCAAAAATCCTAAAAACTCGTGGCCCTTTGTTGCATGTTGTCCCCTCTCTTTCCCGCTTTCACGCTTCAAACTGTCCCTACATTAAAGGCAAAAAGCCGTCCCAAAAAAAACATTTTCTTCTTACTAGTACTGGTGTATAGATACACAGATGATGCACCTGCTTCAGTGTTATCACTATATTGAATAGGCATTATCATTGGCTACAAGCCCCCTTCTACACCAGGACATTAAATTGGTCCTCTTTATTATCAGGCAGTGATGTCTAGCTGCCAAAGTTAAGACGGGAGCAAAGGAGGAAGTCATTGAAAGAGGCAACAGACAGCATCTTTGCCTAAATATATCATTCTGAAAATAATGTGGGTTGCACAGGGTAGTGGCCACAGTAAAATCAGACTATCAGCGTTTGCATAGGTTACTTAGTGTTGTTGCAATAAGCTTCTGCCACTGGTGCTGAAATTTTGTGGAAAAAATCTGCTTTACGGCAGGAAATGCATCATGTATTGTGAAACTGGTCGGTCAGCCAATCAGGCACTGGAGCTGGTCCTTATGAGGAGTTGGGCATGAGATAGTTGAGTCACGAGCACAATGGCAGACGGACAAAGTTTGGAGACAAGTGAAAAACAGCCTAGCAAAAGAAAAGGAGCTCCTCTGTGTGAGGAGGCAAAGAAGAGCAAAAAGGAGAGTGATAAAAGAAGAGGAAAAACAAGAGTAAACCTCAGTCAGGTGTTCAAGAGATGGAGGGAGCTCCGTGACCAAAGAGGCTTCAAAACCCATGTCCAGCTAGCTTTCTTTCTAATGGATCAGTAAGTAACACGGCTAAATGTTAGCTAGACCAGAGAGGACTGTACTGTACTGACTGCTAGTTCATTCCTAGCTGGCCAGCATCACAAATCGCCGCAACCAGGGAGCGGGTAGCGAGTGTTGGTCGGCTGACATCCTGGTTGCCATTCTACGGCAGCCCTCGGACAGTGATACCCCCCTCCCTTCCTTCTGTTCTCTTCTCAAGGAGGCAGCTATCCACGGACATCGCCCAGCTAAGTTACGCCCAGCTAAGTGAACACTGGACTTTGTTTCCCATTCAATTTGAGCTCCAACCGGCCGCATGGTTTCCATACGGTAGCGTTTATTCTAGAATGGGGACTGTTTACATGTGCATATTAGTATCATTCCACTGTGTCTACTGTTGTTTGTACTGATACTGTACATATTGGTATCATTTACTGTGAGCTGTTTGTACTGGTACTGTGCATTCTGCTATAATTATTTGCATTACTATTTGTTTTTTCTTCAGATAAATCTGATAATTGTTGCTCGGTCTCTTTACTCATTTATTTAGTAGAGTGTCCACACACCTTCTCATTCTACATATACATAGAGGTATACTGGTGGCTTTACAGCCTACATTTTATTGATTATCTCTGATCCCCACGGTCAATTTGGTCGTTGCGATAGTGCGACACAACACCACTGATGCTAGGTGGCGCCAAGCTAAAAAAAACTAATCCTATCTGTTGCCTCTTTAATATATTTTAAGTGACATACGTAAGTGTATTACGTACGTTACATATGTACTTATTTTAACCCAAACCATATTTTTCCCTAAACCTACCCACAAAACTATTCCCGATGACAACTGACAACAGCCTTCTGAGCCTATGAGTAGATGTAGCAGGCCCATTTTAAGACCTCATGATCAATGTTAGATACGGAAACTAACGGGGCCTTCTGTCTGTACGCTGCATTCATTGTGTTTATATTTGTGCACAAATTTGTGCCCGAGACGATCAGAGACTTCTATTTGTCCGTAGAAGTTTTCTGAAAGCACAAAGATACGGACAACACGGAGCAGTACCACCGGAGATCGTGCAGACAGTCTAGTGTATTTCAAGCAAGATGTGACCTTAGGAAATGAAGAAGAAATTTAAATAATGGTGGAACAGGATGAATCAGAAATATAATGAAAAGAATTCTTCGTCCACATCTCGGGATGTATAGAACAGCCTCACAGTCCACCGCCGTCTGCAACGCTGCCTCTGTTTGAGGATACAATACTACACCTCCTTCACCGTCACCTTGTTTGTTGTTGAGTGAAACTTTAGACTCCGCCCTCTAGTGCCATCTATTGGCTGTATTTATGCCAACAGAAAGGACACATGGAAGTACAAGGGCAGTGATATTTACAGCATTTATGTATTTTCGTACGTAAAGGGAGTATAAATGAGCTTTAACTCACGAAACTGGCAACCACCGATAAAGCCTATTCAGTGCAGTAGAAATTTCACAGTCTTTTCAATTCCATTCATCTCCACTGTATGAAGGTGAACAGAGACATCTAAGTGACAGATGTCAGCAGAGCAAACTGAAATAAGGAAATGTGTATTTTCCCTTTAAAGTGACTGTGGTTCAGTGCGCAGCCTCTCTGCACACATTTATATAGAAATCATTCAGACAGAGAGGCGACATCAGAGGTGTCAGACCACATGATGGACAGCGATGGACTGTGCTCCTGTTTCACTTCACGGTCTGGTGACCTGTTTTGACAGTTTGACGGCCCCACAGGTGCTAACTCGAGCTGTAGCCACAAGTCACCTGCTGGCAGCTGCGAAAAGCACCTTCACTTTCCTGGTCAGCGTGTGACCCCACCCACTCCACCACCACCCCCGAGGCCAAACATCTGCTCTGAGTGTCAGCGGCACACACTGCTGCTGCTGCTGGAGGAGGAAAACTGATGGATGTGTCATAGCTGAAATACTAGTTAAGGTGCTAAAGGTGGTGTTAAAGCTCCACCTGTCAGTGTTCTATAATCATCATTCAACTAGGAAACTATGTGTGGTTTGAGAGAAGTTTAAGGCTGAAAAACTGAGAAGAACAAACATTAAAACTCCATAAAACGACCATTAAAGTGCCTTAAAAGCTCCAATTCACCTTTTACCAAGTTCATATTTCATCTGTGGAACTGCCAAATATCCTCTTTGGCTTGGAAGATTTTTTTCCACAAGAGAAAATCAAGTTGAAGTTAGAAAACAACTGAATTTAAAGTGTCAACACGACACAGTCAGCAGGAGAACAACATTCAGACAAAGCAGAAACTCTGCAGAGAGAATAAATACAGAGTCGGAGACAAAACATCACGACAGAACAGCTTCAACCTGTTTTTGTTCTTATTCATCTGTTTACAAATGTTAGAGTCACAAAGCTTGTTTGTTTTCTCCAAAACGCTACAAAAATGATGTCATGGTGATGGTACGGCTCTTTGGGTAAACGTGTCCGTCAACTGGAGGAGAAGAAAGACGATACACTGAATTAGTCATCACAAGCTGTGCAGCTCCGTGTTTGTTCTCGGTCCTCAGTTTGTGGAGGACAGAAGTCCTCAGAGAGACAAACGCTACATAATGCATGGACGGCTGAGTGGTTTGTCTGCTCCGCTGTCGGACAGATCTGGGTTAAACAGAGTGACGTGTCAACTTTCTGCGGCGCCAACGAGGTCACGACACCTTCAGTCCAAACAAGTCGAAGAGTTTCAGTCAAATGTTCAGAATCAGGGCGGTAAATCCTGTCATTTAAATTATTTCAAAAGAGGAACTACTTTAAAGAGCTCACGCTCAGCGTGGGTGCTTCACATGGCGGAGGGATACACTGACTTAATGCATTAACAATATGGCGGCTGTCACAGTTCTGTCATACAGATTAACTGATGTGTGGGACTAATTGAACCTGACGATGGCGGTATATAAAAGTCAGATCACAGAGTGCGTTAATGTCTGCACCAGATTTCTTCTCGTGACACGTCGACCTGCTGGTGGCGCTAGAAGAAAAGTCAGCAGCATTCACCCTGAGGGGACCATGAACATCTAAACCCTCAGAAAAATAAAACATATATGATCATGAGGTGTTGTCTTACAGGAGCAGGCCTCACTCACAGCAAGAACCACTGATCAATGTGCAGACACAGGTCAGATAATCAGGCATTCTCTGGAATATAAATGTGACAGATTATTGATGAATATAAACGCTGTTTGTTTCTTGCTCTCTCTGAGCCTCTCCTTCCCTCTGTCAGGGTGAAGAGGGCTGTGGTAAATGGCCAGCAGCATGCTGGGAGGTGGGCGGCGATGCTGTGTGGGTGGGAGCTTTGCTACGCCTGCCAACTGCTCGAGTACACTGATGAATGTTGCTGCGAGATGGAGAGCTGCACTGTAAAAAAATATAACGGCTCAAAGCATAAAAACAAAGAGGACAGAGCTCAGTTACAGTTTTTACATCTCTGTTCAATGTCCGCAAAAATCATCTGATCCATCAGAGCTGATGGAGCGGCACAAAGTGTAGTTAGGACATTCATGGTTTTCACATTATGTGTTTTTATCTCCAGCAGGTTGATCTCTGTGGGTTTAAAATTAAATTTAAACTATTATTGAACTGATGCAACATTTGGTTCATCGTTCATGTTCCCCTCAGGATCAACAGGTCGACATGTTAACGTGTCCTTTCCACCTCAGCTGGACTCTCTCTCTCGTCCATTTTACACTGCCTCATCATGGCAGGAATCTCACGCTGTCATGCCACCTCACTGCTCTGTATAAAAGGTACAATCGTGGAATGGAGGAAGGAGTTGTCTCGCCTTTAAGCTGTCATTAGAGGTCGTAACAGCTCCAAAACGATATCTGTATAAACAGGACAGCTGGCAGGATGGGATCATGGGCGACACAGGTGTGATGTTTTGACGACGTGCTATGCATGCGATGTACCACAGATTTTAAAAGTAGCTGTTACCAGTTAGCAGCTAACTCAAAGATGAAAAACAGCAGCTGAAAATGTCTGCACACTGGGAGACCGGTGAGGTCCATTAGCTCTGTGAGTAGAAGGGTAGGGGGTTTCTGTGAGTGGAGGGGGTGGGGGTTTGTGTTGTAAATAATCCAGTTAGGCTCGGTGGAGCTCTTGGTCCTGGACAAAGCGGATGTGACAGCAGGAACAATGCATGATGAGCATTGAACACAGAGCTGTGGAGCTGGCAGTGGGTCACTGCTCACTGCCCCACACCCACAGATCTGCAGAGAGGAGCCACACATACAGACACATCATCTAAAGACAAGATATCTGCAGGATGCGATGGAGACGTGGGGGAGGGGATTCTGGTGTATTTTTGTGGTGTGTTTTTATACTTATCAGTGGCAGTAGGTAATGGAACTGTTAAAAAAATGACCTGTGACTATTCCTTCTAAAATTCAAACGTCCATAAAGAGAGCAAACAACACAACAAGAGACATAACTACCTATGAAGGTAAATTTATTTCAACATGAACAAGTATCTTAAAGGGAAGCTGACGATTTGAAACCAGCTCTGTGTCACTGCAGTGTGTGCAGATGGAGCTCTCTACCCACCTGTCATGACGCATTTCATGTCACCCAGCAGCCCTCCTCGAGCAATACTTGGACTTCTAGACTTCTCTGACGTGCTTGTAGGAGGTCTGAGCCCTGAGGCAGTTGCCCAGTTCATAATCTTTGACCGATACATTCATGAATTGTAGGATGTACTCAGACCGCATTTGTGTCATATTATCTTCAGCTGACCTTGATGATCTTCTACACTGAAATCTCTTTAGGAAGAGATTTCATTACAACCACTATGGACAGGACAATTACAGCAACTTGTAACACTCTGAAGAGGATCTGCTTACTTTCAGGTTCATATCTGTATTCAAGGTTTCTACCAGAACATCTTTACATGCTTTAATTAGGGCTGTACCCGACTCAGAATAATGTCAGTCGACTCAGATTTGTCTGTTACATGTGAATATTCCATTTGTTCTTTGTTTCAGTATCAAGTTTAAATTTGAACGGGGTTTAGTGGGATGTTCAGGCTGACAGCGCCATTCATGTAATATTGTTGTCATGTTCCACTGTTTGTTAAGTATTTTATTTTTTCCCTCATGTTTCATGTCTTGTCTTCCTGTTTTATTTTGTGATCACTCACCGCTGTCTCTGTTCCAGGTTCCTGTCTGCCCTGCCCCCTCCCCGTCTGTGTGCACCTGATCCCTGATTGTGTCTCCCGCACCTGTGTCTAATCACTCCCCATCAGCCCTGCATATATTCCCCCTTGTGTCTTGTCTCGTTGCCAGTTCGTCGATGCTCTCTGCTCACGTTCCAGCCTGTGTCGTATTACCTGTGAGCTGTGGATTCACCACCTCTAAGCAGAATAGAGAACATGATGTTATCTCAGAGCCTTACGGTGAAAAGTTTCTCCTCCTCAATGTCTGCAGCTGTATTGAGGAGCAGAAACTTTTTACCTTATCTTTTTAAGGGTAGCATGAGAGTTCACTCTGCAGCAACATCCGGGGGCGTTTTCCTCGGCACACTGACTAGCAAAAAAAAAAAAAAGACTGTTCAACTTGAGGCGATCTCAGCCGACTGAGGGGTCTCCAACCGCTGAGGCAAAACTCTGCTCCGTTGTACGCCACAGCACTCTGTGAAAGCCCACTCTGCTCTGACTGGTCAGTGTTTCTCTCGGTGTCTAAGCGCCATCATTGCAGCCAGGGAATGATGTAATTAGGGATGTCCCGATCACATTTTTTTTTTTGCATCCGATCCGATACTGAGTCCTTCTTTTTGAAACCGAGTCTGATCCGATACTTTGCAAAGCATTAAGAAAGAAAAAAAGAATGCATCCAAGTTGTCCCATAAGGTTTGTTTTTTATTTAAATAGTATCCAAAAAGCTTTTCGGTGGTTCAGCAGCACAAAATGTAAACAAATTCTAAATTGTAAACAAATTGTCCCTCCAGAGTTGCCGTAGGGCTGTGGTAGGCAAGGTTCTGCCATTAGGTGTGGCTGTGCTGCTCGGAATAAAGAGAGAAACGGTGGCCGCTGAACCTGTTGTCTCGACTCCTTTCCGTTTATTGCTCATTAGCTGCACTCAGTTAGGCGAACCCAGGACGCTCGGTTACAATACATTGGAAAGTGGAGGCAACAATGAACAACACAGATGAAAAACCTGGCCATTTTTGTTGTTTTGATTCCTCTGATCTTTTATTACCAATTCCGATTTTATAAAAATATCGTGATGGGTGCCGATAGGTTCGGGACATCCCTAACTGTAACAGAGTATAGCGTCAATTTTTGCCATTAAAAATCACAGATAAAATCTTCTAAACACAGCCAGACATGTTCCTGCAGAAATATGGTCCAACATCGATGTTGTTGTCCATGTTTCCCTGACGTTAGCATGTAGCTACATGTAGCAGTGCATGTAATGTAAACACTTGCATTTCTATGAGAGGAGGCAGATGACAACACAAAGAATCTGTCACCAACTGACGTCAGCGCGTCTCGTTGGACTCGAGTATTCAGAACGTTCTGCAGCCTGAGGTTTTTACTTTCACATACGTTAACCTCATTATATGAAACTCTGGACATGTTAAATGCAAATATCTAACACTGTAACATGTAAAATATGTGACAGAAAATAAGGACAAGCAGAATAAAGTATGTGAACCCGTCCTTTAAACTCATGTCAGCAGCAGCAGCAGACCTGCTCTCCATCTGTAGCTCCTCCATGTACAGTTTCTGACACTAATTCTAACTGTTGACCCGTGTTTGAGGCGTCGTACAGTGAAATGAGACACTGCTGTCACGCTTTCAACATCGTGCTCAACAGAGTATCAGGGCCGAGATTTGGCCCGTTTCCTGTCACTGACTGACAGCGTGAGGAGCTCCGTGATAAACGCAGTGACAGCCAGCTGTTAAACAGGACATCAGAGAGCTGCAGCGGCAGCTCGCCAAACTCACGTAATGCCCCAATACACGGCCACTTACGCTCCTGCACGACAGTCAAGGAAAGCCATGGCGTCAAGGTGCAGAGCATCAAAACTGTAAATGAAAAACTCATCGCAGCGTTTCAGCAGGAGCGTTCTCTGAGGTTTGCTCTGAATATATTGAAGGTATTTAGTTGGTATTAAGTGAATTGGCTCTGCTTCAAGGAGGCGGCTGTGTGGACCAGCCACAACTTTTTAACTTAGCAGAGGAACCTGCTGTGCAGTTAATTAGCTGGGGGATTGTGGATGGTGGGATTCATTACACGGCTGATTGAACAATAAATCTGTGTGTTTTCTGAGGGGTGAAGCTCAGAGACGGAGCTTTCTCTGAGGAGGAGACCTAGAAACGCTAAAGTATGATGTGTTTCCTGTTCTGGTCAAGACAGATTTATTTATAGAGCGTGTTTAAAACAGCAAATGTTGACCATCATTCTTCACAAAGAAATAACAAACAGTCATAAATTGGAGAATAGTAAAATTAGCATACGCTATTCTGACAACATCATGACACAAAAAGCATCACACAAACATAAATGACTTACATAAATGTCAGTGGGAGACTGTTCCAACTGAAAATGCTCCATCACCTTTAGTTTTTAACTGGGTACGCACAAAATGAGGCCTATAAATTTGTGATCTACAAAAACAGACTTGATTGCAGAAACTTTGCCGCGTGCTTACAAACATTTTGGAGACGGGAACTTGGTGATGCAGACGGTGAGGCTGAAGCCTGACTGTAGAAACTGTCAACTAATTTTTTACGCACTCCTTCCCTGCATCTCCCTCTCTGTACCTCCCTCCCTGGATCTCCCTCGTTGCACCTCCCTCCCTAGACCTCCCTCCATGGATCTCCCTCCCTGCACCTCCCTGCACCTCCCCCTCCACAGCTCCCTCCCTGCGCTTCCCTCTCTGTACCTCCCTCCCTGGATCTCCCTCCCTACACCCCCCTTCCTGTGTCTCCTTCCCTGGATCTCCCTCCCTGCACCTCCCTCCCTGGATCTCCCTCCTTGCACCTCCCTCTCTGTACCTCCCTCCCTGGATCTCCCTACCTGCACCTCCCTCCCTAGACCTCCCTCCATGGATCTCCCTCCCTGCACCTCCCTCCCTGCACCTCCCCCTCCACAGCTCCCTCCCCGGATCTCCCTCTCTGCACCTCCCTCTCTGGATCTCCTTCCTTGCACCTCCCTCTCTGTACCTCCCTCCCTGGATCACCCTCCTTGCACCTCCCTCCTTAGACCTCCCTCTCTGCACCTCCCTCCATGGATCTCCCTGCCTGTGCCTCCCTCCCCGTATATCCCTCCCTGCACCTCCATCTCTGTACCTCCCTCTACGTACCTCCCTCCCTGGATCTCCGTCCTTACACCTCCCTCCCTAGACCTCCCTCCTGTATATCCCTCCCTGTTGCTGCACAAGCTGCTTTCTCTCCCCAGTCAGCCAGAACATCAGCAATTGGCAAACGCTAACACGGTGATCCACGGCAACAGGTGCCAAAGAGTCGTTACCGCGGCAACAGTGACACTTTGCATCAGCTACAGGACGGAGTTAAAGAGAGGAAGAGGCAAACAACACACATGCTGCAAGAACACAACAACAGTACACCACTAATACTAATACTGATACTGCTGTGAGCGTTATTCTCAGTTCAGGTAGTGCTGCGTCTGAACCTGCTCCTCTGCTCTGATCAGTGCTATCTTTAAACATTCCTCCTCCCTTTTCTCCTGCTAAACGTGTTGTAGTAAAGTCATAGTCATATTCTAACAGCTTTAAACTGACAGTTTGAGCTGCAGCAAGCACACATTTTCTTTCTTCAGCATGAATAACATCATGATGGGACAACAACTCACACCAACACCCTATAATATATATATACATACAGGTTCACCTGCAGCACAGACAGGACACAGAAGAAGAAGTGAACACTGAACTCCAGGGAACTGTTGAGAAGTTTCAGAGAGCACAAACTGTCACTGCTAATGGAGCCAAAGTGAGAGGAAGCAGTCCTGCTGAGTTTATGTTTGGCAGAGAGGGAAGAAGTCAGAGCGATGTCCCGTTACGCTGCCCGCTAAGTCCATTAAACGTCTGAGTGCTCATTAAACAGTGATACATGCCCAAATATTTTATTATGAGTCATCTAATGAGAAACCAAAGAGAAATCTATCACAGGTGAGAGACTGATAATGAGCCGGAGAGGCAGCAGTGACTCACACCGTTTTTAGGATGAGTCATCGATTCGGAGACCATCGGTTAAACGCCTCATGAGCTGCACAGTGAACCAGGACAGGTAGAGACAGACAGACAGACAGACAGACAGACAGACAGACTGACAGACAGGTCCACTGGAATATCAACAGGCAGACAGATGGACGGACGGAAACAGGTAGACAGACAGGGAGCCACACTGATACAGACACAGTGGAAGTATGTAGCCTTGTGTGTGTGTGTGTGTGTGTGTGTGTGTGTGTGTGTGTGTGGTCTTGTACATCTATCTATGTGAGGACCAGTGTCTTCCACTGTAACAGTGAGGACATTTTGCTCAGTATAACTCATAGTTTTAGTTCAGATCAAGCAGCAGCCTCCAGGACTGAAAAGTGAAGCCAAAAACTGCAGTTCCTCTAAAGGTCCGCCGCAAAATTCGCCATGGAGACTACTGTAATCTTGGCGGCGTGTGTTTCTGTCAGCGGGAGTCTCGCCAACTGCGTTACGACCTGTGCGTGCACACCACAAGATTTCTCCACCGAGCCCTCACCGACAGAGCCCCAGATAACGCAGTGACGTCACCAAACTTGGAGACGACACATCATAAAGGCATGGATATTCTTCCCAGTGTTGAATCAGATCTGCCTCCAGGGCCTGGGTCCAAACACAACACGCTCCCTGTGATCCTGTGGACGCCGCCATTGTTGTTGTTGCTTGCTGGCTTGTCAGTGTTGCCAGATCTTGGGAGAAAAACAAGCAACCAGGGCTATGGAAACAAGCCCAAAAGAAACGATGGATATATATAGAGGAAGGCGACGTTTAGAGAGCAAGCCCAAATAAGCAACTCCACTTTAGAAACAAGTCCAAAGTCGCGGCTAATAAGCGGACCTGGCAACCCTGCGGCTTGTCCTCCTCACATTTCTTCTGTCCTCCTGCATGCTGACGTGGGATGTATCCCTGCTCTCATTGGCTGATGCTCTTTGTCAGTCGTGTCACACTTCTCCAGTTTTCTAGCATGCCAGATATCCAGTCCCAGTCACAGACTGGATATCTGGGGGGCGACTTGCTCGTAGGTTTGTTCACACATGAGGACTCGTCGTGGCAGACTATCTGCTCACTCACCTCCGACCCGAGGTGGCTCTCAAGATCCTCTGCGACGTCAAAATCGCGGTGAAAATCGTGTAATGTGAAGTAGGCTTGACAGCCACTAGAGGCTGGCTCCAAGAGCGAGTCAGTCTCCACAGACCTCTGTGTTAAAATGTCCAACTTTACAGTATCATTAAACATGTTTACAGCCTGGTACAAAAAACGGTTTTGTTCTCTATAGCTAATTTAATGATTCATGACAACTGCACTGGGGCTGAATTGTCATACCACTCACCTGTGTACATTTTATTTAGGCTTAAAGTTATGCAGATTTGAGGGTGGGGCCACTTTGAGTTAGATTCACCCCACTGTCCTCCACAGCTCTAGTCCAAATACAATCACTTTTGGATACAATAAACCAAGATGGCGACGGCCAAAATGCCGAACTTGAGGCTTCAAAACAGCAGTCCACAAACCACCGGGTGACATCATGTTCACTGTGTCCATTATTATTACAGTCTATGATTTTTACCACATGACACTGCAATCAATTTTGATATCCACCTAGACAGAAAATTAAATTGTATCTCGGCACGGTGGTGCAGTGGTCAGTGTTTCATCACCTCTTCAAAGTACAAACATGTATGAACTGATTATGAAATTAGTGTGGACTTCTCATCTTATTTACAATCATCACATAAAAAACAGAGGAATGTCAGGAGAAATTTTCAATGAAACAAACTGTTTTTATGGTTTCCTGTCCACTGATAGGACCGTCCTGTGTCGTCCCAGCACAGTTTGACGCAGGACATTTTGGCACAAAGCAACAGAGGAACAACAGACTGGTGATCAAAAGAAAATTAATCACCAACAAATCTACCAAGACAATCCAGCTTCAGTCATTTATCAAGGGAAACAGAAAGCATTTGAAATCGTCTGTATTATTGTGAGTTAAATATCTTTGACTGCTGGTGGGACAAAAGTTAACTGAAGACATCACAGTTTCTTCACATTTAGAAACACTCAGAAGAGTCATTCTCCCATGATGCTTTGCAACCTCTTTCTTCCTGCCGGTCTTTACGTCATAATTTCTGGATAATAGATGAGAGTTTGAATTTTTGATGTGGTCATGCGCAGACTGAACAGTGATATATTAATCAAACCGTCAATCTGTTCTCACACGCAGACGTAATGTTTGCACGTTATCAGACTAAACTTTCTGAATGTGTGTGAGAGTCGTTTAAAGGTCTCACAGCATGGAAACTGAGAGATTGGGTCTAAACAAAGAACTGTGAGCAGCCTCATTGAAGGTTTTAAATAATGCATCTTTCATGAGTTCCCTCTGACGTACATCGCTCCTGTGGCGAGGCTCCTGCAGAGTCAACACATGACCAAATCATCTCCACACACACAAACACACACTTCATCAGCATGCTAATGATAAGCTCCAGAGCATCAGGATGTGTTTGTGTGTGGAAACTTTCTTTTCTGGTTTCCTCACAGATGACGACGAGGGGTGAGGCTTTGTTCCTCTGATGTCAGAAGGGGAAACTGTGATTTGTTACAGAATAAAGAATTTTAAGAAGTAAGAATAAGAGTATGAAATAGAAGTATGTAAATATAAAGTCATTAAATAGAAATAAACTGTGCATTATGCTACAATGTTTAACACCGATACTTAAGATATTAAGAATAAAATATATATCTTTACTGTGCTGAGACTGTAAGTGTGTAAAATGTACAAATAAGAGCACTGTGCTACATTAAACTGTATAAACTAGTTTGTTACTTTCAGAAACATAAAATGTATATGCTATAATGTTTTCTACAAAGCAAGAAAAAGATGAAACATAATATTTGCAATTATGTGCATATGTTGAATAAATAAATACATAAGTCGGGCTGCCCCCTAACAGTCGACCAAACGTTAGTCGAACAGAAAGGTCATTACTTGGCAAGATTTCATTGGTCGCTTAGTCGCAGAAAAAAAAAAAAAGTGAAACTCTATCAGGAGCTGCACCTTGTCAAAATAACTCCAAACCTGTATGACTGGACCATGTGGGACTTTAATGTGAAAGGACAGACACAGGAAGTGTCCACGCTCAGCAGTCAGACAGGAGTCAGGTTAATTTCCAGGGCTGGTACCTGTGGTTATTCCACAGGCTAGTTAATAACATGTCGGGCAGGAAATCCAAAGTGTGGGATCATTTTGAGAAGGTGAAGGACGAACCCAAGGTGATATGTAAACTCATCTTCATTGGTCGACTACAAACATGACGTATCATCTGAAACATGGAAGTAGCTACATGCCCATTAGCCCACAGCGTCATTAACAGGCGGCTCGCTCAGTGTGTGACGTGCACTTGTAGATAAAATATAGGCCTATATTAATGAAGGTTCATTAGTACGGTTTGTATTTCTCTGTAATGTAGCACAGTGTTAACAATGTTACTGATACTATTCTTTCTCACACCTTCAACTCAAACCACCAAAATATATCATTTAATCATTACATTCATATCAGAAACATGCAGGAGACTAGTCCACTAGTAAAATTCTTAGTTGGGAGCAGCCCTGGTAGATAAGCAAATGTAATCCAGTATATCACTGAAACTCTTCCTGCCCTCATTCTCAAACTGATCTGAGAGGAGACAAAACGTCACTGAGCTCATCTGGACGACACAAACACTGACTGGGCCTTTAAGACTATTTTTGGGTGTGACTGTGTTTGACTGACAGGTGTCGCGGCCTGTTCCACTCAGTCACTTGGTCATCCCTCCTCACCTCCGCCCCCGTCATCACATTAGTAATATCTGGCTGCAGCAAAGTAAACTCTGAGATAAGACGCCACCTCTGACACTTTGTCCATGTTTGCTGTGAGCAAAACTGAGTCTGTCTAGAGACTGACTGACCACATGATGGTGATGATGATGATGATGATGCACTGAGAGCTCACATGTATACCGGAGGTGTGTTTCCAGCAGCAGGGTGACAGATGGATCCTCAAACCTCTCAGAGCTCCAGGTTTATTCATCTGTTGAGACACGTTTTCTATTGACAACAGAGAAGTGATGCAGAGCTGATAATGGAAACTCTCCTCACGCTCACAGTGAGACTGAAGTCAGCACCACAACAGCAGCACATAATACATGTCATCTGTTTGGTAGCTGTGATATTGCAGTGTGATCAGTCAGAATGTTGTGTTGTCATGACCAAGCGGCAACAAAAGAAGTCAACGCTGAAGTGCCAAAAACTGCAGGCTGGCTCCACATGAGGCTGGCTCCAAGAGCGAGTGTATCTTCACAGACCTCCATGTTAAAATGCCCAGCAGAAATAAACATATTTACAGCCTGGTGCAAACCACAATTACCACCCTGTGAATGTGTGCCTCCGTGCTACCAAGTCTGTCTTATGCCGGAACATTTTTGTCCATTCCAACAGTCACTATGTCAGATTAGGAGACTGTGGAGTCATAAAATCTTTCTGTGACTTGGCCGACTGACATTACAGCCTACATGTTGGTCCATGACCAATAATCCCTGGTTGTCTTTCACGACATGCATGACGTCATCATAATAATCTTGTCCCGTTTTTCATATTATTACGCTGTGCTGCTGCCAGAGGAGCCGCTGAATGAGTTCCCTCTGAGCGGTAAGGACGCCACAGTTTATTCCACACTATTGAAGCTGCTCGTCTTTTTGGAACCACCGCAGAGTCGCTAATAATTTTGCTTTCAGCCATGCTTGTTGTTGCCGTGAGTAACAGTATGACGTCGACATGTCAACAAGTCAAAATATCGCTTGTATCAGAATATGATATGGCACAGCCCTGATGCTAATGAGGAAACACACAGAGACTTGTGTTTGGTTTCTGTCTCACCTCGTCTCACGACTGAATATGTGACTGATGCCATCGCTCAGTTTGTGTTCAGTCACAGTGACAGAAAACAGTGATCACAGTGGGCGAGACATGCGTCTCTGCAGAGGACAGAAACTTTCTTCAGTTTCCTTCACGCTGTCTTCACTCTCAACAACTAACACGAGCAGTCTGAGCTGACCAATCACAGCTCCGATGGTCTCCACATGTCGTCTCTGCTGGAGCACCGATGTGGGGTTATGTTTCTAAAGAAGTGCACATCAGCTATAACCACTGCAGGTACACCATGACATCTTAGTCTGCTGCTGTCCATCTCCACTGTCTGTCTGCACCTCCATCACTGCTCCATATCACTGTGAGACACACTCAGTAGTATCTGCAGTGGGGAGTTGATACGTGCATCCCAAACAGTTTTTCTGTCTCAGTGATGAAAAAACTGAATCACTTGCTAACTGGCTCAAAGTCTTACTCAACCAGGTTTTTGAAATATCTCAAAAACAAACAATCAATTACCATGAAAAGTACAATCACACAAAATGACTACATAGAGATGCAAAACAGCTGCAAAGAGACAAAGAAATGACCACAAAGAGACAGAGACTCACAACGACTACTTAAAGGGGAAAAACAAACAAAAGGACTACAGATACAAAGAAGCTGCAGTGAGATCCAACATGACCACAAAGAGACACAATTGAGATGCAAAGAGACAAAAAGATACTCACAACTACAAAAAGGGGAAAACAACCACAAGGGGACACAAAATAACTATACAGAGACAGAAAGCAACTACAAAGAGACTCAAGGTGACCACAAAGAGATGCAAAGACACAAAAGTGACTCACAACTATAAAAAAAGAGGAAAAACAACCACAAAGGATCGACACAGAGATGCAAAACAGCTGCAAAGATACAAAGAAATGACCACAAAGAGACAGAGAGAGACTCACAACGACTACTTAAAGGGGAAAACAACCACAAAGAGACACAAATCAACTACAAAAAATGGGAAAACAAACAAAGGGACTACAAAGAGATACAAAGACGCTGCAATGAGATCCAACATGACCACAAAGAGACACAATTGAGATGCAAAGAGACAAAAAGATACTCACAACTACAAAAAGGGGAAAAAACAACCACAAGGGGACACAGAATAACTACAAAGAGACAAAAGGCAACTACAAGAAGATGCAAACGACTAAACTGGGAACTAAAAATGACCACAAAAACACAGCAACTACAGAGAATCAAAATTACTACCAGGAGATGTAAAACAGCTGCAAAGAGGCATAAAATGACCACAAAGAGACAGAAAGCAACTACAAAGAGAATCAAGGTGAACATAAAGAGATGCAAAGACACAAAAGTGACTCAAAACTACAAAAAAAGAGGAAAAACAACCACAAAGGATCGACATAGAGATGCAAAACAGCTGCAAAGAGACAAAGAAATGACCACAAAGAGACAGAGAGAGACTCACGACGACTACTTAAAGGGGAAAACAACCACAAAGAGACACAAAACTACAAAAAACGGGAAAACAAACAAAGGGACTACAAAGAGACAAAAGGCAACTACAATAAGATGCAAACGACTAAACTGGGAACTACAGAGACTCAAGATGACCACAAAGAGATGTAAAACAGCTGCAAAGAGGCATAAAATGACCACAAAGAGACAGAAAGCAACTATAAAGAGAGTCAAGGTGACCACAAAGAGATGCAAAGACACAAAAGTGACTCAAAACTACAAAAAAAGAGGAAATACAACCACAAAGGATCGACATAGAGATACAAAACAGCTGCAACCAAAAACACACACTCCCTTAACTCCGGACAGTCAGGCCGACATGATTTCTCTCTGTGCGACTGATCACTGCTACAAAATGAGACTCGAGACATTTAGCATTAAAGTTTTATATCACACTGAAACACCGCACTGAACATGATGGAAATATCTGAACATGATGCCACGCTGTGGGCTGTACGTCTGACAGGAAGTGGAAATGTTCCCAAAACTCCACAACAACAAACAAGCTCCTTATTTTACAGGATTTCCCTTTAACTGAGCCATAAAGCTGTTTTATAGGTTACTATGGTTCAGTCTCTGTCTGTGATTGGCTACAGGAAGACGCTTGTGTCTCTCACCCGTTCTCACACACACACCTCTGAAACACTGCACAGACACACACACCTTTCATTTCCTTGGTGTACAAACGCACACACACCGCCTCTCTCTCTCCCATAAACACTCGGTGCGTTACATAAAGCTAATCAATGCACCGGCAGCTATAAATAATTCAGGCTCCGCTGCATCCAACACCAGCCGAGAGAGGCTGCTGCTGCTGCTGCTGCTGCTGCAGCTGCTGGTGGTGGTGCTGATGGTGATGGTGGTGCTGGTGACGGCACTGCGGAGGAGCCGCGGAGCCGGCCAGGCGGGAACTACCTCATCCTCATCAGTGATTACCGGCTGCAGCCTCCCCTTCCACCTCCTCCACCTCCCCTCTGTGTCATCACTCACACCTACAGCAGAGGTATGGCAGTGAAAGAGGCAACAAGGTCCGCCTCCACCTGGATGAAATGATAGATAACAGAGGAGAGGAGAGGAGAGGAGGGTACGATCCGCAGCGCGCGGCCGTTTCCGCATGTTGCATCAAAGCATGCAGCCAGGTGAAGCTGACAGAGGCTACCTGCAGCCTGCTGACCGTCTCTGTGTGTATATCTGCACAAACACACACACACTCACACACACATACGCGCATTACACACACGGCAGCAGTTGACGCCTAAAACCCGTGCGCAGCATCTCACTCTCATCTCCATCTTCACACCGCTGAAATCCTCCGAGCTGCAGCACAAAGCCGAAATATCCCCTCACAGAAACAAACACATCACCCCGGACAACACCCGAGCACCCCGCCGCCCCTCCCCGACACCTTCTCTGTCACATTTGGGCGCACGGTGCGCTCCGTTTTTCACTAACCTGATGCGTCTGAAGCGACCGAGGTGGCGAAAGGGATCCCGACCGACCAGTCTGCAGCCAAACCTCCGTCTGATGCCCGCCCTATATCCCCCCCCCTCTCCCTCTCCATCACCACCCCCTCCTGCGCACTATTACCTCACAGCTCTGTTCCTCCAAGACAGCAGAGAGAGAGAAGGCACAAAGCATATGGCGACTGATTCTCTGCAAGAAAACCAGAGACACAGAGACACAGCAGGTCTGTGTGCATCATTACTAAACACAAAGTAACAGGAGAGAGTCTAATCTGTGATATTCAAACCAGCATCAGGTCCAGCAGCAGCGGTAACTTCAACAACTCTGACACAAAGAAGAAAATAAGCCAAATATTAAGGCCAGGACTGGAGCCACTCTCATCGTTCAGGGGCCGAGGAGGCTAGATTTAGCTGTAGTGCTAAAACTGATGTGAGTGCCTTGTCTTAAGGAGAACAGTACGAACAGATATTTAACTTTAAGTCCTCTAAAAATCAGGATTTCACTCTCAAAACTTGTGTCACTTACAAATCTGTGTTTTCTCAAATTTGACTTTGCAGTTTGACTGAGTTTGATCATTAAAAGTGGAATCATGTGTGCATGTTTCAGCTCAGTGCTCCTGCATCTGAAGTTTGAAAAATGAGCCTATCAACTCGAAATGAATCCATCCTGTGGTTTCAGCATCAGCAGCCCGACCTTCTGTCCAATCAATAAACACACTCCTGAATTACACAGAGCAACCCCGAAACTGAAATCCTAAAATCCTTCAGAGATTTTTTTTCTTTACAACAACTAACCGTTCATCAGATCTTAAAGGTACAGTGTGTAAGATTTAGGGGGGATTTTGTGGCATCTAGTGGTGAGGATTGATGACTGCAACCAGTGGAAACTTCTCCTGGTTAGAATTCCTTCATTGTTCAGGAGGTTTTTACCAGGAGCTGGATTATCCACAGACGTCTCTTCCTCTCTAAAACAAACAGACCAGATGATTTCAACCAGCAAAAACACTAAATAAATCAGTGTCAGTTTACAAATCAGTGTTTTTCAACACAGTTTGGCACATCGCAGATGAGCTGCTAGCCCAGCGCTCTTGGCGAAGCCAGACCTATAAATGCAAAAGTCTGTCTTTAGCCCTATTCGGACGGGATTAGTTTTACATAGGTACGTGGGGTAAAGTTTTAATTACCAGAGATTTTAGTCCCGTCCGAATGTGCCATGTCAGTAAAGATTACCACGACTTTTACCTCCTGTAAAAGGGTCCGGGACAATTACCTCAGGTAATACTAATCCCGTGCGAATAGACCAGCAGTAAATATGTGTGTAGCTATTTCGTCATATCCTGTTTATAAGTGGTTTTTCGCGGATTTTCAAGCATGGAGGCTCTTGAAGAAGCACTCAGTTTTGCACTTCACAGTCGTACAAGTCCGTGTGAAACCTCAGGTACTGTGGGCCTACGACGAACATGATCCAAGTGTGTTCGAGTGTGGTACGCACAGGAAGCAACGTCATACGCACATGATGACAGGAGGGGACGGCGGTGCGTGAATGGATTAACCCCTCCCACTTGTGGTAGTTTTACTGATATTTCTTATCCTGTGCGAATTGGCCATTAATATTACCGACGTCCTGTGATAAAGTGACATTACCCAATGTGCCCATGTAAAACTAATCCCGTCCAAATAGTGTTTCCCCATTGGTTGTTGCTCTTTGAATGGATAGGTGCTGACAATCCTGTATTGTTGTATTTCTCATTGTCTGTAACCTGTACAGCATGATAGCATGGCGGAGTCAGCATGCTAACTAGCCAGCCGCTACATGAGTAAAATGTAATGCTTCATCCACACACTGTTGTCACAGTGTAGGAAAGCACATCACTATCATTATATTAGTGACAGCTTTTTTTTCTGCACATTGCCTGTAACCACTGTCACGTTAGCATAAAAGCATGGTTGAATTAGCAACCTAGCCAGCAAGCTGCAGCCGAAATGGCAGTTTTGGACAAAGGAAAAAGAGGATTACCTCATCAGTGTGAGGAACACCTGTGTCTGTATGACACAACCCTTAAATTCATTCAATGCCAAGGAATTAATTTACACCACGTAAGTATTTTAGTTCATGTAAGCCGAACACACACTCCTCCGTAGAGTGCTCCAGGGATAATGTTTTTCTGTAGGCCATCATGGAAGTTAGCATCACCCTGATTCCCTCGTCAAAAAGCCTATATGGGATTTTTCCACTGGGATTTGGCTCATTGCAGAAAATAAGCTCTGTGACAAACAAACATTTATGATACGTACACGTTTTGTCCAGCAAGATAATCTTCACAAATAAGCACCACTTTCATGACTTTTGAAGCCTAAATGCAATCGCTAGAGCTAAAAAGCTAACGTTAGGCTATAAACAAACTACACCAGGGTCACATGACTTAATGTCGCCCCCACAGCACGGCTGTGAATTAGTCTCATTTAGCAACTTGTTAGCAACCACCTTTTTTAAGACACATGAAAGCTTCAAAATTTACGAGTAGGGTTTTTAACGATGTATTTTATTTAGTAGAACTAAACGTGAAAGTCTCTCAAGCTTATTTCAGGCATGTAATGATAAACCCACTGACTTCAAGACGAGGGAACCAGGAGCGCTGACTAACTCATTTCCAGGTTTGAGGACTCATTCTTCTGTAACTCTACAGAGCGTCCAGCAGTGGTTATATCATAAATGTCAAGTCTGTACTTAAGTGGAGACAGAACCTTTTTTTTCTACTACACGTAGATCATAAACCCTTGAATATGAAAAAGACTCACAGCAAACAGTTGAGAAATATAAACGATTAAGTGCTTTTTATCCAGAAGAACCGCAGCTCCCCTCATTACTGTCATTTGTACACAGGCCGGTCTTGCACTCCCCAACATGGCGGCGCCGCTGACGTATCCCTGCAAGGGGGCTGACACAGTCAATGCGGCGTCCACATATATGTCCATGGATGTCGTCTGTCAGAGCAGCCGGCGCCGCTGCCTGTCTGTCTGTCTGTTGATGCTGCAGGCTGCTGATGGTGTAACACTAATGCACTCATTGTCAGAGTGTCATTACCAGCCTCATTTATCACTGAGCAAACACACACTGAGCAAACAGACAGGACAGGTGCTGCCCGCTGCTCACCACGACCACGTCACGCCAACAACACGAGGAATCAAAGCAAACAATCCACAGAGAAACACACCGAAACACACACCTGGAATAACATCGTGTTTATGATGAGAGCACAGAAAACAGACTGACTTCGTAATTCTGCCCGTTAACGTCTTCACATTAACGTCTACACACAACACATTAACACATGTTCTTAATACTGTGAACCTTTGCATTTCCCAAAGAATATATTTTTGCACGTTCCTGCCTTGCTTTCTCATCTGAAAGTTACATTAGTGATAATTTTTAAATAGCATTTTAAAATATCTTTCATTGTGAGGTTTTCTATGTTAATGTTTCTTGTGTTTGCACCAACACATTGAAGCAAATGACTTGTCTGTATAAACCTACCTGGCAATAAACTGGATTCTGATTCTATAGTTTTAAGAGCAGACTGTATAAAATAATGGACGTAGCTACTGTGACGTCACCCATAAGTCTACGGACTCCTGCTTTGAGGCCTCGAGTTCGGCATTTCAGCCATCGTCCTCTTGGTTTTTTGGAGCCAGAAGTGACCATATTTGGATAAGAGGGTGGAGCTGTGGAGGAGCGAGGGGTGGTGACTCCTCACAGAGCGCCTGTCACTCAAAGCTGCCACCCTTAAATAAGCGTAACTTTAAACCTTAATAAAATGTAAACAGCTGAGTTTTATAAAAAATCACGAATGCCGACATTAACAATAGAGACCAAACTGTTTTTTGAACCAGGCTGTAAACATGTTTATTTCGGCTGTAAAGTTGGACACGTTAACATGGAGGTCTATGAGGATTGACTCTGTTTTGGAGCCAGCCCCAAGTGGCCATTAGAAGAACTGCAGTTTGTGGCTTTACTTTTCAGCCTGGAGGTTGCTGCTTTATTATAACTTTGCCATTTTTTAATATCAGTTCCATCCATCCCAATTTGGGCTATAGTGTGACATAAAACAATATGTTTTTTATAGTGCTCTTTGTGTCTTTAGGAGCTGCTTCAAAACCTGCTGTGCTTCCGAGAACTGGTGATGTCAGCGGTGCTCAGAAGACCTACAAGCTATTTTGGCTTGTTCTTCTAATCTCCATCTCTGCGTATCCAGGGGCCGTGCTCTAGATGCATCCAAAAACAAATCTCCCCTCTTGTTACGCATTACAAACTGGCTGTGTGTTCACCAAAATGGCAGAATTCATTATGAATTCAGAGGATTATGTACGAGGACATTTTGTACAGTGTATTTGCTGACTTGGATATTGAGGCAGGGTATTTATTTGACCCACCTGAAGAAATGCTAAACATGTTTCCTGGTTGTGTTTTTTATGTACCAGCTCTACATGACATATATACTCTGAGTGTGTGGTGAGCTTAGACTGGATAGAAGAAGAAGTGACAGTCTACTGAAATGTGTAAATGCAAAAATAAAAAGAAGGAAATTAAGTGGTCAAACAGCACCCAGTAACATCTTATTAGTCCAAACACATGTCATCAGACTTCAGTACCAGTCAGTGTCAGGACCTGTGTTTGGGACAGAGGTGTTTTACACTGGAGATAATTAGAGACACTGAAGGGCTCAGTTTGACTAAAAGACAGAGCTCATATGTAAGACAACAGAGTGCACAGATCCCAGAGTGCACAATCTTTAAAGCCACATACTGCAGGAGTCTTATTCAGAAACAAAACAGTTTTCCAATGTTGTTCCAACTGAGCCACAGCTGAAGGTTCAGTTCTGTTGTTTCAGCTCGCAGCTCGTATGTTAGTTATCTAACTGTTCCTGGTGACTCATGTTTCTGTAATCTGCTGCAGAAACTCTCACAGTTCTTCTGAAGTTTGGAAGCAGCTAAAAAACAAACACACCAAAATATTCAGCATATCACACCACGTAAAAGAGTTTATATTTACTCAGGTAGTGCTTTACTGTTTCCCTTTACTGCTGTTCTGTCCTCCTCCTCCATCTCAGAGGGAAATGTTTGTCTTTGGTTACTTTACAGATTCAGATGATTAATATCACAGAATTAGAATGACTGTAGTTCAGACATTCCCATTCAAATCAGCACAGCAGGATGGTCAGAGTGGCGGCCATTTTTATGTGTACCGATGCCATTGCCATTGGATTTATACTTGACGTGGGGGGGCGGTAATAAATTATTGGTGCAAAAAAGTTCTTTTTGTCTTTGTCCAACGCTGTCCTGCAGCTGGAGGTGACATTAGTGCCATTTATACGTTCTTCTGTGATGAACTTCAGACTGTATAACTTTATATAATAACACTGAGTTCACCAACAGTCTGATGTTTTATAGAGTCTGAACTAACAAACTGAGAAAAGCTGAGTCTCACTTCACTAAATGTAACCAGTGATAGAAAGCAGTGCAGCATTAGCTCCATATTATTCACTGAATTAGCGTGCATGTGTGACACTGTTGGGTGTGGAGAGGCGATCACACCACAGCTGCTACTGACCACAGTTTTAGTCCACATCAGAAAACAGTTAAGTGACACTCACGCAGACAAATATTCCTTCTACCAATTTGTTCTTTAACATTTGGCCCTGAAAACCTCCAGATGCTGGAAATTTTGTAATTTTCTTTACATTTAACAGACTGGATTTCAGACTCAGAAACACTAGCCCTTTTTAAACAGGAGTTGTGCAAATTTGCAGGAAAGCCCAATCAGTGTTTTTTCAGCATTGGCAGTATAAAAACAAAATCGGGGAGTGCAGCAAAATGCCGCCTACCTACTTTTGTTTATACAGAATGCCCCTTTTTCGGGGCAATGGGGGGCGTGAGCAAGTAACAAAACATGTAGCTCAGCGTGTGATGTAAACAGTGACGTGGGAGGGAAGCCGCGGCTGGTCAGTCCTTCTGCGATTCTCTCGTAAGTCGGCCTGTTCTTCACCGTCCCCGTCATCTGACGGTTAATGGCCTCTTCGTTTGCGAGGACAAGGAGGGCGCGCAATTCCTTGTCTCCCCAGTTGCTCTGACTGCCTCTCTGTGCACCCACTAACGTGTGCGCGCTTGCACGGCGGACCAGCGAAAGCTCGTGAACACACATGAATGCGGTGCCCATGTTGCACACACATGAGCGTGGTGCACAGAGAGGCAGTCAGAGCTACAGGCTACAATGAGGCTAAAAACAGAGTTCATATGACGTTTTTCTAAACAACTTTTTATGTCGGGGCTTCAGGACACTTGGATCACTACTGACGAGCAGTATGGAGATATTTTGTGGTTTCAATTATGTGTTTTTGGACGTTTGAATCTGGGGCGCCGTCAGCCTCCATTAGGTGGAGTTGTGTTGCTACAGTACCTCCTCTCCCCTTCACCTGAGCCTCCCTCAGTATATGGGTGAGTAGATAATGGCTGAATTTTCATTTTTGGGTGCGCTATCCCTTTAAGATTTGCACACAGCTGAGGGAGCTGGAGACACTTACTGTGCGGCTGACAACAGGACAGCAGCTTTAACTCTGTTGGATTTATACAACCCAATATTAATAAAACCCCACACGTGCCTCCAGGGGCTTTATGACACCCTCAGTCCTCAGAGCCTCCATTAAAATAACGAAAACCTCCTCCAGAAAATTGTCTTTAACACTCACTAAAATGGAGGGAGTCTCTGTCTGTCTGCTCTTCAGCTGTTCATCTGATCATCTTCACACTTAGTAGATACATATCTGATGACAGGCCGGGCGCCAGGATGAAGAGATGAGGGGGCTGGTAAAAATTGCTTTCTAAAAAAAGCTTTCTTTTTCCTCCATTAAAAAAATAAACAAATAAATAATAATAAAATTCATCGATGTAACTGCAGTGGCCTCAGACGGACTCAATAACAACAACATACGGCTTCTGTTTCAACATCAGGGAATACAGCGGCTGTTGCGGCAGTGTGATGTCACCAGTTGTCGCTCCCAAACACAACAAGTTGGATCACAGGGAATAACTGATACACAAATAATAAATACTGCGTGTGTGTTTTCTGATGTGTTGGAGCTCCATCTGTTCACACTTCATCATGTTTTCACACTGCAAAATCAACAGTGTTTCAGTCACACCCTTCACACACACTCAGAACTTTATTTGTCCTCATGAGAGATCGTCCAGCACAGGTTCAGTCTGAGGACAAGTGTGGTGTGTTTGATTCGAGTGTCCAGCAGTAACCTTCAGAGGAGTAGATGGAGCACAAGTGCAGAACACGCTAAGGTTCAGCGTCTACAGACTTCCTGTGTCTCAGAGACACAAAGACAATGTTCTCTCATCTTTGCTGGTGTATGAATAATTGAGAAATATCTGTAAATACAAACTAATAATCAGTCTGAGAGCTTCACATTCGTACCACACGAACTGCTCTCAACTTTTTCTTTCGCTGTTTTCAGACCAACACTGAGTGGCATTCTGGGTAATGTAGGAGATCTCCAGCAGAGAGGGAAACTCATTACAACCCTTCACCACATAATGATGACAAAGACAGAGGAACGCATCACACCCTAGATTAAAACTCCAGTTTCAGCTGAAATGATCTGAGAGCATCTCCTCCAGGACACGTTCACGAAAGCAGCTTCTGTACTTTGGGTCTGTTTCCTCTGCCACGACGTGTAACAGCTCTGATTCGTCCATTAGTCACAGAGAGGAGTCCAGTTCATCATTGTGAACAGGCCATCGCTCCTGCTCCACTAAACCATCCATCAGTGGTGTTCATTGTTGGAAAAGTTCAGAGAAGAAAAGATGAGATTAATTGCTGCGGCATCGTTTTCTCGTTAGAGGAAGAAGAGGAGCGGCGGTCGCAGTCAACAACTTGTAGAATTCTGATTCTGATTCTTTTAATGACCACACAGCCAGGCTGGTGGAATTTGTTTCCAGTACAGCTCATTGGTACAGGCAAACACATATTCATAATACATAAGGGCCATGCTTAATCCTCAGCGTTCAGAATGTTTATTGCAATGGGAATGAAACTGGAGGCAATTGTCCTATTCCTCCTCCTCGACCTGACGTCCGCGGGGAGTTAAAATAGCAGCAATCATCGGGTAAAAGTTCTGTGAAAGCACTGGACTCACCAACAGTCAGCCACGTCTCAGTCACACAGAGAAAATCCAATCCTCGGGAAGTCAGGAAATCCTTCAGGATAAACGTTTTGTTTGCTAGCGATCTAGCATTTACCAGCCCAATCCTGGCAGGAGCCGGTGGGTCCACGGCGTTAGCTGTCCGGGGAGCCACACACAGAGGCCGCAGGTTGTGCAGATTCACCCCACGCCAACGGGGACGAGGAGAGCAGGGGACACGGGGCTGGAACACCTCATCCGGGCTGTCGACAGGGTCCAGCGAGTGCCGAGAAATAAAGAGGCGAGGCACCGCTCCATACTCAGTCCAAGAAGCTGTGGAAGTGCTCGGCAAACAGGCCTTCAGCCTTACCAGCCGACCGCTGCGTTTACCCCGCCGGCGGTGAAGGTGAAGCTGGGGCGCGGCCGAGGTGAGCTGGGATCCCCGATAGGAGCGGGGGCAAAGTTTTCCCGTCTTGTTGTTTCATTCATCCCCAAAACAAACATATGCACGAGCCAGGTAAGTGTCTTTATGACAATACGCGCTAGAGCTCATGGGAAATGTAGGCTTCATTCCAGCAAAACACTACCACTTTTGTCCACAGGGTCGCCAAAATCAACCCAAAATGAAAGTTCCTTGTAGGGGCTTTAATGATGCGCTGTAATTTCTTCCGGGAGAGTGTGTTGAGACTACCGAAGCAGACTGTAATGGATGAGGTGAGAATGCTTTCGACGATGGCTGTGTAGAAGCAGAGCAGGAGATGAAACCTTACTCTGAACTTCTTGAGCTGTCACAGGTAGAAAAGTCTTTGCTGGGCTTTTTTATAGATGTGATCTGTGTTTATTTTCCATTTGAGGTTGTTGCTGATGTGGGTTCCGAGGAGTTTGTGTCAGTGATGGAGATGGATTCACCTTTAATAAAGACAGGAGTTTTGGGGGATGGCTGGTGTCTTAGGTCGACGATGAGTTCTTGCGTTTTTGATGTGTTGAGTAGGAGATCATTGTCTGTGCACCAGGTCACTACTTGGTTGATCTGTGCACGGTATTCTGTTTCTTGGTTGTTGGTGATGAGTCCTATGATGGTTGAGTCATCTGCGTACTTGTACAGGTTGACAGAGCTGTGGTGGGATGTGAGCTGGGTTGTGTAAAGGGAGAATAGCCAGGGTGAGAGAACACAGCCCTGGGGTGCGCCTGTTCTGAGGAACAGAGGGGAGGATGTGTTATTGTTGATCTTCACCTTCTGTTGCTTGTTCCAGAGAAAGCTGTGAATCCAGTGACAGATGCATGGGTCAATGTTCATGTCCAGTAATTTATTTAACAGTTTGACCGGGTTTATTGTGTTGAATGCAGAAGTGAAATCCATGAAGATGCGGGCATACTGTATGTGTTTGCAGACTCCAGGTGGTTCAGTATGTGATAAATTGCTAAGTTGACGGTGTCAACTTCAGAGAATAAAGGAAAACATGACGGAGCGTCATCAGGTGAAAGCAGGAACTCCTGTGTGATAAATTTTGTCATCAAGCAGCAAACATCACTTCACCACCTGAGCCAAAGCTCCAGCAGATAAAACACCTGAAATAAACTCAAACTTCAGAGTTTAGTCTTGTTTTCACAGAAAAAAAGAGTATAGGTCACGTTTATCAATCTAACGTAGAAACCAGTGCAAATCTGAGCACAGAAATCATCTAATGACAGGGTTTTCATGTGATTAATGAAATGTTCTCATCTGACCGATGACAGCGCAGGAACTATCGGGAGTTGATAAATGTGGCTGCTGAAAACATCCATCATTTAAATATCCAAATATATTCTTAGTTTAGAGGCATCGTCCCAGGAGTTTAAGACACCGAGAGACAAATATGGCAAATATGTCTGGTTGCTGACCATGTTTTTTCTGAGGTTTTTGCAGGTCCATGAAAACAGAGCAAGCGGAACTCTAAATAACCTATCAGTTGCGCTGATCAGATCAGACTGATGGATGAGAGGAGCAGGAACGGAAGTTTCACTTTCACTGCACCTGCTGTTTTGCTGCTGCATGTGACCAGAGTTTGCTCGGCTCTGCGAGAGTGTGGATGCAGTAGCCTCTTTTATACCGCCTGTTCAAGGCAGTAAATATCATGTTGTTGCCACCTTGCTGTGCTGTATATAAAGTACGATCAGGAAAAGGGGGGAGAGCTGCTCACTGGAAAATATCCAGTGAGCCAAAATGCCTTGTTGATGCCAGAGGTCAGAGGAGAATGGCCAGACTGGTTCAAGATGATAGAAAGGCAACAGGAAGTCAAATAAGCACTGGTTCCAACCAAGGTGTGCAGAAGAGCATCTCTGAAGCAACAACACCTTGTCCAACCTTGAAGCAGATGGGCTACAGCAGCAGAAGACCACACCAGGTGCCACTCCTGTCAGCTAACAACAGGAAACTGAGGCTACAATTCACCAAAACTGGACAATAGAAGATTGGAAAAACCACATTCAGATGGAAGCATGGATCCATCCTGCCTTGTATCAACAGTTCAGGCTGCTGCTGCTGGTGTAATGGTGTGGGGGAGATTTTCTTAGTACCAACTGAGCATGGTTTAAACACCACAGCCTACCTGAGTATTGTTGCTGAGCGTGTCCATCCCTTTATGACCACAGTGTACCCATCTTCTGATGGCTACTTCCAGCAGGATAACGCACCATGTCACAAAGCTCACATCATCTCAAACATGACAATGAGTTCACTGTACTCCAATGGCCTCCACAGTCACCAGATCTCAGTCCAATAGAGCACCTTTGGGATGTGCTGGAACGGGAGATTCTCATCATGGATGTGCAGCCGAATGTTTCCAGCACCTTGCTGAATCTATGACACCAAGAATTAAAAAGGGGGTCCAACCTGGTACAAGCAAGGTGTACCTAATAAAGTGGTCGCTGAGTGTATGTCGGATGTGCACAGACAGGTGAAAAAACAAACTGTGAATGTTGCTCTCACACTTAACGACAATCCCTCTAAGAGTTGCGAGATTTCAGCCCGGACTGAAGTAGAGGACGGATCGATGAACGGTTTCTGATTCTCAGAAATTTTCAGATATGAACCTTTGCTGCTCGTCTCTGCTTCACACTTTATATATTATGTATGTCGAATATTTTCAGCTTTGGACTGTTGATTAGACAGAAAGAAACATTTTAAAGACACTGTCACTCACTTCATTAAAAACTGAGTGACACATTAACTGATGCTGAAAAAAAATCAGAGTCAACGATAAAAACTACACGACCGAAGCATCTGCTGTGAGCCTGCTGGGTGAGAGAATAAAAACGTAAATGTCCACACTTCTCTTTCTCGCTTTTCACATCTCTCTCCTCTGCTCCCATGTGGGTGTTCATGTGTGTGACCTTCTTGTCTTTATCCGGAGTATTGGGCTCAGCCAGCCAAGCACTGCGGCTGTCAGCAGTTCGCTGCCTCTCCAGAAAGAAAAGTCCTGACTCCTGCACTTCTAGTTAAAGCAGTAATCTGCGCCCTCGCTGCTTATTCCCTGAGGTCAGAACCACAAATTAGAAACCTGAATGTCTTGTATTGTTGTCTGTGATAAAGAACCTACAGCTGGAGCCTTCATCCATCCAGGGACGCTTTGCTGAGCACACACACTTTATCTGCGCAGAGAGAAATGTGTCTCCTCTCAAACTGCATGTATTCAGCAGCTCCTGCTCCGTCACACTCACACTGCTCATTTACAAGTGGAGGCTGCCCGGTGCAACCACAGGTCTCTGCTCGCCACCGTCCATCCAACTACACAGGAGAATCACTGTTCTGCTAAAGTCATCATGTCATCACAAGAAGGCAGGAAGTGATCCCGGTAATCTGACAGCATTTGCACTTTTCAGGAGTTCCAGTGTAGAGCGTCAGACTGAATTTACCAACGCACCATGTCAGGTCACTCACTCTCCGGGACCGCCAGTGTTACTTGAATAAGTAAACACTGACCAACGGGACCAGACTGGCCGACCCGTATGCTCTCACTCAGTGGATGGATGATGTCACAGGAAGCCAATCTTACAAAGGAGGACCACACTTGTTTGTTTTGCTATGGAAGCTAACGTTAGCTAATGTGCTAAAAAGTTAGCGTTGCAGAGAAATCCAATATTCCTCTTAATCCCTCCCCAGTTTCTGATGAGGTGGACATGATAACCCTTAATACACATAACCTTATTCATCCCTACAACAGGAAATACTTTTTCCCTAACCTGATATGAAGTGTGCGCTGCACATGTGAGCATTTTTGATGATGGCCTCCGTCCAGTCCTTTGGTCTTATCACATTTAACCATCTTTGTTTTTGTTGACGGGCAGTGGCGGCTGGTTTTGAGCCATGACTCCTTCTATTCTGGCTCCCAATAACACAACAAGACAAACACATTTTAACACTCCTATGGAGCCTACAGCCCTGTCACAAAGGTACCTGTTACAAAATTCTGCTGCACTCCAACTCACATGCTTCACCAACAAATTAATTGTCAATTAACATGCTAACATTATTAGCTTAAGCCTATGACATTTTACATTACATAAATTAGCCTAGCAGCTAGTAGTGTTTTTCCCTACTCGTATGAAGCCATTTATCAAGTGCTAGTGTTATCGACAGGTCTGTAGTGATCCACTCACTCCTAAAGAGCACTTTGCCATCTCCGGTGATGCAGTAACATCAGTTTGATTAGCTGCAGCTGTGTGCTCAGCTCCTAGGTTGCAGCTCAAACTCAAAGTACTTTGGTGATATTTTAATTTGGTTTGACACAAGGTGCAGATCATTTTTTGATTTGACTTGTCACCTGAGCTTTTTTAAAGTGAGAGGAGCCGTTCCAAAGTGCAGTGGTGTCTCATTGTCCTGCTGCAGCAGTTTGACAGCAAGTAAAGGTGCATTAAAGGGACGAATAGCAGCATGCAGTTAATGTGATTAAAAAAAAAACGTGCAGTGTTCGGACCCTAATTGCATCGTGACTGACATGTTAATTCTGACAGACCTTCTTTAACCATTTTAACAAAGATCCAGGGGTCAGCGTGCGGGTGTTAATCTTTGAATCGGTGCTGTTTCCACAGAGCCTTGCACCTACATATGATGTGTGTTTAATTACACTCCTCTGAAAATCTTATCTTGACTAAAATATTAAGAATAAAACATAACTTCCTTTAATCATGTTATTTGTGTTGACTTCCTCCCGTCAGACTGAAATAAAACACATTTATTAAGCCATCAGGAAAGCTGAGGGATGGAGGGAGTGACCGAGCATCACAGATTCTCATCTCACCAAAACTCCAAAAATCAATCAGGAAGCATCGGGTCAGCGCCGCGCAGCAATTACCCCGAATGGCCAAAGTGGCCTTTAACAGATCCAGAGACTAATGTGTTGTGACTGCAGCAAACAGACGGGTGGGTCTGATTATCTCTCTGCACACAGCTGCCCTCCCTTAACACACACAATTACCTCATCAGTGATACACTCAGCAAACACATGTGAAAACACACACACATACATTAGTGTGTGAATGCACTGATCACACCTGCGTCTGATGAACAGAGGAGGATCATCCTGAGAAAAGCCGCCGTTCAATCAAAGACAATATTGATCAGCGTGAAACTGGATTTATACCTGACACTGTCTCTGTCCGTGTTTGTAGGATCCACCCCAGGTCTAAGCAGACACAGAATATAAATCCTTTTTTGAGCTATATTCAGTTTACTGCAGTACAGAGACAAGATGTTTGATGTTCACACTCACACACTTGCCTGCAACATTTTCCAAAAAGGTCGGGAGCGGAGCATATCACTGTGACATCACCTTTTCTTTAAACAACACTCAGTGAGTGTTTGGGAACTGAGGACTCTAAATGTTGAAGTTTTTGAAGTGAAATTCTTTCCTATTTTCGCTTGATATACGACTCTATTTGCAACACTGTCTGGGGTCTCTGTTGTTGTATTTTTGGGCTTTATAATGTCCCACACATTTTCAATGGGAGGCAGGTGTGGACTGCAGGCAGGTCAGTCTAGTACCTGCACTCTGTTACTACAAAGCCACGTTGTTGGAGCATGTGCGCAATGAGTCTCTTCGACTTGAATAACCAGGGACGTCCCTGAAAAAGACATTGTCTGGATGGCAGCATATGTTGCTCCAAAAACCTGCATGTGCCTTTCAGCATTCATGTCAACAACATCCAGAAACAGCGCCGACTTCCCTGAGCCCGAGCTCATCTGAGAGGGACCGACACAAAGTGGAACAGTGTGCTGTGGTCTGATGGATCCATCATGGACGCCGTGTTCTCCTGGCTAGAGAGTAAAAGGACTGCCCAGATTGTTATCAGCTCAAAGTTCAAAGTTCTGTGATGGTATGAAGTAACGACAGGAGTTGGAAAGTCCCTACAGGGCGGGCAGGAGGGGAGGTGGATGGGTCCAACAAACCCTCAACTTTCACCCCGGAGCTCAGTGCTCACTCTCCATATGAACGTAGAGCCAAACCATGATGTTTTCTAAACCTAACCACTTGCCTTTGTCAGCATCCCAGCGTTGGTTGTGGCGTCCCAGAGCGTCAACAGCAGACGCAGGAGGATACCTAGTGTGTAAGATGTAGACGTAAAGTCCACAGACAATGTGACTTTTGACTTGGGATGATAACATGTTGGAAATTATGACCTAAATTGTGCTCTGGTGATGGTCAAAAACGAATGAGCAAATCTTTTTAAGTGTCCAATATGAACCAGGTCAGCCTGTCCAACGTCCACTCATGAATCCGTGCTCCCACTCGTGGTTACTGTAGGGTACCACTCACACTGCCTGCGAGTGAACAAGATGCGACTGACTCCAGTTCAGACAGCCGAGCTGCTACACTGAAAGAACGAGAGAGAGCCAACCGTTCTCTCGAGGTGTGACATATTCTGGTTAGCCAGGAAGGGACGACAAATCGATGTGATCAGATCATATTTCTGTAACAACGGTTGGGTTTACATGGCCTACATACAAACAAGCACAGGCTCAAAATACATTATTTAACATATAGACAGGTTAGCAAAAGTTAGATGTTTTCTGTACACCTGCAACTGTGAAAAGAATCGGACCGCTCATCACTTTTGTACTGCCTAGTCCTCCATATGTCCTGTAGTGCTCGCAGCTGATTGGTGAGGTGTTGAGTCTCATGAAATCTCATTAAAAACGTCACCTCAAGACAAATAGTTAGTGTTTCATATTAAATGGCACTAGTTTCTGCCAGACTCTGGGTATTCAAATATATATATCATCTGGCATGTTTGGACTTTAGTGAAATAAATAAAGTGTGTAGGCTACTGACTGAGTGTTGCTACAGTGAGAGAAGAGGAACAAACATTTATCAGCAGTGAAATAAATATTAAGTTATTTCTCCTGTTACCTCGATGACAGTGTCCTCAGAGGTTAAACAGATGATTCTGAGTGAGTGTACAGCACCAGCAGTATCTAATGCAGTTCTGTAGAGTCACATCAACGTGCCAAAACATCCCTGATTTATTGTCCGGCAGTAAGTGGAGCGCCGAGGCTGCTCTGTGAAGATCAGACCATTAAAAGTCAAATCAGATTCCTGCTCACACAAGGAGACCCTGCAGGCAGCAGCGTTTGATTTATTATCTCAACATGCTCGCTGGCAATCACATCCGTTCATACTGACCCACCTCTTCACAGTAAATAAGAGCTGGGATCAGCAGGAGACTGATGGGACGACACGCTCAAGGGCCATCCACATACATCAGGCCACCACGCTCAACTCAATACACCAGGTGCTTCACTCGGATCATTTCTGAAGTCTTCAGTACACACACACACACACACACACACACACACTGTACTCTGTGTTCTCACTGCGTCCCGTTTAGTTCAACAGAACATGACGACTCAAACTGCACTCAGGTGAAAATAAAACTGTGAAAACACTGATTGACTGAAGCACATCCTGTTTCATGTCTAGCCACAAACATGGTGAAATAACAGATGATAAAACTATCAATAGTAGTTAGTTACATTCAGCTTTTAGCTACAGAGTGCTTTATGATCAGGGGCTGCGTCAAAGGACTGCTTCAGTTCATCATTCTTGAAATAAATATGATTTTATTAAAGTGCAGGGTTGGTGATCAAAGAAGGACAAGTAAGGTTGTTACATACTGAAAATATAAAATATGACTAATTGTGTAAAACATGGTTCGGCAACCTTTAATATCAGAAGAGCCATGTTTGACCAACAATGATAAAAACAAAATCTGTCTGGAGCTGCAAAAATATATTTTAGCCCCATAATGAAGGGAACACAGACTGATAAGTCTAAATTATCAAATCAACAGGTCTAAATGAACATTAATTTGGTGTTTTACCACAAAGTGGTGACTCTGCAGTGGGCTATTTAACGATTATTTGGAACTTTAAATTTGCAAAGCTGGCGTTAAAAGCAAATGAAGCCATCCACGCTCTGTTGAATTATCTGTTCTCCTCTGAAACTTTACTTTTTGGATTTGCAACCTCATTGCTAACCTCACTGTGGATCCACTTTTGAGGTTTGGCAAAATGTAGAGGTGAAGGTGTCAGGCCACAGACGATTGAAGCACATTTTAGTCGACAAAAAGTTAAACATGTTTTTTATTTGGTGCATATTTTCCTTTGGCCTACAACAATGATAAAAAAAAAAGCTGTTATTCATTTCCATATTACTATTTTGTCAAAGCCACAGGGTTAAAGAGCCTCATGTGGCTCTGGAGCTGCAGGTTGCCAATCCCTGATATAGAGACAGAGCACATTTAAGTCCCGCCTCCGCTGAAGGGGAAAACAATTCACCCCTCTCCATTGACTTTGTGTTGCATGAAGGGGCCTCCTCGTCATTTACACCTGCTACAGTGGGAAACAACACAAAAATACCTAAAAGCTGCCGTGTGCTGGGGCCACTACCAACATGGTAAAGAACCCAGGACTAAGATTTTATAAGCTACCAAACAAAAAAACTGAACTTTTAAAGGACTTGTATTTTTTATTTTGGCTGAGGATAAGAGCATACAAGTTTAAATGGTTGTATTTTGTACTCATTTTAATATACTTGTGTTTTTTGGCTTGTTTTTACCGAATCTGTTTTTAAAGAAAGCATGAAAATCATCAAAGTTACATCACTTATCATCGCCACAACCTGAGGATTAAGGACGAATATTCGTAGCTTTAGGGAGGGTAAAGAACACAACAGTATAAAGAAACAAAACCAAAGTCACACCCCAGCCGCCCCTCCCCTCTGATGAGTAAAGAACAGTCCCTGACCTACTCCTGATCCAACTGAACTGAATCCAGTTTAACAGCGTCAGTTAGGTGCATCCGTCTGTTTCAGCAGCTGCACAGATTCTTAAAGTATCACCTCACAAAATAAGGAAAGGTGAGTTAGTGAGGAGATGCAGGTGAGTCAGCAGAGGGCCTTCAGCCAACAGGAAGCTCACTGAGCGCCGTCGCTTTCTTGGACGGCTCTGCTCTCACGTGGAGATGAAGTACATTAGAATTAATTAAAGGAGGAACCGAGGGTTGTCTTGTGACATGATCCCTCCTGTGACGACAGGAAACTGCGAGGTGATACATCCTGCGGCTCTGAGGCTCCACCTGTCACCTGCCCACGCCCAACACCTCAGATTGGAACTCACACTGCGCCCGTCTGTCACCACAGAAGATACAGACACGCCCACTGTCAGCTGACGACTCTTTCAGGGTTTTATCTGTTAGAGGTGTTTGTGATATTATGAAGGAAACAAAGCGAGGCAGGAGTGCTCGGGATACAGCAAACTCCTTTTATACCTGATTATGTTTTTGAAATCTGACAAAGGTGTTGACAAACATCTGGGACACATCTTTAAACATCTTTTTTTTGGTAGGACATGATTTGACCCATTTGTCTAAAAGGTGGATTTAGTTGGCATTTAAATTTACATTTGCTTATTTTATTTTTACTGGCACTATTTTTGTTGTGATTTTATTTTTTCAGCTTTCGACATTAATGAGAAAAATCATAATTCAGCAATCAGAGCTCGAGACAAACAACATTTACAAAGAGACTCGGTTTAATATCAAAAAGCATATTTTACATAAAAACAATATATTACAGCACTGACAGTGGAGTATAGAAACAGATTGAAAGAGTGAGCTGCGCCCTCTGCTGGAGACAGGAGGTTACTGTGGCTTCAGGATGTTTCATGTGTTTACTGTTGCGTCGCTCCAGTTAAACCTCAGCTCGTGTGTCTCAGGAGTCGTTGGGGAGGCCGAACAGTTTGACGGTGCCGGCCTCTCGGTTGTTGTCGTATTTGCCCTCCTTGTCGTCGCAGGCGTAGGCCAGCAGCGGCCTCTTTGGGTGCCAGGCGACGGTGAAGGTCGGAGAGTCACACTGAACCTCCCACAGCTTCTCTCCTACACACACACACACACACACACACACACATACACAAGTGAGCTAAAACACTGGGTTCAGTTAAAGCAGCTGTTGATGGTGGACTCTCAGCTCTCTGGATCTCTGCGGCTTTTTTCTTGTAACAGGAAATTATTTAAAACATCAGCTGCGTGTTTACTAACTGCTGCAGGATGATGATGATGATGGTGATGATGTGAAAGCCTTCCTCAGATTTTAACTGTTCTTTTCTACAGCTGCCTTTTTACAAACCAGCACAAGTCCACTGAAGACTCAAACTGCCCATGAGCCCAACTCCACTGCTCAGGTTTCATCACCTAAGACGTTAACGGTCATCATCTCTCACACTGACCTGTTTCCACCTCTGCGATGTCTATGAAGTGATCCTCAGAGGCCGAGGCCAACATCCTGCCATCATGGCTGAAGCTCAGCGTCCTCACAGGCCAGTCCAGCCTGCAGCGTCAGCAGCAGTCAGTAAAAGGACAGATTCAGTGATAAGGTAACATCACAGGTAACATCGAGTCATAATGATACAGATTCATCAACACAGGCAGAGAAAAGGTGAAGCACATCAACACTGACCTGGAGAAGCAGCGGACACACACCAGCTCATCCACGTCCCACAGGCTGACGAGGGCGTCGGCACTTCCTGTGGCGAAGTATTTCCCCGTGGGGTCAAACTTGATGCAGATGCAGTTGGATGGGTGAGCGTTGATGGACTGGATGGGCTTCAGCTCTGGATAACTGCAAACACACACGCACACACTGTTCACTTCAGCTCCAAAACACACACATACACACACTGTAATACAGAGTAAAAAAGTACACACTCAGTATCGGAGAGTTCACACCCCTACAGAACACACAGCTTTATCTGACAGCATGTTGACACCAGGTGCGTTGGTAGTTTGATGAACTGTGGATCACCCAAAATCCCTGACAGAAAAGCTCCATTTACCTGAGTGTGTTTTCCTTTGGAACGTCGTTGTTGTGTCGAGATGGGACAGAAATAAAAATATATCGTGACGGCAGCGTGTGTCAGATAATTTCTTTCAATTTCTTTCGTGGTTTGAAATAAAAACACCACGATGGCTGAAACTTAGAAACTGAAGTGAAAACAAAGTCGACATTTGTGCCAAATTTGATGAAATTCCCTTCAGATGTTCTTGAGATCTGTTGTTCAAGAGAATGAGGCAGACCAAGTCACAATGACCTTGACCTTTGACCTATGACTACCAAATACTAATCAGTTCATCGCTGAGTGCAAGTGGACAACAGTGCAAAATTTAAATAAATTCCCCTCAGATGTTCTTGAGATATTGGGTTCACAAGAATGGGAGGAACAGACGGATGGACAACCTCAAAACATAACGCCTCCGGCCACGACTATCACCTGCACAGAGGCATAAAACCCAAGGCAATGAAAATATTTGAGCTCAAAGAGATGCACACTGTCAACCTGACGAGCTGAAGGAGCTGACTGAGAGAAAGCTGCTGCCATTCGCATACAGTATCTGTGGTCAAACCAGCAGTGCATCTGTATTCTGACCTTCACAGTAAATGCTTTGAAATAGCCCAGGACACACACATGTGACTAAACGTTTCAAAATAAGGTGTACGTACAAAATACATACAGGACTAAGTGGATTATGTTAAGAGGAAGTATAAAACGTGTTACCTGTGTTCCTTATGAATCAAAATAACTTTTGTTATTTCCTTTTTGGTTGCACAATAACATATGACCAAAAATTCAGTCATGTGAATTCTGTTCAATGCCATCAATGTGAGAAAACAATGTTCAGAGAAACAGTATAGAAGAGAAGAAGTCCCATCATCAGATGGTGGGATCAATGTGAAAAACTAGAGAACGTCTCTCCTGCAACTTCAAGCTTCAAGCTTCAAGTTTCTACCACGACACCTTCTGCAGATAGTGGCTTCACTCGCCAGCTGGCGGCTGTCCGCGTGTGAAGACTGCTCGAGAGCACAGTACAGACAGCTTTTCATTGGGAAAAACAAATTCAGAGTTTGTTTGTGCGGCAGGACTGCCTGGTCACTCTGTGTGGGTTCCTACCTCAGGATATTGATGCAGCCGTTGCCGTTTGTGAGGAAGAACATGTCGTTGTCGTTGTTCCAGGAGATCTCGTTCACCTCGAACTTGAACTGCTCCTCTGCCTTGGAGCGGTGCGTCTTGGCGTCGATGAAGGTCACCACATCGTCTTTGTTCCCCACAGCGATGGTCTGACCGTCAGGGCTCCAGCAGATGTTGATGTTCTCTCCTAAAAAACACGATATGAGACTTGTTATAAAGGACAGTGGTTTATCTGGGATTATCTATTAACTTGTGAACTACCCCTGAACACATGACTTTACTCTTTGTTTAGGAGGGAAGCGGAGCAGCAGGGAGGGAGCAGGGTGTCTCCTCGGCTCTGTCAGTCGTAGGAGGTGTCATTCAGAATGTGTTACTGTAAAAACTAGTGTCTGGAGTCCTGCTGGGAAGCTTCAGGCTCTGAGTCTGCAGCCATGCTAACTTCCAGATATTATCCATAAATATTACTGTTTACATGTTTGTATGGTCATCAGAATTCACATCTCACTTCACTCTAAAGCAGAGGTGTCAAACTCATTTTAGATCATGGGCCCTCTCAAGTGGGCGGGACCAGTGAAACTAATGCATAATAACCTGTCAATAACAACCCTTTGAAACAAACCCTTTTTTTAGTGTAAAGAAGTTCATTCTGTTCATCCATTTGCAAAACTAATGATGGCCAGTCCACTACATACTGAGAAAAATGTGTGCAAATTCAACAGCATGTCTGAGTTTTTCCACATTCAGTCACTGTCATTGCATTCTTTTAATAATTTTCCACTCACACTGAAGTGGCAGCTATCGAAGAAGAAGGTGAAGTCATCCTCTGGCTTATAAACCTTTTACAAATCGGAAGTTTTGTCCGTTCCTTAGCAACAGCAAGGCTTGACGCTAACTTTTTTTCCCCAAGGAGCACATGTGTTCCTAAGTTGAAAAAGTAAGGAGCGCACAAAGAACTTTAGGGGCACAATGTAAATTGAGCAAATAATGTGTTTTCTGTAATAAACGTGATGCAAATAGACATTTACAAGCAAAATTATTTAATGAATTTGTATACAAAATGTACAAAAAGGTAAAATCATCAAGTTTTGAAAAAGTATTGCAATTTAATTTTGTCTTTAATGTTATTATCTTATTTTTATTATCTTTGCAATATGATTATCTTATGTAATGTTATTACTATCCTAAAACATTCTCCAGGTCCTCTGAAACTCTGCAGGACTTATTTCCACCCTGCCCAGCAGTGGTACCGTGGCGAACGGTCCCTAACTGCAGCGAACGGTCCCTAACTGCAGCGAACGGTCCCTAACTGCGGGGAGAACGGAGCAGGCTTCTCCGGAGGTCCGGCGCTTTTCCTGGTCCCTCGTCTCCACCACACTTTGACTTATTCCCACCCTGCCGACAGTGTGACTTATATTCATTGTGCCGACAGTGGCTTGGAAAACCACCCATAACCGTGTCACACGGCGAAAAGGGAAGGCGGCTGGAGTTCCTCCAATATCTGCGGTTAGATTATCATATTTTTTTTATTGACAAAAATATAGTCTGCTTTGGCTGATTTTTTTTATGCGCACATGTGCCCCTAAGTATATTTTTTCGCTCGACAGTGCGAGTGAAACACTCACACTGTCGAGCCCTGAACAGGGCTCACCATATTGTTTTGAGATAGAAGTCTGACACAGATTCTTTTGTACTGAAGCTCCTGGTTGACAATGTTTTTCACAATGTTTAATATCTTTAAATATGACCACAGTAAGTATTCATTGTTATCAGAGAGCTGTATTCTGGATGGGGTGGAAAAACCTGAAACCTGGCACCTCTAACCCTTAACTAGTGCTTCAACATTAGATGTGCAAAGTCATCCAGTGGGCCAGATTGGATCCTTTATTGGGCCAGTTCTGGCCCCTGGGCTAGAAGCCTCTTTCCCACTGCCCAAAAACCCACTAACCCACTTTGTATTTAATGGAAAAGGTAACAATCTGCATTCACACCCAGAGCTGATATATCCGTAGGTAATCTCCTTTACCAGCGAATTGCAACAACGCACCACCACAAAATACCGTCCGTCTCCGCCCAAGTAGCGCTCAAATATTCTGCACCCAGTTTGAAAGAGAGACTGAATATGTACGAGACATAAAAAGAAGTAACCCCTGTAACATCTTCCCTGGCCTTCACGTTTCTCTCGTCTGTATACTAAGCTGTTTTCCATACTTGTCTGCTGCAGAACTGTGTACATGGCGATGAAGGTGTCTATAACCCAGGGCTGCATGATTATCACAATTATTCTGATTGATATTAAGGTTAGAATTATTTATCACGATTATTTATTGTTTTTAGGTACAGATTTCTTTTTTGCACTTTCATATTTAAATCAACAGAGCCCTGCTTCTACTTCCATGTTGTGCTACATTCCTGCTAATGTACAAATATTGGCATCATGATAAGAATTAATAAGTATCAGTGCATCTTCTAGAAGCTAAATGTAAATAAAACTGTGCTAAAACTTTCTTACCAAAAATCAAATCAACAGAGCACTGCGCTCACCTTCATACTGTGCTGAATTCCTGCTTATTAAAATACCCTTTAACCAAACAGACTTAAAATACAGTTCTTCCTTACTTGAATTCAGTGCATCTCCTATGGATATGTCTCTGATACTGTATTATTTTTAACTCTAATGTGCTGTAACATCGCTGTAATGGGTGTGTGAGTTGACACCTGAACACGGACAGGGATTAACGACACAGTAACGTTAGCGATGTTTATCTGCTTGGTCTTTGAGCACCTATCGTACTGCTGTTTGTGATGTTTTGATCAAGTTATTTGTTTTGTGACTGACTGCTGTGTATGTTTTTTCTTACATAAAGACAAAAAACCCTACTTTATGAAACTCCAGCCACCACCTTGAGATACCCACCTTTGGTGTTGACAGTGGCGATGCATTTGGTGGTACGGACGTCCCATATACGGATGGTCTTGTCTCCGGATGCTGTGACAAACAGATCAGGGTTGGTTGGATGCCAGCAGAGCTGATCCACGCTGTCACCATGACCTCTGTAGTTATTCTCTTTCACCTGAGGACAAACACAACATTTAATAAAGTCAACAGATGTTCAAAGACCTTGAAACATTCCCCATTTGGTGGATAAAGTCTGCATCAAAGCCCACAAACTGGTGACATCACTGATACCTACATCTATAAATAAAACCTCATATTAACAGTTAATCCAGGCCATTCAGCTCTTTACAAGTGAGCCACACACTGGCTGTGTATAGGTTTATATTACTATAATAATAATAATAAGAGTGGAAGAAGGTGAATGTTTTAGCATTTGATTTGATGTTTCAGTGTTTAATAACCATTTAAAACAGTCATTTTTCAGGCGGTAAAACTGTGAGTAGACACCGACAGTTAACTTTATACATTTGGACAATGAATCAAACGTAACGTTAACACTTCACACGTTAATGTCGTGGCTACCCGCCATGTTAGCGGTGTGATATGACATTAAACAGTTACCTAAACGGCTGTGATATTATGTTTACACACGTTCAGTCAGTTTGAGTTTCCTCTCTTTCACCGTCCATTCATTCACTGATGCTATGCTAACGTTAGCATGCTAGCAGCGCAGTGACTCACCAGACGGTCTTTCTCCAGGATGAACACACTGGCTGTTTTATCAAAAGATCCGGAGGCCAGTCTTCTTCCATCACAGCTCCACGCCACCGAGTGCACCTTCGCTGTGTGAGCCGGGAACTCTCGACTCTTGTTGTTATTTCTGAAGCTCTCCTGCATCTCCTGGTAGTACTGCGACGCCATCTTGGAAACTGGACGGGAAGCTTCAGTGACAGACGGAAACTAGTTAATGAACGTTACCGCCATCTTGTGGTCCGGAGGGTAAACTGAACTCTACAGGGCAAAAGGCGGTGAGCGACTGTGTCAGAAATGTCCTGTAAACTGTAAAAAATAAACGTAAAAATAAAATTATTATTATCATTATTATTATTATTATTTTTATTAATAATAATAATAACAATAATAATTAAAAATAAAATAAAATCAAAATTATAAAAATGAAAAAAAAATAGAAAATTATTTAAAAACAAAAACTAGGAAACTATTTTTACACACTCTTTTCGCATAATTTCCTTGTTTGTTTAACTTAAACTATTTTTCTTTTTTCTTTCTTTCTTTCTTTTTTTCTTTTTTTTTTTTAACTAATTGCCTTGCTTTAAAGGGCCAGTGTGTAATATTTGGCATGGTTTATTGTCAAATCTGAATCTGAATCTGAATAATCTATCCATTAATATGTTTATATAAGTGTATAATCGGTATAAAATAAAATTCGTTTGGTTTTCGTAGCCTTATAATTATGCTTTTATATATATATATATATATATATATATATATATATAGCAAGGGCCTTGCTTTAGAGAGGTCGCCATCTTGCGCCGCCATGTATGTACGGCAGCCCGAGCGGACAATCCAGCCAGCCAGAGAACGCGTTTCGTGTGTATAAATAAACCAACGAAGACAGCAGAAGGAAGGAAGAAGGAGGAGGAAACAGCAGAGTGTTAGTAGTTCGTCAATAGAGAGTAGTGAAAAGTTTTTTTAGTTATAAAGTTTGCGAATGGACCACACTTACCACGCAACAAGAGAGAATGAACCCGAACCGTCATCTGCGAGGAAAAGAAGACGCAACTTCACTCCTTGTGATGCACTCTCTGCGGCGCTTTTCCTCCTGATGATATATCTCCCCAACGATGGCAGCAGTAGCACCGAATCCCATTCTGTGCAGCCAAATGGGAGCGGAGGATTCAGCCTCTCTTCTCGCCCGCTCAGCATCAAACACATGGAGTTCCTCATCTGTATGCTCCGGCTCAAACAGGTATGGCTCTGGGTCTGTGTCCGCTACAAGAAACTCTTCAAAATTGCGTTCAAAGTCGTCCATTGCAGCTGCTATAGTCCGGAGATATTGCTAGGCTAAATAAACAGCTGAGTTTTGTTTACAGGCTACGCTGTCAGTCAGTGTGCGGGCTGGAGATTGGTGGAGCAGAGAGGGGAGGGCTGCCCTGCTAGGTACTGTAAACAAGTATGTGTGTATGAAGTGTGTGTGTTACGCTAGAAGAGTCAGAGTTTGGGACAGAGTCTTTTACCCCCTGGAGTGTTAGTGTTTTTGGAGTGCTCAAATAAACGGACCTTTTTCCCGAACGCTCCTCTGGTCTCCTGCTCGTGAGGGATTCATTACAATATCGTAACATGGTTTAGATTTCTAAATAAACATTCACCTTGTCGCTAGATAGACCTACTCCTGAAAAACTCTTGTCTGCGCAAGGCTTTTTGTCCCTACGAGGCCACTGTCATTTACCCGACGGGAGGGGTGAGCGAGTGAGCCCTGCAATCTAGAATTTGACCACTGATGTCACTGTTTCCAACCCATTTTACACACTGGCCCATTAATTTTCTCTTTTTACTAATTTCGTGCTAATTATTGGGTCATTTCAGAATCAGAATCAGAAATACTTTATCGATCCCCGAGGGTAAATTATTTATGTTACAGGTGCTCCTTGCAAGAGAGGAAAGATACGTGAAAATATAAGAAATGTAAACAATAGTATTTACAAATATATAGTTAAATAAACAGGAATTATTAACAAACTCCTGTTCATTTAACTATATATTTGTAAATACTATTGTTTACATTTCTTATATTTTCACGTATCTTTCCTCTCTTGCAAGGAGCACCTGTAACATAAATAATTTACCCTCGGGGATCAATAAAGTATTTCTGATTCTGATTTCTTCTGTCGTTGCTCATTGCCTTCTTTGTTCTTCCCATGTTTTAAAAAGAAATCAAGCCAATTTGCTCAGGTCTCAAAGGCTTAACAGCTCATTATTGTCCTCCAGCCTTTGTAGGTGTTTACAGACAGAAACCATTAGTTTAAAATTTACTGTCCATTCTGTAAACACATAATAAAAAAGACATAATAAAGGCAGTTCAAACACTCATGGAAGATAAAATAATAATAAAATATATTAATTTTTTGTGGGCAAGATAGCATTCTGTTTTAGCCTGACGTTGTGGGTAATGTGGGAGGCAACATCTAGAGTCAACACACAGCATGTTTATCTCTTTGTGTACAGCCTAAAATCTCCATACACTAAAGTGTCACTGCCGTAAATGGAGGCATCACTTCCAAAGGCCCCTCTTCTTGGCCTGAATGGCCCAAAAGGGCCACTGTAGTCAGCCCACAGTCATATGCCAACAAATTAAAGTAGGCCTAATAGGGGCTTTTTTTTTTCTTTAAAGGCACTTTATTTCTATTTATTCTCTTGACAGGTGACATAAAAATAAAGTTACTTAGCCTGGGAACATATTTGCTAACATCAAAGGTATCATGTTAAAGCCAGTCTAGTGGAAATATAATTTCCTACAACATCATTTACATCACATAGCCACTCATTTTGTTCAGTAACTGGTTTCCTCAATGACTTCCTGTATCATCCAAATACAGTCCAAATCTCTCTGTTCACAAATGTTTCTGTTGAGCTCCTGAAGTCAGGAAGTCCTTTAAAACTGCATCATGCTTGCTGTGTCAAGATTATAGGCTACAGTAATACATTTCTTGGGTTTTACAACAGACGACATGCATTCATTTTATCGTGTCACTTATATTTGTTCCTCAGAGCTCCATTTTATATACTTAAACTTTTTGTTCCAGGATCATTCTTCACCCTCTGCTTTATCTTTGACTCTGGACACTGTCTGTTGAGTCTCTGGATTGTGTCTGATTTTGCAGGATGTCTTTTTCTAATTGTGTTTCTGTTTTCTTTACTGCTTGAGTTCTGATTTGATCAGTCAACAGTGGAGTAAAAGCACAATACTCCCTCTAAAATGTCGTAATGTAAAACCAATGCACTTTACTACTATTACGAATGTAAAGTACAAAAATTATGTCTCACAAAATAAAACTTAAAAGGGTAAGTTCACCCAAAGGCAGAACTTTCTGACACACAAACTGGATCGATACCAGTGAGGGTCTGTGAGTACATTTAAGAAAACTATATATTAGTAGATATCTTTCTTTCCATCAGAGGCTTTTGTTGATTGCTTTTTTTAAATAAAGACACACACATGTTTTAGTTTCAGTTTATTTCAAGTGATGCTAAAATGAAAACCCATGTTTTTAAAAAACTTTTCAACACTCCATTTATATCCCAAACACACACAATATCTATAGTCAGCCAAACTCTGTCAGGTACAGTAAATCCCTTTGTTCCACAAACTATGCAATCAGTGCAAGGACCCAAAACATAACGCGGCTGCAGGCCGGAGCAAGGCCTCCGTATGCATCATGATCAGGCCTGTTGCAGCTCAGCGGCTCTGGTGTGTTGATTAATGTGCAGCCTGATTAACCCCTTCATGCCTGCTCCTTTGCATTGGAATCAAATACACTGAATGGACAGAACAAAATGCACTTTTAAATGTGATCCTGTGTTTGAAGAAAGAATGACAAGGCGTGAAAGCATCATACAAATGTGCCTTATGTAATTGCATACTTTTCAAAATTCTTATTAACGTTGCATCACGTGTCAGGAAAGCTTTATATATATAGACAGTACAGCCCTACGAAATAAAAGTCAAGGAATGCACGGTGAAATGTGACGCTGAGCACAGAAACAACGGGGGCGTCTCAGTTTCAGTGAGGAAGGCGTGTGGAAGACATCTTGTCTCTGGTGGAGGGACGTTTTCACAGCATAATATGTAAGTGAGGACGAACAGGTGTCTGTGGAGAGGTAGACAAAGAACACCTCACTCCTCTGAAGCCGATCTGATCCTTCACTTGTTTTAAAACAATGGCTTTCAGTTTGCTTTGCTGTCAACACCTGCAGAGTGGGTTTGTCCCGAGGACCCTGAGAACATTTTGGTTCGATGTGGTTTAGCTGGAAGTGTGCTACTGTCTCTGCTGTTGTTTCTCTAAACCTGAAGTATCACTCACATTTCTGTTCCACATGCATCACAAGCCTCACAACACGCTGATAGTCGACACGCTGAAACCTGGACTGGAGCCTCAGCAGCTGCAGAGGAGGAACAGGACAGATCCTCTCCTCGTGCAGCGCGTTCTGAACAGTACTTTAAATTTACCCTGGTTGTAATTATTGTTCCTGGATGTTTTCACTCAGCCTCCCTCCATTCAGACTCAGGAAGAGGTTGGACTAAATGGAGGAGATACTCTAAATACCTGGAGACGACAGTCAGGGCTGCACAGTCACACCTCAACACATCAGTCAGTTTGAGCCTGAGGGTTCGTTCTTGACCTCAGAAAACAGTTTTACGGGAAAGGAGGTCGATTGACTTTGTTTTTCTGGAGCTCTCAGCCACATGGTGGAGTCTTCATCGGTGAAAACCAAGTTCAGTGGAACTTCTGTTATCACAGTTAGGGCTGGGACCAATTACTGATCGCATTGAGAGAAGAATTTGTGGTGTGTTTTTGTCCTGCAGATGATGAGGCCTGAGGAGAGTGATGATGGTGAAACTATGAAATTTCTTGTGTCCACTTATGGACCCCAGAGAATCTGGTGACCTCCTGACCTCTCTGCCACCAGTCAGTACGTTTACATGACATTAGACAAAATGGATTTATTGTGTCAGTCCGACTAAAACTGAAAACTAGTCTGACTGAAATCGTACAAATCTAATTTCTCACAGTGGGACTAACACACCCAGATCATGTGACTCCTGCATGTATACAGTCAATCAGACCCAAACTGGCCGAGGCGCTCTGAACATGCTCCACAGTTTCCGCTGTGGAGAAATCTACATCCAGAGCCGTGACTTTTTGGACAGACCAAATGTACAGAGCTGTAAAGTTGTCCACCATGGTAGCAGTTAGCTGCTAGCTAACCGTAGCTAACTTGTTTGTCCATTGTTTGGTCTGTGACGTAATAGATCAACAGGAAAAAGGTCCAATACTAACAAGCTGAAAGGGGGCATATCTCTACCTATTGTAGAGGAGTCGCACATACTTGGCTCAATAAATGGATTCCCCTCCCGTGCTTGTACACTGGGACAAGGACAGTAGTCCAGTTAAATGTCCTCGTCCAGCTGGAACTGGAGCTCCACTTAACTGTGCATGGAAACGTGAGTGTGTAAGATTTAGGGAGATGTAGTGGCAGGCCGAACGGCTTACTTTGACTTAGCGCTCTGCTTACTTAAATGGGGATCAAAAGATTTAATCTTGAGGCTCTTCTGGACTCTCCAAATGTTATTAAACCAAATGGATCAAATCTCGATAGTAAAATGAGACATTTTGCAGGGTTTGACGCTCAAAGAAATGTATCCAGTGATTCACAAGCATCTCTTTTGCCATGGTAAAAAGTCTTTTTGGGCCGCAGGTCATCGAGTGACAGACCGAAAAAAATTGCATTACTACTGGGCACTATGGAAATTAGCTTCAAAGCCCAGTGCACTTCACGAGGTGTTTAGCAGGAGCCACATTAGTAGTAGTAGTAAAGCAGCAATAACGTTGTGTGGTCGTCTGTTGATGAGCTGCAGTGTGACGCCTCCAGTGTGTGCTCAGGGCAGCACTTGAGACTTACACTATTTTTGTGCATTGACATTTTTTCCACACTGATGATTATTGATTCAAACACTTTGACAGTGATGAAAACATCAGTTTCTATTGATAACGTTCTCATTTCAGCAGTTAGTCCCAGCCCTAATCGAAAGGAAAAGCATATGCTTCAACAAAGTCACCTGTGTTTCAGTGTCACCACTGATGACGTTAGTAAGATGTGAATCAACTGTGCAGCTCTGAGAGCGAAGAAGAAGAGGAGGAGCAGCAGAAGTAGGAGAGCTGGATTCTAAGAAGTACAGTGCATTCCTTCTGATGACACAAAGTGATCGTGAACACATCCTCTGTGCATCAAACAGAAAACTGAAAGAAGAACATCAACCTAAAGTTCTGCAGTCATTGTACAAGTGTCTGAAGAAAACTGAAGTTCTGTGCAAAGAAGTGCAGCTTCCCTCGTCCAGTTCAGTCTGTCTGTCTGTCCTCCAGGATCCAGTGGTGGACAGACAGACTGATAAGATGAGCCATTGTAGAGAGCCCCACAGTGACCGCTCCGTCGCCACCGTTTGTCATCGTTCAGAGAGTCTGTTCTACATGTAGTTTCACTGAGTTGTGAGAACATTCAATCCATAATACTTAACTTTATTTAAGTTCAATTAAAGAGTGACATTTAACTTTTTCCAGTCTTACATGTGAATAATTTTAAGATGCCTGAAAGTATTATTGATGAGCGACAGATGCAGTTTGTCTCAGGGCTTCTACAATGGCTGCAACTCAGGTCAGGGTGCGTTCACATCCACCATGTTTTTATCTGCAACAAGTCCAACTTCATTTGTGACATTTAAACTCATACTGGTGAGAAAGCTTCAGGAAATGGAATCAGCTACATGTTAGTCATGTGACGTGACCTCACAGCGCCTCGTTAGATTTTAAATGTGTAAATCCAAAAAAACAAAACACAAATACAAAACTTCACCTGATAAACAGACGACAGACGTGTGATCGCACCCTGAACCTGCTGATGTCAGAGTGAAAATCAGAGCGATGACATCACTCTCACATCAGCCAATAAAAGCACAGAGCAGATATGGAGCCGGGGATCCTCAGACTCCATCCTAACACTCGGCGTCGCTGCTGCCGTTAACAGGAGCGGCGCAGACGGTGGCGTGCTCGTCCTCACTGGGTTTGACTCCGTTAGACTGGACGCACGTCTCAGTCCCATTCTGATCATTCTGATGGTCGTCCCCCACGCTGGACAGCAAGGACACACAAATTTTACATATTAATACAAAATAATAAAATACATTTTTAAAGAATCTTTAAATATACAGTGAAAGGGATTGTTAGCTGCAGCTCAGCTCCCCGCTGTCCTGGTCCCCGCTGTCCTCTGCTGTCCCCTCATTTCTGTCCCCCTCCCTCCCTGCTGCTCTCCTTCCTGCTGTCCCCTCCCATCTCTACTGTCCCCTCACTGTCTATGCCCGTTCCCTCCCTTCTGTCCCCTTTTTGCTGTGCCCCTCCCTTTACCCTCCTCCCTGTCCCCTCCCATGTCTACTGTCCACTCCCTGCTGTCCCCTCATTTCTGTCCCCCTCCCTCCTTGCTTCCTCCTCCCTGTCCCTTCCCTGCAGTCCCCCATCCTGTCCCCCGCCTGTTCTCCCTCCTTCCTCCCATCTCTGCTGTCCCCTCCCTGTCTCTGATACTCCACCTGATGACGCAGCCGTTACTCAGCGGAGTCCCTGCCATCTCCTTCTCAGACAGGGAGCTGCAGGACCTCCTCTCCTGCCATGACCCCACTCTGGCCTCTCTGCCTGTGGTATCCGAGCTCTTCCTCCTGGCTACGACAGGCCCCGGCCCCGGCCCCGACCCACGCCGCTCGGGACTGACCCTGGGAACTGTAGAATCCAAGGGGACAGTCAGCCCCCCAGGCCCTTCTGGATCTTTGCCCGATTCGCTGCTGGTGCGCCCCCCGTTCAGACTGTCTGAGGAGGAGACGTGGCTCATCTGGCCCTCCCGCTCATCTGGACAGGAAAGAGACAGAAAGATCCAGAATGAGTTCTTGTGAGTCACAGCTGGGACGACAGAAAGAAGACGTGAGTCAAAGATCCAACACAGAACCTCCAGATTGTCCTGATTCTCCTGCTTCTGTTACAACAAAGCCTCTGTGTTCACTGATGGAGAAGATCCAAGTCAAAGTACTATTATCAGCCAAATGTACATTAATATCAGAAGTACAGATACCCATGATGCTTCCATTATTAGTGCTATTACATTATGGCAGTATCACCTGTAGAGGAGCCATGAATACAGTGTAAAACTTTATACATCTGCTGATACAGTCAGAAACCTGTCTGACTCTTCTCACCTTCACTGATCATGATTTTAAAAGGAAAGAAAATAAAGTTTAGATTGAACCATCGTTCCTTCAGACAGAGTCCATCGTGTGTTGACTCTAAATATTTAACAGATCTGAGATCAGGCTCTCGTGTTTCATCGAGCCAGACGAGGTCAATCGATGATGGAAAATCAGATCAGTTCACAGCAGCATGAATCTGACCTGGTTACACCACTGAGTGTGTCATTCATTTATTCTGTGGAGCAGAGCGCCCTCTGCTGGACACACACACACACACACACACACACACACACACACACACACACACACAGACGTGCAGTGTTAATAACAGCACTCACTCTCATTGACAGTTTGACCTGATGTGAACCAGCTGCCTTCGTCTCTCCTCCACACAAACTGTTTTTTACAGTGAATCATATGAATCATATTTTATCAACAAACTTAAGAGTTTAAAGAGTTTTTCAGAGCTTAACACACAACACAGCTCATACAGCAGGATGTCGTTGACTATTTTCTCGGTAAAACTACACGACATCATGAGAGCTGACAGACTCAACTCTCAGTTGAGACCGCAGGATGCATTTACCTCCAGAGCCAGCTTCTCCTGCCTTGTTGCGTCGGCGTCTCAGGATGACCTCCAGCTCGCTGTCCTTCTTCCCAGGTGGCGACGGCACCGCCTCCTGAGAACCTCGGCTGGGGCTCCGCTTCACCGTCTCCTAGAGCCGAACACAACTGTCACTCAGTTCATCAAGCACCAAATCTACAACTGCTTTTGTTCATCAGTGAAATCAGTCAAGACAGCATGTCGTCATGTGTCAGTGTCAGTGAAACAGTTTGATTGTTCGGATTAAAGCTACATGATCACATAGTCATGGAAAACCTGCAACAGTCATGGAATTTCACAAACACATTTTCCTTTGGACACATCAGTGTAACAGAGCTGATGAAACGTCATCTTTACCAGGATGCCTTTCAGCTCCTCCATGGCGCTCTCCTGTGGTTTCTCCTCACAGATCACTGGTGGCTGGAAAAAACATAAAAACACAATTCATTTGTTTTTATCATAAAACAGGAGTTATGTAGAGTTATGTTTAGTTACAGCATTTCAGAAACTCTGTGCAGGTGGAAATAGCTTTTTACCAAATCAGGACTTTGTGATTTTTATCTTTGATTTGGGCGAAGCATCAAAGTGTTTCTGAGGCTGAACTCACTGAGTAAAGCCACAACAGAACCGTTCCTAAGCCCCGTCTCCACCAAACTCTTCCAGAGGTACTGGTTCCAGTACCTCTGGAACCAGCAGTAACTCTTCAGACATGGTACCTAGACCCTCGGTCTGTTCAGACAGTCCTCTTAAATGTGGGCGGGGTTGTTGTCACTCACTGCTCCGTCCAGCACTCGCTGTATTTCCTCATCAGCGGTGACACAGATGGAAGTCTGCACCTGGTTTATCGTCCACAGAACGAGGCTGCACGCCCACATTTTCACAACAAAATAGAACAGGCTGCAGTGAGAGTCTCTCTCCATGGGATATTTAAAAATAGCAGCTTTGTGCATTTAGTCCTTCTCAGGCAAGCTCAGGGGTTTAGTGTTGCTGTAGCCCACAGGAAGTGAGGATTAGAATATTAATCTATTAATTAATCTATATTTTTAAAGTCATTACTAAAAGTGTGTGTCATATAAAAACTAAAGTGATGGTCAAAGTTGTCACAGTGAAATTTAAGGTGTGCTGATGGATTCACGTCATCAACTCATGCATTGAGTAACATTACAAGTTAACGTTCCACCTTAAAAGTTGCCGGCAGTCGGCCCAGTGAATGAAGTTATTTTTTCTCAGACTCCAGCTGCTGTGAGAGGCAGCAAAACATCTTTTCATTTTATAGTTACAGTTTACTAATAAAACTCTCCACAGTATGAACAGTGGTTACATGAGCCTCAAAACCAGACACAACTCAGCCCTGAGCAGAGTGACCGTCCTCTACTGACCAATCAGACTGCAGTGTTCACAGCTCCACCTTTTAGTACCAGATCTGTGTGCTAGGTACCCCAACAGAGGGGGGACCAAACATGGGGACAGTATGGAAACGGTTCCATTGGTACCATCCACAACTTTTCACAGTAGAAACAGAAAAAATGCGTACTGAACTGAACTGAACTGCTCGGTGGAAACGGGGCCTAAATGCACAAGAACCCGACAGGCACACAGAGTCCAGCCCATCAAATGGATGTTAGAGATGTGTATGTGGGATCTGCAGTGTGTGTGTGTGTGTGTGTGTGTGTGTGTGAGGGGTCAGACAGCGACAGTGAAGATTGATGCAAACATCAATATACTCACTTTAATAGCTGCTCTCTGTGGAGACACATGGGGAGGAAAGAGAGGAGTCAATCAGGCAGAGTGCATTCAGACGACACACAGAGTTCACTGACGGCCTCGTCTTTACAGCAGGAGCACAGTTACAGTAAAACATGATGACGGAGCAGGAAGATGGTTTTTATTTTATCGTTGTGAGGTCACAGGAGTGTTTGAGTGTCAGGGAGCTGTGACCTTTGACCTTTGATCTCTTCACTGTTGTTGGACGCAGGGTCAAAATTAATGAGTTCTTTTGAAAAGGTTTGTGGGCAACAAAGCACCTGATTACATATTTTAATTAAATCACAAGTAAAACATGTTTTCAATTTGTCATATTACTGTGCAGGATTCAGGGGTATCGGTGAGCCAATTTGTTGGTTCAGAAGTTTTGATCTGTGTTTTTAACATGTAGCACTGTGACAATAAAGTGAATCAAATGTTTCCTGGATGCCACTGCAGGTGAATTCTTCTGGATGTTCCACATTATTTTATGATCCCAAAACGCCTAAATGTAAAATACAGGCTAATTAAATGGAATAAATTAAAAATAAAAGCAAACCTCTGTCTCAGTGTGTCCGTCTCGTCCTTACCTTGCTCTCCTGACTCTTGACGGGCCGCAGGACGACGCCATGTTTGATCCTCTCCATCATTTCATTCACTGCCTTCGCCTTCACGTCGTCGCCCTCGCCAGCTACAGAGACACAAACATGGCGTTAGCTATTAATTTTTCTGTGACACTCAGATCCATTTAAAAGCTGTAAATCTTTCACATGATTTTTTGAGCTATGTCAGTAATTTAACATCTCGTGATTTTCTTTAAACACAGTTTAAACTCAAATAATGAACTTTCACATTATGATTAACAGACTGAAATATGCCTTGTGCTTCCTCTTTGCCTCATGGTCAGACATATGTTAAAAAGGGGGCGTGGCTCGACTGCAGTCCATTTTAAACAATGTGGAACACTGTGATTGGTTTAAAGACATCCCGTCAAATAAGTCTGTGCCAGTCAGAGGACAGTAACCATAGATCTAGACATCCTAGAAAGCTTATGTCCATTGGAGTGGACGGGAAATAAAAAAACATTCTTATCTGATATCAAATGTTTCTGTGATACAATATCGTGCTGATATGTTATTTAATGACACGTGGAGGTGCAGCGAGACTCACCTGGAGGCTGCTCGATCTTCACAGAGGCTTTAGAGCCTTTGGATGACTTCCTCATGATGGCGATCAGAGAGCTGACAGAGGGAGAGACAAGCTGCTGTGATCAATCAGGAACGGATCAGCTGATCAGAAAACAAATGGATCATAAATAAATGTTTTCAACCTCTGTTTCTGTCATTTCTGTTGGTGCTTTTATGTCTGTCAGAGAACCTTATGTGATTTTAAAGGTGGTTCAATCTTCCCTCAAGGTGTTCTTGAGATATAGTGTTTACAAGAATAAGATGGACGAGCCAAAAACATAACGTCTCCCTCCACAGTGATCACAGTATCATGTGTCTGGCTTGCTCTCACCTGAGGGGGTTGCATCTCGAGGGGGGAGGTGGCGGAGGGGGTGGAGGAGGAGGAGGAGGGGGAGGAGGCGGCTGTGGGGGAGGGGCGGGAGGTGGTGCAACCCCAGGTGCAGGGGGAGGGGGCGCCGGGTTGGTCGTCACGGCAACCTCTTTCTGGGTCTCCTGGAGCTCGTTGACTGTGGAGAGGAAGGAAAGTAGTGAATACAACACCTGCTATACTGTGTGTCACACACTGCGTGTCACGTCACATCAGGGTCTCTGTTTACATTTATTCTCTGGTCAGACCTGAATCATGCTGTTTGACACATTCAGTAAAAATATTTTACAGAATTTATTTAGCATATCCTCTTGAGACCATGTGTTGTCTTCATATGAGGACATCACACTTTGGGTTTACTGGACCTTATGCTTAATTCTGCATAACTTAGACCTCTTGTCCTCGGCCATTTTTTGTGTCATCAAGTGGTCTAATAGTCTAATCCATGTAAAAACAAGATGGCAGCCATCTCTGCCAAGTCAGTCTGCAGCCACTCACGACACAAAAGTGGACAAGGTCCAAAACCTGATCACATTTAATGGTTGAAACATGTTAATTTATGATTAAAAATGTTTGATAAGGCAACAAATTTGATCAATTTGGAGGCTGTTAATTAGGAAGTACTCGTTTAAAGACATTTTAATTTTGTCACAATAAAAGCTTTCTTCATGTTTTTATTGACGTACGTGCTGTCACGTTATCTCATTTAGGTGTTTCCGTCTTTCCTCCTGCTGGAGCTCTGATGATGCGAATCCCTTCAGCCTCCGGGTTTAACCACAGAGTGAAGCCTCTGACCCAACACACTATCTGTGCACGCCATGAAAGAGCCTTCTGTGTGTATTGTGTCCCTCTTTAACGGTTTCTGGGTGAAGTCAGTTGGTGGTTTTGGCCGCGACTTCATGTGACCCATTTAAAGCAGACAGATGCCGCGCCGCACGCAGGGAGAGAAACTGGGCATGTTTGCCAGCCTCCCTGCAGCAGATGGGTCATAAACGCCGCTGACACTTTTATACTGTACTCTTACTCTCACTGCTCTCATAGCCACTGTACTCTACCTGCTCAGCAGCAGACAGACACAGTTAGAGACCAGCTGGGGAACATAGTGAAGCATTTAGCATCTAAAGAGAAAGATTCCCCCCAAATAAAGCCTTTACTCTGCCTGTTCAAGGCGGGAATACCGCACTGTCATGCCACCTCGCCACTCTATAAAAGGTACAACTGTGGAATGGGGAGACTACGGTTGCCACCTTCAATGTGGGAAAATAGGGACACACCCGTAATGGCCCCATGCCTGGGGAACACAAATCAAATGAGGCGTCCTGGGGGTCCTCCTCCAGGAGATTTGGGGTTTCTGATGCTTAATTTCCAGTATTCTGGCTACGTTTTATGCACCAATTTATGTTTTTTAAGTATCAAGTTCAAAGTTCTCGCTGCTCTCACCATAAATGTAAAGGAAAAGATTATGTTATTTTGCAGTCTACACTGTGTTGTGCGAAATATTACCAGAGGGCACATTCATAAACTTAATTAGCCTAATTAATTATTTGGCCTCTGCATGATGGATGTTATTATCATTCTTTTAATTAGCTTACCATTTGAGCCATTATTTCCACATTCTTTTATCTTTTGATTTCATCCTGAATCCAAAGTCAATCAATTTATAAAGTGTGTTTCAATATCAGAGCTATAAATGAATCGTCAACTATTTGTCTGAAGTGTAATAATAATGATTAAAATATAACAGTGATGATGGTTTACAGATACACATGATGAATTTGTGGTACTGGCACTATAATAGCCACAGCCACGCGTAATGACCTGTTAACATACTCCCTACACAACACACATCACAACTTCTGTTCAATATCTATTGATTTACTGTTCCAGTGTTTTATTTGACTTTACAAAACCTGAAATCAAACTGTGGGATTTGAAACGATTTGAAGTGTGTCCCCCTGTCGATTAGTTTCCTACTGCTGTAGTTATGCTGCGTTCGTTTTGTACTCGGAGGTCGGAAATTCCCAGTTCCCAGTCGGAAATTTAAACTCGAACGCACCCTGAGGTCGGATTTCCAACTCGGAAACTCGGAGCAACCGCATCAACCCCGACTTACGAATTCATGATGGCTGCCGGTCACATACATAGTGAGTAGACACTGCTAAAGTACTGTTTATAGCAATTCTATCTTATTTGTTTTACATTAGGTCAGCCATACCCATAGTACTGTTCAATTTTTATCCGTGGGCGTGTTGCTATGCCGTCTGTATGTGCAAAATGCCACATAGAGCGTTGTTATCAACTGAAATTGCTAACAGTGGCTATGGCTAGCCCAACGGTAGAACGGTGACGTCCCTGTTTTTTTCTGACTTATCCACCGTTGTCAACTAGAATACAAAAACTGTTGTCAACTTGGAGTTGACGTCATTCCCACTTCCGACCTCCGAGTATAAAACGAACGCACCATTAGTCTCGCTCACCAGACCTTTCTCATGACTCTCACTTTGAGATTGGAGAAAAAAACGCCCCGGCTGCTTGTATTTCTTTCAAGCAATCACAGTCGTTCTGGGCGGTGCCACAGCAACGGAGCGCTTGCAAAAATATTGCCGGGGGGAAACAGGTTTTGGTGTAACACGCCCACAAAAATATCACCTACAGGATGCGAACCATGGCAGAAAAATGGCTACATCCCCGCAAGATCAAACACTGCAAAAGTTAGTAAAGGATTTTTGTTGACTATGACAACTGGAGGTGGTAGGGCGGGACTTCAGTGGGTGGCTCGGTCCGCCCAATGAGTGCCTGACCTATGCAGCGAACTTCCGCCCACTCAGACTAGACAATGATTGGCTTTCATATCAGTGACCTATCTAAGTTGAATGTCAGTAAAGTCAAATTAAGACATTTTTGGACACCTGTGGCCTAGTGGATAGAGCAGGCGTCCCATATACAAAGGCAGCATCCTTGCCACAGTTGCCACAGTTCAGACTCCAGCCTGCAGCCCTTTGCTGCATGTCATCCTCTCTCTCTCTCTCTCTCTCCTTCCCTTTCACACTCAGACTATCACATCAAAAAAAATCCAAAATCTTTCCAAAACAAGACGGTTCACACATTTAAGGAACAGAAACAGAAGAAGAACTCATTTTTGAGTGGAGGGGGCTTTAACGATGAACCACAGACCTGATGCTGCGTTCAAATGGAACCTGTGAACCCGTTTACGACAGTCGTGAACAAAACTTAAAAGATTGTGAGTACCACAACAGACGGGGCGTTCACATGGACTCTCCTCGTGAACATGGTAAACACGACCTCATTTGAACGCAGCGTGACTCCAGACTTTACAGAGTTCAGTCGGCTCAATCAGAGCGTCAAACTGGGTCAAACAACATGAGCCACTGGTGACTGTAGAGTACCAGTGCATGTGTTAATTAGCATGTGACAGTTCACCGTATCATTGCTCCTGACGGGCCTCATTCACAATCTGTGCTTGAATCAAAGGGTTTGGTAGAAATCTGGGAATCATTAATCTAACATCCTAACTTTACGTTTATTACGTGACCGTACGTCATTTGTGGAATATCGCACCAACTGTTCTATGACAATACACTGTTATTATTACCAGCACTGTCGCTCTAACTTGAGTGAACGCTTCCATTTAAAAACCTGGAGAAGAATTCAGACTGATCAGCTGTTTAACTCCACCTGCTGTTTCCACCCTGTGTGTGTGTCTCCACCTCCACCTCCACCTCCACCTCCACCTCCACCTCCACCCACCTCTTTTCTCCAGCTCCTCGTTCTTCTTCTCTGCCTGCTCCAGTCGTCCATCCACCTCCTTCTTGGCGACCTCCAGCAGCTCCAGCTGCCTCTGCAGAGCCTCCAGCTGCTTCTTCACACAGCTCTGCTCCAGCTGGGCCTCCAGGCTCTCCACCTACACACACACACACACACACACACACACACACACGATGGTGGTGATGGAGGATCTTCATCTATCTACCGCATGCACCTGCTGTTTTTATTTTAACTGATTCTAGATGACAGCGTTGTAGCAGAGTACAAACTCGATTGTAATTTCCGATTATGTTTAGGAAATTTTCTGCTCCTTTTCACAGTCCGAGCACACCTTGAAGCAGCTTTAAGTCATCTTCTTATAATAATAATGAGACCATGGGAAAGCGAGGTGAAAGGGGTCGCTCCACATGATGAACCTCCAAAGAAATAGCCGCCTGAATCTGCGGCTCCCCTTGTGTTACATGCCACACCCGTCATGCCTCTTTGGATTCTGCGATGCCAACATGTCTAAAATAACACATGGGAGCAGCATGAGGCAGCTGTTGTTTGCCTCTGTGTAAAATAACACACAGGAGACATAAAGAAGGGACCTCATAGTGGCTCTATACCGTGATCTCTGTGTCAAAGGGCTCGAGAGAGAAAATTGGACTGTGAGTCACCAGGTGACTCCTGATGAATCATCATGTTGTTTAGGAACACCTCTCTGCTGATGACTCAGTCCTTCACTGTGACTTCCTGTCACTCAGACTGGATGAAATGAGATGACAGCTGTCGGCTCCGTCAGGACGCACACCTCCTCCTGACAGTAAACTGCAGGTTTACCTTCTGCTGATGCTGCAGGCGCTCCTCCTCCAGGGTTTTGGTGATGGCAGCGACGTCCTCCAGAGCTTTGAGGAGCTGAACGCTGGGCTCAGCATTCTGCAGCAGCAGCATGCTCTGCCTGTTGGCCTCCTTCTGCTTCACCAGCATCTGCAGGACAGAGTGGAGGAGGAGGAGGGGGAGGGGAGGAGAAAGATGAATGAAGAGAGAGAAATCCACATTTTTACATACAAACACAACATATCACACACAGACTGAATCCTGCAGGCTCTTCATTGTTCAGGTCAGTAAACACCACATTCAGGACGTTTCATTCATCAGGCACGTTATTAACACGCACATTAATTACCAACACAACAATACAGGTCAGTGTTTATCGCTGACAGCAGCACCCAACTGGAGTACAGGCCTTTAGCCTTCGTCATGGCTCAGAAAATGAACAGTCATATAAAAGTTTAGTCTCATTTTGAACTGGAGCGTCTGCAGATTGATTCCACTACAGCGGCTGCTGTGCCACACATCACCATACACACCTGGAAGAGAAGCATGGATGGACTTGCACTTGTGTCTGCAAAAGTGCTTTTACACTACAGAGTCACATTCACCCACTCACACACAGGTGGCCGAGGCTACTGTACAACTAAGTTTAAACACACTCGTACACTGATGGCACAACTATCAGGAGCAATTTGGGGTTCAGTATTTGCCCAAGGATGCTTCCACACATGGACTAGAGGAGCACAAGGATCGGACCGCTGAATGACCTGCTACCTCCAGAGCCACAGCTGCTGATTAACAAGCGTGTTTCCATGATCGTCTCTTTACCTCGTGTGCGTAGGTCTCAGCTTTGACTCTGAGGCTCTGCTCCAAGTCGAGCTGGTCCTTCATCCCTTCGTACTCCTGAGCCGCCATCATGGACACTACAGACAGAGAGACAGAAAACAACAGATTAGACTCATATTTTATATTCAACCTGTATTTGATTCAAACAGTTAGCATGTTGACCTGACAGTTAACATTCAGCATTAGCTTGTTTCATGCTAATATTAGCATGCTGGATGACCAGGAGCTACAGTATGTAGTCAGTTTGCTCCTGTTGTGTCTCTGTATGCTCATGAAATAAAGTCCGACAGTGTTCATTCAAGTCGAAGCATTTTCAACTAACGTCTTCTTAATTCATTAATTTTCATCTTTGTATTTAACTTTAATTAAACTTTACAGCCTCAGAACTCCACTTCATCTTCAGTGTGAGGTGCAGTGGCTCTGCAGCGTGCTGTAACTCACCTCTGTTGAACCTCTTGATGGTTTTACTTTGTTGATCAACAGTTTCACGGAGCTCCTTCATGTCGGCCTGATCTTTCTCCGACTGCAGACAGCGAAGAAGAATTCAACTGAATCAGACTCCAGCATCTAAAACTCACAGCCTGTCTTCAGTCACAGGCCGAAAACTTATCATAAAACTATATTAACCCCTGTGTGACATGCTGTGATATATTCTGAAGTGACATGAAGATCTCCACAGGTGCACCCTGATGATGCTGCTGCTCCCTCCTCACCTGTGAGCTCAGCTCTTCTATCCGTCTCTGCTGTTCGTGAATCTGACACATGAAGTTCTTCTTCTCCTCCAGTAATGTGTTCACCGTCTCCCTCAGCTCTGACAGAACACACAGTAGCACAGAACGGCACAGTTTATTCCTGACAGACTACATCCTGCATGATCAGCACGAGAACAGAGCGTCTGCCACGTTTTTCCTCGATGTGTTCAGTACATGTGACAATTAGACCCTGATATTTCTGGTGTGTCCATCATCATGACCATCAGTATCTACAGCACAGTATATGGAAAATATGTTTTATAAAACTGTGATGTTTCGAAGCAGACATTTCCTAATATAGGCTGTAGAAATTAGGATTCATCCCATGGAGAGCATGGATATAAAGGCAGATAAAGGCCCTGTCGTGGCCGCAGGAGATCGTTGTTTACGTGATCCTGTTTAAAAACAATCTATAATAAAAAGTATAATAGCTAGAGCACTCATTATTTTTGCAGCAGAAAGCTAAGGCTTCTATCTTCCACGGCATCATGTTGCCTGTGTGTGATGACATCATTACATTATGCTACAAGCAATCCAAAAGATGGCTAAAACGTGCAGAGGTGCCAGAAGCGCAGAGAAGCAGGTTAAACAGAATGTCTGCTGTATTTTTTTTTTGATGATGCTATTTCAATACTTACATCAGTTATTACAGTTTACTGACTGACATACCTTTAGGTTTAGGTTGTAGAGATTTTAGGGACATAAAGCATTTGAAAATACTCCAAGAAATGACATCATAATAAGCAAAAATACCAACATATACACTGGACCGTTTCTACTGCAGTTCAAAGGGTTAACCTGCTGTTGGTGCTGTGTGAACAGAATTATACGTATTGTACCTTTAACCTGTTGTTGGTACTGTGTGAAGGTGTCAGGACTTCCGTCTGCAGTGTCTGCGTCTGCGTCAGCCTCCAGAGCAATGCAGTCTGAGATGCTGGGCAGCAGCTCGTCCAAACAGGGGCGAGACGACAGACTGAGGTACTTCAACTTCCTGTTCTCACAGTTCAGCTGGAGGTCAAAGGTCACAGGGTCAACGACAGCATCATTAAAACTATAAATCAAACAGCTTCATGGTCCTGAAAGTGTTCACATGTTAAAGAGTCTCTGAAATAAACATTAAGCACATTTCATATTCATTGATGTTGTGACAAATATAAAATGTTATAAACTCAGCCACAAGAATAAATGTTGGCAGTGTACGTTTGTGCAGACCGCGGATATGTTAAGTACGTTATTATGTAGCGGATATGCTAAAGCTGTGGTGAACATGTAGTTATGTTTAGGTACAAAAACCACTTGGCACAAGCTTCGGTGGAAACACAGTGACAGGTTGCTAAAATAAAACCACGTTTGATGGCTAAAATGCAGCTAAAAACAGTGATGACTCACTAAAAAACAACCTTTTTTGTTTGTTGTTTTTGATCAGTGGTCTGCAGCTTGGCAGACATCTCTTGCAGGTGTAACCACATCCACCATCCCCTCCCTTCCTGATGACAAAGTCAACTCATATACTACGTCACTTTAGAAACGTTGATATGATTTGTATGAAACTAGGCCTGTCACAATAACTGCATCTGTTGGAGGATATATGGTCCCAAAAACAATTGTGCTAAAACAATTAATATTGTCATTTTAAGATCATTTTATGTCACTGACATAATGATAATATGGAGCATAATAAAGAGTAATGAATCAGAATCAGAAATACTTCATTGATCCCTGAAGGGAAATTGTCATTTGTTACAGTTGCTCCAATGTAAAGAATAGAGGATTATAATAAGTAAGAAAAATAGTCTGAAATAAAAGTATGTAAATCTCAAGAAACAAATTCAATAAAATATAAATATAAATGTGCATTGTGCTACAATGTTAATACTCTTAACTTTCTTAACTTTTTTCGGTTCATTGTGTTCAGGTGCTGCGTCAAAGTCTCGTGGTTTAGTGAAACCGGGCGGGCACTCTTTCAGGCGGCAGTAGTCTGTGGAGACCTGGCTTGAGGACCAGAAGGTCCCTGCAGGGACCAAGTATAGACTGTGGGCTGGCAGCTGGAGAGGGGCCAGTTCACCCCCTGGGCACTGCCAAGGTGCGCTTGAGCAAAGCACCAAACCCCCAAACTGCTCCAGGGGCGCCGTGTTATGGCTGACCCTGCACTAACCCCCACACATAACTGTGTGTGTGTGTGTTGTGTGTAACACAAAGGATATGCTATAGTTACATTTCCACTATTTTGTGTTAACTGACAATAAAGAACTTAAATTAAATTAATAAATTGAAACCCTGCTGTTTATTGTGCCGTCATGTTGGCTGAAAGTCTTGCAAACAAACACACATGTAAACCCAACAGGCAATATCGTACAATATATGGACCTGAGCTCCATAATTTTTTCCGACCTTAACAAGACGATGATGTCATTATCGTGACCAATACGAGGCACACAAATGTAACGTAACTGAGGTTTGCAGAAACGTGCAATGGAAAATTTCTTCTGGCGAGTGTACTAAATGTTATATATATATTAAAAATATTAAAAATAAATGATGCCCCTGTTGTAACTTCCTCTGAACATTATAACATTTTAATATTTAAGAACGCAGCTTTCACTGTGGAGTCAGTAACAGACAGTCACATGGTCTCTGTGCAGAGTCATCCTGACTCAGCTGCTCTCTCTATTCTCCTGCTAATGCCAGCTGGACCCCCCCGACACTGCTGATCCTATAGTATTGATCATTGAGTGTGTGTGTGTGTGTGTGTGTGTGACCTTTGTGGCCAGGGCCTCTGCATTCTCCCGGCACGACTTCTCGATCTCCAGCTGAGTCTGCAGAACGCTCACCTCCTCAATCACCATCTGAGACACTGAGGGAACACACACACACACACACACACACACACACACACAGTTTTAGGGTCACACATTACACTGTATAATGACTGATTTCACAGTTCTGATCGGATCATTAATAAATAAGTTAATGTTGATTTAATGTGCATTCCTACAAACATCTGTGAGAAGTATTGATGGACAATTTATTGATAAGACTTGATTCTAATACACACAATATGTCAGAGCTATTTGGGATGGAGAAATACACGTTAAACCCAGTTGTGATAAACTAATTTTCCTTTAAGAACAGACAGAAAACAAGAGGAAATTAAATCTGTTGAACTTGATCACAAACGAGTAGAAAGTTTCAGACACTCAAAAACATTCATTATGACATCACTGACAGTGAAGTCTACTGTCCTTGTCCCAGTATACAAGCACGGGAGGGGAATCCATTTATTGAGCCAAGTATGTGCGACTCCTCTACGATAGGTGGAGATATGCCCCCTTTCAGCTTGTTAGTATTGGACCTTTTTCCTGTTGACCTATTACGTCACAGACCAAACAATGGACAAACAAGTTAGCTACGGTTAGCTAGCAGCTAACTGCTACCATGGTGGACAACTTTACAGCTCTGTACATTTGGTCCGTCCAAAAAGTCACGGCTCTGGATGTAGATTTCTCCATGTTGTTACCGGCTTCTTCTTCTCTTACACATTTAATGCTATTGGACTTCCGGGTCAAAGCCCGGGGCGAAAACTGTGGAGCATGCTCAGAGCGCCTCGGCCAGTTTGGGTCTGATTGACTGTATACATGCAGGAGTCACATGATCTGGGTGTGTTAGTCCCACTGTGAGAAATTCACTTAGTACGATTTCAGTCAGACTAACATGTTTACAGGGATTTTAAAAGTCCAGTTTTAGTCGGACTAACACAATAAATCAATTTTCTCTGATGTCGTTAACGTACTGACTGTGTTTTGGTATAAAACCATCCCAAACACTAACAGCTAAAAAAAAAGTGAGCCTGAGGTTGTTGGACGCCTGCAGCTGTCAAACGTGTCACCAGAGCTCAGTTATTTTAAAATGACCCAGATATGGAGACTCTGCCAAGGCTAGAAACTCGACCGGATGAAGTAGCTTTCATCTGCTCGTGTCTTTCCTTTCCCCCTTTACTTCCTCTTCTGTGGATGAAGTCTGAATTCTAGCAGATTACTGTGATAACTGAATTATTTTCATACAAGAATTCAAGTGTTAGATTAAAATAAAAATCTGTTTTGAATTAATACACATTTCTTCTGAGATTTCTTTCTCTAGATGAATTGCAGTTTTCTCTCACTCCTTCTTCATTGATGGTTTCAGTTTGCTTGTTGGAGGCAGAGTCAGACCTGGACTGAATGGATTGTGTTACAGCCAGCAGGAAGCTGCAGCTAACATCACTTTTCCATTAACAGACTCCTTCCTGGTCGATGTACAAGCCCCAAATGTGATTAGACTGCTCTCACACACAGGGCTGACAAAGTGTTCTGCCCTGAACTTCTGCCACAGTGAACCTCAAACTACCTGGATAAAGAGCCCTAAACAACTTGAATGAAGAGTCTCAAATAATCCAGATAAAGAGTCTCAAACAGCTAGGATGAAGAGCCTTAAACAACCTGGATAATGAGCCCTGAACAACCCAAATAAAGAGCCTCAGAAAACCTAAATAATAAGCCTCAAACCATCTGGATAAAGAGTTTCACATCACCTGCATAAAGAGACTCAAACCAGAGAAAAGAGGTTCAAACAATCCAGATAGAGTCTCAAACAGCCAGGATGAAGAGCCTCAAATCGGAGAAAATAGGCTAAAACAATCCAGACAAAAATCCTCAGAACATTCTCAATAAAGAGCTCCAGACAACTTGGAAAAAGAGCTTAAAACAACCCAGATAAAGAGCCTCAAACAATCCAGATAGAGTCTCAAACAGCCAGGATGAAGAGCCTCAAACATACTTGATAAAGAGCTCTAAACAACCTGCAAAAAGAGCCTCAAATCCGAGAAAAGAAGCTCAAACAATCCAGACAAAAAGCCTCGAACATACTCAATAGAGAGCTCCAGCCAACTTGGAAAAAGAGCTTAAGACAACCCAGATAAAGAGCCTCAAACAACCCAGATAAAGAGCCTCAAACAACCCTGATAAAGAGCCATGAACAACCTGAATAAAGAGCCCCAAACAACCTGGATAATGAACCTCAAACTACCTAGATATGGTCTTAAAATTCTTGTTATAGAGCCTTGAACAACCTGAATAAAAAGCCTCAAACACCTGGATGGAGAGCCTCAAACACCCCCCAAAAAAGAGCCCCAAATAACCTGCATGAAGAGCCCTGAGCAGCCTGGATTAAGAGTCTCAAAGCCGAGAAAGGAGGCTTAAACAACCTGGATAATGAACCTCAAACTACCTAGATATGGTCTTAAAATTCCTGTTAAAGAGCCATGAACAACCTGGATAAAGAGCCCCAAACAACCTGGATAATGAACCTCAAACTACCTAGATATGGTCTTAAAATTCTTGTTATAGAGCCTTGAACAACCTGAATAAAAAGCCTCAAACACCTGGATGGAGAGCCTCAAACACCCCCCAAAAAAGAGCCCCAAATAACCTGCATGAAGAGCCCTGAGCAGCCTGGATTAAGAGTCTCAAAGCCGAGAAAGGAGGCTTAAACAACCTGGATAATGAACCTCAAACTACCTAGATATGGTCTTAAAATTCCTGTTAAAGAGCCATGAACAACCTGGATAAAGAGCCCCAAACAACCTGGATAATGAACCTCAAACTACCTAGATATGGTCTTAAAATTCCTGTTAAAGAGCCTTGAACAACCTGGATAAAGAGCTCCAAATAACCTGGATAATGAGCCTCGACAGCCTAAATAAAGAGCCTCAAACACCCCCAAAAAAGAGCCCCAAATAACCTGCATGAAGAGCCCTGAACAGCCTGGATAAAGAGCCTCAAACGACCTGGATGAAGAGCCTCAAAGCTGAGAAAAGAGTCTCAAACAATCCGGACAAAAAACAACCATATTTGATAAAGAGCTCCAGACAACCTGGAAAAAGAGCTTCAAGTAATCTGGATAAAGAGCCTCAAACAACCTGGATGGCGGTTAATTAAACACTAGTACTAATGGTGGTAGTGAGACTAGTTGACGTTTTAAGAGAAATATTAGAATTCAGTAATACAGACTTTAACTCTAAATGCTGCTTCATGAGGATACACCTGGAGTTAGATACTCTCCTCTGGTTTGGAAATGTAATCTCTGCTGCAAATGTTAATGATGTCACACTGATGATTGTAGTGTGACCTCATGGTCTGGTGATCTAAGACTCAAACCACGTAACTGCAAAGTCAATCACGGCTAGCTGTGGTAATGCACAGTCAGCAGGTAGAGACCCATAAACACTCTGAGACTTTAAGTCTGTTCTATAAATACAACACAATAATAACATCCAGTGTTTCATCTCATTCACTGTCGACTCCAGTGTTCGTCTACGATCATTAAAGCATCACAGAGTTTAAACTCAGTCATCAGTCGTCATCATTCAGTCCAGTGTGCAGTGTGTCACACACGTCTCCTCAGCAGGTAATGAGTCAATCTGTCATTGAGGCAGAGCTGCTGCTGTAACTGTAACCATCCGGCCTGCTCAGCACACACTCATGTTTCATACAGATAACAGAGGAGTGTGTAAACTGATCACACTGAAACACTGATCGATCCCCCCTGACAGAGCCTGTTATTATATATTAGGTGTGGGGGATACAGGAAGGTATCGAGATATTTTTGTGTGGCAATATTGTATCCTCACACAGTTCAAGTATAGACTAATTAATGTATAAATTATTAATATTACAAATACAAATTCAACTTTAGGTGGCCTACTAGAATAATAAAATCAATTGCTTTTTCAGTCCACTAGGTACATTTTGCAGCAGGAAATAAAATTATCTAAGTCAGATGAACAGACTAAAAACACTTGACCTTATTAGGTAAAACAGACGTTGACAAAGTTTTTCTTTGGTGTCATAATTCATAGTTGAAAAAAGGTAATAAATCGCATGACAGCTGACTTCATTTCAAACTTTAACAACAACAGTCTGATTTAAAGACCAGAGTTTTAAAGGCCTCTGACGGGGACATGACACAATGAAATACTGGGGCTAGTTGTACAAAACACCTTAAATTAAGATTTTCCTTAAATCCTCATTAAGGTTTCCTTAAAATATTCTCTTAAATATTTAATGGGCCTGTCCTCGTCTTGGTCTTTTGCTTAAAAAAACGGTTGCACAAAAGACCAACAAGCATATCAAAGCAAGGTGAAAAAAACTTGAGGTATCTCTGACTCTACTTTAATGGCAACTCCTTTTAAGGGATTCTGTGCAACTATGGAAGTCCCTCAAGTAAGGAGAAATTATCGCCGTCAGCCTCCATTAGGTGGAGTTGTGTTGCTACCTCCTCTCCCCTTGGATCTCCGCAAGTGATGTGAGGACTCTAAAACTTCACCTGAGCCTCCCTCGGCATATGGGTGAGTAGATAATGGCTGAATTTTCATTTTTGGGTGCACTATCCCTTTAAGTGTCATAGTTCAGGAGAAAACTTCCCTGGATCTAATCTAAACTACACACCCGAGCTCAAAGCCATACAATCCTCTCAATTTCTGATTCTAAGATACAGAGACTTTTTACCCAGAAGAGACGAGCTGATTCATCCTCAGGACTTTACAGATGACTGTAAATGTCTCTTTCTGTCGTTTGTGATGTTGAAGATAAAATCCATTAGAGGAAGCTGAGGAGCAGAGGAAGAAGCAGGAACTGCTCCCTGAGGAGATCTGGTGCCTCCTTTTCTTTTTCTTTACAAGGACAAATACATAAGACACTGCTTTATGGCCACGGCTAATCTGGGACTCCAGGGTTTTTTTTGGACCTAATTGTATTGCGGAGTTTTGCACAGCGGCGACTGGATCTTTGCTCTCAAACCACAAAAAAATGTGATGGCACAACAGTCTCCTTCAGTACATTATTCTATGCTTTCTTTTGATTTTCACATTGGCTAGTCATCCTGTTTAATTTGTCTTCTGATTAAATCGGAACTGTTGAAACAAGTTGTAGGAAGCCTCTGCAAGTAATCGGTTGCTGGCAGACACTCTGTGCTGCAATAAAATGGTTAATCAGCAGTGCTGTGCACTGTAGAGCCGATGCGCTGCTGGTTCTGCCGGCCTGAATAGAATATAATGTCTATAGCCTACTTTTGTGTGTACAGCCTTTATAGACTGAGCTGAGTAGTGATGCGCGGGTCGACCCGTAACCCGCGGGACCTGCAAATGGACCTGCGGGTCGGGCAGCAGTGATCGTCTGTTAAATCGGTCTGTAAATGATATTTTGATATTGTTGGCTATTACTGTCATGGCATCCGAAGGTACTGATGCGTTGAGCAGGTGACAGTCCGCGGTCGTTTTCAAAACACACTTGTGTCACGCACTCCAGAAACTTTTTGAAACTTTAAACAATAATTTATTGTACAAAACGGGGGAAACAAACGTTGACAAAAACGGTTCCATAATTCATATTAAATTCAAATGATAACGAAAAACCAGCTACAAGTTAGAGGGAATAGTGATAAAGTGGTAAAACTTGGCATTGATCTACAGCCTCAGACAGATGCGCTCAAGCGTGCCGTGCGCACAAGCTCCATTGGTAGGCTATACTATATTTTCACATTTTTAACAATGCAATTTAAAAGTTTTGATTTTTATTAATAACCTACATTTACCAACAACAAAACAACTACATTTAGCACCAAAAAAAAAAAATGTTTAAAAAAAAAAAAAGTAAATAAAAAAACAAATATCGAATACCAAATTTTCATAACGAATACCTACCCATAGAAATGAATATTCGAATATCCGAATATTTGGGTACAGCCCTAGCCAAGACTGAGTCAAAGAGGAGACCACAATAAGAAGAGAGATAAAAAACATGTGTCTCTATCTAGAGCCAATGTTTGGTTTGTCCATTCTGGGCTACCGTAGAAACATGGCAGTGGGAACATGGTGATCTCTGTAGACGAGGACCAGCTCCCTATGTAGATACAAACAGCTCATTCTGAGGGAACAAATCACAACGATTCCTATTTTCAGGTGATTATACACTAAAGAAAAAACACACTTATTATATTATATTCCATTTCCTACACACTGGAGCTTTAAGAGCAAAATTCTGGATGCAGATCAAAATAATAACTTGACTGTAACTACATCCACGTCTCACCGAGTGACCTTTGATGACCCCTGATCTTATACTGCATGTCAGCTCAGTGTCGGTGAGGCTGTTGGTTTAAAGTCGTGGTGAAAAGTGAGGATGCTGTGAAAGAGGAGGAGGACGAGGAAGGCTTCTGGATCTATTTTTAATCCCCTCATTCAATGTTTAAGGCTTGTGGATGGGCCCCTCTCTCCCTGTCTGCGTCTCCATTCAGTCTCTGTAACCATCTCTTCCTCCCCCACGCTGCCGCCGCCGCGCATCATCCTCCGCTCGGCTGCACGGCGGTTCAGCTGCAGCTCTGTGGGTCAGACGGTGGAGAGCGGCTCATACTGGACTATTTATAGTTTCATTCTACTGTGTCTTTCTAGAGAACCCAGCAGCTGGTGGCATCACAGGGGAACACTGTCTGTGTGTGTGTGTGTGTGTGTGTGTGCAGGCTGTCTTGATTTCACTACATGCTGCAGCAGTTTTTCTCTACATTCTGCCAACCGTTGCACAATTCATTTCAGACTGTGTGCATAAATGCATCTTATGTTGATGTGTATGTGATGTTGTGTCTGTCTTTTGACTTTGTGTTACCTGAAGATGTCTCATGTCTTCAATATCTAGTTTAAATAGGTCTGGTGCAGTCTATGGTCTGGTGTTGAGGGAAAACAATCCACCAATCAGAGACTGAGGTGGGATCAAGACTGGGGACATCATACAGGTTCAATAAATGAAGCTCAGTGTAAGTTCAATCAGGAAGACTTTCTTGGTATATTTATTCACAATTCTCTCTCTATGCCACTTCCCCATCTTCCACCAATCAGCTGATTATGGGCGTTCACATCCAGATCCTCAGCTCCCTCTTCATCTCATCTCATCACCACCACCAGCGTCAAGACTCCATAAGGACGTTGGGTTCCCTGATCTACTACGTCTGGAATATATGACATCCCAATGGGGTCTAATCGCCAAAGACTTTTCACATTTCTCATACTTATGTGCACATGTAAATCAATATTCTTTTCTCTTACAACAAGTCTCTCCTGATTGAAATATCAGATTTAAATGTCTTCAGCCATGTGGAAAATACAAAGTGTTGAAAAATGACTGACAATGACGACGGACAGAAATGTCACTCGCTGCTACAACTGAGTGAAACCAAATGTTCACTTCACGCTGCAGATGAACAACAGTCGTTACTGACAGATCACAACTAAAACGTCCTCATACCTACACTGAACTGGTCACGTTTTAGTCTTACGACCACTCAAAATTAGACCGGTTATTTTTACGTTTCCATTGTGAAAAGTTGTGGATGGGACCAATGGAATGGTCCCGATATTTCGTTACCTTTCTTTTGGGGAACCTAGCACACTGATCTGGTACTTGAAGGTGGAGCTAGAAACACTGCAGTCTGTTGATTGGTCAATACAGATCCGTCACTCTTGCTCAGGGCTGAGTTGTGTAGTCTATATGCCATACAAAGTGCTGCGGGCTATTCAGTTCAGACAGTCACTCACACGGCCATTGGGAGCAATTTGGGGTTCAGTGTCTTGCCCCACACCTGGTAGAGGAGCTGGGATCAAACCGCCAACCCTCCAATAAGCGGATGACCCGCTCTACCTAACTTTTATCTAACTTTTGTTATGTACGCAACATGATATAAGTTAAAATAACTTCACTTTGACTTTTGGGTTCATGTGGGACATGAACATCTGTCTCCTGGGTCTAAGTCCATCCACCTTCTCCCTACGTGGACTCTGTTGCTCTTTATGCTACGTCACCTGTATTCCTCCTTTGCTCCTGTCATAATCACTACGGCCCCTAGAGGTCGCTGCCTAAAGGCCCAAACATACTCGGGTGGAACGTACACGAAGTGGACTCCGCGGAGGTCCACCTGGACCAAAAGCGGATGTGCGCAAGCCTTGTGCGCGCAAAGCTCAGATTTTACGACCACGTGGACTCCACTCCGCGCACCAGTGACTGCTCGGCATGTATTTTTCACATCGACGTGCAAGAATTGTGTGTTTCACGGACATTTTTACAGGAAACTACAACGTGGAAGTGCGCTCGACTATGGAAGCCCGAATGACTGCAGACATTCCTCGTGGAGTCCGCTCCGCTTATAGTACGCCCGAGTATGTTCGGGCCTTAACACTAAATATGGCTCGTAAAATGCTGCTAGTAGAGACAACCTTAACAGCCTTTCTTTTTTGCAGGAAGGACAGTCTGGATCAGTTAATTAAAGATCATTGTTTTCTCAATTCATCATTTTATTAGCTCAGCCTGTAATTGCCAAATATGAATAACCCTTTGAAACTTACCAAAGTCGACATATTCAGACTGCTTGTTTAGTCGGACAAACAGTCCAAACGACTACAGAAACTAAGCTAATATTCACATTTGAGAAGCTTGAACTACTGTAGTATATTTTGGCATTTTTACTTTATAAAATTCGCTTTAAATGATTACTGATCATCAGGACTGTTGCTAATTTTCGGTTATGCCACATAGAATCTCTGTAGGCCCCATGACAACTAAACCTCTGAATCCTCTGCAGGTGATGAATTCTTTCTGCCTCAGCAGCGCAGGAACATGAGTGAGAGCTGAAAGCCTCTGTGTGACAACAGAGTCTCCTCTCAGTGGGACAGACATTTTGTCCTCCAGCCTCTGTCTCCTGTCACTAACTGTTCTGGGTCAGTAGCTCCTCTCACTTCTGGGCTTCATCAGAGAAATGACGTGCCCTTAAAACCTGTAATGATCCGACAGAGAGGCTAAAAACAGAACGCTGCTTTGTGTTTCTGCAGAGAGCTGCAGCTGGGGGAAAGCCTCTTTAGAGACGATGCATGTTATTAACACATGATCTGGAGGATTAGCCAACGGTAAGCATGTTCATCCAGCACTAATGGTGACATCCCAGCACACGGTGTTATAACTGACAACGTGTGAGTGCTGCTGAACGCTTCCTGTCCAAACCTCCTGATGTGCAGGAGTTTAAATATGATTCCTGGTGAATTTTGGTTAATTTTTTGGAGGAATGCACTGGTGAGTGAAAATGTGACTTTCTCTCCGAAGAAGAACACCAAAAAGAGTGAGAGTATTAAAGTCTGAGGAGTTTAAGCTGTAACATTAACTGAGCTGAGCCCTGAACAATAGGACGACTAATCCTGCCTGCAACTGCTTCAGCTAACACTTCACACAGTTTTAAATGAGATTTATTGTTCATTTTAAAATGAACACTAGAGCAGCGAGAGCACACATCAACCACATTTATGTCATTATGAATACCAAAATTAAACAATTCAATTATCCAAAATGTTTCTGTTTGGCTTCATCCACTGAAAACTAAAATGTGTGACATGATAAAACCAAACGCGCACACGCACACGCACACACACACACACACACACACAAAACATGAATTATTAATGAAACAATAAATAATACGTAACATGCTATCATTATAATTAGTGACTGACTGAAAGCTGCATCGTCTCCACATGAGGACAGTCAGAGACAATGAGACGTTCAGGGTCTCCTGTCAGCAGTCTGTTAGTGTCTCTCAGTGTGTAATCAACCTCAGGCTTTGATCTGAACACAGCTGACTGAAGAACTGGGCTACTTAAGCTAACAGCTCTGCAGTCCATCAGAGTGCTAACAGTGTTAGCTTCCAGCTACATGCTACAGTAGCATTAGATGATGTTTGCTGTGGGCTATAGGCCGGCAGAGTGCTAACGCTATTAGCCCCCAGCTACACGATACAGTAGCATTAGATGATGTTCACTCTGGGCTACATTAAGCTAACAGCTCTACAGTCCATCACCATTAGCATCTAGCTACATGTTACAGTTACAGTAGCATTAGACGATGTTCACTCTGGGCTACATTAAGCTAACAGCTCTACAGTCCATCAGAGTGCTAACACTGTTAGCTTCGAGGTACGTTAAAGCTACAATAGCATTACTTGATGTTCACTCTTGGCTATAGGCCATCAGAGTGCTAATGCTATTAGCTTCCAGCTATATGTAACAGTTACAGTAGCATTAGATGATGTTCACTCTGGGCTACATTAAGCTAACAGCTCTACAGTCCATCACCATTAGCATCTAGCTACATGTTACAGTTACAGTAGCATTAGACGATGTTCACTCTGGGCTACATTAAGCTAACAGCTCTACAGTCCATCAGAGTGCTAACACTGTTAGCTTCGAGGTACGTTAAAGCTACAATAGCATTACTTGATGTTCACTCTTGGCTATAGGCCATCAGAGTGCTAATGCTATTAGCTTCCAGCTATATGTAACAGTTACAGTAGCATTAGATGATGTTCACTCTGGGCTACATTAAGCTAACAGCTCTACGGCCCATTACAGTGCTAACACTGTTACCTTCCAGCTAAATGTTACAGTTACAGTAGCATTAGACGATGTTCACTCTGGGCTACATAAGCTCACAGCTCTACAATCCATCAGGGTGCTAACACTGTTAGCTTCTAGCTACATGTTGAAGTTATAGTAGCATTAGATGGTGTTTGCTCTAGTCTACATAAGCTAACAGTGCTACAGACCATCAGAGTGCTTAAATACTGTTAGCTTCTAGCTACGTGTTATAGTTACAGTAACATTTGATAATGTTTACTCTCCTACATTAGCTAACAGCTCTACAGTCCAAAAGAGTGCTAACATTGCTTGCTTCCGGCTACGTGTTACAGTTACAGTAGCATTAGATGATGATCGCTCTGGGCTAAAGTCCATCAGAGTGCTAACGCTGTTAGCTTTCAGCTACGTGTGACAGTTACAGTTGCATTAGATAATGTTCGCTCTTGGCTACATAAGCTAACAGCACTACAGACCATCAGAGTGCTAATACTGTTAGCCTCTAGCTACAGTATATGTTACAGTTACAGTTGCATTAGATGATGTTTGCTTTCGACTAAAGGTGATCAGAGTGCTAACACAGTTACCTTCCAGCTACATGCTACAGTCATAGAAGCATTAGATGATGTTTCCTCTGAAAAACAATGCTGGAAGTCATTGTTATGTTTCTACATGTCTCTCTGTTCATTCATTTTTTGGGCTGTTTTGTCATTTTGATTTCCTGTAGGCTATCTTGTTTTTCAGGCAAAATATTTTTATTAATTTCCATTTTTTGCACTGCATGTCTTTATTTTCTATTATCTTCCAGTGACCAGTTTCTTAAGATTAACTATGAAAGTAACTCAGCTGTAACTCATGTCTCTCTCTGCACCACATTTGAAGCTCAGGGAGAATTTTGGCTGTTATTTAAACCCTGTCCTGTCTGACACTCAGCTCCTGACAAACTGCTGCTGCAGTTTAACAAAGAGCCTAAATTACAGAGTGTGAGACATGAGCTCCGCCTGCTTCCTACCAGCTCAGCGGCTCAGCAACATGCAGCCGGCGCTGCGGGGAAGAAGAGGCAGTGTTTTATTTTAACACAAAGGAACATCAGAGTTCAGAGAGTGTGGCCTATACTTCCACTGCTATCAGACCAGTGCTGTTGTGTCTGTATTTAAACTTTACTGTTGTTTATTAATCACTTCTACTGCAGCTGTTTGTCGATCAACCAGTGATTCATATTTAAAAAAAGGTGGTTGTCTAAGTAACATTCTCACAAACGTTGAAGTGAAACAGAACAGGAAGTAAAGGCCCCAGAGCTGCTGTGTGACGTTCTGCACCATCGTGAGCGTCCATCATCAGTGTGTTATCCAGCAGTGAGTCTCAGACTAATGAACAATCAGTCGGAACTTTGAGATTCAAACAAACCTTAAATCAAAAACCTGCCAGAAAATGTGGCGATCTGATATGGAGGAGCAAGTAGAAGCACAGAGGACTAAGAGCAGGCACAACCACAGAGGATAAAGAACAGGTAGAACCACAGAGGATAAAGAACAGGTAGAACCACAGAGGATTAAGAGCAGGTAGAACCACAGAGGATTAAGAGCAGGTAGAACCACAGAGGATAAAGAACAGGTAGAACCACAGAGGATTAAGAGCAGGTAGAACCACAGAGGATAAAGAACAGGTAGAACCACAGAGGATTAAGAGCAGGTAGAACCACAGAGGATAAAGAACAGGTAGAACCACAGAGGATAAAGACCAGGTAGAACCACAGAGAATTAAGAGCAGGTAGAACCACAGAGGGTAAAGAACAGGTAGAACCAGAGAGGATAAAGACCAGGTAGAACCACAGAGGATAAAGAACAGGCACAACCACAGAGAATAAAGAGCAGGTAGAACCACAGAGGATAAAGGACAGGTACAACCACAGAGGATAAAGACCAGGTAGAACCACAGAGGATTAAGAGCAGGTAGAACCACAAAGACCCACTCATCCCTTGTTGCTGAATAATTCACAGCAGCAGGTTTTAATAATTGATGGAATAACATGACAGGAGCGACTGCTGTCTCCTGTGGGAGAGACAGAGGATGAATAAATGAGTGAATGAATGAAAGAGTGAACTCATGATGATGTGACGGGAGGATCAGGAGCTACCTGTTTTCATCTCTCTTGTCACTTTGACTATAATAAAACATCAACAAAATGATTTGTAAAGAAGTACAGATATCTTCAGCTGTAATATCATTACAGACTTTTATGATAAAAGGGTGGAGAATTAATCCAATGAATGAACATATTATCCTAAAAGGTTTTCTTAAAAGCATCTCAGACCCCCCTGAACCCCAACAGATCTGGTCCTGTCCAGTGTTGACTCCATGATCCCAGGTAAAGGTCATCTTTGAAGACAGTTTGACTGTTTAAGGACAACAAACTGTGAAGAAGACTGAAAGTCTACAACTGTCCTCTCCTCCACCCTCAGACATGTCACTCAGACACTACTCTCAGACATGTCCTCTCCTTCACCCTCAGACACACCCTTTCCTGCACCCTCACACGTCCTCTCTCCTACCCTTAGAGATGTCCTCCTCTTTACCCTTCACCCTCAAACACGTCATCTCCACCACCCTAAGACATGTCGCCTCCTCTGCCCTGAGACATGTCCTCACTTCCATCCTCAAACATGTCTTCTCCTCCACCCTCAAATATGTCTTCTTCTGTACCCTCGGACATGTCCTTTCCTCCACCTTCAAACATGTCCTCTCTCCTACCCTTAGATATGTCCTCTTCTTCACCTTCAACCCTCATTCATGTTGTCTCCTCCACCCTAAGACATGTCGTCTCCTCTGCTCTGAGACATGTCCTCTCATCCACCCTCAAACACGTCCTCTAATTCACCCTCTCATGTCTTCTCCACCCTCCCCACCCCCTCCAACCTCATGTCCCTTTCTTCACCTGTAGACATTTCTTCTCCTCCACCCTCAGACATGTCCTCTCCTCCGCCCTCATAGATGTCCTCCCTTCCACCCTCTGTCCTTTCCCCTATCCTCAGACATATCCTTTCCTCCACCCTTTGACATGTCCTCAACTCCGCCCTCAGACATTTCCTCTTCTCCACCATCATACATGTTGTCTCCTTCACCCTCAAACATGTCCTCCCCTCCACCCTCAGACATTTCCTCTCCTCCACTCTCAAACATGTCCTAACTTCCACCCTCAGACATGTCCTTTCCCCCACCCTTTGACATGTCCTCTTTTCCACCCTCAGACATGTCCTCTCCTCTGTCCTAAGACATGTCCTGACCTCCACCCTCAAACATGTCCTCTCCTCCACCCTCACAGATATGCCCTCAGCTCCACCCTCAGATATTTCCTCTTCTCCACCCTCAGACATTTCCTATCTTGTGTCCTAAGACATGTTCTTTCCTCCACCCTCAGGCATGTCCTATCTCATGCCCTTAGTCATGTCCTCTCCTCCAACCTCAGACATGTCCTCTCTTCCACCCTCAGACATGTCCTCTCCTCCATCCTCAGACATTTCCTATCTCGTGCCCTAAGACATGTTCTTTTCTCCACCCTCAGGCATGTCCTATCTCGTGCCCCCAGACATGTCCTCTCCTCCACCCTCAGACATGTCCTCTCCTCCACCCTCAGACATGTCCTTTCCCCCACCCTTTGACATGTCCTCTTTTCCACCCTCAGACATGTCCTCTCCTCTGTCCTAAGACATGTCCTGACCTCCACCCTGAAACATGTCCTCTCCTCCACCCTCACATATGCCCTCAGCTCCACCCTCAGATATTTGCTTTTCTCCACCCTCAGACATTTCCTATCTTGTGTCCTAAGACATGTTCTTTCCTCCACCCTCAGGCATGTCCTATCTCGTGCCCTTAGACATGTCCTCTCCTCCACCCTCAGACATGTCCTCTCTTCCACCCTCAGACATGTCCTCTCCTCCATCCTCAGACATTTCCTATCTCGTGCCCTAAGACATGTTCTTTCCTCCACCCTCAGGCATGTCCTATCTCATGCCCTTAGACATGTCCTCTCCTCCACCCTCAGACACGTCCTCTCCTCCACCCTCAGACATGTCCTTTCCCCCACCCTTTGACATGTCCTCTTTTCCACCCTCGGACATGTCCTCTCCTCTGTCCTAAGACATGTCCTGACCTCCACCCCCAAACATGTCCTCTCCTCCACCCTCACACATGCCCTCGGCTCCACCCTCAGATATTTCCTCTTCTCCACCCTCAGACATGTCCTATCTTGTGCCCTTAGACATGTTCTTTCCTCCACCCTCAGACATGTCCTCTCCTCCACCCTCAAACATGTTCTTTCCTCCACCCTCAGACATGTCCTCTCCTCCACCCTCAGACATGTCCTCTCCTCCACCCTCAGACATGTTCTTTCCTCCACCCTCAGACATGTCCTCTCTTCCACCCTCAGACATGTCCTCTCCTCCACCCTCAGACATTCACCTTCCTGCCCTGATGAACACAGTCAGGTGACCCACAGGTGGAGGCTGCCTGCTTCTCCTGTTAGCCTCTGAACAGCTGACTGAATTGACTGACATCATTAACTGGTGCAAACTGGACACAGAAACATCCACCCCTGAGTTTATGTGTCATCATGTAGGAAAACAGATCTGTGTTTCACACCTGCTGCATCATTACATGATTTTACAGACCTGTCACATAAAGACACAGTGACTGATAAAGACCTGTTTCATTGAACCAAATAAACTCTGCCTCAGCTCATTTAACCACAAGTTAAAATCCTTCGCTGCCTCTGATGTTTCTCTGCTTCACACAAACATGTGACACTGCTGACGCCCACAGCCTTCACATCTGATCAGCCCTAATATCTGATTATTAGTGAATCATCTTACCTGTGTGAATGTTCCTGACAGGAGCTGCTGTGTTCTCCACCTTCTTCCTAACAGCTAATAATCGAAGGTTAACTCCTGCCGTTGGCTACTTAACCTGGCAGTCGTCATGGAAACACAGTTAAACACACCCATTCAGAGGACGGGGTGTGTGATGTCATGTCGACAGAGGTGAGGAGGAAAGGTGTGAAGGCTGAAGAGGTGGAGGTGTCGGCTGTCTGGTTGGAGGTGGGATGATGTGTCGCCGTGCTTTGTGCTCCATGATATCTGATACAGTGTGTGTGTGTGTGTGTGTGTGTGTGTGTGTGTGTGTGTGTTTAACCTTTTAAAGGATAATTCCACTTTACTACTGTCTGGGTCTCATACTTTTAGTTTGGTCATTGTTCTTGTCATCTTTACATAAACCTTCAGATGAAGTCTAAACGCTGCTCTGTGTATGTTTGTGTGTGTGTGTGAGATGAAGATGATGGTGGAGGAGTGTGAGGAGGCTGCAGGAAGCTGGACTCACCTCTCTTGATGTGTTTGAGTTGTCTCTCAGCCTCGTCTCTCTCCTCCGTCAGTCTGTTGCACTGCAGGGACGGACAGACAGACAGACAGACAGACAGACAGACAGCAGGTCATTAGATCAGGACACTGACACCAACACACAGTACAGTTACACCCACTCAGTCTGCTGTGTGTTTACACACTGAGCTGTCACACAGCACCAGTTTTTTAAACACAATATAACCCTGAATATATTTATTAATATTTTAAACTGACAGATGTGAGAGAAAACACATCTGATCATTTGTGCTGACAAATAAACCATCCAGTTAATAATGTGTGCATGAATAAGTGCTTCCTCTCATTAAAAATTCATACTGTCAACTCAAATTACTTCATTCATTCATTCATTCATTCTCTCATCCTCACATTAATTGTGTTGAGTTATTGTACAAATAAAAACTGACAAATAAATATTCACATCTTTTACTCAAGTGAAAATAAAAGTACCACAGTTTAAAAATACTCCACTACAAGTAAAAGACCTGCAGTAAAAATCTCATTAAAATAAAAATACACATATAGCATCAAATTGTGCTTTAAATATCAAAGTAAAAGTACCTGTATACAGTATAAGGGTACTTTTACTTTGATATTTAAAGCATAATTTCAGCGTGCTATACATGTATTTCATATTATTGGAATATTATCACAATGCATCCATGTGAGCAGTGCATAAAAGCTGAAAAGACAGTTATGTTTATGGTGTTTGAATCAGACAAATCAAATTTTGTCCATAAAGGGAGTATGATTGAGCCTTAATATGACCCACGGCAACGTTTCCTAAAGTAGCACAACACAAAAACAACATTTATGACCATTAACAGCAGCAGTTTTATAATGTGGTTTACACTGTGAAAGTGTTGCAGTCTGGTTAGCTTTAGGAAAAGATGGTTTGGGTTAAAATAAGTACTTTTGTTTTGTAGCCTACAACTGACGTAGATACGTACATATGTGATGAGAGTTAAGTACGTTATATACACAAAGTGAATAAATGAAACATTGACTTTAAATATATCAAAACTGACTTTTGGTTTCACACATTGCAGAATTAAAAGAGGCATGTAACACAAAAGCATCAGCCTCTAGTGTGACTTATAATGTACGCGTCGGCAGCATTTTATAAACAGTGACTATGGCATTGACATGTCAGTAACATAGACTGTATAAAAATATGGACATTGTCACCGTGACGTCACGCATTGGTTTTTGAGGAGCTGGTTTGAAGCTCAAAGTAGCAGCTTTGGCTGTTGCCATCTTGGCAGTGCCTGACTCCGCCCAACTCCCGGCCAATCAAAAATGGGCAAAGAGGCGGGCCAAATGAAGCCTGGTTGCCTAAACACGCCCATCTTGCTCGAAGCTGCTAAGTTAGCTAAGGTTAACAAGCTAGGCTACTTTGGCTAGCCCTGTGGTGTTGGCTGCTCCCGCTTGGTGCCAGCTCCCTCATGAAACAAAATATCCAAAAGGCACAAACACGGCTGAGAGGTCAGGTTTAATGATTTGCGAATTAGCTGAGATGAGGCCTAGCACATAGCCAGCGGCTAGTTAGCCACCTGTGATGGCGCCCCCTGTCACTCCAAGTGACCACGCCCTTAATTATGCACAATTTTAAGCCTTAATAAAATTTAAATGGATGAGTTAAAAAAAAATTCACCCCCCGTACAGTTGTCATGAAAGGGGAAATTAGCTATAGAGACCAAAATCGTTTTTTGTACCAGGCTGTAAATAGGTTTATTTCTGCTGTAAATTTGAGCATTTTAACATGGTGGTACTATAGAGTGTGCCAGGGCTGACGTCAAAACCCGGAAGTTTAGCTTTGCGCTGGAAGTGAAAGAGAAAGTGAATGTGATTTTTGCATTGCGTTTTGGGTTATGTCAGAAAATAAGCTCTGTGGCTAAAACAAGTTTATGATACTTACAGGTTTTGTTCAGCGAGATAATCTTCACATATGAACACCTTTCATACCGCATTTGAAGCTTAAATGCGATCGCCAGAAGTAAAAAGCTAACGTTAGGCTTTAACGGACTACATGACTACTCCACGGTCACATGACTCTTGACGTCACCGCCACTAAGCTTTCAACTGATTTCGGCCGCTTTATTTTAAAAACATTGTATAATGGGGAAATCGGACTGTTTAAGCTAAATAAGAAGCTGTAATGGCGGACTGCCAGCACTCTCGCCTGTTTGGGGGTGATGACGTTTACTGTCCCCGACAGGGTTTGTAGTCGTATAGAGCAACTTGTTAGCAACCGCCTTTTTTACAACACGTAAAAGCTTCAAATTTCACAAGTAGGGTATTTACTGACGTGTTTTATGTTGTAGAACAAAACCTGAAACTTGCTTAAGCTTTTGTTAACCACAGACCTTATTTGAGGCATTTTACCAAAATCCCATTCAAAAAACGTGCTGACTTTTAGACGAGAGAACCGGAAGTGCTAAAAGTGCTAATGGAGTTCCGGGTTTACTGGCACACTCTATGGGGATTGACTCACTTTTGGAGCCTGCCTCAAGTGGTCAGTGCAGTTTTTGGCACATCTGCATTGGCTTCACTCGTCATCCCAGGAGGTTGCTGCTTGGTCAATAACAATAATTTATCTTCCCTGTTATTTGGTAACTGACACATTTTCAGCTGCTGTTCTTCTTTGAGTTAGCCACTAACTGCTATCAGCTACTTTTTAAGTCTCCTTGCAGTGGATCACATGCATAACACGTGATCAAAACGTCACACTCGTGCAGCCCATGATCTTTCCTGCCGGCTGTCCCGTTCATACAAACACTGTGTAGGTGACATATCTACCTCTGTACCATTCCGTGTCTGTTCCTTTTTCACACAAAAGTGAAGCAACATAACAGCGAAATATTCTCGCCTTGAACATGCAGTGTAAATGGGAGCTATAGACTGTAGGGATGCCTCACAGACAGTCTGACACTCAAGCAGCCCGCCTTTAAATATGCATAACTTTGGGCCTCAATAAAATGTAAATGAGTACGTTATATAAAAATTCAGCCCGTGTACAGTCGTCATGAATGTTGAAATTAGCTACAGAGACCAAAACTGTTTCTGTACCAGGCTGTAAACATGTTTATTTCTCCTATTAAGTCGAACATTTCAATATGGGGGTCTACGGGGATTGCCTCACTCTTGGAGCCAGCCTCAAGTGGACATTAGAGGAACTGCAGTTTTTGGCACTTATGCGCTGGCTTCATTTTTAGCCTCGGAGGTTGCTGCTTGGTACAGACGAGCTTTGTGGTCATATCTTGAGGCAGGACAGTCTCTGAATAACATAGTGAACTTTAACAAAATATTGTTTATCCTTTTAAATATCTAAAAAAAAAATTATTTAACCTCAGAGATGATTTGATTCTGACTTACACAGATCTATAAACTGCTGCTGTGCTGCTCTGGATGCACCTTTACAGTGTTATAAATGGAAACCAGCCTCCGTCTATCTCCTCTGACATCTTCAAATGTTCCAGAGACAGGAGATTTGGAAATCTTATCAGCTAACATTTCTGTCTCAGGAGACTCAGAACCATGTTCCCCATATAAACACTCATTTAGCCTGCTCCTCCTCCTCTGCCCTTCTCCATCCAGGTCTTCACTTTACCTCCGACAGCCCATCACCTCTGATAACAGACTGACTCTCTGCTCCCGCTGCCCTACAAAAGGCAAACAGGCTGTAACTGCTTATTTTCACAGCCACAGGATCTGATATAAGTATCCCTTGTTGTGCTAAATTTAGGGTGAGCAGCTGTGGAGGAGACCGTTTGGATGTTGGAGGATGAAACTTGGTGACAGCAGCTGCAGACGTCAGTGAGGTTAAACAACGCTGAAGGACAAACTGGAGGCTATGCTTTCACTCCTTGTTTGTATACTGTCTGCCCAATTATAAATAAATGTCTTTAAAATAAAAAAAACAACTCCTTTGATCAAAACAAAACCCAATTCACCTCCACTTCATTTTGTCTTTCAAAAGTGACCCACATTTAGATTTCAGGTGTCCAGGTGTCTATCTTCACTACATTTTCTCAGAGACAGTTTCTGCTCATCCCTAACCTTCACTTGGATAAATGTTTTCCTTACAATTCCTCTACCGTCTCAGCTCAGGTTAACCAGGGAACGATCTCATCTGATTTGAGTTACTGCCTCTTTTCTTCATAGGACAGAGATGTACAGAGTCCCGCTGAGTGACCACAGTCAACAGCAGAGTATCCGCAGTGCTGCTGTTCTCTGCACACGCTTCATTTACGATGATAATTGGAACTCGTAAAGCATCCAGTGACCTCCTGTAGCAAAACTAACAGTCAACAAAGACAAGAGTCCCTTTGGGTTTAAGAAGAGAACTCACTGCATGTACAGTCATTCATTACATACAGTATATGTACTGTATATCTCCAAGTTTATGTTAATCAGTTCTAGTTATCTGAACTGGAGGTTCATCGAAATTATACCAATAATGTCAAAGTTTTGTCTTCCTACCTCTGAGTGAACCTCTGCAGTGATGTTAAATATAAGATGATAGTCAGTATGTTTACATGACGTTGAAGAAAATTGATTTGTTGTGTTAGTCAATCCTACTAAATCGAATTTCTCAAAGTGTGTCTAACACACCCAGATAATGCGATTAGGGAGTAGAATTCCTCCTGCATGTATACAGTCAGTCAGACCCAAACTGGCAGAGGCGCTCTGCACATGCACCACAGTTTCCACCTCAGGTTTTGACCTCCCCTCCAAGAGTCGCCACTGTAACGTGGTGTAGGGGTTTGCATATCCCTGTGATCCTGGGAGCTGTGTTGTCTGGGGCAAATAACCCCTGGTAGGGTCTTCCAAGGCAAAGTGGTCCCAAAGGACGGGCCAGTCTAAGAGCAACCTCGATGAAACAGCACATTCAGGAGAAGACTACCTCGCCCAGTATGGAGACACCAGGGCCGCCTTCTGGAGCCAGACCTGGGTTGCGCTCACCAGTGAGCATCTGTTGGCCGGACCTTGAGTCATGGGACCCGGTCGGGCTCAGCCTGAATGAATGACATGGAGCCGCCACCCTGTGAGCCCACCACCCGCAGGGACGGAGTATGCAGGGTTACATACCTGGGTTCACGTGTTTTTAACATGTAACAAAAGCTTTTGTTTTCAACAGCGCTGTATGGACGCAGATCTTTGCACAGGAAGTAGGTGATGGACTGTGTGATGTCCTGCGCTCTCCCAGAGTTGGATGGTCTTTTTTTTTAGCTCAGTGTGTCCAGTGTTGGTTGATTTTTCAGTGGAGCGGGTTTAGCGTTAACTTAGCAGTCAGCGGCTAACGCTACCTCTGGATGGTGGAGTGTGAGGTGAGCCCTCATGTTCATAATATTCATTATATTTTAATCTCATATGACACAGCTTGCAAATCACACGTGTCATATCCAAGTCCTTCTTTCCTTCTGTGTTAAAAAATCCAAAATAAGTCCAGACCTTTGATTTAAACATCGACGGCATGTTTCTGATTTCCTTCTCCAGTGCCTCCATCTTTGTTTTTATGAACTTCCTGCCAAATGCCGCTGACTGAGACCTCTGCTGACCATCATCAGGAGTGATAACATTCACACTCACACACTGATGGAAGAAAAAGGTGGATCATCAACCCTGGAATCAGTGAACAACCTCCTCTACCTGCTGAGACAGGCAATACGAAAATGTGGAGGTACAGCCTGTAGTTCGAACAACAACCCAGCAGAGTCAGCAAAACTCTATAGGATGTCGCGTTTTGCGTCATCTGGCAGAGTTTTGCCGGGGGCTGATGGATATCTAGGCACTGTTTAGATATATTAAAGTTTACCACAGTTCATTTACACATACTGCACACACTGTTGTGATACAGAGCTGGTTGGAAATTGGTGAATTACTCCTTTAAATCAGATGAGCCTGCTCTGATCTCTTTAACATTAAAACACACTTAATGTGGACACTAACACACATTAAAAACTTCAACCAAACCCTACACGCGCACCCTCGTCTGATTTAGACTGAGCCTGGTGTAATGACAGATGCCTCAGAGATGCTTCGTGACATTTAAAGAAAAGGAACCTTGCCCAGACGAGGAGTTCGATGTTAATGGTTCAAACCTGAGTTTTTTTAAGAGGGCGTAACTGCGTCAGAACTGCGCCGATACTCTCAGATAAAAAGGAGAAAAAGGTCGCTCTCTATCTCTCTACTTCTCTCCGTCTCTCCTCCGGCAGCAGGAAGCAGTTGTCCCACTTTCTCTCTGCAGCCCTACCTGCAGTCTCACACACTGTCAGCTCACATTTCCCTGAGGAGCTCAGAGAGCAGCGGGTTCACCGGCACACAGCAAGGCTCTGACGCTGCTGGGTGAGCGGTTCAATTCCCTCTGCTGCTCCGTGAGTACGGCCATGCACAACTACAGTTATTTCTTTTCAGTTAAAAAACATACAGTACAGGCCAAAAGTTTGGACACACCTTCTCATTCAATGCGTTTTCTTTATTTTCATGACTATTTACATTGTAGATTCTCACTGAAGGCATCAAAACTATGAATGAACACATGTGGAGTTATGTACTTAACAAAAAAAGGTGAAATAACTGAAAACATGTTTTATATTCTAGTTTCTTCAAAATAGCCACCCTTTGCTCTGATTACTGCTTTGCACACTCTTGGCATTCTCTCCATGAGCTTCAAGAGGTAGTCACCTGAAATGGTTTCCACTTCACAGGTGTGCCTTATCAGGGTTAATTAGTGGAATTTCTTGCTTTATCAATGGGGTTGGGACCATCAGTTGTGTTGTGCAGAAGTCAGGTTAATACACAGCCGACAGCCCTATTGGACAACTGTTAAAATTCATATTATGGCAAGAACCAATCAGCTAACTAAAGAAAAACGAGTGGCCATCATTACTTTAAGAAATGAAGGTCAGTCAGTCCGGAAAATTGCAAAAACTTTAAATGTGTCCCCAAGTGGAGTCGCAAAAACCATCAAGCGCTACAACGAAACTGGCACACATGAGGACCGACCCAGGAAAGGAAGACCAAGAGTCACCTCTGCTTCTGAGGATAAGTTCATCCGAGTCACCAGCCTCAGAAATGGCAAGTTAACAGCAGCTCAGATCAGAGACCAGATGAATGCCACACAGAGTTCTAGCAGCAGACCCATCTCTAGAACAACTGTTAAGAGGAGACTGCGCCAATCAGGCCTTCATGGTCAAATAGCTGCTAGGAAACCACTGCTAAGGAGAGGCAACAAGCAGAAGAGATTTGTTTGGGCCAAGAAACACAAGGAATGGACATTAGACCAGTGGTAATCTGTGCTTTGGTCTGATGAGTCCAAATTTGAGATCTTTGGTTCCAACCGCCGTGTCTTTGTGAGACGCAGAAAAGGTGAACGGATGGATTCCACATGCCTGGTTCCCACTGTGAAGCATGGAGGAGGAGGTGTGATGGTGTGGGGGTGTTTTGCTGGTGACACTGTTGGGGATTTATTCAAAATTGAAGGCACACTGAACCAGCATGGCTACCACAGCATCCTGCAGCGACATGCCATCCCATCCGGTTTGCGTTTAGTTGGACGATCATTTATTTTTCAACAGGACAATGACCCCAAACACACCTCCAGGCTGTGTAAGGGCTATTTGACCAAGAAGGAGAGTGATGGAGTGCTGCGGCAGATGACCTGGCCTCCACAGTCACCGGACCTGAACCCAATCGAGATGGTTTGGGGTGAGCTGGACCGCAGAGTGAAGGCAAAGGGGCCAACAAGTGCTAAACACCTCTGGGAACTCCTTCAAGACTGTTGGAAAACCATTTCAGGTGACTACCTCTTGAAGCTCATGGAGAGAATGCCAAGAGTGTGCAAAGCAGTAATCAGAGCAAAGGGTGGCTATTTTGAAGAAACTAGAATATAAAACATGTTTTCAGTTATTTCACCTTTTTTTGTTAAGTACACCCCAGTTACTCATCTGACTGCACAGACACACATCTGCTGCTCAAAGTGTGGTCAGCAGTCAGTCATTTTCCTCTAATGCAAAAGTCCAGCTGCAAAACACTGAATTTCATTTCCCAAAAAATCTCTTGCAACTAAATGACATGTGACAGTTCTTCATTAGAAGCAGCACTCAGGTTCTTTGTTGGAAGCGTTTGCAGCAGCTGCATCAGGCTCATGCTTTGATTTATTGGGGACATCATGGCAGGACCAAGGCTCCACCAGCGTTTTAAGAAGAACAGACTCTGCAGTCTCTCATCTGTCTTACAAAGAAAAGGTGAACCATGTTGGGTTTTCTGTCCTCAAGGCCTGAAGCTACTGCTTTTCTCAATGTTTGGTCTATAAAATGTGATAAAATAGTGATCAGTGCCCGGTGCAGTTTCCTAAAGTGTGAGGTGACAAATTTACTGTCTCAAAAAAGCAGCAAATTCCCACTGCTGAGAATCTGCTGGACAGATTTGGGCAGTTTAACTTGGGAATAGACTTCTGCGATAAATCAGTTATCCAAATAAATGCTCATTAAGTTTGTGAAGCAACTCATCAGCAGAATTCTTGTCTGTATTTAAAAGATAAAGAGTGTAAACACTGCTGATGGACAGTACAACTTATCATCTGAACCTAAATCATCATTTTGTTACTTAAAATATTCATAAATTCAAAAGTCCACTTACAGGCTTTCAGCTGCGTTTCATGGTCTTCATTCAGTGAACACTGCAGGCTCAGGTGTGTCATCACATGCGGGGCTTGGATCATGTGATGACCAGTGTCTGTCACATGACCTGATCAGGAACAGTGTAAGTGATCCTTTGATCTCAGATTAAACTTCCTTGCTCAAGACAAGTATAGTTTGTTTGGCACTGAACTAAAAAATACACATATTTGCTTCAGGGGAGATGGCAAAGCATCATGGGAGGTGTAGTTGTTGAATGCTAACAGAGCAACTTGACTTGTATCTTTCATTACGATACTCCAGAGCGAGACGTTAAGAGGGGAGGAGTTAAACGAACAGTGTGTCAGATTTAGGGGGATTTAGAGGTGAGGATTTTAGATTTCAACCATCTTAAACTTCTCCTGGTTAGAATTCCTTCAGTGTTCAACAAATTCTGTTTCTGCATATGTAGGTCAATGGGCAGAGCAAGGCACTAACACACCTCCAAGGTTGGGGGTTCAGTTCCTTGTGTCTCTGTGACTAAAACGAGATACTAACACTGATGAAGGAAACAAGTCAAAATCAAGCTAGGGCTGCTGGTTCCATGTTCTTATTGTGGGATAATGGATGAAGCAAGGCACTACAGGCTCATTAATGCTCAAAGGAAGATATGGAGATGGACAGAGTCTTCTGTACATACTCTGTGTTGTAGACGGCGGTGGTCTGTGCAACCGTTATGAACATCCCAACATTATAGTATTCTATTCACTATGTTACCAGTTTGTTCCATATTGTCATTATCTAAATTTCTCCATCATCTCCTATGGTTGTTTTCTGGATATGTGCACAAATACAGACGAAATGAACGCAGAGTACAGACAGAAGGCGCCGTCTGTCTCCATATCTGACGTCGAGCATAAATGAGCCCTTACAGATACCAACAAAATGGAGCTGTACCACTGGAGATCGTGGTCCGGACTCAAGGAGGCTAAGTCATCGAATCCCGCCAAAGGACTGTATCAATGTCAAGGATCCTTCGAATTCTACCTAGGACCGAGTCCTTCCTTCAGAGAATTTTCAAGGATGTATGCGTATCCTCAGCGGGCACTCTTCGCACATGGTTTGCTTGACTTGAAGGCGGGGCCTCTTCAACGACGCACACGTGGGAATGCATGTTCACCAGGGTGTACTCACAAACTGTTCTTATGTTTTCCTACGAAAAGCGATGCACCCAAATTCGTACATTTCCCAAGTATTTTGAAACGCTGTGATCATGTGACCAATGCGCTGACGGGAGTAAAGAACGAAGAAGTCCCAAGTGGTCTTGTAAGGAGGTATGTTCGAGTGTTGGAAAGGTCACAAAAACCAGGACTTTTCCCTGGAGCTTTCCCCTCGAATCGCGTGTTCAGAACCTTGTGAACTTTGAGTCGTTTTAAGGTCCTCGCCATGTTTCTTTTCCTAGACCTAACCACCGTAACTTAACGTTAAGGATGTAACATCATTTGCGGGGCGCTAATTTGTAGGATAAACTGCTCATTCATTCATTTTCCATAACGGCTTATCCTATTGGGGGTTGTGGGTGGGTGGAGCCTATCCCAGCTGACATTGGCAAGGGGCAGGGTTCGCTCTGGACAGGTCACCATACTATCACAGGGCTGACACATAGAAACAGACAACCATTCACACTCACATTCACACCTACGGACAATTTATCAATTAACCTGCATGTCTTTGGACTGTGGGAGGAAGCTGGAGCAACATGGAACAACTCCCCACCCCAGGGTTCAGATGCTACCCACTGCACTACCGTGCTGCCGGATAAACCGTTGTGCATGCATTTTTCATGGTATATCAAATTAACCGTTCTATGAGAATACGCTGGTGTTCACCTACTGCTAGGAAGGAGTCTTGAATAGCCTCTTTGGACCCGACCCGTCCTACTAAAAAAGCATCCTTGACTTTGAGAAGCACCCAACGCATGAGGGTTCAGAACCCTGTTTAACTCAAGGAAGGTAGCAAGGCACTACTGACTGCAGGTTGTGGGTCAGAGGGAGGAGCTACAGGCACTGACACAGACCAAGTGTCATGAATTTGATTTTTGGGGTAATTCTGTGTGGTAATAGAGGCCCTGTCACCAGGAGGAGATGAGATGTTCAGGGGTAAAATCCTCCATTAGACGCAGATCAGACGCAGCTGTGGAAATAATGAAGGTTTTGGTTGATAAAGAAAATAAACTGTTAAATATCAGCTCAAACCTGAGGCGAGGCTTTTTTTTCTCAGTTAGAGACATGAAGTCAGACATTCAGCCCAGAATGAGACACTCAGCACATTTCTCTCTACAAAGAAAAAGCCTCAAATCCATTCACAAATCATCTAACTTCCTCATGAAACCATCTGAATCCACCTCTAATATACATTTAAGGTATAATTTCTGCTCTCCGTGTCAATGGTGAGAAGAGGATGAATTTAGGGAGGGGTCCGGCTCTTTGATGTCTACAATAACCTCCAGGAGAAGCCGGCCGGCGAATTATACCGGCTGAAATGAGCCTGCAAACCGTCCCATCTGAGCCAGAGACACATGCACGGACCTGAGCACACACCAGAGAGGTTCACGTGCAGAATAAACCGGATTAAAAGGTGAATATTGGAGCAGTTTTATGTTTTTTATCGGTTTACCTCTGTTCGCATGTGCGAGTCCCTCTCCTCCTCACATCCCTCCATCTGCGCCGATGAAGAGCAGGGAAGCATCCTCAGGAAAAGAGTGATCAAATATACCCTCCTCTGCCTGTTTCCAACCTCACAGTGTTATTGAAAAGAAGATGAAGCTGCACACAGGTCAGTTCTAGCAGCACATGTCCGGATCGTATTCTTCCAAACACATGGGAGGATGGAGAGAAGCTCGGTACCGCTGATGCTGCTGCTGCTGCTGCCGGCGGACAGGATCCTCCTCCTCCTCCTCCTCCTCCTTTCACTGACAGCATCATCTGGCTCCCCTGAACCCCTCCTCCCTCCCTCCTCTTCCTCCTCCCTCCTCTTTCTCCTCTCTCAGCGCTGCAGGCACAGTCGGGATGAACCATTTCTGCAGAGCGAGATGAGACGAAGATGTTTATTATCAACACATTTTACTCAGTTTTGAATTTAAATTTGTCTCCAAGCAAACTGAGGACTGATATTCAAACAGTCCCCAGTATACAGTCACACCGCAGCCAGTTTAATGAGGAGTCAGGGGTGCGTTCAGGTGTTGATGGGAGAGTCCGACAGTCAGTTGAGAGACCAGCGTTGCATTCAGGTTCAGTTTTAGACCAATATAATGTTGGCCTATTGTCTTTTCTAAAGTCTGTTTCTAAAACGTGTGTACAGACTCTAACATGTTCATCTGTGGAGAACCTCGTACCGTCTGGATGTTCCTTTGTAAACCTTTTTATATTCAAATGCAGATTTACATAAACTGGCTGTTTCCTCCAGAGAACTCAGATCAGCTGCAAAGGTCAGCCTTCAACACTGAGCTGTGTGTGTGTGTGTGTGTGTGTGTGTGTGTGTGTGTGTGTGTGTGTGTGTGTGTGTGTGTTGTAATAGCTGTTTTACAACGACATCTAGAGGTGCTACTATGCAACTACAACTACAGATTCTCAACTATTTTTTAACATCATATGCCTGTTACTGCTACCACCAGGGGCGTAAATATAGACAGTGCAAGCAGTGTGGTTGCACTGGGGCCCCTGAAGTGGGGGCAGGGGCCCATAGAAAGAGCAGGCTTTACAACTATTGGGGTTGGGTGGAGAATGGGCCCATAAGAGTGATTACCACCTTGAAAATCTGCCTGTGTTCAAAGAAGAACTCATGAAATTCAAAAAGGTGCCATTTGCTATATATGCGCCTCAAAAAGACAAACCATCTCTGTCAGGTTTATTTTTTATTTTTTAAAACAAAATTACGCTTAGTCTACATGAACTGTAAATAAAGTATAAAAGGTTTAGATTAAAAGAATAATTTCTTATTTTCTTTGATGTTTTCTGTCATACAGAGATGCAATGATGATTGTGGATAATACATACATTGATATTGTCCAGTGTTGAGTCTCTGTTTGATTGATCCCTGCTTCCACGTGCAAAATGGCATGTGCTCAGGCCCATCATAACAGCGTGCGCCGGGGCCTGTTGTAACTACCTTACACCACTAACTACTACTACTATAGCCTAATAATAATAATAATAAATAAATAATATTTTTTCCCTAAAGGACTGATTTACGTTCGTTACAATAATATATGTGCATAAAGAAAAACACATACAGTTTTTATCGCTATTATTATAAAATATAGAGATTGACAATAGTGCATAATTTCTTTTCTTTGAATTCAAAATAAGTGATAATGTTCTTTGATTTTATATGTTGTTTTGCACAGTATATAGTTCTCAAGTTCTTTCCAAAATGTACTACTATATGAGCAACCATAAAACAAGTGAGTTACACTTTCAGGTTCAGTTTTACAAAAGGTACATTTGTTATCATTGTCACAGAATCATGAGATGTATATGTGTTAGATGGATATATGTTATGTAGTATTTTTAAATGTAATTCTCTGATTTTGTTTGCAATACAAAATTTAAAAGGAACAAGCCACGCTTTGTGCCAGTTAATATCCACAAAAAGAGCATTCCAAAAAAGTTTCCCTCGTGGTGTTATTTTCCTAGCATTATAGAAACATTTTCTGATATGTTTATTAGTGCATTTTTTATTCAAGATGTCAATACCATTTATATAAAGAGTGTTAATAGTTGTATGTTGCACATTCTGTTTTTTATAGCTTTTCATTAATTCTTTCATTCCGCTGGGAATGGAGTTTATTACTGAGCTAAAGTCTTTAAATTTGATTGGGAATGCTCTTTCTGTGAGAAAATCTTTGTAACTAAGTAATTGGCCATTAGAGTTAAAGTCTTTTAAATAAATAAATTAGATTTGTATCAATTCAATTTTGTAAATAGAGTGATTTGTTCCTTTTAGTGATACATTCGTTGTTCCAGATGACAGATTTATGTGGAGAAAAGTTATGTGAATAACATAGTTTCCATGCTAACAAAGCTTGTTGATGAAATTCCAACATCTTAACTGGTAACCTTGAGATACTAATTACATGACAATAAGAACCGAAGACCTCCAACATTCTTGAATATGTTGTGTGGAATGAAATGCCATAATGTAGTCTGGAGCTTTTAAGCATTCTTTTATCCATTTCACCTTAAATGTATAATTCAAGTCCATGAAGTCCAGTAGATCAAAATTACCTTTATCTTTAGGTCCAGAAAGCAGGGTTTTCTTCAGATGATGGTGCTTATTCTTCCATACAAAGTTAACAAACATGTTATTAATATCCTTACATGTGGAATCACAAACATTGAGGGAAAGGGCTGGTTACACAAATCTGGAAACACCTTCAGCTTTAGTCAAAAGGACTCATCCTAAAATTGACAAGTCTCTTTGAAGCCATAAGTTTATTTAAATTTTTTTAACACTATTTCCGATTCTATGTATGACGATGTTGATGATGTCTGTTTATTACTTGCTGGTTTTAATGAGCAGTTGGCACTTGATCAGATTTGTGATAATATAGCACTCCTAATCTCAAGAGTATCGTCGTACAATGATAATAAAAGCCTTCCATTCTATTCTAAATATAAACAAGCCGAAAAAATAATTACCAAATCAAATAAATTACCAATAAAAATATGAATTTCTGAGTTCAACTCCATAATGCAACTCTCTCTAAAAAACGAAAAAAAAAAACAAAAAAAAACAGGGTTGTAAACGTTTATAAGTTGTAGTTGTTCCATATTTTAAATCACATTTACATTTACGTAGCCGTAATATATAAGTAAATAAAATCACTTCCTAAATTAAGTTCTATTTTTTAATTCAATTAAAAAATATAAAGTAAACATTGTTGGGTCGAATCATTAAAAATTCCACTCCAATCTTTGTTATTTTATTATTATTATTAATTAAATTTATTTTAGAGGCGCAGGTCACGTGACTCGGCGGTCACGTGACGGACTGGGCCGGTTCCATAGTAAACACGGAAGTAACTTCACCAGGAGAGGCAAACACGGCTGCGGCTCCAGCTCGTGCTCAGTCGGGCTCCGGTAACGGATAGTTTAACGGGTCGTAGGGGTCGTAGTCCACAGCGGACCGTGTGTCTCCCGGTGTGTTTGTGTCGGTGTGTCCGGTGACTGAGGACATGATGGAGAAACTGTTAACGGTGACCGTGCTGACGGCTGTGGCTTTAAGTCAGGTCACCTGCAGCCCCGCCACACTGAAGAGGGTCACCAAGGCTCAGGTGAGACGTTACCGTTACATTACCGTTACTGTTACGCTACCGTTACATTACTGTTAACTTTAGAGCTATATCACACCATTACACTTCTGCATTATGTTAATAATACCGTAATACTGCTAATACTGTCGTAACACTGTGTTCAGGCTTCAGTGTGTCCTGTAAAACAGCTACAACAGCCTTAAAGGGACAGTTCAGATTTACTGAAGTGGGGTTGTGTGTTGCATTTCTCCACAGTCAGAGTATTTACACAGCAGATGTCAGTCAGTTCACCCTCAGTTTGGAAAAGCAGGCCAAAGTCAAACATCAAAGCTGAGCAATGTGTTTCTGTGGACAGGGGTCAGCAACAAAATGTATTGAAGCCACCTGAAAATGTGCCATGTAAAACAAAAAAATCAGTATCAGTTTAACTGTGCACTATATTTAGAATATTTTCACTGCTCTGCTTTAATGTCAGACACCATTTCAAACAGGAAAATGAACCCATTTGACTGCTCTCTTCACAGCCACTGAGAAAAATAGGGATTTAAGATTGCTGAACACAGGTGCTGCTGGTCTGCTGCTGCCTCCATCAGTCAGTTAGTTTGTATTATTGTGTGACTTTGGCGCTTTAAAGGGTCATTTCAAGGTCATCAAAGTCACACAATAACACTAACTGATTAATGCAGTAGTAGACCTGCAGCTCCTGTGCTCAGAGAGCTTAAGTTACTGTTTTTGTCAATGGAGTCTGGTGACTTTGACGAGAGCACAGATGTGCAACTGAAGCTGCTATGGCCTGTCAGACTGAAGGGTAAAACTGAAAATACTCTCAATATAGCACACACTTATACTGTTTTAATTTCTTATTAGGTGGTGCTGTTTTAGGTGTCATTAGTTCAAGGTCTGCATAATTTAATACATTCAGCGTCATACTGTTGTTTGGCCACGTCCTCAAGATAGTTTGCAGTCTCTGTCAAGGAGTTGTCCAATAGTCACTCACTTGACAGAAGGAAACAGAACTTAAAAATAAAAGCTCTGTGCCAGACATTCACTGTACTTAAAAAGAAAATGTGTTTTTTTACAAACTTGACATGTTTGTGAGTCACTTGGGGTCCATTCAGAGTGGACCCACAACCCACCAGTTGGGAACCGCTGCTCTGAGGAGACATACCTCATACAACCCCACTACAAAAAGTCCAAACTATCCCTGTAAATCTTTCACCTGAGGGGACAGATAAAAAACAAAAGCACCACCTTTAATCATCTGTACCTTTATAAACAGAGAGAACTCAAATAATGACACAGTCACTAATTCTCATTGATTGATGAATGAGTCAGCTGACTGTTGGAGAAAGATATGTTTTCTTTAACATTTGCCAAAGTTGCAGCATTTATCGCAGACAGAACCTGAAAAATCAGAAAACATTGTTGGATTTTCACATTTCCAACGGTCCTTAGACACATCATGTGCAATAAAGGCTTCCTCAGAAAAAAACAGATCTGAGCTAAAAAATAGTGATATTTCATTGTATCGTACGTTGCATTTAAAATTTGGCCAAACATAAACTGTTTGCACAACAAGAGTCAAAGTCCGAGGCTTTTTTCAACTCCACGAATTTTGTCTTCGACTTTTAACTTTTAAACATTTTAAACATCAAAGTGTTAAAAATCAAATAAGTCATTAATGGTGAAAGGAGGGTCATGTATTGTCCTCCAGTCACTCAGGGAGGCTCAAGGAAAAATATCTGTTGCAAAAAACAACAACCAAAAAAAAGATAATAACCAAAGTCACACTGCAGCCACCCCCGTCCTCTGATGAGTAGAGAACAGTTCCCCTTTGGAAAAACAAACAATCAGTCTTAAAAAGCCTTTTCAACTATTCAAAATGGTGTCAAATCTTTTGATATGAATATGACAATGCTTGATGAGGATCTTGTGTGTTTAGAGCTCAGTGTGTTTACAGCCTGTTCTTAGAGTCTATTTTGTTGTTGGTTACCCAGCAACAGTCTCTTTGGGCACACAATATTCATGACTATCCCGAGGATGGAAATTCACCACGATTAAATTATTATGAATGTCTTTTTTAACCATGATCTACAATAAATCCTGGTCCCATCAATATAAAAATGTCAAAGAAAGAATTGAAAACTGATTGTGGATGTTAACTTTGTTGCTGTGGACAGATTTTGGGTTTTGACTGGAAGAACTGTGGGAAGCCAGATGCTCCGGCGGTCCTGAAGACTCTGAGCGTGTCTCCAGATCCCATCTCCATCCCAGGAGACCTGACCGCCTCCGCCTCTGGATCCACATCTGTAGAGCTCAATGCTCCGCTGGCTGTGAGTACACTGACACTGTTCTATACACATACTGTAAAACTTTAATTAGTAGCCTGGGCTATTATTTGCTTAAATCACTGAAGTCAACAGGCTTATATTTGGGACAGGCCTTTAGTCCCTTTAATGCAAAACATTTTTGGTGGGCGGGGCTTAGCTGGAGGCAAAACCGTTCGCCACAGACATTAGCTAGTGCTAGCTTGTAAGGTCTGTTGGTTTGTTTTAGACGATGGAGGAAGATGATGTGAGTGGTGCGTTCAGAAATACTCATTCTGAGTGTGGGAGCGCACTCTGACACAAACTGGACAGTTCATAAATTGGGAGCGCTGTGTGAATGTAGCGTTGGGTTATCCAGAGCGCCGCACTCTTAAGTCCTTTTACACTGCCAGATTTTCCGCAAATGTTTTGCCGGCAAGCTGCGAGCGTTTAGACACACAGGGTAGACATATTGGCGGAACCCTTTTAGTTTAAACACACCAAGGTGGCCTTCTGCAACGGGAGGGGCTGTTGATGACTTGTGGGAGGAGCTGTTGATGACGCCGCACGTGCGACCCACTGGCGGTGGATAAACAGGAAACAGCTGATAGCAGGAATTAGCGAGCAGCTAGTAGCAAGAGGGAAACACAAACCTGACAGACACTGTAAAGATGAGCAACTGGGGAGACAAGGAATTGCGCGCCCTCCTTGTCCTCGCAAACGAAGAGGCCATTAACCGTCAGATGACGGGGACGGTGAAGAACGGGCCGACTTATGAGAGAATCGCCGAAGGACTGACCAGCCGCGGCTTCCCTCCCACGTCACTGTTTACGTCACGTGCTGAGCTACACGTTTTGTTACTTGCTCACGCCCCCCATTGCCCCGACAAAGGCACATTCTGTATAAACAAAAGTAGGTAGGCGGCATTTTGCTGCACTCCCTGATTTTGTTTTTATACTGCCAATGCTGAAAAAAGACTGATTGGGCTTTCCTGCAAATTTGCACAACTCCTGTCTAAAAAGGGCTATACGTAGAGTGGCAGAGCGCATTCTGGACACTCTGATGACCTGATGATGATGATGATGGCCTCCGTCCAGTCCTTTGGTCTTATCACATTTAACCATAGTTGTCTTTGTTTTTGTTGACGGGCAGTGGCGGCTGGTTTTGAGCCATGACTCCTTCTATTCTGGCTCCCAATAACACAACAAGACAAACACATTTTAACGCTCCTATGGAGCCTACAGCCCTGTGGGGGAGAGGCAGGTTTTAATATCCAAAGAACTTCTATAAGAATAAACTACTTGGCAACTAGACCAGGCTCCTAATTGAGACAGGCCTTTATTTGTCAAAATGTACAGCCACACCGGGCTAGTAAAAGAGACTGGGCGTTTAATTGAAGTTTTTACGGTATATAAAGTCTTCTCTTGTTGCTCTTTGTGCCTGGATGCCTGTGACAGCCTGAAACACTGTTTTTAAAGCTCGTCTTTGTTGGGTCATACACCCCAGTTTGTCAGTAAAGTGAGATTATTGGACTTTGAATACAGAGAATGAATAAACACAACCTCAATTGCCCCACGAGGAATTTGCTTAGCAACATCTGAGCATAACAGAGTTTCAAAAACACATCAACGACAGCGCAAAACATGGAAACAAGCATCATAAAAACATCATAAAACGTTATAAAGAGGTCGTCGCTGAAATCAATAAGGACATTAGGAGCCGGTTACAGTCCATGTGATCAGAGCTTGCTTGGGACAGAATAACTAACTCACTGTGTTTACTGTGCAGTGTGTGTGTGTGTGTGTGTGTGTGTGTGTGTGGTGATCAGGTTGTGTTTGGGCGAAGTCTAAACAGGCGTCTGATCCTGTGAGCTTCATGTGAGCAGCTCTCTGTGTGCCGTCAGTGCTCACAGAGCTGTTCAACACAAAGACTGTTTCATCTTCTGAACTTATTTGATTAAATTTCTGCCAAAGAGGCTGAAACATTTTTCACTATTCATAAGAAAAAGCACAAATTTAAGAAAATATGTCCTGAAAATATCTAAAATTCTGATGTCAATTGAGTTCAGCTAATAAAAAGCTTTATGTCTTTAATTCATGTTTGCGAGGTTCATAAATCTTGCCAGGTTTGTCTGAGCAGTTTTTATTTCCTGGTGAGGTCAGAAACCGTCCTCAAGAGAGCTCACAGTGTTTCTTTCGTCCACGTTAAACAGTTTTTAAAACGTCCCTCTGTCTGTGTCAAAGTTTGTGGTACGTCAGAGGTTTGCAGGTAGAAATGCTTGGTCAGCAGAAGAAGGTTTATGCTCCAGTTTTGACTGTAAAGCTTCAGTCATGTGTGTAAAGCAGCAGGATAACAAAAGCTCTTGACTCAGCAGGTTTGGTTCAGACACTTTGTCTCTGATCACACGCTCAGCAATAAAAGCTGAAGTATAAAACTCCCGCTCCAAACTGAGCCTCTGCTGTGTCATACAACATGTTACTGACCTACGGACACATCAGAGCTGTGAGCTGCTCCCAAGTAATGAACACCAGGGTTGGTTTATAATTTGTTTGTTTAAGTGCAGGACAGACCAAACTGAGGATTGTTAGCTGAATCAAATAAAAGATAGCAGTAATTTAAATATAAAGTTTTTGCTTCCTAATTTTCCCTGATTATTTGTGGCCCTAAAAATGCAGACTGCAGCAGTATTTTTATGATTTGAGATTATTTTTTAACGTTGTTTTGTCTGATTGAGTTGTTGCTGGATATTAGGAGACAGAACTGATGTCACAAACACGCAGGGCCTTTCCCAAACTGGACCCTACCCACTCCCACTCCGACTAGAGGTGTACCGATACCACTTTTTCCTTCCCGATACCCATTCCGATCCCTGAACCTTAGGTGTCTGCCGATACCGAGTACTGATCCGATACCAGCGCGTAAAATAAAAATGGATGGGATATGAATTGTTGTACGTCTCAACTCCTAAAACTCTGTAAAATATTAAGAAATAAATACATAATAGTAGAATGAATGACATAAAACTTTTTTAAATTATTATTATCCAGTGTTGACACAGATCAAGACACAGGTTAAAGTGCAGCCACACAATTTGGTAAAAAGACATTTTAAAGGCTACAGTAGAATGCTTTTTAAACTCCGCTCCGTTTCCGTTTCGTTTGCCTGTAGCGTGCGTATGTGTAATGACGTGAGGCATTACATGGTATCGGATTGGTCATAGGCTGTACTCGCCGATACCTGATACCGCATTTTAGGCAGTATCGGAGGCATTTACGATACTGGTATCGCTATCGGTACAACTCTAACTCTGACTCACGTGTCACTTGTTTGTAGTTAGCTTCACAGCTGAATGAAGCTCCTTCATCATGGTGTTGGGTGTAAATATAGCAGCAAGCTTTGGGAAACACTTCCCTCTCTGCGGCAGAAAAATAAGTTGTTGTTATATTTGGTAACCATGGAGAAAAATACAATTACTCCCATTTTATATTCGTATTCAGTCATTCATTCGTTTTCCATAACTGCTTATCCTGTTAGAGTCGCTTTCCCAGCCTGTTCCAGTTGCCATTAGTCGTGAGGTCGGGTACACCTTGTACATGTTGCCAGACTATCACAGGGCTCACTCATAAGCCCCATTTCCACCAAACACCTAGACCCTAGCGTTTCCACCACGCAGAGTGAGCAGAGTGACCGTCCTCTACTGACCAATCAGACTGCAGTGTTCACAGCTCCACCTTTTAGTACCAGATCTGTGTGCTAGGTACCCCAACAGAGGGGGGACCAAACATGGGGACAGTATGGAAACGGTTCCATTGGTACCATCAACAACTTTTTGCAGTGGAAACGGGGAAAAAGCGTACCGAACTGCTCAGTGGAAACGGGGCTACAGAGACAGTCAACCATTCACACCTACGGATAATTTAGAGTCACCGATTAACTTGCATGTTTTTGGACTGTGGGAGGAAGCTGGAGCACCTGGAGGAAACCCACGCTGACACGGGGAGAACATGCAAACTCCACACAGAAGGGCTCCCTCACCCTGGGTGTAAGGAACCCTCTTGCTGTGAGGCAACAATGCTAACCACTGCACCACTGTGCTGCACCATTTTATGTTCTTTATATGTTTTATTTGGTTCGTGCTGCTGCTCACAGGAATTCTGGTAGTGTATATTATCCTTTGGCCATTAAAATAAATAAATGAATCGACAAATAAATAAGTTAATAAATACACAAATAAATAAATAATACATAAGAAAGAATAAAATGTATCCCTGAGATTCATTGGCGACATTACTACTTTCATCATCTTCTCGTTTTTCACTCTGATGTTTATAAGCTGCTCCTGTTACACTATAAAATAAACTTGACACTGACTAGAGAGGTTTATATTTGAACCTAAATACAAGGTAGCCTTTAAGATGTTACTGTCTGTGTGACATATTGAATGTCTCTTAGTTTGAGCAGTTTACATTCCTCAGAGTAGTTGAGCAGAGCGTTATTTGCACCGAGCATCTTATGATGATGAACACAGTTCTGTGTTGTACATCGTCGAGAGTATTGGAGGGTTTTATAACACACTTCCACTCCTCACTTGTTGGTTTGGGATGGCACTTAACGTGGCGGACTCTCTGCATGAACACAGAAACGTAGTGGAGGTGGGTAGGGAGAGGGTGTAGAGGGTGGTTTGGGAAAGGCCCAAGGAGTTGACGCTTGTGTTCGAGCCCCAGATACTGATATTTATTTTAGACCACAGAAGCAGCAGCAAACATGAACATGTGACTTTACACACAGAGCCAGCTGATTACACTGTAAACACACAGCACTGTGTGTGTGTGTGTGTGTGTGTGTGTGTGTGTGTGTGATATCTGCACTGTGGTGAAGTGTGTTTTCACACACTGCTGACCAGGATAATGATTAAATGATTAAAAACATTAATCCATGATCAAAACAGTGCCGTGTCCATAATCAGTGAGGTGCAGCAGAGTTCAGGTGTGTGTGATAGTGTTTGCTTCCTGTTCACACACCTGAGGTTATGTGAGGTCACTCATCGTTGTGACCTGATCAAATTCTTATCACTTCTCTCTCTGCCGTCGTGTCACTTCCTCAAAGCTCCACTCAGCATTTCCTGTTTTTAACCACATGTTTACTGTGTCAGATCTTTGTACACACTCTGGTTCCTCTGCTGTATTTTACTTCCACATGTTGATTACACCTTGTTCTGCATCTGTCTGTGTTTACAGCTTTTAAATGAGACCGTCACCTTTTTATCGCTCCGTAGATGTGTGTGTTATTTTAAACCTAATATTTAAGGAGAGGTCTGCTGTGAGGTTGTTGGATTCAGGATGAAGAGCGAGCCCCTCACCTTGTTGTCTCCTCTTCCTCTGTCTCTGCTCCTCAGGTGAATGTGACCCTGGAGAAGGAGGTGGCGGGTTTCTGGGTGACTGTCCCCTGCCTGGAGGAGCTGGGCAGTTGTCACTATCCGGACGCTTGTGACATCCTGAACCAGCTGATCCCTCCTGGTCAGGACTGTCCTGAGCCGCTGCACACCTACGGCCTGCCCTGCCACTGCCCCTTCAAAGCTGTGAGTCATCTGTGTGCTGCTTATTGGTCGTTACAGAGACTATGGGACCAACAGGAGGTTTTAATGAGTGATGACGTATAATTAGTCCCAGGGGGAGCGTGTGGACAGTGAACAGAACAGGACCCAAAACTGGTCCTTGTGGTATTCCATGTTTTGACAGAGCAAATATTCCCCAACGGTGACAAAGTGTTTCCTGTTGGTTTTATGTTATAAACTTGGGTACATCATTAAGTTTGATGTATGCAGATTGTACGATGACAGCGGCTACTGAATCACAAGCTACGATATACGTCCATTGACGTCAATACGCAAGAAGAAGACATCATCAGCATGCGTCCTCCATCTATACACAAAAGAAAACATACTTATTATATTATATTCAGGTTCTGTCAGCACATCCTCCTAAATCCGACACACTGGACCAGAAGTATTATCATCATCAGTAATAGTTAATGTGTGGCTGGGCTGTACAGAGAGTTTGTTAGAGTCACAGCATGTCCTAATACAGTGTGTCCTCTATGTGTCCTCTGTGTGTCCTCAGGGCTCGTACTCTCTGCCTCAGTCAGACTTCTACCTGCCCTACATGGATCTTCCCTCCTGGCTGACCAACGGGAACTACCGTGTGCAGGGCATCCTGGGTAGCCAGGGCAAAGAGCTGGGCTGCCTCAAAGTGGCTCTGTCCCTTCACTCCGACTAAACCAACGCTGCCGCTGCCGCTGCCGCCGCCGCCGCCGCTGCTGCCGCCGCCGCCGCTGCTGCCGCTGCTGCAGCTGCTGCAGACACTCGGGAGGTTTCAGGTTGTCGTTTATTTGCACATAAACCAGTCAAAAAATTGGGAAACAAAAGCAGAAGTTGCACAAAGTGTGAAACTGAGAAACTTCACAGGGTTTATTCAAGTTTTTTTATGATCGACGACGGTGAGAAAAAAAGACGATAAGCTCATTTCAAATTTTTGACGCACAGTTCTTTGGGAGAAAGATGAGACAGATATTTTTGGGAAAAGAAATCTAACAAATCGTCTGACAACTGCAGATAAAACTAATAACAGACGAACAATGTTCACAGAGTCCTTTAACCATCAAACATGGTGCAATACAGTGATTTTTTACTGGTGTACACAGAAACAATATTCACCTCTGTCTCTGTTCACACAGACTTCAGCTTCACTGGAAATTAACAGCTACTTTGCATGAAAGTGACGCTTTAACATCATCACATGCAAACACTGAGAACCACAGGGAATATATCACAAATACTTTTACTTTGGGAGGTTTGATGTTTGGTTCTTCCACTGTTTATGGGTGTATTTACTGTTATAGAACGTGAAACATGTTCGATGTATTTCAATCAGAAACATTGATCCTTTTTAAAAATCTATAAGTAGACTTTTATTTCAACTTATAGTCAGATATAAATTAAGTTTATGTCCAGGACATCATCCAGGACACTTCACAGTTTCAGCCTCTGATGGCTTTGAGACCTTTAATAAAGTTGTTCACTGACTCAAAGTCAAAAACAATCGCATAAACATTCTGCATTTATTGTGTGACAGTGTGACGTCACAGTGCGACCAAGAGATGCCAAAAAATATCTTAAATTATCCCATCACATGAACCCTGTTGTGCCTCGCTGCTGAAACGTTGCTTCATTTCTGTTCATCCACAGAGAAAAAGAATCAGAATTATTCAGTGTTTCAGATTATTGGAGACAATTAGCCGATAATCAAATCAGATCAACGGCTGAATCCAGACGTCCGCACTTCACTGCACTTGCAGATTTTGCGGGCGGGTTCTCGGGAAGTCTGGGAGTGCTGAGGGCTCTGAATCCACAATTCATCCAGTCCATGAGGGGCCTGAAGATACAGACTGAATTATTTACCCACAGTTCATTGCAATACGGACATGATGTTGAGTTTTTTTTTTCACTTGACTGACTGAAAACCAAGACAAACATATCATGACCGTAAAACAATTATTGGATTAAAATGTTACTTGAATCATGTAGGTCAGAAATAATATTAAACCACAATATGATACAGAAATATGTAGAAGCAGAGGCCATAGAGGGATTAAAATGCTTTTCATTATAGCAGCCTAACTTTATAATAGCTGTGCAGTGTAGTGCCAAATATATAGGCTCGGAAAATTAGCCAAAAATAACAACAAACAAAGGTCCAATGTAACTTACACCCGGTGTAATCAGTCATCGTGCGGCCCTATTTACTAACATGTCCGTGTTTGTACAGCGAGTCTCTGTTGTCGCAGACTTTACATGATGACAGTGAACACATCACAGTACAAACACCTGAAGTCCAGAGGGCAGACGTTTAGATTCAGTCTGATCTGACATCACATGTGTCAAAGACTTTGAGTCAAGGTTTTGTTTTTTGTAATGGATAAATCCATGTAGCATCAGCTCTGTTAAAATAATAACATCCTTCATACATGCTCATGTGCTCATGTGCTCTTTCCTCTGTGTGTGATTTTGCTTTTTTAAAATTGTTTTCATTTCAGTTATTAATTGTTTCTTTTTTTACTTCTTTAATGGGATGTTTTTAAAAAAAGGGGTCAGTGAATCACTGCTGGGAATAAAAACGGCATATTCATGTAGTTTAACTGATCGTAGCCAATATGGCATATTTTTTATTGATCTCTGTTTTTACCGAGTGCCTGATCAGATCTTTACGAGGAGTTAGTGAATCGATGCTGTAGAAATGAACAAAAGAGGAAAAGAAATCAGGTCGTTATGATTTTAATTTGTTCTAAATGTTCAGTGTTGATAACGACGACGACAGATTATGTTTGTACAGTTTTTAATAAACATTATCTTATAGACGATGTTTGTTTTCATGTGTTCAGATACTTTCAAGGGGGGGGGGATCACCAGAGGCACCATGATACCATATTATTACGATACTTTAATTAGTTTTGCCTTGACATATATTGCAATTCATTACCTTTATGTCAACTGCAAATTCTGTCCCCAGAAGAAAACTGTCAACAGTTTTTATGTAATAAGATGACGTTTTCAGTCTGTTCAATTCACTTCAGTCATTTTATTGGGATAAAAATGTGTCTAGTGGACGGAAAAATGAACTGATTTTATTATTCTCGCAGGCTGCCAAAAGTTTTATCTGCATTTGCAATATTCTTAATTTATGAAATTTAAAAAATGACACCTGGTGTTCATGTATTGATACAATATTGCCGCCCAAATTACACAATACAATACTGTATTGATATTTAGAAAACAGATTGTTGTGATATTGATGGGGAGATAATTCTACATTGTTAAAAAAAACACATATTTAAAGTTTGAAAAGGTTTCAGTGATTAATATTCATTAAGTTTAATAGAATGAATTTTCAGACATAAAAAGTAGAAACAGGATTAAACTTGTGGTTTTGGAGGTTGAAGTCCTACGTTCAGCTGAAAGTGTTTGTGTCCCACAGTTTTAGGGAAATGATCCCAAATATACCAACAAGACAACCGAGGACTTCTTCTTTTGTTTTAATGTCAGCAGAACAGTGAAACGTTCCTGACCGTCAGCTGAACTCAGACCAGACTGAATACACACATCCCCTAAAACAAGCAGGAAGTGAAGCCGTTACTGTCAGTGTGTTTCCTGTGAGAAACGTATTCAGAACATAATAATGATTCCTATATGATCAATGTGTCAGTGGAGATTCATCATACTGATCAGAAGAGACTTTAATCTGCAGCTGTGAAGGAGCAGCTCCATGTTTCACCACCAGGTGGCAGCACTTCCTCTGACGTTTACGCTGAAGTATTCACTTAGTTAAACAGCACTGCTCCTCACTGCTGACACAACAGGTGCTAATAATACAACACTACATGAAACTAAAAAAATTGCACTGGACCAAAAGCCAAAAAACACTTTTCACTGTTATTCTTTTGTGATTTAACAAAAAAAGTCTTCTGTAACAAACCTAAAATGAATATAAACTGAATATCTTGCAGAAATCATAATTCATTTATTTCATTCAACCCATGTTTAATCAGGTAAATCCTGTTGAGATCAACAGTCTCTTTTACAAGGGAGATCTGGCCAAGACAGCGGTACACAAAAAGTTAAAGCCAAACAACAAAAATCATAAAAGATGTACAGTAATATAGAAAATATTAGAACACATACGCATAATGACAAGAACCAAACAAATTCATTCAACCTTGTCCTTATGAGAGCTTAAAAACCAGGCAGAGACCAGTTTCATGTAGTTTCAAGCTTTCTCTCTCAGCTCAGTCCGTGCACTAGGAACAGACAGCACAACTCAATCTAATAACACAATGTCCTGTTTTCTATATTATCACGAGCAGGGACGGGCAGTATTTCTATTACTTGTATTTAAAATACATATTTCAATTACATTTGAGTATTTTGTAATGTGTATTTGATAAGGCCGATAAAAAGCAAATGTAATTTGTAACAAAATACGTTTAAGTGGAGTAATTTTGTATTTAAAATACTCAAAATACTTTCTCCATGCATCAAAAACCAAAAATAATAGGCTACACATTCTTATAATATTAGATGCAACAATATTTTTTACTCATATATATATATATATATATATATTATCTCTATGTTTTTTTTAAACTTGGGCCGTTCAATGTGCCCTTCAGTGACCTAGTGGTCTGTTTTACTGGACTGTGCATAACATAGGAAATTGTATGTTGTTGTGGTTGATGCTTGGGATGAGTATGCTACGAATGAATTGCCTCATGTGGGATCACTAAAGTTGTCTGAATCTAAATCTGAATCAATAAATAATATTTTAAGGTAGCCTACACCCAACTGTGAGAAAACAAACACAAATTTGCAATAGCTGCGACCAAATTTGCTGCTATCACGTCATTAATGGAAGAATCATGATTGTTCTTTCTAGTATAGTTACTCATGCTCTCTAATTGCAGTATGCAAATTTTGACCATTTTTGGTCAAGGACTTTTTGAGTTATTCATGAAAAGCTTTGTGGACCAACCGACCGACCGACAGAGTGACCTATAGAGCTGCGAGTCGCTGCTAAAAAGAAAAAGAAAAAATTTATTTTCTGTATTTGAAAATACAAAATACATGTATTTTATTTTGATTTATTTGAGCGGTATTTTGTATTTTGTATCAAAATACATTTTGATGTATTTTTGCCCATCTCTGATCATGGGAGCACTTCAGTTAAAAATGCAGCGGTGCATGTTTGACAGGAAGCAGCTGAGAAACAGGATCAAAGTGAGGAATTACACCTGACGGAGCAAACACATGCAGTCACACAGCTGGACCTCATGAAGATGAGGACTGTGTGTGTCATAAATAAACATATACAACTGTGGATGGATTACTGAACAGGCCCAAAGACTCCAAGCTCACTGAAAAATAATCTGCACAGAGTCCAGGAACATAACGATGAAGTACAGCAGTGATACTGAACTGGGTGGCTCCTCATCCACTTTCTAAATCACAATAAAAATGAACTGATCCACACTGGAAATTGTTTTGTACTTTTAATCTACATAAGGTGCCATTAAAAAAGCATTAAAATAGAGCTTGTTTATCTAAAAGAGTGCCACAGGAAGCTCTCCGCTCAGACTGGGGCCCCAAATGGCCTCAAATCCTATCAACTGCAACTGGCCCCTGGCCTCCAGTCATTTAGCAAAAGTGGCCCCCAGACCAAGCAACTAGAGCGTCCCTGAACTACAGGATGTTAGTGTTGCTCACATGTGTTTTCAGCCGGCTGCATCTGGTTCTGTTCATTAACTCTTCCTCTGTGGTTTCATGAGAGATGAAAGACCAAGTGAGAGCGACTGAACCTCCAGAGAAGAAACAAACCACAGCGTCCAATCAGGTTTAACCTTTCTCTCTGTGTGCATGAGTAATGAGCAGACCTGAACCTCTGATGGAGTGACCTCTCTCCTCCGACCACCACCAGCACTGAATGAATTAAAATTAAAAAATCAAAGTACAGTCGTCTGACGCAGCAGCCGCGCAGCATGTGGCTTTGATTCAGGAGAACATATCCTGCCAGAACTACAGGACTGTACATGTGTTCTTCATCCTCTGTAGGAAAACACAAATCAACATGAGGAACAATGGTCAGAAGTCACTGATTATTAAAATAACTGGAACAGAGCAGTCAACCTCTGGACTCTATCAGAGACCAGGGCTTAGGGTGGATTACACAGCAGAGGACGGCAGGTTGGGTTCAGGTTGAAGTCAGAGGAGACAAAACTCGATCCTCTTTCTGATCAGCACCAGTCATACCTGGAGGTTCTGATCAAACTGGTTTATTTTTGACCTGCTGAGTGTTACACAGTGACAGTGATGAGGCCTCAGCAGACAGTGTGTTCAACTGTTGGGTGTTCCTCCTGATTTCTGCACCTTACTGCCCCGAAACACTGCAGATAACAGTAAGCTCGTACATTTGCTTCTGTGTGAGAAGGTTTAAGGCAGCACTGTGTAAGACTTAAGGCGGATTTATACTTGTGCGTCAGCTCTATGCAGAGCCAGTGCTGTTGTGAGCATTTATACTTGTGTGGTGGTGTGTCTGTGTCACTCTGCAGTTACACCTCCTAAACACTAGTTGGAGGCGGGGTTTCTGTGAAGTGCTGTAAAGTTTAGTTGATTCAAAACACACATTAAACACACATTAAACATGGCTTAATAGAGACAGTTTCAAACACAAATCAGCTTCACTATAACTCGCAGCATTCACAGACAAACACTTGTCTTTATCTGGACACATTTTCCCCACAAATACAACATGCTAACATTATTAGCACAAGCCTATGGCATTTTACATTGTATGAATTAGCCTAGCGACCAGCGGACTTTTCCCCGACTCATATGAAGACAGGATAAATCACACACAAGATTTAAAAAGAGGTTTTACTGTCTTCACAATTTATTGTTTCTTATCTGTGAAATTAAAGTAAATAAAAGTTTCCACTGAGGGAAATGGTTTCAGCTTACAGAGACAGACAGGAGGTCTGCGTCACCGCAACGTGTAGTAATGCCGCATTCGTTTGGCAATCCAGGCCAGTCATTCCTTGTCGGATTTATATGACCGTATGACACGTCTGATCTGAAAGCGTTTCATTGCAACAGTCCAGAAAACATGGCGGCGCGCCGTAAGTTTGTTTTTGTTTGCATGGTTGCTGAGCAACGGAGACTTTGCTGGTTCAAACGACTTTAGGCTACAACGGGCTTGCACAGACTTTTTTTTCCAACACAAATCAACAGTGGAAACAGAAATGCCATTGCAAAGTACTTCTATGATTTTTACAACACAAACGCTTAATTAAACAGCGTATACGAGGACAAATAACTTTGTTTACCATTCACAATGTGTGCAGCCATCTTTGTCGTGACGTCAATTCTACCGACTCGGTCTACCTGGACCTTGCCCGAGTTTGATGACGAGACCTCCAGGTAAAACAGGTGTTCTTTTGTACCTTTCCGGACCGGAAACCATATCAATCCCGGTTCCGGCTACCAATAGAATGCAGCATTAAATTTCTGGGGAGGTGCACATCAGGCTATGGCGTAGGCTCTGGTGTTGGCTCTGCATCATTGCAGACATAAAGCCTCCAGCCATCGCCAGCGCTGAGGCTTAAAAAAATGTGTTTTTCCAATGCTGTTCGTCATGGAAGAGTCGCTAACTACGATGAATGACATAAACATATAAAACATAATAAAATAAAGGTGCTTCAGAGGCAAAAAAAAACTAAACACGTCCCATTTTTACATTTTTATTTCTGTCACTGCTCGATCAACATGGTCGATCAGACCGTGAAATCAGTGAAAGGTGCACAAACCCTCTGAGTGTTTCCCAAAGGACAACACGGCACACGTGTTTCATGTGTGTGCATAAATGTGTGTTTTCTGCAGCAGAATACAATTTCAGTCTGACTTTAGATGAACGTGTGGTCTGCAGCCATCTCTTCATCTCACACAAGAAGTGCTCTGCTTCAGCAGCTGCAGCGTTTTAACCAGGGAGAAGGTAATAATGTGGTTTCACTCAGAGAGCATGTGGACACCAGACACACACACACACACACACACACACACACACACACACACTGGATTTATGAATTATATGTGCACTGTGGTATTCTGTCCACTAGGGGGCAGACACAGTCATCCAACTTCAACTGTTCAAAGTCTCAGGAGAAAACACACACCACACATGTCATCACGTGTTTCACTGTGTTTTCTCAAACATGGTCATGTGACTTTAACTATTAAATTAAATTCCATATTTTAATATTGTTGAGTCTCTTTTTAAATGTGGAGCTCCTGGTTTGGATTAAAGCTGACTGTGCTGGAGTTCAGTGACACCGTCAGACTGTGACCCAGTTTAAACTGGGATGTTTCTCTCTCTGCTGTGTGTGCAGTTTATCAGGATACAGCAGAATTAAGCTATAACACAGAGAAGAACTGGTTTCACTGAGAGGAAATTACACCTGGCGTCACTGATGGTGTCAGAAAGAAGCTGGACGAGGAATCAGTCAGGAAGGATGAGGAGAGAGCAGCTGTCTGTGGACACCACATGTAAAACTATTCCCTTTTTGCACCTGTTGTCAGTTTGATTTGCACTGAAGCAGCTGAAACTGATTCACAATCACTTGATTGATATCCCTGAAGTTTAACTGACTTCCTGTTAGACTGTGACCATTAAGTGATGAGCAGTGAAAATAAGATGTAACAGAACTGATGATGACTGTAGGCAGCAGCAGTGATGCTCCTGAGCTGTGTGAGCGTCAGCTGGCAGCTCAGAGTGAAGGTGAGAGCGTCATGCAGGTGATGTTATAAAGTGTCCTGAGCAACACCTGCTCAGGTGTGCTGAATCGCTGACGACCTCTCGCTGCAGGAGGAGGGAGGAGGGAGCCAATCAGTGCACCAGGAGCTTCAAACTTTATCTGTTTCTCCTGGTGTACATGTCTCTGTTAAAAAAGAGGTGTTTAAATAATGTTTGAGATGAATCTACTGACTGAGGTCGACTTGAATCTGATAAAAACACATAACTGAAGATATTTGCTTCACAAAGAAATACAAATGTCAACAGGTGATGAAATGAAACAGTAAAAACATGATGTGTTAATGTGTGTGCAGGTGAATGTTGTGAAGCTCTTGTGCTGCAGGTTAAAACACATTTACAGCTTATTCTTCTAAGATAATGGTGTTTCAGTGCCTTGCTCACGGACACTGACATGAAGTGAGGCAGGAATCAGCCCTGTGATTTGTGGACGAGCAGCTGAGCAACTTAAAACCGTCGGAGCTGTCTCATCTCACAGTGAAGAGACAAAATATTCAACACAGTTTAATCTGATTGTAAGAAGAATCTCAGTGCAGAACATTGACTGATAATAAATCTAATAAGGACACAAATCATAAGCGTAGTAGTCTGTAAGAGTTACAGCCTCCTCACTGATTGTAATGTGACTGCAGCTGTAAATCAAACCCAGGTTTTGTTTCTGTACTGAACCATTGTTAAAGCTGAGTGTGTTGGAGTTCAGTGACGCCGTCAGACTGTGACCCAGTTTCGACCTGGACGTCTCTCTCTCAGCTCTGTGTGCAGTTTATCAGGACACAGTAGAATTAAATTATAACACAGATGAAACCAGTTTGAGAGGAAATGATCAGAGCTGTTATTTTCACATGATAACTTGCAGTTCGTTCCAGCTTGTTTGATTTGATTCTCTGTGATGGTTCCAGGAGTTATCTGTGTTCTTCATCTCCTGTAAATCTGCCAAACTGATCCAGCACATTACTGACAGAACTTCAAAGATGATTTAATTAGAATAAACTTCACGAGTCACTGAAAGCTGGACGACGAATTCTGGAGTTGATAAGAATTAATGTCAATAGGAAATTATTTGAATTTATTTTAATTTTACAGAAACAAACATCTGCTCTGAAATCACAGAAGGAATGAAGCTCCTTATAACCCAGTGATTGTTGTCTGTACATCCATGGGCACACTGCAAACAGGAGCTGCTCATAGTTAATTCGGCATCACCCTCAGAGCATTCTGGGAACTGCAGTCCCCAAAACTTGAGGCATGATTATGTACTGTAATCTCTCTCAGTTACAGCTTACCGGCTCCAAACCTTAATTGGGAACATGCTTGCTTATTGGCATTAATTTAGCTTGGCTCATTATTAGCTTGTATCTAACTTCTCGCAGTCCGAACCACTCTGCAGAAGGAAGGATGGCGAGGCATTCGGGCACACATCACACACTCACAGGTTACCCACAAGGCCACTGTCCGTCAAAGGGAAAGAGTCGTATTTTTGACTAGCACATCTAACTGGACTACTGTCCTTGTCCCAGTATACAAGCACGGGAGGGGAATCCATTTATTGAGCCAAGTATGTGCGACTCCTCTACGATAGGTGGAGATATGCCCCCTTTCAGCTTGTTAGTATTGGACCTTTTTCCTGTTGACCTATTACGTCACAGACCAAACAATGGACAAACAAGTTAGCTACGGTTAGCTAGCAGCTAACTGCTACCATGGTGGACAACTTTACAGCTCTGTACATTTGGTCCGTCCAAAAAGTCACGGCTCTGGATGTAGATTTCTCCATGTTGTTACCGGCTTCTTCTTCTCTTACACATTTAATGCTATTGCACTTCCGGGTCAAAGCCCGGGGCGGAAACTGTGGAGCATGCTCAGAGCGCCTCGGCCAGTTTGGGAGTCGAATTCCTCCCGCACGTGTACAGTCAATCACATCCATCACATTATCTGGGTATTTGTCAGACTTTGAGAAATTTAATTTAGTACGATTTCAGTCAGACTAACATGTTTACATGTATTTTCCGTCCAAATCAAAACCATCTTAAGGGGCCGTACACATGCAACATTTTTTGTGCTCTCAAATTCATTGTTTTCAGTGTAAATGTACAGCAGAAGTGCTCAAATAGAAGAGCAATGCTGAGCCCTGAGATAAACTCTGTTCAACTTTAAGTAGCGTGCACCGCATGTCATGTGACGAGGAACAACTAATCACAGCCAGCAGATACTTTTCCCTTCTTCTGTAAATATCAGTCTGTGGTAAATATGGAGAAGTTGATCATTTCAGTGCAGAGCTGTCAGAGCTTTACATCTGTCCCACAGACAATATTTCAGGCCTACACACAAACAACGCCTGCACTCAGGATTATAAGTAGTCTATGATGCAGTGCTGGTTATGGCCACTTAGCAACCACAGACACAACCTGCCTCTGTGCTCTTTAAAGTTGGCACTGAGCAGCGCCCAGCGTCTGACCTCACGTTTTCTAGGTGGTTAAAGACGCAGCATGTGTACGGTCCCGTATAGAGCTGACCCGAGGTGAGGGGAATACCAGAGTCCTGATCCCTGCTATTTAATGCTGATATACACACTGTATGTGTATGTGTGTGTGTGTGTGTGTGTGTGTGTGTGTGTGTGTGTGTGTGTGAGGCAGAGGAAGATCCACAATCACAGGAAGAAACAGTTCAGCCTGCAGACAGAAATGTTGTGATGCTGCTGTTTCCTGCGTCTGCAGTTCAGTGTGTCGCCTTTATTTAAGCAGTTCAATAACACAGACAGAACAAACACACACACACACACACACACACACTGTCACATCACAGTACACAGTAATTTTAAAGCAGAGAAATAAACCAGGAAAAGTCAGATCCATCATCGCTGCGCTGGTTCTTCATCCAGCTCTTCTTCTCCTGTTTCTTCCAAACAAACAGGAAACACAAAGTGCATCATCACTTCTTCAGTGGAAACAAACACACAATAAATGAGATACGGAGGAGGATGTCTAAAATCGAGGAAGGAAGACGCCAGCAACATGACCATCAGAGTCTGTGTGTAACAAACAGACATATTGAGATTAAACAAACTAATACGCGGCTCCGTCCACACACCCACAGATCTGACCCAAATATATCTGAAACTTTCCACAGTCTGTGTCCAAGTCTGGTGTCAGTCAGCCTGAAGCCAGCAAGCTCTCTGCTCCAGACTCCTCCCTGCTGAAATCAATAACTGAAGCTAGCAGCGCTTTCATTGAGCCGAACATGAGCCCATTAAATGTTTTTAAAAATACAACATTAGTATGGACTGACCTGTAAACTGACACAGCTGATGTCTTAATATGAAAAAGTCTTCGTCCTCCTCAGAGTGTCTCTGCTGTGTGTGCCACTGCTGATGTGGAGGAAGATATAATGTTCTGCTGCATGTCACACAAACATGGAAAGTGAAAACATTAAATCCTGTGATCGTATGAATCTGCTGTGATTGTGTCTCCTGTTTCCACTGCCAGCTGACTGATAGTGATGCACAGAGGAACCTTTAGACCAGAGACAGACTCAGTTTTAACTCCACGTGCACTTGATGACACTCTTCTCCTCACTATTCTCCTCATGACATTTCTCATTCACAACATGCAATACACACATGAAGTGTAGCTGCAGTGGAGCGGCAGCATAGAGAGGGTGTAAGGTGGTTACCACGGACCCCAGTGCGCACTAGTTACTAGCTGGCAACTGAAATTTAATTTAGGGAGCTTTGCTACTTCTTTCAGTGGTGCAGTGGTTAACATTATCGCCTCACATCAAGAGGGTTCCTGGCTCGAACCCCAGGGTGTGGGAGCCCTTCTGTGTGGAGTGTGCATGTTCTCCCCGTGTCAGCGTGGGTTTCCTCCAGGTGCTCCAGCTTCCTCCCACAGTCCAAAGGCATGCAGGTTAATTGGTGACTCTAAATTGTCTGTAGGTGTGAATGTGAGTGTGAATGGTTGTCTGTCTCTATAGCCCTTTATAGACAGGAATTGTGCAAATTTGCAGGAAAGCCCAATCAGTGTTTTTTCAGCATTGGCAGTATAAAAACAAAATCGGGGAGTGCAGCAAAATGCCGCCTACCTACTTTTGTTTATACAGAATGTGCCTTTTTCGGGGCAATGGGGGGCGTGAGCAAGTAACAAAACGTGTAGCTCAGCGTGTGACGTAAACAGTGACGTGGGAGGGAAGCTGCAGCTGGTCAGTCCTTCTGCGATTCTCTCGTAAGTCGGCCCGTTCTTCACCGTCCCCGTCATCTGACGGTTAATGGCCTCTTCGTTTGCGAGGACAAGGAGGGCGCGCAATTCCTTGTCTCCCCAGTTGCTCATCTTTACAGTGTCTGTCAGGTTTGTGTTTCCCTCTTGCTACTAGCTGCTCGCTAATTCCTGCTATCAGCTGTTTCCTGTTTATCCACCGCCAGTGGCTTGCACATGCGGCGTCATCATCAGCCCCTCCCACAAGTCATCAACAGCCCCTCCTGTGGCGGAAGGCCGCCTCTGTCTGTTTAAACTAAAAGGGCTCTGCCAATAGGCTCGTTCGAGATGAACTGCGCCTCGCCTGGAAAGTAGACGAGAGCAGGTGGCCGCAGCAGGGGGCGGTGACAGAAAGCTGCAGTGAAGTCGGACAGTTTCCCGACAGTTTTCAGCAGCCTTCAGTCCGTACAGGAAGTCACAGACACACTTACATCCTGTCAGGAATGATGTCAATTCATTAAAAAAGTGATCAGACCCATATATCAGTTTGTTGTCACCATCAGTCACACAACATGTTTTCTGTTCACAGAATAAACCTTCAGGTCAGACAAATACAATCTTAATCTCTAAAATTCAACAAAAATGAGTAGTTTATCTAAAACGTCATATTGTTGAGTCAGCATCTAAACCAATCAGCTGTTAGATCAGGTGAGAGCCAGGCGGTGCAGTCGGTGGAGAGCAACTGCAGCGCCTGGCTCTAAAAACTGCTGCCGCCTCGCTCTTGCGGCTTTATCGCCGTCCAGACGTCAGAGCAAGTCGGGATGAAGTTGGACACAAAACTAACCGGCATGCATTGTGCGCCGATCGCCGGTGATCGAATCTGTGCAGGACTGGCTCATCTCGAACGAACCTAATATGTCTACCCTACGAGGCGGAAAATTGGGCACCTCGGATCAACTCGCCTTTCTGCCTCTGTGTGTCTAAACGCTCGCAGCTGGCCGGCAAAACGGCCCAACATTCGCGGAAAATCTCGTCGTGTAAAAGGGGCTTATGTGCAGCCCTGTGATAGTCTGGTGACCTGTCCAGCGTGAACACTGCCTCTCACCCAGTGTCAGCTGGGATAGGCTCCACCCCCCTGTGACCCCCAACTGCATAAGTGGATATGGAAAATTAATGAACGCTACTTTTTCCTCTTGTTCTTTTCTTTCTCATTCTTTCTTACTGCTGCTTTTATGTTTAAAAGTCATGACCGCTCGCTGGACTTGCAGATGTGCTCAGCTCGTCAGTCTCAACAGATTTTGCACCTAAACTAGCTCCTGTATCGTATCGTCTTGTATCATGATCAAATAGAGACTTGAATGATCTGAATCATTTGCACCCCTCCACCCCACAGGCCCCGAGTGCAACTGCACTGCCTGCAGTGTCTGTATATATGCCTCTGGGACAGCTTATAGGGGCAGTGTAGAGCAGTATGGTGATGTGTCAGTAAAAGTTACAGTATGTTGTGCTGTATCTCCATGGTAACCTGACAGCTGCTGACATCATGTACATGTATGATAATAAAAAGAAGCCTCCTGGTGGGTCAGAGAGATGAAGACATTTATTTTGCCATTTCCTCTCCTCTTCTCTCATGTCTGCTCTTCTCCTCTCCTTGTTTGTGTTCCTCTTCTGTCCTTGTGTCCTCTCCTCTCCTCCTCTCCTCTCTTGTGTCCTCTCCTATCCTCCTCTCCTCTCTTGTTTCCTCTCCTCTCCTCTCCTTCCCTCCTCTCTGCAGGACATCCTGTTTCTGACCTCCATCATCAGGCTGTTTCCCGTGACAGGAAACCTGCTCACGGACGCAGGAGAGCAGGCGAGGGAGGAGGGAGGGTGAAGGGGAGGAGGTAAGGAGGAAAGAAATCTTGAAGGAAGAGAAAGAAGGGTGGAGAGGTGAAGTCAAAGAGGAGGTGATGAGGAGGAGGAAGAGGAGGAGCAGAGAGGTCAGAGGTTAACATGTAAACAAACAAATTAGTGGTTCGGGGGGACAATAGACCTGGAGGTGAACGGGTTCAGCTTCCTCACTGATTGGCTCTTAACAGGCCTTTGTCATCACCTGTTGTCATGTGGGATCCACCAATGGGACGAAGGGACTGAAGGTGTGGCGTTAGGAAGGAAATAGTGACTTTGTTGGGAACTATTTTCAGCAGCGGATTAATGTGCATTTGGGGCTGTAGTGAGTGTTTGTGTCAGCAGGATGGAGTGTGTGGGACTGAGTCAAAATAAACTACATTGGTGTGTTGGTGGTGATGAAGGAACACGTCACCCACTCACACAGTCATGTGTTTTTAACAATAATGGAGGAGGTAGATATATCAGGCTGTAGATACACACACTGCACCTGTGAGGAGATACATTCACTGTTGGGTTGAGTCTGAACATGAGATGAACATGAGGCGTTTTTGGACTGAAGGAACTTTTGCATATTTCTAAGAACTCCCCTTTTCTTCTTTGGCCATTGTCTTTATAATAACGGGAGTCTCTCCTCATGCATTCTTTGTCAAACACGAGACACAGCAACAGAGTTCTCTCCATGGTGAGGAGAGGAGTCGAGCTGCTGTAGGAGCAGAGAATCAAAGAGCTGCTTTGGGAGCTGGTCTGTGCAAGCAGAGAGCAAGTGGGGGAAAAAATGCATTTAATTCCAGGAGTGGGGAGACTTGAAACAGGACAGTGGCATTAAGTGACGCAGGGTGGCACAAAAAATTAATAGGGTATTTTTTGATGGGCTGTGTTCGCTGCCAGTGAGTTTGGGCCTTTGGTCACCATTTTGAGGGACTTCTTTTACTTCCTATTTCAGAGCAGGTTCTCTCCAACACAAGAGAAACCCTCAGTGATCTAAAGCCTTTTTTCCACTGCACAAAAACCCACTTACACCTGCCTTTTTATTGTAAAGGGAAATGTCATGATGGGCATTCACAGCTGGGTCAAATGACCCTGCAGTGGTCATGGTATTTATCGGCTCCAGCTCTGATTGGTATTGATGGAAACACAACACCCGCCACAAAACACTGTCCGTCACCGCCCAAGCAGCGCTCAAACATCGATCCAAATTAGTCTGCGCTGCTTTTGAAGGAGAGACTGAACAAGTAAGAGATATATATATGAAAAACTAACCACCATAACATTTTCACATGCCTAAGAAGCTCCTCAGTGGGCAGCTCTTCTCAGGGAGTCCCAGAACATGCCCGCTGTTGGCAATAAAACAAATACAGATAATCACACTAACTCCCTTTGCACGTCAAAAAATAAATACAACTTGACATTGTGTCAATCATGTTTGCACACTGAGTCCAAAACTTTCCTCCAACATACAAGTTTTTGGACCAGGTTTGATTTTCTACATTTTTTGCAGCCCTCAGAGCCTTTAGAGACGTTTGACCAAGAATCAGTGAAGAAAATGTGGCGGTGGGACACATCTGTGACGAGACAGAGAAACAGGGCACACAGTATTCTTTCAGAACTGGAGGACACAAGGAAAGAGTGGCAACATCCGGAAAGGTAACTGCAGAGGAGAGAAGCAGGGCAGGAAAGGTGTCTTTTCATTTTGTCTTGTATCGGGAATTTTTGCAACGATTTAAGATGTAGTGGACTCAGTGTGCAAGGTTTCTGTTTTTTTCAGATCACGGATTAAAAGAACGCGACCATAAAACAGACTCAGTGTGCAAAGACCTTTATCTGTTAGCAGTCGACTGCAGAGAGTGAGTGGGGAAATATTTTGTTCAGAAGTTCCTCTTGTCAGTGACACATAATCTGGAATGAATGTTGTAAATTAGATTTGATGAAAACATTCATTCAGGTCATACACACACACACACACACACACACATACACACACACACACTCACTATGTGTCCTCTTACCACAGAGCGAACTATTTGTCTTCTTCTTCCACTCTGATCCTTATCTGACAACATGTGGGTCAGCAGATCAGCTACATCCTGCTTTTAACCACACACACACACACACACACACACACACACACACACACACACACACACACACACACACACCCTGTTGGTGTGGAGGGTTTTTCAGCTGCTTTCAACTTCAGGCCAAACAAAAGGTGAATTTACTGGCGACTGCACCGCTAATGGCTGCTAATGGGGTCACACATGCACGCACACATGCATGCACCTACACAAATTCAACTAGGTGAAGCTTTAAATTTACCTACATTTTTCCGCAGAAGTTATTATCTGTAGAACAGGAGGGCAGTGAAAGGTGTCACTCTCCAACCTGTTCTCATTCTGAACTCATCAAATATGGCGGCTTTGCCAGTGATTTCGGCGTCAGACACTGATGCAAAAAGACACCTTTCACGGTGGTATGATAGCATCAGTTTATAATGCTGCAAAAGGTGCGTCACTTTGTAAAGCTGCCTGCAGCAATGTAATACAAGGAGCTGGAAATTCCCTATAGAGCAAGCCGGAGGGGATGGGTCTGACAAAACCTGGACTGACCACGTGTTGGCTCACCTTGACATGTTGGAGAAATTACATCCATATTGGATGATTCTGCATCTCATGATTTGTTCAGTACAATCACAGGAAGTAGTTTGGCCTTTCTATAATTAGTCCGATGACAAGGGTGGAGAGGTCGGGGTGTTGGATGGAAGTGAAAGACATCCAGCTTTTATGCAAGGGACCAGAGTTTGCATGTAATTAATGTTCATGTTTGAACCATAACCATGATCTTTCTCTCGTCTTTGACTCAGCAGCAGTCGTCTGGTCATTGACCCCTTTAATGTCCACAGAAGAAAAAGCAACAGAAAAAAATCCTCTCATTTTTTAATTCCCTTGAAACAACAATAAGTGTCTGGAGTGACTTTTTATGGATGGATGTGTTTGGAGAACTGGATACAACAGTGAACGTGGGGCTCCGTTCATTCTTATGAGAGTTGTTTAGTGGGGCATGAAACCAAAATGGTTTCACTCTCACGTATAAAGTTACCTGAATGATCCGAGGATTATTGACAGTTCCTCTGCACTGTGTGGCCCGTAGAGCATGTGTAGTGGAGACTTGCAGTGGCCGGGTGCGACCAAGCATCTTGCATCTGCCGGCTGAACAGCTAGCTTCTGGTTCTGCTAACATGAATGAGGATATGATGATCTAATTGTGTGACTCTTCTAGACCGACCTGGTCTCACTCCGAAGTCCTCGAATAGCGGCGCTTGATAACTTCCAAAGTCAGATACAGACAAAAAAAGCCGTCCTGTCACGTTGGCATAATACGCACCCGGTCACGATCAGTGTTTAACGACGCCCGGCAGAATCAGGGGGACACTTGATTCAAACATCCAAGACATAACAAAGTTAACAAAGTTACTGTAAGGTGGTGGAAGTCTGAGTAGGGCGGGTGGAAGGGGTGATAGATTGGTCCAGCAACCAACAACTTTTACTGGGAGGTTAGTGTTCACTTCCTGTATGATTGTAAAGCCAAACCCTGTTCTTTTTTCCCTAAAACCCACCACATGTGTGTGTGTTGTTGAAGGAAAAAAACGTCAATTTGCGGGGTTGTACCAACGTAGTGCTTTTATTTTGAAAGAGACTGCATGCAAACTGTACATTTCCTGTGAAAACAGAAGTGTATTTTGAAAACAGACAATGCATGTAACAGGCTGAAGTTGACACGGCGTCCCAGAACGTCAACAACCAACACACCAAGGGTACCTTGGACATCATATGTGGACGTGGAAAGTCCATGACCAAACGTGGACATGTGACGAGGTCACAGTGAGGATCTGTTGTCTAGAATTTCCAAATATTATCGGACCGAACAGATCAATTCATGGGTGTATTGACACCCCCCCCTAAAAAAATCTATCCACTGATTTACAGGCATGTCTTTTGCAATGTTAGTCAACGGGAAAAAGTATTTTTGGGCCACGGGGCGTCACATGACAGACCCTGGAAGTTGTAGTACCACTGTTTGTCCAACATGAAAACTGGCATTAAAGCCTGGCGCACTTCCTGGGGGCTTGATTTTATGTTACTACCTTCCTGTATGAGGCAAACTGAAAAGGCAGACTATTTAAAGACATCTTATCTTGTATCCCATCAGCCGTGTTGGAGAAAAGAGGGATTAACTTGCAGGTCCACTGTAAAAAAAACCCATTCACCTTAATCACAGCCTGACTGTAAATCACTGCAGCTGCTGCAGATGTTCTTCATTCAGCGATTTGCTTTTTCTCTCAGTTTTTTGCTTCAGATGTCTCGTTCATAATTCACAGCAGCTGAAGGAAAACCACACAGATGATGGAAGACTGAAAGAGTTAATGCTGAACAGCTTCCACTGCGAGTCCTGGAGAGAGGAGTGATGGTGTGTAACGTCCTGACCACACACACACTTTCACACAGGTGGGGAATTAATTAGAAACAGACGTGTTCCTGTGTGTGTGTCTGCAAAAGCATTCTTCGCTTCCTCTAACTGATTCTCACACACACACACACACACACACACACACACACACACACACACACACACACAGGAGGCTGACTGTGTTTGTTTTACTGATACTCTAATCTGATTGGCTGACCTCTGCTCTGCCTGGATGCCTCAGCTTCAGATCGCCTCGACAGACGTCTGCAGAAAGTTAAAGACCATTTAAAATAAGTTGAAGCTCTTTATTATAACGTGAGACGGTCGTTGGATCCAGTGTGAACTTTGACAGCTATTTTAGATTTAGATTTAGTCTTGAGACGAAAATATTTATTAGCTTTAGTCACATTTTTATTCATCATAAAATGTTTTAGTCAAAATGTTTTCTGTATGATTTCCATCTTTAAACTAATCCAGTGAGGCTAATTCATGTATGTGGATGTATAAAATGTAGTTTAGACAAGTGATTTGTGCACACTTCCAAACTGTCATGTCTCCAGCAGTGTTTGACAGGTTTACGGGCTGATTTACGAGCACACATTTACCGATCATCATTTGAAAAGCTCAACATCTCTCTATTTATGCTCTCAACAAATAACTAATGTGAGACAACTAGGATTTGTCCCCAGGTTCATTATAAACTCTGACTTATCCATGTGACTGTTAAGAAGCAGAAACATAACTTGTTAGTCTGGAGGTTTAAACTGGTGTCCTCTCACAGAGTTGGTGATTCAAACTAAACTTTCATCTCTGTCAGAGAAAACTGATCTGAGTTCAGACTGTTTACTTACAGCACAGCTACACTCACAGATAACTGAGCCTCCTACCTGCCTGTCAAACACCATCAACCCACAAACCTTCTCCAGTCCGGACTGAGTGGAGTCCTGCGGGGTGAAGCTGTGAAGTCTGCGAGCGGAGCTAGCTGCTAACAGCCACCGCTGCAACTAACAAACTCCACAAATCCATTCAGCAGCTCCACCATCCACAGTCAGACATACACGGCTGATTTACTGCTGAATTACAGCTCACAACTTGCACCAACCCAAACATCCTGGTGCAGACTATTTACTGGAGTTTACCAGCATTTGAAGATAATTACAAGCACGGCCGTTTTCGGCTTTCAGTGTCCGATAGTCCACCACGTTTTCTTCATGTCACGTCTCGTCAACAAAAATGAAACATAGACTTCATCTAAGATTTATTATCAAGATCTATTTTTAGCTCGTCATGGTCCTGTGTTTGTCATCAAAAAAAGGTTGTTGACAAAAAAAATTCGTCAATTTGTCAACGAAATGAACACTGGTTGAATCTCAGGCTCCCTCCAACAATTCTCATTGAACGCTGGTATGTAGTAAAAAGAAAACCATGCAAGTAAAAGCAAAATGAGAATCTCAGGTACATATTTTGCCTTCAAGATTATTGGAACAGAATTGGTTCAAGAGCCAGAGCTCATTTGGTGGAGAAAGGGAATCCTGGATTTCCTCTCCCATATATTAAGGAATTTAACCCCAGCCTGGTCAGCAGTGCCTTGCTCTTCTCTGTCACCTCATCACTCATCCACCTGTCTCTCCAGTGAAAGTCTGTCTCTCATTGGCAGATATCTTAATGTTTCAAACTGTCCCCCTCCCTCTGAATGAGAGCAAAGTGATACTCTTGAACCTTCGTCAGCCCGACTCTCTCTCAGCCTGCAGGATATTCTGGGGACCAAATGAAAAATAAGCGCTGTGCATGCTGGGAAACTCATTCAGCTCCTGTCAGTGGATCCACAGCTGTTGAGCTCGAACTGGTTGTAATGGTTTTAACGTGGTGTCTGCAGGTTTCTGATCCAATCAGAGAAGAGCAGCTCAAAGAGAAGACACAGAAGTATATGGCTTATTCTGAGTTCAGCGTGTCAGTTGTAAATACTGTAATGTTTCTGGTGTCTGCACGGCTTTGGTACTATTTGTATCAGTATTACAGTTAATCAGTCACGGCCTGCACTGTTCGTTGGCCCAGTAAGATATTTTCAACGTCTACATAAAAGGAACATGACACAAAAAAATTTACATGAAACTTTTTCTGAAAACCCAGAGTTGTCCATTTGGAGCACGTCTTTCATGTGATTGAATTCTAAATCGCCTGCTAACAAAATAGGTAATATATTCATTTTCTGTGGCTTCTGCATGATTCTTCCTCTGGGACTCAATAAAGTGATGAAATTATCTCGCTGAGCTGATGAAGAAACCTTTAACTGCAGAGGAATGACTGAAATGAGCTCCTGCTGATTTGCTGGAAATGATTTTGACCTCCGTGGTTGGTGATGAACGCTCTGATGCTTCATAATTACATCTGTTGAAAAAGCTGGAATGTGGGTTTTGTCACATTAAGGACAGGCATCTGAATTTTAAACGTTCACTTCATAGCTGGCTGAATCTTCAAGGATATTTTTTCCTGCATGAAAACAACCACATCATCTCGTTCATTTCCAAGGACAAACAACCAAAACAACCGTCGCTTCAGAGAAGAGAAAAGAAAGCTGTCACTGTGTTGGACGTCCTCGACTGTGGACCCATCAAACTTTGGATTTAAAGATTAAACGATGATAATTTACTGTTTTTACTCTGTGCAAAAAGCCCGTCTGCTTTCATGGAGAATTTAATGAAGCAGAGAGTTACTGACTGACAGCACTCAAACTGTCGCTGCATTTTTATCTTCCTATCTGTATAAGAGCTCAGATATCTCACATCGTACGTCACTGTGATGAAGTACAAATATGTGCTGCTGTGGGCTTAAGCCCCACTGAGAGTTAACAAAACACAGATTTTCCAGATGATTTAAGGGCCCACACTGCAGGCTGTGATGAGTTTATGCAGACTGAAGGCTTTAAGTGACCGAGAGGCGGTATCGTGTTTCTTTAAAAGCACTCCAGAGTTGTGGTTTCCTCAGGGCACGAGGGCTTTTCTTTGTGTTGAGTCTGGATACATTTGCATATGACCCTCCTCCTCCCCTTGGATTGGCCACGGCTCCGCTTGCATGTGGAAACCCACATCCAAACTTTCTCAGTCGGAGCAAAACTTTGCTGAGTAGAGGAGGATGAAGTGAGAGGCTGGAGGCCAGCAGCTGTATGAGTGAGTAACACCAGCAGGCAGAGAGTGTGGACGGAGACAGGATGATATCTTAATGATAGCTTTCTAAAAGTGTCTCCTGACCAGGCTGGAGCTTCAGTTTTTCTAGGTATTCCGTTTTCTTCTTGTGGTTTTTTGTTTTTACGAGAAGAAACTGAGGATTATTGTGAAGAAAAAATGGATTTGATCTTTATCTTATATAATGCTCGTTGTAGATAAACAGGATATTTTTCTCATCTACTTCAAAAGAAAACAGTTTCAAAGTCATTTTAAATTTTAAACTCTTCACAGGAAGATTTTTAGAAATGTGCGTTTAGCCATTAGAGATTTTTGTTACTTCACGTCATGATGCTTCTGGCTCTGCTTCTGGTTCTGAGTCTCTGCTCTGACGCTCGCTCCACCGAGCCGTCATCGATAACTATCCAGTACCGGGTTTGGGAGGAGCAGCCAACGGGAACCCGGGTCGGACAGCTGGTCGATGACCTCCGGCAGAGGGATGAAAGCGGCCTCCTGGAGGATTTCCAGGTGGTGGAGCATGGGAAAGCCCTTCCCTTCTCCGTCAGCACTCGAGACGGGGTCGTCTCCACCCAGGGCCGGCTGGACAGGGAGGAGTTGTGCCGTGGGTCAGACCTGTGCGAGCTGGCCTTCAGCGTCCTCTACAGGAAAAGTGGAGCTGTGAACTGCCTGCGAGTTCGCGTGGAGGTGATGGACCTGAACGACCACAGTCCCAGCTTCCCCAGCACGCTGCAGGAAGTGGAGATCTCAGAGACAGCCAGCCTCAGGATGCGGATCCCTTTGGACCGGGCGGTGGATCCTGACGCAGGGCCAAACAGCCTTCAAACCTACTCGCTGTCCGTCAACCAACATTTTGCTCTGGACGTGACAGTCGCACCAGGTGGGACCAAACAGGCAGAGCTGGTGGTGATCAAAGAGCTGGACAGGGAGGTTCAGGACACGTTTGACCTTACCCTGGTGGCATGGGATAAAGGGAACCCACCCAGGTCTGGGAGCACGTTAGTGCGTGTTAATATTCAGGACTCAAATGATAACAGCCCAGTGTTTGAGGACAGCACCCCTACTGTGGAGCTATCTGAGGACACAGCCCGAGGGACAACCATCATCAACCTCAAGGCCACTGACCCGGACCAGGGGGCCAATGGAGAGGTGGAGTATTCACTCAGTAAGCATACCCGCCCAGAGGTACAGAGACTTTTCTATGTGGACCCACAAAGTGGAGCTGTGAGTCTCAAAGCTCCTCTGGACTACGAGGCCCAGCCCTCTTATGAAGTCATCATCCAGGCCCGTGACCGCGGGCCCAACGCCATCCCCACACACTGCAAACTGCACGTGAAGCTTCAAGATGTAAACGACAACGCCCCGAGGATACACATGACCTGGACTCCACCCAACTCACCTGTGGCCACTGTGCTGGAAGGAGCACCTCTGGACACCTTCCTGGCTCTGGTGATGGTCTCTGATGCCGATTCAGGAGAAAATGGCAAAGTGAGGGCGCTCATTCAGGAAGAATCAGGCCCTTTCCGCCTTAAACGCATCCACGGTGACAATTACATGATTGTTACAGATGGCAGCCTGGATCGAGAGAAGGTCATGCAGTATAACATCACGCTGCTCGCTCAGGATTACGGAGATCCTCCGCTGTCTTGTGTTAAACACCTGCCTGTCCATGTTCTGGATGAGAATGACAATGCCCCGGTGTTCTCCACCTCCCTCTACAAGGCCTCCGTCAAGGAAAATAATGTGGCAGGCCTCCATGCCCTCAAAGTTGAAGCCCACGATGTTGACCTGGAGTTCAGCGGGAGAGTGTCCTACTTCATACGCAACCCCAATGAAGTGGAAACTGACACCGAATCTTTTTCCATCAATCCGACCAGTGGAGTCATCAGCGTCCAGCGTCCTCTAGACTACGAGGAATCCCGCTCCTACTCTTTCACGGTGGAGGCAGTTGACCAGGGTCATCCGCCTCTCACCAGCACGGCCTCCGTGCAAATAGACATCCAGGATGTGAACGACAACTACCCTGTCATCAAGGAGCCAAAGCCCAGAAAAGGTGTGGCTTCTCTCAGTGTACCTGTCAACACAGACAAGGGGGAGATTGTGACGGAGCTGGGGAATGATATAGAAGAGGACTCCACCCCTTCGCCCATCAATCACTTGGTCAGAGAGGGACTTGTTGGATTCCTTGCATCCACCATAAAGGCAGAGGACCCAGACTCGGGGCTGAACGGACAGCTCAGCTACCTCATCACAGATGGAAACCCTGATGGGCTGTTCTGGTTGGATCAGATGACAGGCCAGCTGTTTGTTAACACCACCAATGCCACCGAGCTCATTGGGAAAACTTTTAAGGTGAACATCGCTGTGTCCGACATGGGCACTCCCAGCCTGAGCACCAAGGCCACTCTGGAGGTGACTTTCATCAATCTCAGGGACCACCTGAAGAACTCTTCACCTGGCACCCGCGGACAGCTCAGCTTCACCATGATGATGGCGATCTGCCTGGGTGCCACCTGCCTGCTGCTCCTGTTGGCCATCGCTTTGGTAACAACGTTCTGCCGCCCAGAGAAACGGGACAGCCGGGCGTACAACTGCAGACAGGCTGAGTCGACGTACACTCGCCACCCGAGGCGCCCACAGAAGAACATCAGGAAGTCTGACATCCAGCTAATTCCTGTCATCAGAGGGCGAAAGGAGGAGCCTCTTGAGGATGATAGTGAAGCCCAACCACTGGCTCCTCCTCCAATGGTGTCAGACGATGCACAAACTGACAGGCAGTATACCTTAACGCCATCAGTCATGAACACAAGCTTCCATTCCCAAGGCTACCCTGAAGGGGATCAACCTGCCACCCACCACAGCAAGACGCTACGGAAACCTGGGAATATCGAACTTGATGGCACTTTGCCTCTGACGCCTGCCAGCTCATACAGAAGTCTTCGGAAAGCAAGAAACCCTTCGTCATCCTCTTCAGTCTCACATTCGAGCACCTTGAAGCGTCAGGCTCACGTTGGAGGGGAGGAGGCGGAACGGTTGAGTTCATCATCCCAGGCGACTCTCAGGAGGCCGAGGACCTCGGAGGGACGAGCGGGGCCCGATGCAGAACATCGGCAGATGCTTCGAAACCTGGTTCGACTGTCCATGGCTGCGTTTGGAGACTCCATCGAGCTTTCCTCAGCTTCCCCAGAAGTGCAGGTGAGCTGCCTTTTCTCACTGATTCTTCCTCTGTGGTACCTGTCAGTGAATTGCAATGGTTTGTCTTGGTTTCTTGGCTCGTATGTGAATGTCACATGTTAAATAACTGAAAGAGATCAGATTTTTTGAAGTGGGGTTGTATGGTGTACAGTATCACACAGGAGGCAGGAGTCCGATATGGAAGCTAAGCAGTGTACTGCAATTAATAATTATGATGACAATTATAATTGTTAGTCAATATCTGCCTTACTTAACTAAGCTACTAGTATTTGCATCTCCGGTACTTTGGTCTCTCCTCGTCAGGGTTTAGGGGATTGGGGGAAAGGGAACCAGGGAAATGTCCGATTTTTTCTTGTATTGTGCCACATTTGTGACGGCAACACTGTCTTTACCGCCTGTAATATAAACACTAAACAACTGATCACAAAAAGGAAAAGGACAATAAACAAATTGCAAGCAATATAGTCCACGATGAGCAGCGCTAAAATCAACCTGCGTAGTTGTCCCTCCATTGTGACATTAGAAAGTGTCACATTTATCTTGCAAGTGTACTCTTCTTCAACGTTTGCTTTATTTCCTGGATTTTTCCCACATGGAAATTCTGACCAATCAAGAGCAGCTTTCTCACACAAGGCATTTGATCTGGTCCTCTTGTAAATGCTGCCGTGAGAACACGATCCAACTCTCTGCAATTATACAACTTTGGAACAACATGCGTCCCTGATTCAGACCAAAGGAGACAACAATGTTTTGCTGCGGCCCCCATTCACAGCAGTAGATTGTTTAACTTCCATGTCAGACTCCTGCCCACTTCTCCAAACTGGGGGTGTGCCGACTGATATCTATAGACAGCCTATCACATACAGTAGATAAGTACCTCATACAACTCCACTCCTAAAAATCTGAACTATCCCTTTAAAATAAATCAAACATTACATCATAGGACTAAAATTCATGCTTCCAATTATTTTTTCTTTTAGGCTTCTTCTATATACATTTCATTAATGATTTAACTAAACATCTTTCTATACATTCTCCACAACAGCTGGAACATTATGGTTAATGCTCCTCTGCTGCTGCTCTCATTTAAATGTCACTGACTTCCATTTAAAACGTGTGATCGCATTTATTTCAACATGTGCTTACAGTTACTGCTGGAGTAATTAAGTCTCCCTGCAGTCTCTGAGATTAATCTGAACAGACGTCCCCCCACAGACCAGCTTCCATTACACTTTCCCAGCAGCCTCTCTGCTTTTTCAGCCTCCTATATGATGACTTACTCAGACAGCCTGAAGGCTGGAGTAAAGAGGAGGTTTGTGTGTGTGTGTGTAGGGGGCGGGGGGGGGGGGATGGATCACTGTGAAGCCAGAAAGCAGTGAGTTTATTCAGGTGTTCATGTGTCACAGACAGAAATCCCCCCCGAGAAGCCCTGACAGTCCTTTTTACTGAATATCACATATCAGATTCAAATTGGAACCAGGAGAGGAGGACGTGGGGGGGTCTGAGGAGGTGAAGGGGGGTGAGGCCAGCTAAAGTAAGCGGTGATGTGTTTGTAGTGTAAGATAACACCACTCTGACACGCTGCTCTGTCACTTACAAATGACCCAAAAATCAGTGTCAGCGAGCTGAGCTGCTGCAGAGGGAAGAAATACAGCTAAAAACAGCAGCTCAGAGTTCAGAGCAGGATACTGAGGAAGAGTCACAGATACTGAGGAAGAGTCAGAGATACAGAGGAAGAGTCACAGATACTGAGGAAGAGTCTGAGATACTTTTTCTGTATTTTTCTTTTTGTCACTAAATCACATGAAAAGACCTAAACTGTAAAGTGTCACCTTTAATAAAAAGCTGGTCACTGTAGTTTCAGCAAACAAGAAGGAACATTTACTGGGAACTATTTCAGCTGTGATGGTTCAGTAACTTCTTCAGATCAAGGATCATTCAGGAGTGAATCCACATTCAGTATGAAGCACCACTCACACTCACACCACAGGTCAATATCACACTCTCACAGTGAACATCATTAAAACCTCTGTCATCCGATAAAGCACGGCCTGACACACACTGATGAAACCATACTGAGGTTTAGAAAACTGCTGTGTTTGCAGTAAAAGGTTCAGTCAGTGCACACTGTAAACCTCAATCAGTCCATGACACCAAATTTTAATGTAAAGTCTACACAAATGCTAAAAACTTTATGTTCACTTGACACAAAAACTCTTCCCTCATGAGCTTGACAGAATTGTTTAAGTCAACATTTTTTTTAGTTTAGTTTTTAGATAATTTGACTAAAATTTATAAAACTGATTTAACTAATTAGTTTAAGGCCAATAAACAAAAATGTGTACTTACCATATTGGGGCATATTGGGGGTTAATGGGCAGAGCTAGCTCACATGAATGCACAAGAATTCATAGGAAACAGTTACCTTATCAATAATGTACTGTAAATTAAATGCTTCTTGTATGAATAGGCCAATTTATTTTCACAAATAATGTGTATTATATGAGTATTTACAGACACATTTTAATTTTTGAAAAATAAAAAACTTAAATTCCCAAACAATAATTTGGCGGCCCCCCCTGCAGTAACTCTATGGACCCCCTGTTGAAGACCAAACACATCTTAACAACAAGGCAGTCCAAAGTGTAAAACTTTATGTAAAACTTTAAGAGCATCAAGACAAAGTGCAAAAGAAACACATTATGAAATGACATTTAAAAGCGATTTGAAACAGGTATTATGGAGCAAGAGAATAGTAAATAAAGACAAGCCAAATATGAAGTACAAGAATAAATAAACAAATATTTGATCACATTAAAGGCAGCAGCAAACAAAAAAAGTCTTCGGCCTTTATTTAAAAGAACTCAGAGATATGTGGTGCATAAAAACTTAATTCTACTTCTCCATGTTTAGTAAATCAAATTGGAAAAGTTACAAAAAAAATGTTACATGTGACTCGTTCATCTCAGCTTAGTGTTTAAAGGAATGTGGACAAAATCAGACTGAAGTTACTGACATATTTTGGTCATGTGAAGTGTCCTCTTCAGTGACTCAAATAAATACTGCAGCAGGATCAAAGTTTCCTCTGATTATAAGAAATTCATCATAAAAATTGAATTTAGAGGATCAGATGTCATTTCACTAAAATTCAGTGTTTGATGTCTTTATAAACTTTCTGTGGGTTTATGAGACGGAGCCACGGCTGGCTGCTGTTGTAAGAGGAAAAGAACCCACTCAGCACTTTATACCTGCCATTTAATATTTAATAAGGAACATGCAGATACATTTTTACAATCAGAGAGTCAGAACATCGTCCTGGTGTCCAGTTTTAAACTGTAGAAATGCTTCGCTGGTTAAAACACAGACTGGCGTCACAGAGGGCAGAAGTTGGTGCCAACGCCCAGCAGACAGAGAACAAAGAGCTCGGCCAGGTCCAACATCCTCACGTGAATCCCATCAGAGAAAGGAAGAGGCCTTTTTCTTTTTTACCCAGCATGCTCCTCTCCTTTACCCTCCCGCTTGGCCCAGTTGGCAACCCTCATGCCTCAGACGTTCTCTCCTCCCTCGAGGTCGCAGAGGAAGAGGCCTGCTGGATGTCTGGGAGGAGGGGATTTATTGTTCACCTCCACCTCTGCGCGCACACACACACACACACACACACACACACACACACCCCTCCTCCACTCATCCATATTTCAGATCCATCCTCGAAGGAAGCCAGCCAGAGAAGAATAGGCTTTTACGTAGAGGCCATTTCCTGTCGCTGCTGCAGCATGCACGTGCAAAAACACACAAATGTCATGGCTAAAACAAAGACATATATTAGTGTGCGAGCACACACACACATGCATATGCTTACTTTCCCCGGTGTGTGTGTGTGTGTATGTGTGTGTTTCCTCCCTGGTGTGCAGTGTGTATCCGCTGTATAACAGAGCTGTCAGCAGAAAGCTGTGAGCAGTGAGACGGACGCAGGAGCTCCGTTCTCACACTGTTCGAAACAAAAAGAAAATGTTTATTCACTCTCTACCTGAGCGTCACACACTGTTCATACACCAACACACTCACTGATCACATTAACACAGTCAGAAACATGACTTGGACTCGAGTCAGATTTGAGTCACAGATTTTATGGCTTTAGACTTGACTTGACAAAATCAAACAAGACTAGTAACTCAACCTTGACTTTAAAAACACCAATGACTCATGACTTGAGCCTTTTGTCTTAAATACTTGATATTTTCTGCCCCCAACCCAAACATTTAAAAGTATGTTATTAAAAAGTGTGTCACCAATCCATTATTTCCCCTTATCTCCCGTAATAAAGTTGCATAAAAAAACGGTAAGTCAAGGCTAAATATTAGAGTGCATTATGATTTGTTTGGCACTTGAAACCCAAAGTTTAAGACTTATTTAAGACTTGTTGTCAGTTTACCTACGGGTGTCATTGTGAAGAAGGTGGAAGGAAACAAATATTTAAATTCATTATTCTAACTTCTTCATCCCTCCTCTTCCTCCCTGCAGCAGATCTCCCAGCTCCTCTCCCTCCTCCGGCAGGGTCAGCTGCAGCCCAGGCCCAACTTCAGAGGGAACAAATACTCCCATCGCAATGGCAGGTCAGTCGAAATCCTCCTCCTCCTCCTCTTAATCCCTGTCCTCAATATATCCCGCCATCCTCCTCCGTCCTTCATCCTCCATCCTCCTCCTCTTAAGTGTAGACACAACAAAACCACAACAAAGTCAAACCAAACTGCCCCCTCTGTGGGTAATGAAAAACCTTCACATTTGATTTATGGTTTCACGTCTCTGTCTGTCCTGAACGGCTTTTACATTATTGTTGTTGTTTTTCATTTATAAACCCTAAAACTGACATTACAGCATCTACCCACGTGAGTTTATTGGAACTGAAGTGTGTAGTTCTTTAATATGAAAAGTTATGGCGATGTTACACATGTAACTGTATAAAAAGTTTATGGGCTAAAACAGGTCGATTCTTCACTAAATAAACAAGATCTGTATTTTTTGGGGTTAATGTGTCTCATCTTAGGGCAACATGTTGTCACAAACTCTGGGCTATTTGTATAAAGTTTAGGTAAAGTCAGTCTCTGAACGGCTATCAGTCTGACAATGATTCAGCCTCTAAGGTCAATAATTCAGAGGCTAAAGTGTAGCCAGCAGATGTTTGAGCCAAGACTTCCTCTCCTGTGCACCGCAGTTGTTTACAGTCTGATTAACAACTTGAGTTGTGAGAGTAGAGCTGAAGTTGAGAGACCACGTGTAGGACCAGTTAGTTTCTTCACTGCTGCTCAAGTTAGCTAATAATGCTACTGAAACTCAAGTAGCAGCTAATCAGTCTAATAGAGTCACGTAATGTTAGCTGGCTGATGAGGCTAATAAAACTCAAGTAACGTTAGCCAGCCAGTGTTGCCAACTTAGCAACTTTGTCGCTATATTTAGCAACTTTTCAGACCCCTCTAGCGACTCTTTTTCAAAAAGGCGACTAGCGACAAATCTAGCGACTTTTTCTGATGTTACTGAAGACTTCTGGAGACTCTGTTGTGAGAGCACGTATCATTCTTATTCTTCTCAACAAGCAGCGGATGCTGCCGTGGGCTCCTGTCTCGCCTCAAAGCACTCAGACGGCCCAGTCCTCCCTCCCAGCAGCAGTCAGAGCAGGAGATGTTAACCCCTCCACGTCTAGACTGCAAATGAATCGGCGTGCGCGGAACCGCCGCTGGCTGATCCCGACCGGGTTTACAGTCAGGGCGGGATGTAAATGTAAAATTGTCTTTGTCTAATATAAATCACTGAAAGAAGGTTCATTTGTAGTTCTAAACATATTCAGGGTGTTTTTTTACTCAGTTTTTGTCTCTCCCACGACGTTATTCCTCTCTCCTACAGCAGCCATTACAATTACATGCATATGGACAATTATGCAAATTAGGCGATGACATCATTTAGCGACTTCTAGTGACTTTTAGGACAGCCAATAGCTACTTTTCTTACTGAGGAGTTGGCAACAGTGTAGCCAGCTAATAAAGCCAATAAGAGTCACGTAATGTTAGCCAGCTAATGAGGCTAATAAAACTCAAGTAACATTAGCCAGCTAATAAAGCAGACTCAAGTAGCAGCTAATAAAGCGAATAATAATAAGTCATGTTAGCTACCTAGTAGAACTAACCTAAGAAACCCAGAAAGCTAATAAAAATCAAGTCATGTCAGACAGTTAATAGAGCTAATAAAAATCAGATAGCCAGCTAAAAGCTAATAAGACTGACGTCATATTAGCCAGCTAATAAAGCTAATAAAACTCGGGTAGCCAGGTAATAAAACTAATAAAACTCAAGTCATGTTAGCCAGCTAATAAAGCTAATAAAACTTAGGTAGCCAGCTAATTAAGCTAATAAAACTCGGGTAGCCAGGTAATTAAACTAATAAAACTCAAGTCATGTTAGCCAGCTAATAAAGCTAATAAAACCTAGGTAGCCAGCTAATTAAGCTAATGAAACTGATGTCATGTTAGCCAGCTAATAAACCTAATGAAACTGGGAACTGCCCATTGGTCCGACATCCCATTGTTCCCACCATATTAAACCCATTGTTCCAAAGTCTGTTCCGAAATCATCATGATGCCCTGTGGTTAAGGTCTGGTTAAGTTTAGGCACAAAAACCACTTGGTTAGGGTCAGGAAAAGATCATGGTGTGGGTTAAAATGAAAAAGAAAGTGACAAACACATAAGCCGTGAGCCTGCTTTGCCTCAAGCCTTTCCCAGCTGACCCAGAGCCGGTCGTGCAGGGGCGTCGTTTCAGCAAAAGCTAAGGTATGGTAATATGACATGACGTCACAGAGCTACTGATGATGGAGTTTCAAAAACATGAACTTATATAAAACTTCACTATGGTCTTTGACCTGTCAGAAGTACATACTATGCTATTGAAAACTGTTTCAAAGGACATGAAGCTGTTTCTCACATTCATAATACCTCATGTCTGCATGTAATGCACGACTTGGTGAGACCTATTTTGGCGCATATTTCAGCACCACGGACAGCGAGCGGACGTTTAATTATCATTAGTCATGTGTTTAACTTCACAGAAAATAAACAAAATAAAAGCTCATTTCTAGAAGATAACCAAGGGGTCCGGTGTATGAAACACAGTAAAACGAAGGCCAATTTGGTACAATACTGTATAGGCGAGCTCTCTGTATAGTGTCTCCAGAGACCGAAAACACAAGCTTAACATGCCGACATGAAGAAAAAAACCCCACATACAATCAGATAGGCTTCAAGACATCATTTAGACAGGCTGTCTACAGCAGCAGAGCAAAATGCTTTTACAACACACAAATAACTCACATAACTCATAACTCGCAGAGGAGCGAATTGGTGAACAATTTGATTCACTAACACTCGTATTCACTGATGAGCATATTATTGACCTATTTAAGTGCAATACAATGAAAACAACCAGCCAGTGCGCCTCGGACTATCTAACATATCACATCTGATCACTTGCAACAAATATGAAGGACACTCACAAGTAAGATGACTACAGAACCTCTTTTTTTTTTTTTTTTTGTCCCGATTCCAAGGTATGGCAGCTGCCATACCTCGTCATACCTAAATGACGCCTATGCGGTCGCGGCGCACCATCAAGGCAGAAATATGCCGCCGGGAGCCGTTAAGCACTGCAGACTGTCGGACTAATGGGATGTCGGACCAATGACATGGACCCATGAAACTTAGGTAGCCAGCTAATTAAGCTAATAAAACTACAAACTAATACATTTGTATGTAATAAACAACCAAGGTACATGGTTAGGTTTAGAAAAAACATCATGGTTTGGCTTAATAAGATATTTACATAATGTAACATCACACGACATACGTCACTAGCATAGTATGCTACACATTGTAGCACACTACATTCTAATTAAAACAACTCCATTGACTTTCGCTTTCACATGGGAAAAAACAGCAGGTTCCCAGGTCAAAGTTCAGTGTTTGTTTCACAACGTCTGTGCTAGCGACCAACAGCGTAAAATGTCTTTTAATGTTTTATGTGGCATTTTCTTTTGATGGCCATTTTAATGCCAGCGCTCACCTGGGCATAGCACCGCCCAAGATGACTGTGATTGGTTTTAAGAAATACAAACAACCCAGAGCGTTTTTTCCCCCTTAGTGCAGAATTATGATGGGTATGCAGGACATTTCGTCCAATGTGTTCCACCTCCGTTGCCTCTTAGCAACTACAGCCTGCTCAAATATTATTGGTAAACACCACTTGGACTACAAAATGTGCTACAAAATCTCATCCTTTTGCCTTCAGAACATATGCAGACGTATTTGTAGACATTAGATGCAGAGTAAAAAATCAGGGCACTTATTGAAAGTCATTTAATTTTACTGTAACCTGATGTCAGGTGGTCACACTGAGCTTAGTTTGTGCTGTCTGTGGTTTTTCAGTTCATGATGTTGTTTTACAGTAGATTTGATATTGCAGTGCACGTCAGCTATTCAGTGTATCATCTTCTTCCAGGTGGTGATAGACCGACACTGACACAAATCACAGTCTTTTAAACTCCACACACACTTTGACTTTAAAACAGACTGAAATCCTAAAGAAAACACTTGATGTGAATCTTTCCTCCTCGTCTCCATGTCTGAGTCCATCAGCAGGGGTTTGTTTCAGAGCCAGCTGGCTGCAGGTTTCAGACTGTGATCACTGCTGCGCTCTCTGATCAAACCACACCGACTCTGATAGCAGGACACACACACACACACATTAAAGGGGAATGCCATGTATTCTAACAGCTCACAGATGGTTTCTTTTGTTCCTGAACCTGGACACTGCAGGTTGTTTTTGTGAAACCGCTCCTCTCTGTGGTTATTACCACAGTTATAACCGCCTAGTCAGATGTCTACCCCCTCTGTGACCCTTTCAGAGGGGGCGCCTGCTTGTTGTTGACGTGGTGACAGACTGAAGTTGATAAACGTCTTCCTCATGTTTCTGACCCACTGACCAGCTGCGACTGAAACAGCAGCAACACACAAACAGGACACAAAGTCAAAAACTCAATGTCACAGGAAGAGTGTCTCATAACCCCCAGGAGTGTGTTAAAGTGTGTGTGTGTGGGTGAGTGTACACAGGCAGGTTATAGCAGCTCTATCTGAGTGATTCAGAGTCTCTGAAAGGAAGCAGCCACCTCAGCGTCACTGTGGCGATGAGATTAGATCTGACATCACCTTGATACACACAGGGCACTGTTTCATTCCACACACCTTTTTGCACTTGAGATTCTTCTTGATCTAACAGTGCCATGGATACAGTCAAACAGTCATATGAATCACTTCGGAGCATCATCTGTGAGGACTGTGGAACGTACTGATGTCAGATCAGAAAAGGCTCATGTGCGTAGGTTTGAAAGTCCTGGATTAAAGTGGTGTTTTCTTACTGCCAAGCTCCTTTTTGAAGATGAAGTGTGTCAGATTTAGGGAGAATTAGTGGCGTCTAGCAGTGAGGACTGCAGATTGCAACCAGCTGAAACTTCTCCTGGTTAGAATTCCTTCAGTCTTCATTGTTCAGGAGCTGAATTATCCACAAAGGTCTCTGCCTCTCAGAAACAAACAAACCAGGTGATTTAAACCTGGTAAAAACACTGAATAAAGCAGTTTCGCGGAGGGTTTGCTAACTACGGTGGCCGACATGAAAATGCGAATGTCCCTATCTAGAGTCAGTGTTTAGTTTGTCAGCTCTGGGCTACTGTAGAAACATGGCGGTACAACATGGTGATCTTCATAGATGATGACCACTCCTTCTGTAGATATAAACAGCTCATTCTAAGGTAACAAAAACACAACAAGTCTTATTTTAAGGTGATTATGCACTAAAAAAAAAAACATACTTATTATATTGATTTTTTGCCATTATATCACCATAAATCCTACACCGGACGTTTATGCTCTGATCATTTTGTGAATCCTGACAGGAGAGTTGTTGTTTGACACATCCGTGATAAAATCATGCAGTAACATCATCACCTCACAGTCAGATAAGATTTAAATCTTTGTTTTTTTACGGGAATAAAATGAGGTTGTGTGGTTGCTTCAGAGTGACTAACGTATCCGTGAGCTCACCTTTATCTGACTGACACTTCCTGTCTGAGCCTCCCTGTGGCTACACACTCTGATACTACAGAGTGTAGTGTAGTGTAGTGTGTGTGTGTGTGTGTGTGTGTGTGTGTGTGTGTGTGTGTGTGTGTGTGTGTGTGTGTGTGTGAGTGGTTATCAATGGATTTGTCACCTGAAACCTCAGGCATTTTATCACCATTTTATCTCCCTGCACCAAACCACCAAAGCTCTGGTCTGATACACCGACTCCTGTCTGCTCTTTATCTACATTTATGTTCTTTGTTTCTCTGTGAAAAAAAACTGTAAGACAAGGAGGGTTGTAGGTCAGACATTTCAGAGGACGTAAACAGAAGAAAACACTTCTAACTGGAGCGGGTCTTTAAAATTCAGCTGACATCATGTTTTATGCATGAATTTAAATGTTCTTTTCATTTTCTGTAAATTATTTTTCACTTAAAAGCAGTGTCTGTGTTTTCTTGCATCAGACAAAAAGTTTTCCATCAAAACTTTTACACAAACAATATTTTGCAAAAGTTGTCTCAAACCAAGTAGGAAATATTTTACTACACCAACACTTTTTTCTTTTTCTTTATAAATTAAAGGTCTAAAGATAGACAATGTCATATGTTATACAATCTGTAAATCCCTCTGGAACTAATTTGTGATTCTGGGATATATATAAATTAACTGACAGTTGACTTTATTGGGTCTAATTTTGGTCTGTCAGTGTTCTAGTTACAGTATATGGTTGAGAAATGTCCAATTAGAACTTTTACACTGAGTTTGTTTCAAAGCAAACTGGTGAACGAGTGTTGAGAATCGAATTCTCTTTTGTTAAAGATATCTGTCAGGGGCTTTTTGCCTTTACTCGATGGGACAGCTGTAGTGTGAGAATGAGGGGGCATGACTTGCAGCAAAGGGCCATGGGTTGGAACCTGCTCTACTAGAAGCGCTAATGGGCGCCCCAGAGAAGTGGACTTTCTGATGAAGGATTCATTGGAGTATTATTCCTGTCCTTAGTGTTTGGGACATGTTTGTTGGAGTGAGTGCATGTGTGATGTAATCTGACAGTTGTGTGTACGTGTCTGTGTGTGTCGTGTGCAGGTATGGAGGCCAGGACTGCTCTGATTGGCAGAGCACCAAAGACAGCGGACATGGAGAGAGCGAGGCTGGAGATGTGGACTGGGAACCAGGAAGAGACTCACCCATAGACCCTCAGCTGGAGGAGGGACTCAACCACCTGCTCAACCACCCTGGTATGCACACACACACACACACACACACAATTTCTCTACCAACCCAAGTGAGGTTTTTCTTCTTCGTCTTCTTGTTTGTGTTTACTGCTCGACTACAAACCAACCAACCAACTGTCCTAACCTACACCGTAGCCTGATGTGCACAGACATCCTGTTATTTCTGTAAGCTGAAACCATTTCCCTCAGTGGAAATGAAGCTATTATTTACTTTTATTTCATACATAACAAAAAATAAATTGTGAAGACAATAGCTAGGCTAATTTATACAATGTAAAATACCATAGGCTTGTGCTAATAACGTTAGCAAGATTTTGTGACTCAACTGTGTTTATGTTTACCATCTCACTACTTTGAGTTTCGCTGCGACCTCCTGGTGAAAGTCTTTGATTTGTCGAGACAAAAGCAGCTGAACTTTGACCCCTGCAGAACACAGACCGGTCACTTACAATGGACACACACTGACACGTGTAGAAAACAGGAAGAAGAAAGCAGGAAATAACACAGAGGCAGGTTAGGATACATCCACATCCACCCACAGGCTCTGCTTGTCTGAGTCTCTCACTACGATCCTAACTGCTAAGAGACATGTTGTTTTTATGTCTACAAATGTGACGTTTTATGGTTTAAATTTCCCCCAAATACCTCACGGTGATGCAGTGCAGCGTCAGCCAATCATGCATTTGTTTCTAGGTGTGGCTGTGTTGATTAGCTTAGTTAGCTGACACGATGCTAGCTTTGTGCCCACTGCAGTGCACATGGGGATGCAATGGGGAGGCCAAATGTGACGTTGAAATGGAGCTCAGACATTGATGAAACACAAAGATATATTTGTGATAATAATACAAATAACCAGCACCAATTCATCAGTGAATGAGTATGTGTGTGTGGGCGGGGCATAAGTAGGAGCCTCAGTAACAAGTGTTATGATCATTTTAGGATTAAACTTTTACTGTCATGTCAATAGCATGTTTTGTTATTAGCATGTTATATCAAACCTTGTTTACCCCATTCTGAGCCATTTAAAGTCAGTCAGAGAGATACGCGTCCAGTGGATTGGTCGATGAAGATGATGATGATGGTCATAGTTAAATAATTAAAATGTTTTTGGCTGCCAAACATCAAACACACTTAAAGCTCATTGTTCAGCCTGGAATTCCAGAATGTAGGCCAACACTTGGTTTGTGTATAGTAGATGTGTGTGACTGTGTGAGTGTGTTAACAGTTTCTTCCTGGTATTGTGGTGGTCAGAGCCCCGCGGCGAGCGGAGGGGTTTACCAGCCCGGTGATGGTAGAGCGAGCTGCACTTTATGACAGGAGAGACAGAAACAAAGGAGTGAGTGGGAGTATGTTGTGTTATGTGCTTGACTCACCTTTTACCCTGCAGGCTGTAATATCAGTGTAACTCGCACCACAATGCTGTGACAGCTCAGTGTGTGTGTGTGTGTGTGTGTGTGTGTGTGTGTGTGTGTGTGTGTGTGTGTGTGTGTGTGTGTGTGTGTGTGTGTGTGTGTGTGTTGAAGCTTTGATAAAGCCGTCAGAGCAACACATTCCTTTCTCTCACATATTTGTTACCTGCCTCTTCTTCTTCTTTTGTCCTGATGAATCTTTTAAACTCTGAGCTGTCTCTTTGTTCAGGTCTGAAGATGATATCACCAAGTTGAGAGTGTGTTGCTCAGTGGTTGTGTTTCTCAGGTGTTTTATTGTTTAGCATAATAAGTTTACAATGATAGTTATGTGTTTTTACTGTAGTTTGAAATCACAGCGGCTCTCCGTCGACTGTAGCCCAGTGATTTGAGGGCTCTTTAAAGTTATCTACCGTGTTTTTGTGAGAAACTGAAGATGAAAACTTTCCTGTAAAACAGTCAAAGGACAAACCTTGTGATATTCAACATGCAATGATGTATCCTCTCCCTCCGATGTTGTTAAAACTAAATCGGACTGAAACTGGACTTTTAAAATCCCTGTAAACATATTAGTGTGACTGAAATGGTCCTAAAGTTAATTTCTCACAGTGGGACTAACACACCCAGATCATGTGACTCCTGCATGTATACAGTCAATCAGACCCAAACTGGCCGAGGCGCTCTGAGCATGCTCCACAGTTTCCGCCCCGGGCTTTGACCTGGAAGTCCAATAGCATTAAATGTGTAAGAGAAGAAGAAGCCGGTAACAACATGGAGAAATCTACATCCAGAGCCGTGACTTTTTGGACGGACCAAATGTACAGAGCTGTAAAGTTGTCCACCATGGTAGCAGTTAGCTGCTAGCTAACCGTAGCTAACTTGTTTGTCCATTGTTTGGTCTGTGACGTAATAGGTCAACAGGAAAAAGGTCCAATACTAACAAGCTGAAAGAGGGCATATCTCCACCTATCGTAGAGGAGTCGCACATACTTGGCTCACACACACACACACACACACTGTAGACTCAATCCCACAAACACCGTGCTTCTGCTGAAAACACTCACCACATTTTATCCACCGCTGAAAATAGTCCCCAACAAAGTCACTATTTCCTCCTGTTTGTTTGATTAAAACTACAGTGAGCTGCTGCTTGAGGGAATTACTGAAGAAACCATAAATCTGTGATCTCAAAAATGTGCGTCCTCAGTAGGAGCCAGTGGGATTGGAGCTGAGAGACACAGCGGAGGAAAGTCACAAAACTTTAAGAGACAGACTACATGTTGTTAGCTTTGGTTCATAAACACAGCGGTGGATAAAGTACCTGAAAGATATTTTACCAGAAAATGACTTGGTTAGAAATTACAGTCACCTATTTTAGTATTACTCGAGTAAAAGTCTTAAAGTATCTGATATTTTCTGTGCTTAAGTACCAAAAGTAATACTATGATTTTAAATGTACTTGACAGTAAAAGTACAACTAAATGCTGGTAATAAAAAGCATGCAGTCAGAATTTTTAGGATTATGAAGTTTATTTCTTTCTAACATGAATGCCACTTTAAAAATTGAGCGTACTTTATGCTTGAAGAAAAAAAAGAGGTATTTTTCACACCTTTAAGGATTTGAAGAAAAAACATCTGCTTTTCCTGCCATGGCATTCCTTCATTTGTCCGTCCGTCCCTTCCTCCCTCCCTCCTTCCTTCCTTCCCTGTTTTGTAGTAAATAACAAACATGCTTAGAAGAAATGTAGTGGAGCAAAATATTTAGAAAATGTAGTGAAGCAAGTACAGATACTCCCAAAAATACTTAAGTATTGTAACAAAGTATTAGTACTTGACAGCTGATATAAAGTTGTAACTGCAGCTCTCATCCTCATCATCAGATCACTGACATCAGCTTTATTGTTCTTTAATGATGCACACTGTGGATTGATGCATCACAGATTTACACCAGCCTGAAACAAAAGTTCAAATTTGATTCTCCAGATGAAATGAGGGGTGAGTTTTTATTCACAGGTCAAACAGACATGAACGAGACTTTTTAATCATGAAGGATCTGCAGTAACTGGATGTGTTCAGTAACTGAGAGCATTTAGTGTTTAAAGGATCCGTGCTGAAATACTGCTGAAACAAAAGGAGGAAAGAGGGGGAAGGGCTTTAACTGTGGGGGCGCTCGGTGCCACACTGGGTGTGTGTGAGTGTGTGTGTTAGTATGTTAATCCTGTGCATCTGGTTGTGGTTAGATGAAGGAGACCGCAGCTCCTCAGCAGGACAATCAGTCTGAACTTTTACTTCACTTCATTAATCTGACGGCTGGAATCTCAGCTTCCTTTGTACGTGCACGTATTTTATATTTAGACTGAAGTCAGTCTGTTTTTTAGGAGCTTTAAATTCGGCCTTTGTTTCAGCTCAGTGACACGATGACTTTTACATTACTAAATCAGGAGAGGAGCATGCAGTGTTTTTATTGATTTAAGAGCAGATTAATCTTTGTACCTGGTTATCAGTAACTTAACACTCTCACTGGGGATTTGCTTCAATACTTTAATTCAATTAAATGTTGAATTGTACTTTTATTTGTAATTAATGGAGAACTCAACAAGTAAAGTACTTCTACTGGAGCCTGACCCAAACCTCTGAGATACTACAGAGATAGAGAGATATCACATACCAACATACGAATGTTGGCAGATAAGTAACACAACACTGCAGTAAAGAAACGCCAAATACACTTATGTTTGAAATAAACTGTTGTATACTGTACATCTCAGCTTAAAACAACAAGCTCAATCGTCTGCTGCAGGACATATTTTGGCCTTCGCCATGTCCTGAAAAAAATGACATCCATAGAAAAGTTTGGTCTTATTATGAACCGAAGTATCTGCAGATTAATTCCATATCTGATATTTTTTGATCCACCAAAGTTGGGCACCTTATGAGAAGAATAAATCAGTTGTGTTTGTTATTGTCTCCACCATCTTGACTATAAAGGTCAATTTCACAAAGCTGCACCGTGGCCCATTAACTGTAATAAAGCACATTAAGTCTCAAATAACTAAGAGTGAGTTACTGTCCTAAGTGAAGGAGCTCAAGTATCTCGAGGTCTCGTTCACATGTTAGGGTAGAATGGAGCTTGAGATGGATCAGTGGTTTGGTGGGACATCTGCAGTGATACGGGCGCTGTGCTGGACTGTTGTAGAGAAGTCCATCTACGTCCCAACCCCCACCTATGATCATAAGCTCTGGGTAGTGACTGAAAGAATGAGGTCATGGATACAAATGGCCAAAATGAATTTCCTCAGAATGGTGTCTGGGCTCAGCCTTAGAGATAGGGGGAGGAGCTCAGACATCTGGAGGGAGCTCGGATTAGAGCTGCTGCTCCTTCACGTTGAAAGGGGTCAGTTGAGGTGGTTCAACATCTGATCAGGATCCTCCTGGACGCCTCCTGTTAGAGGTGTTCTGGGCACATCCCACTGGTAGGAGGCCCCGGGGCAGACCCAGAACACACTGGAGGGATTACATATCTCATCTGGCCTGGGGATGCCTCAGGATCTCCCAGGAGGAGCTGGAAAGTGTTGCTGGGGAGAGGGATGTCTGGAGTACTTTGCTCACCCTGCTGCCCCCGCGACCCAGCCTCAGATAGGTGGTTGAAAATGGATGGATGGATAGAAGTCTCAAAAAAACACTTGTACTCAAATAATGCCTGTAATCTATTTAAAATGCATTTTAAATGCATTTAGAGCTGCAGAATAAAATGAAATAAATAACTTTATCTCTGTTTCAATTCACTGCTGATATTTTGGAAATGTGTCAAAACAGCAGCAGACATTTAAACACATTTCTGTCTTTATGGCAGGTCAGACTGTCTCCATGTCCACACACACACACACAGAGCTGTTAAATACTGAGACTGAGACTTTTTATATAGATAATTATATTAATGAACCCACTGTACTGGTGTCTGTGTGATGCTGTTTCACTCGTCTCCCGTACCGTCCTCCAGTAATTCTCCACATGCATGAACAGATTCAGCGACATGCTGAGCAGCTTGTGATTGTTTTTAGATTAAATGAGATCAAATGAAACTTAAATAGCTCTAACAGGGAATCATGTTGTTGTATGAGCGGATAAAGAGACACCAGGAGGAAGAGCAGAACGTAAACAGGAAGTGATGAGGATAAGATCAGAGGAACAAGGGTTTTCTTTCACATTCTGTGCAGCAGACAGTCGGTGTGTTTTACACAACATGAATAAGTGAAGTGAGACGTATAATCATCTCGGATGAGTCTGTTTGTGTGTTTTCACTCAGACACACCCGGCGTTTACGCCTCTTACACTCACTGGAATGTCAGACTGGAGGCCAGGAGCTTTTTTTATGGCGGTGTGGACGTGATGTTTAGCCCTACGTACGGAGCGCGCAGGACGCCATGGATGGCAGGAAGAGCCTGCTGACAGCAGCCAGATAAAACCACTGTCATTTCCTCCTTCTCTTCCTGCCTCCCGTCCAGCAGTTAGAGGGAAACTAAAAGATTAATCTCAACCTGTGATCTGCCCTGCAGAGGTTGATCAGAGCAGGAAAATTAATCTGTCAACCCAAACATACCTAAACACGTCACAGGAGCTTCACGGGCTCTGCTGATAGGAGAGCAACAATCTGTTCAAAACTTTTCAAACACTGAAACACCATCATGGGTTGTTTGCACCTTCAGTTTATTACGACCAATGTTTATGTTTGTTATGCAGCGACCTCCAGTGGCCATGGTGATAATGATGGGCCCTGACCAAACTGCTCCAGTTTCATAAAGTTAATCATGTTTTAATCTGCAGCCTTTAAGGGCATATTCCACTTTTGTGTGTGTGCATGAGGGTCCACTTTGGTCTGCTCGATGTAAATGTTGTCATCCACCCATGTCTACGAGGGTCCACATGGATCCCTATGTGAACATTTGTTAGCAGCCTATTTTTGACTGTGCAGACTGCAAAGCCAGCACACTGACTGCACATGCTCCAATCTCTTGCTCCACACAGTGTCCAACACACTGCGGTTAGCTACAGCCGCTGCACCACAGTGAAGTTAGTTTCAAACTGGCTATCTGAAAGACATTCACTGCAGACTCAGCAGCTCATGTTTCAGTTTAACCTGACGCTGGCAGTAGGAGGACTTTAAACTAACCTCTTAGACTTTCAGTTAACTGCTGGAGGCTGACACGGACCCTCAGTTGTACTATGAAGGCGCGGACATTCACTCTGGAAAATATGTCCGAGCCTTGATAGTCATATATCATTTCTGTGTTGATCTCCTGCCACTGGTCAGGTCACTAATTTGGAAGCGCTCCTGTGGGTCGTATTAGAGGGGAGGAACTGACCACCTATATGTAGCCGTATGGGGTTGGAGGACTTGTTGCAAACTTCTTAACATAGATCTCTCTCATAGACTGTATATAAGGATGGATGATGCATCCCCACCCAGTAGTGGTCTCCACGGTGGAGCTCCCACCCAAACACCCATCTGAACAATTGTGAGCAGCGCCATTGAATGCGAGCACACCAATTGGCTAACAGTTTTCAATCATGGCGTCAAATCACAGAACATGAAGGGGGCGGGCTTTATGATCTGTACTGCAGCCAGCCACCAGGGAGCGATGGAGGTGTTTCGGCTTCACTTTTGGGGTGCTGTCATGTTGCCCATCATTTACAGTCTCTGATCTCTCTCTGCAGATGACGTCTTCTCGGAGGTGAATGACCCGGCCTGGATGGCCCGACTCTCTCTCCCACTCACCAGCGATTACCACGACAACGTATTTGTCCCCAACGGGCCTCCGTCCACTGACAGCGAACTCCTGCCGAGGGACGCCCTGGACTCCTCGTCTTTCTCCACCTTCGGTAAAATATTTAATTACTATTATAAATTATTTATATAAATAATGATAGATTTTGATAATGACCTCAGACATGACAGCAGAGTGACACGTCCCTCTCTGCTTCCTCCTTCAGGTAAATCTCCAGAGAAGGACGGCCCACTGGGCGGGGCCCTCCTGTCTGAGGTCAGCACGCTCTTTGAGATGCTGATGACGCAGAAGGCAGACTCACACCCTGGTCCTCGGCCTGACGTCCTGTACCGACTATCTGCAGCATACCGCCGCTCACTGGGCCTGGATGCCAACGCCCCCTCTGCCGCAGGCAACACACAGAGGAACTCTGGGAACACTGAGAAGAGGTCGGGTCTGGCTTCACCCTCAGGACTTTATTAAGAAGTCCGTTCATTGAACACTGGAAAAGACTGAACTCATTAATGTCTGAGGATTATGTGGTGAAATATTTCATGATTGTAAATAATGTTTAGTGGGGAAGAAATGAAGAGGGGTCGAGAAAGTCTGTTTGAATGTCCTCTGATGTGACGGACCAAAAACCAGTGGTGCTCATTTTGATTTTTATAAACAAAAGCAGTTGTTCTTTACTTCAACTTTTGTTAAGAGATTAACTAAATGGAGAAAATGTATCACTGCAGTCAGTGGTGTCCCATTTCTCTACCATATGTTTTTAATGAATGAACAGGACTTGCAACTGAAAAACAAAGCACAAAAACTGGAATTAACCACTTCATGTCAACGTTAACACACCCAGAGACAAGTGGCAGCCATGAAGCCAATGAAGCCATTGCTCAATTGTCAAAAACTGCAATTCCTCTAATGACCACTTGAGGCTGACTCCAAGAGCGAGTCAATTCCCATAGACCCCCAGCAGATTTGCAGCAGATTTTGGGCACACCATACCCACTGTGCCACAGGAAGTTAGCATAAAAACAACAACTAACAGATTGATGAATGTATTACAGCTCTGTTTCTACGTTTTTGTCCCAGACCAATAATTCGTGACGAGACGATAATGTTGCAGAGAAAAGTAGCAGTGGTGTGAACTGGCCGGTCTGAGCTCGACTCATGCCGGCTGATGGTGTCACCTGGTTTGAAAGCAGGTCACCTGTTTCAACAGCCAATCAGCTTGTAGTGAAGTCCGCTGGTCATGTCAAAGTCAGGTGCTCCGTCCTCGCCGAGCCCTCTGTTTCCGTCCTCACGGTGTGCTGGTGTCAGACGGTGGGTCGCTGCTGTTGCTCACTGTATGTGCTATTCTCTAATATCAAATATCTCAAAAACAAAATATGCCAGGTTTGTACATTTCATTTTAACCTGAACAGATTTACTCACTCATGAATGCACATCGGTGTTAAAAACAACAGATCCTCTTATAACGGTGCTACAGAACCTGTTTCCTTTTTACCATTAATAAATCAAAGTATCAGACACATTGAATCAGTATTAATTAACAGTAAATGAAAGGTATCAAGTGTGACTGAAGGAAAGTGAAGTGTACAGACTGAAAGAGACACCAGGAGGAGATGGACGATGATGTGAAGGACAACAGGAAGTGAAGGCAGGAACTTCAGACACAGTAGAAATTAACATTAATGGTGGATGTGAAAGTTTAAAATGTCTCCTTGGTATCTTGATGCTGTGTCAACAGATGATGAAATAAAGTCAGCTATAGGTCTGGGTTTCGGCTGTCTGAGAATGAGCTGGAGGAAATGTTGCTTTGTGTTTTTGTTTATCCTCGAGACTAAACAGCGACGAGCTGAACGCAGGGAGAGAAAGAGGGTTTGTTGACTGTCTGGATGAGCCCTGCTCTCCATCCACACTCTGTGATTACTGTCTGAGCTTCCTCGGGATGATTTGGGAACATTAGCTGTTGAATTACAGGCAGCAGAAACTCTCCAGTCGTCTGTTAGTAAGTTATTGGTGTCACTTTCATCCAAAGTTGTCTTTTTTTAAGGTTTTGTTTTTTACTGTGTTTTGCAAACCAGATGAGCAGCACTTTGTACATAATGTTTTTGTAAAACTTTTTATATCAAGAAAACTTTTGTGAATCATTTTTGTCTAAACATAGTTTTGTAACTTTTTCAATAAAGTTTGTATCATGTTTAAACTGAACGTCACAGTGTTTTCATGACACTGACAAAGGAAGGAACTCAGAAAGCGTTCAGAACCTCTTTGGAAAAACAACAAATTTTACTATTAAGTGTGTGTGTGTGTGTGTGTGTGTGTGTGTGTGTGTGTGTGTGTGTGTGTGTGTGTATATATATATGAACATCTGCTTACATTATGTGGACTCGCCTCCTTTCCGTAGGATCAAACATTTGGCTTCCACAAAGTTTATTTTAGGATGAAGATTATTTTTTGGTGCAGGTCAGAGTGATGATGGCTCAGGTTTGGCTGAACCTCCAAATCATAAATAATGAGGCTGTGTGTGTGTGTGTGTGTGTGTGTGTGTGTGTGTGTGTGTGTGTGTGTGTGTGTGTGTGTGTGTGTGTGTGTGTGCTGCTGAGATGTTTCCTGAGCGCAGAGCCCCATCTGATGGCTGACAGACACATTACACACAGGTGATAAATACAGTAACAACAGCACCACCCGGTGGCAGCAACCGAGAACTGACGCTCAGCTCTTTGTGTCGTGTGTCTGTGTTTGTGTGGAACTGATCAGTCAGACTGGGTGATACTGGGTGAAGCATCAGAACATCCACCCTTTTGTAACTGCTGCAATAAATTACACCCAAAGAAAAAAGTATACTTTCAATATACTCTAATTTACTGTGTGCTGATTTTTTTGTGATGCTCATTGAGACTGGCAGCACAATGATTAATGAAGCTTTGGGTCTTTCTTCCTTTTTGTGCTGATAAAAAAGTGAAGTCTCAGGGTGCCGGACTCAGCAAACACAGTGACAGTTTGCAAATTTGTTTTGTTTTGTTTGTAAATCACTGATTTTATTTCACCTCACGAGCGCATTATAAACGGGTCCATTATGTAGGATTTAGGGGGAAAATATTGTGCAACGTTTCAATCTAAAAGATCATCGTCAGGCATTTTGAAATCACCAACACAAAGCAGAACAAGCTCTCAGGTAGTTGTGATCAGACTGGGCCAATCAGAGCAGAGCTGAATGGCGCTCTCTGACACTCCAACATGGGGGACAAAACATGTCTTCATGAAAAGGAACCAAAAACAACAAATGCAGTACTATACAAGGATAAACTGAACACAACACATCAGAAGTTACATCAAAACTATGTCACAAAGCACCAAAAAAACACTAATCATATAAAACTTACAGAGAAAAATTCATCAAAAAAACAGAAAGAAAAAATGAGAACAATGAGTTACTCTCCCAAAAGGAGTTTAGAAATTTTGACAAGTTCAGTCTGACAATTAACCAGAATGAATTTAGCTTTGACTTAAGTGTTCAGAGTCAGAGCTTGCCTTACTTCAGGTCAGCAGCTTCAGAGAAACACTAATATGTAACGTGAAACTGCTTTATGATGTTTTCACTGGTTTAAATCACCTGGTTTGTTTGTTTAGGAGAGGAAGAGACCTCTAATTAATTCAGTTTAATTTAATTCCATCACTCTACCAGAGCTCCATCATACTGTCTCTTCTGTGAAGACCTCCACCTGCTCTCAACATTATTCCACCTAAACTCTTCAAAGAAGTATTTGGCACCATTAGCCCCAGCGTTCTTTCAGTTATCCACAGCTCCCTGGAAACCAGCCACGTTCACCAATATTTCAAAAATGCAGTTGTCCAATCTCCAAACTCCCCTTTCTGCCTGAAGTAATGTTGAATCAGCTGCTGTCCCACCTGACTCAAAACAAATTCCAGTCTGGTTTCAGAGCCCTTCACAAAACCCAATCAGCCTTATTAAGAATAACTAATGACCTGCTCCTAGCTGCTGACTCAGGAAACTGCTCCGTCCTCTTCCTCCTAGATCTGACTGCAGCCTCTGACACTGTCGATCTCTCTATTCTCATTCGCAGATTAAAAGAACAGGTGGACGTCTCTGTTTCTGCTTTAAACTGGTTCTCTTTACATTTATCCAACAGATCCTTCATTGTCTCTCAGTAACTCATTTTCTTCCTCAGCTCCCACCTTCTGTGGTGTACCCCTAGGTTCCATACTTGGTCCAATGCTCTTTCCCATTTATGTAATTCCATTAGGCCACATTGTTTAAAAACATAACATATTTTTTCACTTTTATGCAGACAACACACAGATGTACCTCCCCTATAGAGCCAAACAGCATCAACACACTAACTACTAACTCAATAACTGTCTTCACCACATCAAATCCTGGATGGCTGCAAATTTAAAAATTATTTGGACCGCAGCACTCAACCAGCATTATTTCTCCTCATCTTATATAAGTTTGACAAACAAATAAATCAAGTTGTAAAATTAAGTTTTAACAAGGTCAAAAAAGAGGGAGCACATTAACCCCATTCTCTCCTCCCTACACTGGCTGCCTGTAAAGTCTAGTTCACATTACACAATTTTCACCCTGATTTTGTGTCACAGAGACTATCATAATCTTTTGAGTGTTCGTACCTGACGACGTGTGTTTCTGTCAGCAGAAGTCTCGCCAACTGTGTTACGACCTGTGTGTGCACAACACAAGATTTCTCGCCGACAGAGCCCCAGATAACGCGGTGACGTCACCAAACTTGGAGACGACACATCGTAAAGGCATGGATATTCTTCCCAGTGTTGAATCAGATCTGCCTCCAAACACAACGCGCTCCGACGCCGCCATTGTTGTTGTTGCTTGCCGGCTTGTCAGTGTTGCCAGATCTGGGGAGAGAAACAAGCAACCAGGGCTATGGAAACAAGCCCAAAAGAAGCAATGGATATATATAGAGAACGGCGACGTTTAGAGAGCAAGCCCAAATAAGCAACTCCACTTTAGAAACAAGCCCAGAAAAACGCAACCCGATTACCAATATTTGTAAGCGACTTTACAAAAAAACAAGCCCAAAGTCGCGGCTAATAAGCGGACCTGGCAACCCTGCAGCTTGTCCTCCTCACATTTCGTCCGTCCTCCTGCGTGCTGACGTAGGACGTATCCCGCCTCTCATTGGCTGATGCTCTTTGTCAGTCGTGTCACACTTCTCCAGTTTTCTAGCATGCCAGATATCCAGTCCCAGTCACAGACTGGATATCTGGGGGGCGACTTGCTCGTAGGCTTGTTCACACATGAGGACTTGTGGTGGCAAATCGTGTAATGTGAACTAGGCTTTAGCTACAGAATACATTTTAAGATTCTGATGTTTGTCTGCAAAGTGTTGAACCACCTCGCCCCCCTCTGACATCTTAGAGCTCTTCTCCTTGCATCACACTGTGAGAGAACTGAAATCATCTGACCAAAAACTTCTGCCTGTCCTGAGAGCCAGGACTAAGTGTTACGGGGACAGGATTTTCAGGGCTAACATGCAGACTCCACACAGAAGGACCACAGGTATGAACCTGAAACCCTCTTGCTGTGAGGCAATAGTGCTAACCACCATACTGCCCCGATTATTGTCAAATGTCGAAATAAAATAATGCATATATGTAAAATATTTCTGCGGTAGTCGCATGTTTCTGGAGAAAAACAGTCTCGGAGGAACCTGAACAGCTGAACTTTGTGTTTCTACACCGAGCTGAGACTTTTAACATGTTTCACTGTAGTTGTGTTGGGAAAAGATCACTTCACAGCCAGTCGGGTGAGAAGGAATCATCATAACAGCTGAAAACATTTTTAAAACAAATGTGCCATGTGACCATTGTGTGAAGACAGACTATCTTTTAATGTGACTGAGTCAGATAATTGTAGGCAAACTTTTCAGAGGTTCTTCTTAATTCATTTTGCTTTATTTTTGCTTGTTTTCTTCATCACAACACATCATCGCCCAACAGATTAACTCCAGCAAAACAAAAACAAGCCAGAGCAGATGAGGTCTGGGAGGCCTCCTGCCACCAGGTTATATGCAGTGAAGTCCAGGTGAGTTTGATTGTCTCTGACTAGCTTTAATTGTCCTCAGACACCTGGACAAAGAGTCATCACCTGCATGGATTATCTGTCAGGCTCATATATTGTTTAATATTAAGAAACAGTTATTTGTTTCTGCTTATTTATTTGTTTATTTGTCTTAAAATCTAACTTTTATTCTAATTTTATGATTGTTTAGTGAGGGGAGATTGTATGGTGTAAACCTCTGTGTTTTTACTGTGACAATAAACTTCTTGAATGGTCTTGAATCTTGAATATGCATTTCATATTTTATGATTCCATGTTTCTGTTTTCATTTGTAGATATTTTCTTAGATGTTGATTATTAAAAATACTTTGATTGTTGTCCAGACTTCATTATCTTTCCTATCATTTCTAGTTTGTGTAGAATCCTTGGATCAATTGTTCTAATCCTCCTTTGCTTTGCATCTATATAAACAGCTCTTGTTGTTTATGTTTTTGCCTTACTCTTAAAGTGTTTTATATTTTATTCCATACTGATGAAGCTGTTTCCATTTCTGTCTCAGTAAACTTGCTGCTGAGAGTCTGCAGGAGTTCTTCTTTCTTCAGCCAGTTAAAATCCAGATCCTCTCCGGAGACTTCCATCGAGCTTCCAGCATTTATCTCAGCAACGATCAGAGTGTGCAGAGGAAATATTAATTTATAAGACAAACTGGTCCAGTTTAGATTTAGTGAGGAACAAAAAGAGCAAAACAAACACTTTAGTTCCCCCGCAGATGGAGAGTAAACAGGTAGGAGTGGGAGCAGCAGCCCGCAGGCAGGAAATAGATCTGGAAGCTGCTAATGTGCACTTTGCTATTAAATGTGCCACCTGTGAGTTACTGAATGTGAGAGAAAGCAAAAATCCAATAAAAAGTCTATTAAAACAACACTAGTATTTTATTTGTAAAGGCGCAATATAAACTCATTTGCGGTGTGTGTGGAGATGTTTGGGCTGCAGAGTGAATCCCAGGAGGAGCTGATGTGGAGGAGGCAGAGTGGATTCACCTGCTGCAGAATAAAACACCACCGAAATATATAAAGAAACAATAAATAAAAGCAGACGCACAGAAACAACAGGTGTTTAATTTGGCTGCAGTCATCTCACATGATGAAAGAGCTGGAATATCATTTGATGCCGGGGAAACAAACTCCTGTTTGTATTCAAAAGGAAAACAGGGACTAAGGAAAGGCTCCTTTGTTTGTGATTCATTCACACTGACATGTTCTTTTAATTTATTTTATTATTATTATTTTTTTAATCTCTGCTGATGTTACTGGCTGTGTTTTAAAGATTGCAGCAGTGCACAGTGAAGTCATAGAGTTTTTATTCTGCATTTAGTTTCAGGTCTTGACTCATGATCACTGAACTTTTACCTCCCGAAAAAACCTACAGAAGAAAGTGAGTGGGTTTTTTTGCCCTGAGTTGTGTCTGCAGCAGTGCTGGAAGAAATATTCCTTTACTCAAGTAAAACTAGCAATAGATAATACTTCATTCACGTAAAAGTCCTGCATTCATAATGTCACTTTAAGATTTTCAGATTTAGGGGGATTTAGTGGCATCTAGTGGTGAGGACTGCAGACTGCAACTAGCTGAAACTTCTCCTGGTTAGAATTCCTTCAGTGTTCATTGTTTAGGAGGTTTTTACCAGGAGCTGAATTATCCACAGAGGTCTCTTCACCCAGCACCTGCTGACCTGTGCTCACCTTTTCTCTCTGATAACTTAAGATCAAGAGGCCAACTACATAGATCATTTTAAATTAACATTTTCCTTAAAATCGGAATTATATCTTCCCTTAAATAAAGCCTTTGTGCTCCACTGTCTCTCAGATTAACTCATATCACAGCGGTGCCTGGTCAGCGTGACGTGTGTGGTTGTGCTGCTGCCGTGGTCCTGCCAGATGCCTCCTGCTGCTGCTGCTGCCATCATTAGTCATTAGTCATACTTCTACTGTTATTATACATATGACTGTTGTCACACATGTATAGTGCCAGATATTAATACATACTTTCAACGTATTGTACCACAGTAGCCAGAACTATAACTATAATATTATTACTTTCAATAATTTTGTTGTAAGCTAACTGTCATTACCGTCTGTCCTGCATCTCTCTCTGTCTCTCTCTCTGTCTCATTGTGTCATGCGGATTACTGTTAATTTATTATGCTGATCTGTTCTGTACGACATCTATTGCACGTCTGTCCGTCCTGGAAGAGGGATCCCTCCTCAGTTGCTCTTCCTGAGGTTTCTACCGTTTTTTTCCCTGTTAAAGGGTTTTTTTGGGGAGTTTTTCCTTATCAGCTGTGAGGGTCATAAGGACAGAGGGATGTCGTATGCTGTAAAGCCCTGTGAGGCAAATTGTGATTTGTGATATTGGGCTTTATAAATAAAATTGATTGATTGATTGATTAATTTCCCCATACTCCGTCTGCCATGCACTGCGTAGCAGATACGCTCCCATTCTAGTGAATAGCTTAATTTCTAGAGCGCACGCCACGCAGCGTCTCAGGAGCGTCCCAGAAGCGTCCCAGAAGCGTCACGGTGCTCTGCTTCGTTGAAAATACGCGCCAGGTCTATTTTTCAGCGACTGCGTGTCCATAGCACGTCAAGCCATGTAGCTCAGATTGCACCAAACGCACACAGCATCTGGTAAATTTAAATTTTTTTTTATTTTTTTTTTTTATATACTTTATTAATCCCTGAGGGGAAATTCAATTTTTCACTCTGTTTGTCAATTACACACAGGTCCAAACACACACATGCACAAACTGGACCTATACATGCGCTAAGTGGAGAGATGTCAGAGTGGGCTGGCCATGACAGGCACTCCGAGCGGTTGGGGGGTTCGGTGCCTTGCTCAGGGGCACCTTGGCAGTGCCCAGGAGGTGAACTGGCACTTCTCCAGCTACCAGTCCACGCTCAATATTTTGGTCTGGACGGGGACTTGAACGGGCAACCCTCCGGTTCCCAACCCAAGTCCCTATGGACTGAGCTACTGCCGCCCCCCAAGTACAACACAATACACGGACAACGGATTGTAAACCCTCAATTTTTTAAAAATCACGTCACGTCCTGTCGCACAAGATGTCAGTCAGTGCGAGGGTCCGAGGAAAGATGGACGAGGAGAAACTCATAGTTGAAGTGGAAAACCATAGTATTTTGTATGACACCACACATCCTTTCTACAAGGATACAAACAGAAAGGAGAAGATGTGGTGTGAAATTGCAGGAGTTTTGGGAGTGAATGGTGCTTTTTAACGCATGATTTTGCAGTTCCACTGTGAGCTTGCGGCTCCGCTACACAGCGCGGCGCTCCAGAAATGCATCCAGATGGAGTATGTGGAAATTGCGGCTAAGTCTTTTTCTTCTTTCTTCTTTTTCTCCTTATCTTAGTCTTATACTTAAGCAATTGCTTAAGGTTCATTAAAACGTTGCACAGAGGACCTTGGCAACCAAAGTAAGGAAAAATACATGAGAGACCTCTGACTGCATCTTAAACGCAACATGGATAAGTTTATGGAGATAACTGAGGAAAATGAAGGGAGACCCAGATAAACACCCTTAATTATGAGTAATTGATTTTGAACTATAAATTTGAGTGGAGGTCAGTTTTGATGATTTGTCTCAACTTCTGAGGTTGGATCACTCAGCTTTCCGATGCTGCGCTCTTCCAGCCCAGTTACAATTAAAGATTGCTCTGTGGTTTTATGCAACGGGATCTTTCCAGTCAGTTATTGGCGAGGTGTTTCGTGTACACAAAACAATGGTGTGTGACATCATTCACCAAACGCCCTCACCTGTCTGCAAACACTGTGGTGAAGGTGCTATTGAAACAACGGAAGGATGAGATAACGGTACATGCTTGACCTTAAATCAATTACTTAAATATGATAGTTAGTGATAAGAGGTAGGCTATCAAAAGTGCAAGTGCAAACACACAAATGGTTTCCATGGAAACAGTTGAATTTTACTGCTGTAAAATCTCTTCCAGTGCAGCAAATGCCTTAAAGTCTTTCCTTGACTAAGGAAACCTTTTAAGAGATTCTGTGCAACACCCTTAACTAATTTCCTCAGCTAAGAAGAAACTAAACCATAAGTGTCGTACTGAAGGAGCAAACTTAAGGTGCTTTGTGCAGCCGGCCCCAGATGTTCAGGAGGATTTAAGCAGGAGCCACATTATCCACAGAGATCTCTTCCTCTCCAAATCAAACAGCTTCTTTTCTTTCAGAGTGAGGAAATCGAAATTATCGAAATTATTATATATAAACACTTATTAAAAGTGTCTGTCAAACAAAAGCTAAAGTGATGGTCAAAGTTGTCAAAGTCACATTTAAGGTGTGTTGATGGATTCACGTCATCAACTCATGCACTGAGTAACATTACAAGTTAACGTTCCACCTTAAAAGATGCTGGCAGTCGGCCCAGTGTCATTAAACCAGACACAACTCAGCCCTGAGCAGAGTGACCGTCCTCTACTGACCAATCAGACTGCAGTGTTCACAGCTACACCTTTTAGTACCAGATCTGTGTGCTAGGTACCCCAACAGAGGGGGGACCAAACATGGGGACGCTAAGGAACGGTTCCATTGGTACCATCCACAACTTTTCACAGTGGAAACAGAAAAAATATGTACCGAACTGAACTGAACCGTACTGCTTGATGGAAACAGGGCTTATGATAACAGCCAGCAGTGTGAGTGGTACCCTGTAATAACAGCAAGCTGATCTGGTACATACTGGACACTAGAGTTGCTCAGAATTATTTGTTCGTCTATTTCTGCCCATCACTCCCACCTGTACTGTCTGTCTCTCAGTAAAGCATCAGACACTTTCACAGAGTGGACTGTACTTTTTCAAAGCCCTGGTATTAATATATTTCTCTGAGTATTATCAGCTCTGACACATCTTATGTAAACTCCTCTATATAACACTGTAAAGGTATTTTGTCTTATATAAGCAGAACTCTTCCACTGTTAAACTGCTGGTGGGTTTTGGCCTCCAGGCTTGCCGTAAGCAGCTTCTTTGAGCTGTATTTTGCCGTTTTCACTCCACACACACATCCTTTAAAACTCTGGTGCTTTTCTTCAGCTCAGGCTGCAGGTATTGATTGTTTTGGTAAAATTCTGCCAAGTGGTGGATGAAAAAGAGAACCGATAAAAAGCCTCTTTTTGGGATGTTTTTCCACCTCTACTGTAGTTGTCATTCACCTGAAGTTTACAACCTCCAGGTCTCACCACAGGCTACAGGAAGGAACATTTATTTATTTTCAGTTGTGGTCTTTTACATAATATCTTAGTTTCTTTTTGAGAGGATGACTACAGAGATGTTGAACTTAGTGCCTTAACTTTGCTAAACAGAATTATTCATGTTTAATGAGGTTAACTCAGAGTCTTACACTCCACAACAATGAATAACAAACTGTTGAACATTAATTTTCCAAAACAGAGAAAGCGGCACGGAGCCCAGGTGAGAGTTTCATTCAGATGAGCTAGTAGTAAATGGGGTCTTTGAATTTACACTGAGAATATACTTCTCTCTTTGATGATTTTGTCAACAAGAGCAAATTAATTGCTTGAAGCAAATGCACAATAATGATGGAATAATGCTTAAAATGTAAATAAGCCAATTTAATTTAACACTCCCCAGACAGAGGATATGTTTAAATCTCCATCAAAAAATAAGGTTTAAAGTTTTCAAGCAGGAAATAAAGTAGGCGTGTTTGGAGACGCCCACACAGTCCACGGCCCAACACCCCTTTGTTGTGTTTCATCAAAATGTGGACCCTAATGTTCTGCACTGTGTTTTATAGCACAGATGAGCGGGACAAAACGAGATGAGACGAGATGAGACAACATAAGATGACATAAGATGAAACGAGATATGATATGATAAGATAAGCAATTTAGTGCAATTTTGAGGTAAAGTGGCACAGTATAATAAAAAGCTGTGGATTGAGTATTAGACACCAGATTAATATATATTATAATTTATATAATAAAGTGTAGTATAATGAAGTACTATCATACATATACGCAGACGTTTGCAGGCCTGGTATCACAACAGGCAACAGCAATATCCCCTGGACATGAGCATACATCAGGTCTCAACTTGTGTACACAAGTTTGAGTCAGTGTGGTCTTGTGGTGCAGCTGCGCAAATCTGGCTGAGTTGGAGAATTGTGATTAGAGCATACTCTTTGCAGCCACACATCTAAAATATAAAGCCTATGAGAAAACATTGTGTTTTGTAAAGACCTGGCAGTTCTTGGCTCTGTAGGTCTGACTTTGTGAGGCTGGCTCTCTGGGACTGGCTCTGTGGGGCTGACTCTGTGGGGCTGACTCTGTGAGGCTGGCTCTTTGGGACTGGCTATGTAGGACTAGCTCTGTGGGACTGACTTTGTAGGGTTGGCTCTGTGGGACTGAGTTTGTGGGGCTGGCTCTGTGGGACTGGCTCTGTGGGGCTTGCTCTGTAGGACCTACTTTGTGGGGCTGGCTCTGTGGGACTGGATCTGTGGGGCTGGTTCTGTTGGAATGGCTCTGTGGGACTGGCTCTGTGGGGCTGGCTCTGTTGGAATGGCTCTGTGGGACTGGCTCTGTTGGAATGGCTCTGTGGGGCTGGCTCAGTGGGGCTGGCTCTGTTGGAATGGCTCTGTGGGACTGGTTCTGTTGGAATGGCTCTGTGGGACTGGCTCTGTTGGAATGGCTCTGTGGGGCTGGCTCTGTTGGAATGGCTCTGTGGGACTGGCTCTGTTGGAATGGCTCTGTGGGGCTGGCTCTGTTGGAATGGCTCTGTGGGGCTGGTTCTGTTGGAATGGCTCTGTGGGACTGGTTCTGTTGGAATGGCTCTGTGGGGCTGGCTCTGTTGGAATGGCTCTGTGGGGCTGGCTCTGTTGGAATGGCTCTGTGGGGCTGGCTCTGTTGGAATGGCTCTGTGGGACTGGCTCTGTTGGAATGGCTCTGTGGGACTGGTTCTGTTGGAATGGCTCTGTGGGGCTGGCTCTGTTGGAATGGCTCTGTGGGACTGGCTCCAAGCTGACTGATGGCTGAACACCGCTGGTGCCAGTTCTGATTTATCTGAGACTTTTTTAAACACTGGTAAAGCCAAAGCACATTTATATCATTTTTTTAAAAAACATTATGAAAACATTTAAAAGAAAAAATAAACCCTGTAACAGGGTTATTATTTAATAATAGTGGCCTAGGTGATTAAATTTTGACCGTTGTGGGTTCTGGGTCTCCATCACCACCCGTTATGCCTGAAATGGAAGCAGACCTGATACTGCGGCCACATGCTTCTCGGTCTGGGTCAATTATAAACTTTTATATGAATATTATATCACTATTATACAATATACAGGTTAATATTATTAATATATGTAGGCTGTAGATCAGTATTATCATGGATGTATAAATTAAATACTCCAACCTCAGCTGCAACACTGTTGACCACAGAAGTGATTTATTTCCATGGTGCATAATTCCAGCTTCCTTTGACGCCACTTTTCAGGCTGCCACTTAGAACCAGTTGGTTAAACTGGACCAGGTACATCAGTGTTTCCATTTCTAGTTCAGAGAAGTTTCTCTTCTTGGCTGTATTACATCTCTCCATGTCGTAAACTGTATAGGTGAGACTTCTAAACTGAGCGTCTATTGGGTCAGAATATGAAAATGTTGATTGTTTTCAGCGCCCACATTTATCAATGCCCGATCATCCCTAAGCTGCGATCGTCCAGATAGTAATGTTTCATGAATCATACCATATTAGACTGATAAATAAGGGGCCAGTGTTGATGCCAGTCCATCAGACAGCAGTGAGGTGCTGCTCAGTGTGTTGATCAGGGTGCTGCTACAGCTGCAGGAGACACTGGAGGGCAGCAGCAGCCTGCGGATGAACAACTGCCGCTTCAAAACCTCAAAGACTCAAATCAAGATGAGTCAGGTCAAATATCCACATCCACAGCCCGACTGACACAGGTAACAAGTCTCCTTTACAGCTAACCAATCAATAATCAGTCACACGGCGAAATAATGGACCCAAAAATCATCAAAGCACAAACAGAACAGACGCAGTGCGCCCTGCATTAACACTGTTCATTTGACAGGGAAACGTTTTGAACTCACAATAGCAGCACAGACACAGCAGCTGTCATTATCAAAACACCATCTCCAGCTCTGCACCAAACTCTGTTCAGATAAATGATATTTTTAATAACGAGATCTTCTCAGATGCTATTGTCAGCTCCCTGCTGGGGGCTGCGGGCAGGACAAGGACTGTTTACAGCTGTTACCACGGCAACAACATGTGCATGGGACAAACCAGAGTGGCCTTGAATGTTTTGGTGAGGCGACAGATAGGAGCACCAGTAAAAAGAAAAAAAAGATGTTTTTCTTCTGTGATGACAGGAAACATTTTAATGCCAGCCGCCAAGCTGCTCATTGCTGACCAGTTTTGCCAAATATGAAATGAAAATAAGTTTGAATGAGACCGAAGAATGCATGATGGCAGTGGCCTCCACATTCAGGCAAAAAGAAGGCAGCATTTGTCGTCTGTATTTGGAGAAGCTTTTCAAACAGGAATTTGACAGATTTGAGTGTTTGTCTGATTCAGGTCTGACACACAGTCAGCTTCTGTTTACAGGAGAAGACCAGCTTTCTGTTTACTTATCCACAATAACAGTAAAAAGACCAAAACCAGCAACGTGTCACATCATCTCTCAATACTTCCTCCCCTGTCTGTGACATTCAGGACCAAGCCTACTGGTTCCAACTGAAGACAGGAATCTTTACAAACACCTCGCAGATATATATATGTTTTGATTTCAAATTTACCCCGTAGATACATCTATTAGATGCAGAAGTATAAATCCCACTACATACTGTGTGAGTCCTCGTCTACAGAGAATAGACAAACTAAACACTGGCTCTAGATAGAGACATTCACGTTTTCACATTTTCATAAAGAGCCCCATAGTTAGCAGCCCCTATGTAACGAGAGCATTGGTAAAACACTTTCTTTCTGATGTGAAACAGCTTTATTCAGTTTTTTACTGGTTTAAATGACCTGGTCTGTTTGTTCAGCTCCTGGTAAAAACCTCCTGAACAATGCACACTGAAAGAATTGTAACCAGGAGAAGTTTCAGATGATTGCAATCTGCAATCCTCACTGCTTGAAGCCACTAAATCATACACACTGCTCCTTCAAACTTAAAGGTTCCCTAGAGTTATGTTTTTATTCAGTGTTACTCACCAAAACACTCTGGGCCGAATTCACAAAAGGATTGCGTGGCTTTTGCGGCTGCTAAACCGGTAAAAATGGAGCAAACAGATACCGTCTAATTCACAAAGCACGCGCAGAGGGTGAAATGCTCCACTAACTGCGCTGCCAAGCAGATTGCCTCTCTGTGCTCCAGTGTTATTTGCACGTATTTAAATGAGATAATATGCATATATTTGGCGCAAAAATTGCCCCTTTCTATGCAAATGAGCCTCATTGATAAACAACGTCTAATTCACTAACACCAGCGCTAATAGCCACACGTAGTTTGAGTGAAGTAAATAACGTCTTTAGAAAGCTGGTGCAAACTGGGCGCTCCTCTGTGGAAGCCTCTCGCCCAGACCTTCCAGTGATCGTGGCAGCAGTGATCGTCTGTTAAATCAGTCTGTAAATAATATTTTGGCATTATTATTATAATCATTTTTACTTTAATGGCATCCGAAGATACTGATGCGTTGAACAGGTGACAGTCTGCGGTCGTTCTCAAAACGCACTTCTGTCACGCACTTAAAAAGCAACTTTAAATAATTTATTTTACGAAACGGGGGAAACAAACGTGAACAAAAACGGTTCCATAATTCATATCAAATTAAAAAGATAACGAAAAAACAGCTACAAGTGAGAGGGAATAGTGATAAAGTGGTCAGACTTGGTCAAATCCACAGCCTCAACCCATCCGACACTGTTAGACTGACTCACCAGCAGACATCACTACATGAGGGTATACAGTATTCAGTACTTTGCCAAACAAAGTCTGCCATTGTTCTGCCACGGTGTTCTTGGTGCAAAGCCAGCATTTGTACTTTGCCATGTGGCTTATTGCAATCAGGGGCAAATCAGGGGCAAAATGCACTCAGCTGCCAAACTTTGTGGGCGTGTTTGCGCTGGTACATCATTAGCGCAATATCCTTTGTGAATAGGACGTTAAGACGGAGCAAAATTCAAAGTGCTATCAGCGGCCGCAGTTCATTCTTTGTGAATTCGGCCCTCTGTGTTTATCCTCAAGCTCTAATCAAAAGCCCTTTTAACAGAGGTATCGCGCTATAGAACCGCTATGAAGTCCTGTCTAATTTCACACAGCAACAAAATGATAGCAGCATCATGCTGCTCCAGTGTGTATTTCAGATAACATGAATTGTGGAAACAAAAGAGGCGTGACGGGCATGACAGGTAAGACAACAGTATCGGCCACTGGTGTGATATATATTTAGCGTGTTAGTGCCTTCTAAACAATATCAATGGCGTAAAATGGCAACAACAATCATTTACCATCCCTGTTATATATGGCGGCTGATCTCGTCCTCTGCTTGGAGGGTAAGGAGCTCCCAGACCTAATTTTTTCCCCAGTTTGCGGACACTTTTGGCCGCTGTTCTTCTTTGGGTTAGCCACTAACTGCTAACAGCTACTTTTTAAATCTCCTGCGGTGGGTTGCACACATAACATGTAGTTAAAATGTCACACACATGCCGCTCATGATCCCATCCTGCCCACTATACCATTTATACAGAGGTATATTCCTCCTTTCCACTACTGCACCTTTTACACTGAACAACAAGGTGGAATAACAGCATGAAATTCCTGCCTTGAAGAGGCAGTGTAAAAGGGCTAATTTCTTGAATGCATTTCCTTCCTAATTAAACATTTGAAAGTCCTTGTTTACATCCATGTTTACTAGCTTACAGTCTTCTTCCCTGACTTTGTTGTCACGTTGCTGTACATAAGTGAAAAGTGTTTGCAGCAGAGTTTTTGATATTCTGCGCCATGGACACATTTCTGTCTGTATCACAGTCGAAACCTGAACAAGAGACTGCTTTGCTTGAAATGTTTATCTCTGTGTTTGGGAAAACTTTTCTCCCTCAAACTTTCCAATATTTTACAGTTTGGCCACTTTTTATAGCTTTATTTTCCAAACTAGTTTGGTACCAACCAAAAAAGTCGGTGACCTTCCCCAGCTCGAAAGAGGACGAGGCAGGGATGCATGCCGGCTCGGCCAGTGGCGACATCCACCGCCAGGTAAAATCACGGCGTGTGACAGGTGGCTGAGAGACAGAACAGACAGACAAACAAACAAACAGCCAAACACATTCACACACACACACACACACAGAGCCAAGGAGGATGTCCAACTGCAGCGACAGATGTAAACGGCTCGATGCTAATGGCTGCTACGCTCCACAGATCCGCTGTTAGCTCCTGTGTTTGTCAGAGAGCGTCAGAGCAGCTGCACTCAGATCAGCTCACAACATTCACTTCAGCTGGAGGGAGAGACGCTGCTCTCAAAACACCTCTCATGTTCTTCATTCAAACAGGTTTATCAGGTTAACTTTACCTTCTAAAGCCTTCAACCCTGATTTTCCCTTTAAATTTTCTTTTATACATTTAACAACCTTTAAACTCTTTTTTAATCCTTTGAACTCTGCAATACAAATGGTTCTACACTGCCTACATTTGTATTTTGGCTTATTGTGATGTCATTTCTCTGAGTATCTTCAAATGCTTCATATCCCTAAAATCTGTACAACCTAAGCTCGAAAGTGATGTAAGTCAATAAACATAATAATTAATAAAAGTATTGGAAAGTTGAAAAGTACTGAAAAGCTAAGCAATTAGTTACGCTACATCAAAGTAAAGTTTCACGACACTGAAGCTCTCTCCAGAGAATGTAGCAGCTAAGCTACAAAAAAAAAAAGAGAAATCACTCCCTACTTGCAAAGCTACTTTTATTTTTTGGCTTTACGTCAAATCAGCATTTGGGAAGAAATGTTCAGTTGAACTGTTTATTATAAAATAACAGACTTAAATTAAAACTTTCTTCTTGAAGACTTTGTGACATTTGAACATGTCCTCCAACAGCATGACATCATCAGTCGGCCTATTGCGCTCTGTCTTGGCCTCGTTCAGTCAGCTCTCTGGCTCTGTCACTAATTCAAAAACACAATTCCAAAATATAGTTTTCACTCAATAAAACCTGAATAAATAAAAGCCAGTATTATAAACTATAGAAATAACAGACCTAAATAAAAACTTGTCTGTTTTGGGACATTAGAACATGTCCTGCAGATAACACAGATAAATTGATGTCATATAGAAGTGCTTCCCTCGTCTACATGTCTCGGTGTGGCCCTGGCATGAGTCACATGACTTATCCTCAGTTTTATTATTCTTACTAGTCCACTGCACTTCAGAGCATTTCCTGGCAAAAAGAGTTTGGAACTTTTATGGACGCTACCGTGCTACTCTGCCAATTATTCAACTTTGCGACTGAAAAACTATTTGACTCAGAAAGTAGTGACGTCACCTCCACACTACTGAGAAATGGAGTTAGGTCAGTAGCTTCGTTGCTTGTAGTGACACTACTGTCCAACACTGGCCGTGAAGACGGCAACCTTAGCTCTCTGCTACAAGAAGAATGAATGTGCTAGCTGTTATGATTCTTATTTTAGACTGATTTAAACAGGATGATGCAAAGCAACGACCTCCCATGGTTGGTCCGTTTTGAATCTTTTTGAAAATGTATGTTGTCAGTAGGAATCAAAGAGCTTGCTGCTGTGAGCCACAGACAGGTTGGGGGACGTGGACTAACACACTAACACATCAACACAATTTTTGGACAGTAAGGTAAAAAAAAAAAAACACAGCAGTTCCAGCCTTATGGTTTGATAGATAGCTAGCTTCCTAACTCTCATGCTAGCTCACTGAAACGATTTGTTCTTCCTGCAGCTGTTGCTTTTTTGGTGTTTTATTCCCCCATGGTTTTTTTGGTGTTTGGTAAACTGATTTGTTCTCTTACACCTTGATGAGTCTTTATGTGCCATATGGAGCCAAAACTGTGCAGGTTTTTACTGCTGCCAAGTCCACCACCAGGTGATTTCACTGATAAACGTGTTCGGCCTCAGAGGAAGAACCAATCCGACTTCCCTCTGTTTGAAACAGTCCTTTCACTCAGCTCAGAGAGCCGGCTTTGTGTCGGCTTCAGGACTGTGTTGTAGTCTTTTTGGTGGTCGCGCACAAAGAACCAAAGCTGGAGATAAACCAGCTTCAAAACAGCTCTTTACATCTGTGTGAGAGAGTCAGAGAACTGAGTAGAATTTGAGAATAAAATGCAATAAAAGTCAAGTAAAGCCCTGGAGGAATAAAAGGACGAGGAGAGCAGCAGGATGAAGAAATGCTGGCCGCAACACGATGTAGAATTAGCATGTTTTTTTTTCTATATTCCTCCTATAGTCCAGAGAGCAGATAAATGTTTATTTGCTCTCCAGGCCTCAGCAGTGTGGAGTGTGTGTGTGTGTGGGTGTGTGTGTGTGTGTGTGTGTGTCTGATGGGTTTTTTCAGATGTGAGTTCAGAGGCTGTAAAGCTCAGTGACAGAGCAGACTGTGGTCAAACACCAGCGGCTAGCAGGCAATTTACTCCACACCAAACATTTATTAGAGTCTAAGCTGCTGCTGCTGATGGAGGTTTATCTTCCAGGTTCACTTCTCTCTCTCCCTCTGATCCTCCGCTCACACCTCTTTCCTTCCTTTGTCTCTCTTCATCCCTCTGTGCTTATCTACAACAACACTGCCTGTTTTTTTTTTTTTTGGGGGGGGGTTGTAACTCTATTTAACATGCCTGATGTTGGGATTTTTTTTGGCTACTATTTTAGCCTGAATATGAGAAATCAGATTTTCATTTACAAACTCAGTGCGACTGATCCATCCTGTTGACCTTCATCACTTTGTCTGTCGGTTTCATGTTGATTGAAGAAACATGTTGATTTGCCCATTTTTACTGGGCAATGAAAGACGCCGCCATTCTTTGTACAAAGCTCTGATTGGACCAGTTGTCTTTGGAAACAGCTAATGTCCACTTGAGGCTGGCTCCAAGAGTGAGTCAGTCCCCACAGGCCTCCATGTTAAAATGTCCAACTTTACAGCAGAAATAAACATATTTACAGCCTGGTACAAAAAACAGTGTTGGTCTCTGTAGCTATTACAACATTCATGACAACTTTGCAGGGGCTGAATTTTTCACCACATCCTCACTGCGACCTCGTCACATGTCCACGTTTGTTCACAGACTTTCCACATGAAGATATGACGTCCAAGGTACCCTGGGTGTGTTGGTTGTTGACGTTGCTGTGTCAACTTCAGCCTGTTACATGCATTGTCTGTTTTCCAAATACACTTCTGTTTTCACAGGAAATGTACAGTTTGCACACAGTCTCTTTCAGAATAAAAGCACTACGTCACAAATTGACGTTTTTTTTCCTTCAACAACAAATGCACGTGGAGGGTTTGGCTTTACAGTGTTATGGGATGCAAACACCACTCTCACTGATGAAAGTTGGTGTTTGCTGGACTCATCCAACACCCCTCCCACTCAGACTTTCGCTGCCTTAACTTTCCTTCTTGTCCCTCTGATGCCGCCAGGTGCCGTTAAACTATAACAGCAACCAGCAGCGTATCTTGCCAGCGTTCAAGGATGCCTTTTTTTGTTGGTGTCTGATGCCGCAAGTCACTGCCAAAGCGCTGGATTTTGACGACTTTGGGGTGAGACTGGGTTGATCCACCCCTCCTGCCTGCCCTACTCGGACTTCTGCCACCTTAAGGTTTGTTGTTGTCCTGCTGTATTTCCCGCTGACGCCACCAGGTGCTGGTAAACAATAACGTCGACCTGCTATGTATCATGCTGATGTGACAGGACATCTTTTGATGTTGGTGTCTGATGCTGCAAGACGCTGACTAAGCACAGGATTTTGATTACTTCGGAGTTGGACCCGGTTGAATTTTATATAACTCATCCATTCACATTTTCTTAAGGCCCAAAGTTATGCTTGACTGACAGTAGGGTTGGGTTGGTTCTCGGTAATACCAATTCGGTTTGGTACTCCGTCTTGGACCATGTTTTTTTTTTTGAGACCGACTGGACCACATACTCGGGCAGAACGTATGTCTGCAAGCCCTGTGTGCACAAAGCACGACCATGCGGACTCTGCTCCGCGCACCAGTGTCACACAAAAGACTGCTCGGCATGTATTTTTCACACTGTGGGGATTTTTCACAGACATTTTTACAGGAAACTACAACGCGGAAGTGCGCTCGACTATGGAAGCCCGAATGACTGCGGACATTCCTCGCGGAGTACGCCTGAGTCTGTGAGCACCTGTGTCTGCCTCTTCACCAAGCGCACAGCGAGCAGGAGAGAGAGGGGGGTGTGGGTGGGGCGGGGACTGAGCTAGGGGGTGCGAGTGCTCATGCGCCGAGGCCTCTACTGCAGCCTGGGGAGTCGATAATGGTGGACAATTTAGTCTCGAATAAATCAAAGAATGCGCCACTATGGCAACACTTTGGCTTTGAGCCAGACGAAGGAGGCAACCCTTGTTTGCACTGATTGAGTAAGCTGCAAAATTTATTGTAAGGAATAAAAGAAACAAGGTGTTACTGTCACTCTGTTGTCCTAAGGTCTTTTTTTGTTTTAAGTGAGTCAAATGCGCCCCCAAGTGGCGAAAATCCGGTATTACCGACTTGATGCGGTTTTTCACAAAAACCGGACCGTTTTTTTTTTCTCATACCGACCCAACCCTAACTGACAGGCTGTCTGCAAAGGTGTTGCAACAGTCTATGAGTCAGATCCACCCCTCGCTCTTCTACACCTCCACCCTCACACTAAAAAATGGTCACTTCTGACTCCAAAAACCAAGATGGCGGTGGCCGATATGCCTTGAGGTCTCAAAATGGTAGTCCACAAACCAATGGGTGATGTCATAGCTAAGTTCATTATTATATACAGTCTATGCTCCAGAGGCTGCGTTTGACTTCTGGACTGTTTCAGCAGAAAAACGTCTTCCGGTCAATGAGAGAGCTGCACTGAGTCCCCTGAGTCCAGCTGTTCCAGCTGCGTCAGCCTCCATACCTGACCTACCTGCTCCTGCACTGATCTGAGGTCAGAGCTCACAGGTCTGAGGTCAGTGTTCAGGGCCTGGAGCAAGAGGGGATTCAGTCCCTAGCGCTCAAAGTGTTTTCAGTGTTCTCTACATTTTCATATAAAGTTTCTTTTTAGAAACAACAAAAAGTTTTTCATTGTGCACAAGTGTGAACACTAACACACACACTGAGATTTAATCCCACACCTCATATAGCTTTATGAGCAACTCAGCATCACCTGGGGAGGAACCTCAAGCTCAGTGGCTGCAGTAATAATAATAAGTGTGTGTGTGTGTGTGTGTGTGTGTGTGTGTACTCATGTTATCAGACAGTCCATTAATACAACAGTGTAACCAGAGGGAGAGAAATAGAAAGTCTGATGAAACAAAAGCAAACCCCCAAACTCCCAGAGTTGAAATAGCACTCCCTTATTTTGAAAAAGCATATAATATGATGAGAGAAGAGACGACTGCAGCAGAGCCCACTCAGGCCTCCGCAATCTCTCATTCATTTCGCAATGTGTAACTGGTTTGTTGGTCTAATACGGCAGGAAGAGGAAACAGTTGGACTGTTTGAGGAAAAATATTTGGATTAGACTCTCCGGTTTGGATCAGTCACTTCCTGTGCGGAGGAGCAGATTTCCAATCAGTGACCAGACAGCAGAATTTGATTTGGACAAACTGGGAGCTTCAGTAAAATGCCCAGTTGGGGACGGCAAAACATGGAGAGAACAGTTGGTCCAGAAATTCAGTCCCAAAATAAGTGGTGACGTGCTCTGTGGCCAAAAGAATGTGGACAGGCAAACATTATATCCATATGTGATAATGGAAGATAGAAACTGTGGGCGTTAATGTGCGGCTCCAACAGCCTCCACTCCTCTGCTTTTATTCTCAATACCAGATGCTGAAGCTGCTGCAGAGACACAGGAGCATCAGTGAGGTCGAACGCTGACAGGAACTTGTTTTTTTAGGATTGTTCAGTTTGTTCTTGTACCCAAAAACTTTTGAATATACAAGAACACAAATTTCTGTCAAAAAGCTGCTTGTTCCAGGAGGATTTCTCCCTCCTGAAATGTCCCCTTTTTGAGGTTCTCTGTGTAACTGGTTGTAATTTAATGTGAAAACTGAGACCTTTCCTGCTGTACTCAGATGTCTAAGAGGCTGTGCGCATGCCGCGTCTTTAACCACTTGGAAAACGTGAGGTCAAGCTTTAAGGAGCGTGACAGCAGGTTGTGTCTGAGGTTGCTAAGCAAACTACCTGAAATCCTGAGTGCAGAGC